>NW_026526743.1:6121821-6721821 GCF_024362965.1 Panthera pardus
GAAAGAATAGATTGACAGTGAAGATTAATGTTTTCTAACCCCAACTGCCTCTGAACAAGTTTGCGATTTGAGTCTGGGATACGAGGAACTGTGCAGCCCCGAGAAGAGCAGACAGAGATAAATGTCTATATTGCTTGTTCATAAACTCTTTTTGTTTCATTGCATTTATATCTTAAGGAATCCGAGAGATTTCCTGACATCTTTTATCACTTATCTCAAGGATTGCTCGTTCAGAGGATTTTGAGTGACTACTTGAACTGGTTTATCCAAGGTGATGGTGAGTGGAATCTAGACCTCTTTATTATTTTTTTGAAGAGGTAAACAACATTTTGTTGTCTTTATTCTTATTTATTCTTTTGTTTCAGTAATCTCATGGACATTTTTTCCCCTGTATCTTCTTTTGTTTTAATTTCTTAAACTTAAATTCAAGTTACTTAACATACAACATAGTCTTGGCTTTAGGAGTAGAACCCAGTGATTCATCTCTTAAATATGAAACCCAGTGCTCATCCCAAAAAGTGCCCTTTTAATGCCCATCACCCATTTAACCCATCCCCCCACCCACCTCCCCTCAGTTCTCTGTTTTTAAGAGTCTCTTATGGTTTGCCTCCCTCTGTGTTTTTATCTTTTTTTTCCTTCCCTTTCCCTATCTTCATCTGTTTTGTTTCTTATTTTGAATAACAGGAGTTCATGGGTGGCTCAGTTGGTTAAGCATCTGATTCTGTTTCGGCTCAGGTCATGATCTCACAGTTCATGAGTTTGAGCCCCATGTAGGGTTCTGTGCTGACAGCGTGAAGCCTGCTTGGGATTCTTTCTCTCCTCTCTCTCAGCCCTTCTGCCACTCATGCTATCTCTGTCTCTCTCAAAATAAGTAAAGTTTGGAATAACAATCAGGGTAATGTCAGAGATATAACTCATGTCCACATTTTTTTTTAAGAGTAAATCTATGGTCCATGATTATTTACAATTTGCCCAATGTCATTGGGACTCCTGGGTGGCTCAGTTGGTTGAACTTTGGACTCTTGATATCAGCTCAGGTCATGATCCTAAGGGGGTGGGATCAAGCCCCATGGTAAGCTTCATGCTGACAGCATGGAACCTGCTTAAGATTCTTTCTCTCTCTGCCCCTCTCCCCTGCTTGCACCTGCTCTAAAATAAATAAAATTTGCCAATGTCATAAAGAGTTTAGTGGGAATGTAGAGATAATCTTGTTTTCAATTTTTGTCTGGGGCACCTGGGTGGCTCAGTTGGTTAAGCATCTGACTTCACCTCAGGTCATGATCTCATGGTTTGTGAGTAGTGAGCCCTGGGTCAGGCTCTGTGCTTACAGCTAGGAACCTGGAGCTTGTTTCAGATTCAGTGGCTCCAGCTCTCTCAGCCCTTTCCCTGCTCATGCTCTGTCTCTCAAAATAAATAAATAAACATTAAAAAAATTTTTAATTTTTGTTGAAAGAATTCCACATATGAAGGATTGTTTTAAGTGGCTTAATGAACATACATTCTTTTATTTTTATTTTTTCTTCCTTTTTTTATCTTACTAATAATTTATTTTTTAATTTACATCCAAGTTAGCATATGGTGTGACAATGATTTCAGGGGTAGATTCCTTAATGGCCTTTACCCATTTAGCCCATCCCCCCTCCACAACCCCTCCAGCAACCTTCTGTTCATTCTCTATATTTGAGTTTCTTATGTTTGTCCCCCTCCCTATATTTATATTACCTTTGCTTCCCTTCCCTTATGCTCATCTGTTTTGTATCTTAAAGTCCTCATATGAGTGAAATCATAGGATATTTGGACATACATTCTTTTTTTTTTTTTTTTTTTTTTGAGGGATGGCCAAGGAGTTCTTTTTTTTTTTTAATTTATATCCAAATTAGTTAGCATATAGTGCAACAATAATTTCAGGAGTGGATTCCTTAGTGCCCCTTACCCATTTATCCCACCCCCCCTCCCACAATCCCTCCTGTAACCCTCAGTTTGTTCTCCACATTTATGAGTCTCTTCTGTTTTGGACATAAATTCTTTATTTCTATATTTTTCAATTCTTTGTGGGCTTGTCATCTTGTCCCTGAACTTTTATATGCCTAGCTTGAATTCTTGATAGATATCATTGTTTTATAAAATATGTTTTTATTCAGGACTTAATAAGTGTTGCCCTTCTCTTTGGCATTTTTCTGTTGAGAGGTTGTCAGAGGCCATTTATTTTTAGTTCTCTGGTTTTCTTTTTATTCTGGATAATTGTGTAGTTCCAGGGCTGTTGTTTTTGACCATTTGGTATGGAGAGGGGCTTTTTTTTTTTTCATCGAGCTGTATCAGAAGGTTTTTGGAAGGGACTGGAAGATACATTTTGGGAGATGTGTTCTTACAACTCAGGGATTTTTGTGAAAGTTGTTAGCCTTTATCTGCAACCAATTTCTTTGATGGGCAGTTAAAACTTCAATGGGACTCTTCTTGTTCACACAGTACCCCATGTGCAGAGTGCTTCCTGCAAATATGATTGACCTGTGTTTCTTTGTTTAGCTAGGACTCCTTAGTTTTTTGGAATCAATATAGAGTGCCCATACCACCATCAACCATGTTGCCTCTATTGCCAGCAATGTGTTTTGGCTTTGCTTTTCAGGGTGTGGATTTCACCCTCAATAAATGTAATTTGCTAATGTTCCTTATTTTTATTTTTGTACATATTTGGAATATTTTCAGATATAAAAATTTGTAATTGAACACCCAAATACAGCAAATACTGACATATTTCATAAGCATTGTATGATGATCAGAATCAGAAAATTTAACACTTAAATATTGATACCATACTATTATCTAACGACTACTCAAATTTCACCATTCACATTGATGTTCTATTTCTAGTCCTGGATCCAATCCAAGATCCTACACTGCATTTAGTTTTTCTCTTTAACATTCTTTAATCTGGAATAGGGGTTGTTTTTGAGCATCTTTACTACCTATTTATTTTGTAGAATGTCCATCAATCTGCGTTTCTCTGATAAGTCCTCAACTAAATTCAAAATATGCCCTCTTGGCAAGATGTGAATATGTTCTCCATGAATCTCATCAGGTGTCACATGATTCTTATTTTACTCCTTGTAAGTAAAGTTAACTCTTTTTGTCAAGGTGTTACCTGTGAAGTTTCTACACCATTAAGATTTTCTGTCTTAAAATTAATATATATTGTGGAGAGTTGTTTTGAGATTATATCACTATCTGGTCATTATGAAAATCCACTGAGGATTCTTCTCTGAAATTAAGACCACGGTGGTGCCTAATGGTTCTATTTCTGTGATTCCTACTAAATTTATCTTATTATTTATATCAGTATGTATTTATGGACTCGTATTTTATAGGTTATAGTCCTTACTCTCATTAATTTTATTTATAAATTTGTCTCAGATTTGGCATTCTCATCAGCAATGTATGAAGGTACTCATTTTCCCCATCATCTATCTTGCTACCTGAATGTTATTTTACTTATTATCAACCTGCTAGGTCAATGATGCTATCTGCTAGAAGGTGGAGGAGGGACAGTAAAGTGTCCTCCAGATTGAGAAGACACGTGGAAACTGAAAAGTGATGGAACAAGGGGCGAGGATGTCACTGTGGTGAGGTCAAAGCGTAGTTATCCACAGGGGCGCCTTCTGAGCACCACTTTAGGAGAGATCAGAACAAGCCTTCAGGCATTCCTATGAGGACACACATTAACCCCCAAGAGGCTTGGAAATAGCCTCCCAAGCGAGGTCATTGCATGTGCATGAACAAGACGGAGGGCCAAAGATGGAGTCAGTATTGTTAGCACTCCTACAATATCTTGGTGTAATTTTAATTTGTATTTTTCTTTTTTAAAATGTTTATTTTTGAGAAAGAGGGAGGGAGAGAGAATTCCATACTGTCAGTGCAGCGCCCAACTCAGGCTCAATCTCATGAATCATGAGATCATGACCTGAACTGAAATCAAGAGTCAGTTACTTAACCGACTGAGCCACCCAGGCACCCCTGTATTTTTCTAATTATGAATAAAGTTGAACATCTTTTCATATATTTAAGAACAATTTTGCAGGTTTCTTGTGACTTGTCCATTTTCTCATTTTTCTACTAAAATTTGATCTTTCCCCCATAATCTTTAAAAATTATTTCTATATTAACAATATTTATACTTGTGATATATACCCCCAAATCTTCTAATTTGTCAAGTGTCTTTTTATTTTTTATTAAAAATTTTTAAATTTATTTTTTGAGAGAAACGAGACAGGGAGGGGCAGAGAGAGAGAGAGGGAGAGAGAGAGAAGCCCAAGCAGGCTCTGTGCTGTTAGTGCAGAGTCTGATGCAGGGCTCAAACTAAGAAACCATGAGACCATGACCTGGGCTGATATCAAGAATTGGACGCTTTAACTAACTGAGCCACCCAGAAGCCCCACCTGTCTTCTTAATTCTGTTTTTTTTGCCATACCATGTTTTAAAACATACATCAATATTTTTTGGGCAAGGAAAATTATTTCCTCTACTTTTCTTGGGTTCTCAACTAGGGCTCTATAATAAATGACATATTAACAAGTAAAAATGAGTTTATTAACATGTATATCTCCCATGTACATGGGAGAAACTTGAGTGTGTAACCCAGAGGTGGCTTATAATTCAGGCATACATAGACTCTTTGATAAAGAACAATAAATTTATAGAGAAACAACAGGAAGATGGAAAGCATTTTCGGTTTCCAGGGATGACAAATTGTGGAAAGGCAAATATGAGGGGAAAGTAAAGGTCAATAAAGACTAATTTCTTAAGTAGACTACTCTAGTGCTGTCTCCAGGCTGACAAAACTTTGGTCCTTCCAGATAGAGACAAGAGAAGGGACATCTTTGAAAATTAATGTCCTGCCTTTAGGCAAACAAGGGATAGCAAAAAGCATTTCTTGTATCCACTTCTAGGTTGCCTTCAGCTCAAATTAATCCTTACTTCAAAGTGACATATTTCAGGATGACATTTCCTTCCATCCCCCATTTGAAACTTCCAATGCATGGGACTTTCTGAACACAAAGCTGATTTAGTAGCTATGAAGTAATTCAGGTTAAATGGAATGAGGTAAGAGGATCTTGTAAAAAGTTATAAAAACACAGACTGGAAAAGTCAGGAAAGAACAAAAGTCCACTGTCCTATAACTCATTGAATTAGCTTTGTGGTCCTGAGAATAGTTCAGTCGCATTTAACTAGTTGTGTCTTATTTAGTTCTGTGGTGCAAGCAATCAGGTATTTAATAAGAGGCATTTCTATGAAACAAAAGAAAAACAACAGTTATTAGAACATGATTATATGTTCTAGATTATATGTTCTATAGAACAGTTTTTGAGTCCACAGCAGGCAGGTGAGATTTTGGGATTTGCCCTTGAGGCATCTTGAGAGGAGATGAGGAGGACAATCTAGTTGCAACAGGTTGCAGTCAGTGAATTTGGAATGTACTGGTGAACTGTGTGTGTGCTCTATGGAGTGGCCCATCCCATAGTACATGTGAAGTTTTCTATACAAAAGCTATTGTAGAGATTGCTCTCAAGTTGTCCAGCTTCACCTTGGAGGTCAGTAAAATATTAATCTTTTATGACTCCAAGTAAGAGGGTGAGAGAAAAATTAAAACTGTTACTTTGGGGACTTGTAGCCAGATACCCAAGAAAACTAGAAGAATTCAGAATCCAGTCCAGTACAGGCAAATAAAATCTTGTTATTTTGTTATTCTAATCCAGTCCTGGACTATAATGGGACTAGAATCTAACGTCTGCAAATGTGGCTATAGTTTTCCATTAAAACATTTTTTTCTATCCTATGTAAGGTGAGTCTAATTTGTATATTTTGCAATACCCCAATTATTTGCATAAATACAAGAATAGTGCTTGATTATATAGGCTCTTCTTGAGTTTTCTCTGCTGGAACTTTTCATAGGAATCTCAGATTGGTCTTTTAAAAGCTCCTCAAGGCTAGGAAGCCAAGCCAAGTATTTGCCACCAGACTTTACCTGCAATAGCTATAGATTTGGGTGAATTCCTCTTTGCTCAAGGTTCCAAATATCCTGAGGTTCCTCACTGACCTGTAAGGCAGGGAACCCCATGAACCAGGCAGAGTCTGGTTTTTCCCAGCAGGACTTTGAAAACACGGTTTCCTTCAAGCCAGCCTTAGTTCCTTCAAGTTGTCTGGCCATCTCTGATTCAATGCATATCATTCTCAGAGATGACTTTCTAGTCAAAGCCTTGGTACTTTAGCCAATTGGTTTCCAATTGTATCTGGTTCCAAGGAGAATGAATTTTTTTTATTGAATTTATGAAAACAACTGTGTTGTCATGAAAATTAGAATACTCAGTTTCCAAATTCTGGAGGGATTGGGTAGGGAGAAAAGATAATGCTTCAATTCTGTTTACAATGAATAATTTACCAAATTGCTCTAAGTTGTAGATAGGTTAAAAGAGAAAAAGCGTTTTTTTTTTTAATCTGGAAATCAAACCATTAAATAATAAGCAATGTTTCAAACACAAAGTCCTAGAAGTAATAATTGCCCTTATAAATTCATCCAGTCCCATGTAATTAATTCTTATCTGCTTTATCCCTGGTTAACAGTTATTTTGAATCCATCAGTGTCTTCATTAGTTCTGAAAACTCTTACTGCAGTGGCATGGTCTCAAAGTTATCCAAGCGATGCCATTATGGAGCGTACATTCCTGGAGACAAAAGACATAAAATTTCCAAGGTTAAAGATCCAATGAGCATTCACTTGACAAGAAAATTTAGTTATTTCTCTAAAATAGAACATACTAAGATAATTAGTAGAATTAAGACTAGTAACTTTATCACAACATATAAGATTTCTAAGAATTTTATACAGTGTCTAAAACACAATAATAACTTATATTCCTAAAAAAAAAAACCTAAAAAAGTTTAAACATCATTTTATTTGACGATGTTTCCTATGTAATTTAACATATCAAGTTAGTTTAGCATCTCTTTTACAAGGACAGAGAACAAGTTTTTCTAGGAACCCTCTGAAAATCTTGTTAGTTTGAGGTCAAAAACACTTCATTAATTTTTTTTTATTGAATTCTAATTAACATAGTGTTATACTAGTTTCAGGTGTACAATATAGAATTCAACAATTCTATACAATGCTCACTGCTCATTATACGTGCATCTATACACACACACACACACACACACACACATACCACATCTTCCTTATCCATTTATCTATCAGTGGATACTTGGCTTGCTTCAATATCTTGTTTATTGTAAATACCTCAGTTAGCATAGGAGTGCATACATCTTTTTGAATTAGTCTTTTTGTTTCTTTGGGTAAATAGCCCGTAGTGGAATTACTGCATCATATGGTATTTCTAACTTTTTGAGGAACCTCCAAACTCTCCTCCTCAGTGGCTGCACCAGTTTGCATCCCCACCAACAGTGCAGGAGGGCTTCCCTTTTTCCACATCCTTGGCAACACTTCTTATCTCCCGTCTTTTTTTGATACTAGCCATTCTGACAGGTGTGAGGTGGTATCTCACTGTGGTTTTGATTTGTATTTGCCTGATGATGAGTGATGTTGAGCTTCTTTTCATGTGTCTGTTGGCCATCTTCATGTCTTTGGGAAAATGTCTATTCAGATACTCTGCCCATTTTTGAATTGGATTTTTTTTTTTTTGGTGTTGAGTTTTATGTTTTTTATAGATTTTGGATACTAACCCTTTATCTGATATGTCATTTGCAATTATCTTCTCCCGTTCCATTGACTGGCTTTTAGTTTTGCTTATTGTTTCCTTCGCTGTGCAGAAGCTTTTTGTCTTGATGAGGTCCCAATAGTTCATTTATGCTTTTTGTTTCCCTTGCCTCTGGAGACGTTTTGAGTAAGACGTTGCAATAAGAAGTTGCTGCAGCCAAGATCAAAGAGGTTTTTGCCTGCTTTCTCCCTTCTAGGATTTTGATGGCTTCCTCTCTTACACTTAGGTCTTTCATCCATTTTGAGTTTATTTTTGTGTATGGTGTAATAAAGTTGTCTAGGTTCATTCTTCATGTCACTGTCCAGTTTTACCAACACCATTGGCTGAAGACACTGTCTTTATTCCACTGGATATTCTTTCCTGCTTTGTCAAAGATTAGTTGGCCATACATTGGTGGGTCCACTTCTGAGTTCTCTATTTTGTTCCATTTATCTGAGCATCTGGTTTTTGTGCCAGTACCATACTGTCTTGATGATGACAGCTTTGTAATATGTGAAGTCCAGGATTGTGATGCCTCCAGCTTTGGTTTTCTTTTTCAGGATTGCTTTGGCTATTCGGAGTATTTTCTGGTTCCAAACAAATCTTAGGACTGTTTGTTCAAGCTCAGTGAAGAACGCTGCTGCTATTTTGACAGGGATTGCATTGAATAGGTAGATTGCTTTGGATAGTATCAATATTTTAACAATATTTTTTCTTCCAATCCATGAACATGGAATATTTTTCCTTTTTTTTATGTCTTCTTCAATTTCTTTCATAAGCTTTCTATAGTTTTCAGTGTATTTCTCACCTCTTTGGTTAGGTTTATTCCTAGGTATTTTATAGTTTTGGGTGCAATTGTAAATGGGATCAATTCCTTGATTTCTCTTTCTGCTGCTTCATTATTGGTGTGTAGAAATACAACCGATTTCTGTGCATTGATTTCATATGCTGTGACTTTGCTGAATTCATGGATCAGTTCTAACAGTTTTTTGGTGAAATCTTTTTGATTTTCCACATAGAGTATCATGTCATCTGTGAAGAGTGACAGTTACACTTCCTCCTTGCTGATTTGGATGCCTTTTATTTCTTTCTGTTGTCTGAGTGCTAAAGCTAGGACTTCAAACACTATGTTGAATAACAGTGGTGAAAGTGGACATCCTTGTCAAGTTTCTGACCTCAAGGAGAAAGCTCTTAGTTTTTTCCCATTGAGGATGATATGAGTGGTGGGTCTTTTGCATCTGGCTTTATGATCTGGAATTATGATCCTTCTATTCCTACTTTCTTGAGGCTTTTTATCAAGAAAGGATTCTGTATTTTGTCAAATACTTCCTCTGCATCTATTGAAAGGATCATGTGGTTCTTGTCCTTTCTTTTATTAATGTGATATATCACATTAATTTAGTTGCAGATATTGAACCAGCCCTGCATCCCAGGAATAAATCCCACTTGATTGTAGTGAATAGTTCTTTTAATGTATTGTTGGATCTGGTTGGCTAGTATCTTATTGAGAATTTTTGCAGCCATGTTCATTAGGGAAATTGGTCTGTTCTCCATTTTAGTGGGGTCTTTCTCTGGTTTTGGAATAAAGATAATGCTGACCTTGTAAAATTAGTTTGGAAGTTTTCCTTCTATTTTTTGGAACAGCTTCAAAAGAATGGATGTTAACTGTTCTTTAAATGTTTGGTAGAATTCCCCCTGGAAAGCCATCCAGCCCTGGACGCTTGTTTATGGGGAGATTTTTGATTACTGGTTTTATTTATTTTTTTTATTTTTTATTTTTTAATATATGAAATTTACTGTCAAATTGGTTTCCATACAACACCCAGTGCTCATCCCAAAAGGTGCCCTCCTCAATACCCATCACCCACCCTGCCCTCCCTCCCACCCTGCCCTCCCTCCCACCCCCCATCAACCCTCAGTTTGTTCTCAGTTTTTAACAGTCTCTTATGCTTTGGCTCTCTCCCACTCTAACCTCTTTTTTTTTTTTTTTTCCTTCCCCTCCCCCATGGGTTTCTGTTATGTTTCTCAGGATCCACATAAGAGTGAAACCATATGGTATCTGTCTTTCTCTGTATGGCTTATTTCACTTAGCATCACACTCTCCAGTTCCATCCATGTTGCTACAAAAGGCCATATTTCATTTTTTCTCATTGCCACGTAGTATTCCATTGTGTATATAAACCACAATTTCTTTATCCATTCATCAGTTGATGGACATTTAGGCTCTTTCCATAATTTGGCTATTGTTGAGAGTGCCGCTATAAACATTGGGGTACAGGTGCCCCTATGCATCAGTACTCCTGTATCCCTTGGATAAATTCCTAGCAGTGCTATTGCTGGGTCATAGGGTAGGTCTATTTTTAATTTTCTGAGGAACCTCCACACTGCTTTCCAGAGCGGCTGCACCAATTTGCATTCCCACCAACAGTGCAAGAGGGTTCCTGTTTCTCCACATCCTCTCCAGCATCTATAGTCTCCTGATTTCTTCATTTTGGCCACTCTGACTGGCGTGAGGTGGTATCTGAGTGTGGTTTTGATTTGTATTTCCCTGATAAGGAGTGACGTTGAACATCTTTTCATGTGCCTGTTGGCCATCCGGATGTCTTCTTTAGAGAAGTGTCTATTCATGTTTTCTGCCCATTTCTTCACTGGGTTATTTGTTTTTCGGGTGTGGAGTTTGATGAGCTCTTTACAGATTTTGGATACTAGCCCTTTGTCCGATGTGTCATTTGCAAATATCTTTTGCCATTCCGTTGGTTGCCTTTTAGTTTTGTTGGTTGTTTCCTTTGCTGTGCAGAAGCTTTTTATCTTCATAAGGTCCCAGTAATTCACTTTTGCTTTTAATTCCCTTGCCTTTGGGGATGTGCCGAGTAAGAGATTGCTACGGCTGAGGTCAGAGAGGTCTTTTCCTGCTTTCTCCTCTAAGGTTTTGATGGTTTCCTGTCTCACATTCAGGTCCTTTATCCATTTTGAGTTTATTTTTGTGAATGGTGTGAGAAAGTGGTCTAGTTTCAACCTTCTGCATGTTGCTGTCCAGTTCTCCCAGCACCATTTGTTAAAGAGACTGTCTTTTTTCCATTGGATGTTCTTTCCTGCTTTGTCAAAGATGAGTTGGCCATATGTTTGTGGGTCTAGTTCTGGGGTTTCTATTCTATTCCATTGGTCTATGTGTCTGTTTTTATGCCAATACCATGCTGTCTTGATGATGACAGCTTTGTAGTAGAGGCTAAAGTCTGGGATTGTGATGCCTCCTGCTTTGGTCTTCTTCTTCAAAATTACTTTGGCTATTCGGGGCCTTTTGTGGTTCCATATGAATTTTAGGATTGCTTGTTCTAGTTTCGAGAAGAATGCTGGTGCAATTTTGATTGGGATTGCATTGAATGTGTAGATAGCTTTGGGTAGTATTGACATTTTGACAATATTTATTCTTCCAATCCATGAGCAGGGAATGTCTTTCCATTTCTTTATATCTTCTTCAATTACCTGCATAAGCTTTCTATAGTTTTCAGCATACAGATCTTTTACATCTTTGGTTAGATTTATTCCTAGGTATTTTATGCTTCTTGGTGCAATTGTGAATGGGATCAGTTTCTTCATTTGTCTTTCTGTTGCTTCATTGTTAGTGTATAAGAATGCAACTGATTTCTGCACATTGATTTTGTATCCTGCAACTTTGCTGAATTCATGTATCAGTTCTAGCAGACTTTTGGTGGAGTCTATCGGATTTTCCATGTATAATATCATGTCATCTGCAAAAAGCGAAAGCTTGACTTCATCTTTGCCAATTTTGATGCCTTTGATTTCCTTTTGTTGTCTGATTGCTGATGCTAGAACTTCCAGCACTATATTAAACAGCAGCGGTGACAGTGGGCATCCCTGTCGTGTTCCTGATCTCAGGGAAAAAGCTCTCAGTTTTTCCCCGTTGAGGATGATGTTAGCTGTGGGCTTTTCATAAATGGCCTTTATGATCTTTAAGTATGTTCCTTCTATCCCGACTTTCTCAAGGGTTTTTATTAAGAAAGGGTGCTGGATTTTGTCAAAGGCCTTTTTTGCATCGATTGACAGGATCATATGGTTCTTCTCTTTTTTTTTGTTAATGTGATGTATCACGTTGATCGATTTGCGAATGTTGAACCAGCCCTGCATCCCAGGAATGAATCCCACTTGATCATGGTGAATAATTCTTTTTGTATGCTGTTGAATTCGATTTGCTAGTATCTTATTAAGAATTTTTTCATCCATATTCATCAGGGATATTGGCCTGTAGTTCTCTTTTTTTACTGGGTCTCTGTCTGGTTTAGGAATCAAAGTAATACTGGCTTCATAGAATGAGTCTGGAAGTTTTCCTTCCCTTTCTATTTCTTGGAATAGCTTGAGAAGGATAGGTATTATCTCTGCTTTAAATGTCTGGTAGAACTCCCCTGGGAAGCCATCTGGTCCTGGACTCTTATTTGTTGGGAGATTTTTGATAACCGATTCAATTTCTTCGCTGGTTATGGGTCTGTTCAAGCTTTCTATTTCCTCCTGATTGAGTTTTGGAAGAGTGTGGGTGTTTAGAAATTTGTCCATTTCTTCCAGGTTGTCCAATTTGCTGGCATATAATTTTTCATAGTATTCCCTGATAATTGTTTGTATCTCTGAGGGATTGGTTGTAATCATTCCATTTTCATTCATGATTTTATCTATTTGGGTCATCTCCCTTTTCTTTTTGAGAAGCCTGGCTAGAGGTTTGTCAATTTTGTTTATTTTTTCAAAAAACCAACTCTTGGTTTCGTTGATCTGCTCTACAGTTTTTTTAGATTCTATATTGTTTATTTCTGCTCTGATCTTTATGATTTCTCTTCTTCTGCTGGGTTTAGGCTGCCTTTGCTGTTCTGCTTCTATTTCCTTTAGGTGTGCTGTTAGATTTTGTATTTGGGATTTTTCTTGTTTCTTGAGATAGGCCTGGATTGCAATGTATTTTCCTCTCAGGACTGCCTTCACTGCGTCCCAAAGCGTTTGGATTGTTGTATTTTCATTTTCATTTGTTTCCATATATTTTTTAATTTCTTCTCTAATTGCCTGGTTGACCCACTCATTCGTTAGTAGGGTGTTCTTTAACCTCCATGCTTTTGGAGGTTTTCCAGACTTTTTCCTGTGGTTGATTTCAAGCTTCATAGCATTGTGGTCTGAAAGTATGCATGGTATAATTTCAATTCTTGTAAACTTATGAAGGGCTGTTTTGTGACCCAGTATATGATCTATCTTGGAGAATGTTCCATGTGCACTCGAGAAGAAAGTATATTCTGTTGCTTTGGGATGCAGAGTTCTAAATATATCTGTCAAGTCCATCTGATCCAATGTATCATTCAGGGCCCTTGTTTCTTTATTGACCGTGTGTCTAGATGATCTATCCATTTCTGTAAGTGGGGTGTTAAAGTCCCCTGCAATGACCACATTCTTATCAATAAGGTTGCTTATGTTTATGAGTAATTGTTTTATATATCTGGGGGCTCGGGTATTTGGCGCATAGACATTTATAATAGTTAGCTCTTCCTGGTGGATAGACCCTGTGATTATTATATAATGCCCTTCTTCATCTCTTGTTACAGCCTTTAATTTAAAGTCTAGTTTGTCTGATATAAGTATGGCTACTCCAGCTTTCTTTTGGCTTCCAGGAGCATGATAAATAGTTCTCCATCCCCTCACTCTCAATCTAAAGGTGTCCTCAGATCTAAAATGAGTCTCTTGTAGACAGCAAATAGATGGGTCTTGTTTTTTTATCCATTCTGATACCCTATGTCTTTTAGTTGGCGCATTTAATCCATTTACATTCAGTGTTATTATAGAAAGATATGGGTTTAGAGTCATTGTGATGTCTGTATGTTTTATGCTTGTAGTGATGTCTCTGGTACTTTGTCTCACAGGATCCCCCTTAGGATCTCTTGTAGGGCTGGTTTCGTGGTGACAAATTCCTTCAGTTTTTGTTTGTTTGGGAAGACCTTTATCTCTCCTTCTATTCTAAATGACAGACTTGCTGGATAAAGGATTCTCGGCTGCATATGTTTTCTGTTTAGCACACTGTAGATATCGTGCCAAGCCTTTCTGGCCTGCCAAGTTTCAAAGGAGAGATCAGTCACGAGTCTTATAGGTCTCCCTTTATATGTGAGGGCACGTTTATCCCTTGCTGCTTTCAGAATTTTCTCTTTATCCTTGTATTTTGCCAGTTTCACTATGATATGTCGTGCAGAAGATCGATTCAAGTTACGTCTGAAGGGAGTTCTCTGTGCCTCTTGGATTTCAATGCCTTTTTCCTTCCCCAGTTCAGGGAAGTTCTCAGCTATAATTTGTTCAAGTACCCCTTCAGCACCCTTCCCTCTCTCTTCCTCCTCTGGGATACCAATTATGCGTATATTATTTTTTTTTAGTGTATCACTTAGTTCTCTAATTTTCCCCTCATACTCCTGGATTTTTTTATCTTTCTTTCAGCTTCCTCTTTCTCCATAACTTTATCTTCTAGTTCACCTATTCTCTCCTCTGCCTCTTCAAGCCGAGCCATCGTGGATTCCATTTTGTTTTGCAATTCGTTTAAAGCGTTTTTCAACTCCTCGTGACTGTTCCTTAGTCCCTCGATCTTTGTGGCAAGAGATTCTCTGCTGTCCTGTATACTGTTTTCAAGCCCAGCGATTAATTTTATGACTATTATTCTAAATTCACTGATTACTGGTTTTACAGGTCTGTTCAAATTTTCTGTTTCTTCCTGTTTCAGTTCTGGTAGATTATATGTTCCTAGGAATTTGTCCACTTCTTCTAGATTGCCCAATTCATTGGCATATAATTGCTCATAATATTCTCTTATTATTGTTTGTATTTCTGCAGTGTTGGCTATGACCTTTCCTTCCTCATTCTTGATTTATTGGGGTCCTTTTTCTTTTTGGTAAGTCTGAATAGGGGGTTATCAATTTTATTAATTCTTTCAAAGAACCAGCTCCTTGTTTCATTGATCTGTTCTACGGTTTTTGGTTTTTATTTATTTTGCTATCATTGATTTCTGCTCTAATCTTTATTACTTCCCGTCTTCTGTTGGTTTGGGGCTTTGTTTGCTGTTCTTTTTCTGTCTCTTTAAGGTGTAAGGTTAGGTTGTGTATCTGAGACCTTTCTTTCTTCTTTAGAAAGGCCTGGATTGCTATATACTTTCCTCTTATGACCACCTTTGCTGCGTCCCAGAGGTTTCGGGGTGTGGTGTTATCATTTTCACTGGCTTCCATGTACTTTTTAATTTCCTCTTTAATTTCTTGGTTAACCCATTCATTCCTTAGGATGTTCTTTGATCTCCAAGTATTCGTGGTCTTTCCAAATATTTTTCTTGCGGTTGATTTCGAGTTTCATAGCACTGTGGTCTGAAAATATACACTGAATGATCTCGATCTTTTTGAACTTGTTGAGGGCTGATTTGTGTCCCAGTATTATCTATTCTGGAGAATGTTCCATGTGCACTGGAGAAGAATGTGTATTCTATTGCTTTAGAATGAAATATTCTGAATGTATCTGTTAAGTCCATCCTGTCCAGTGTGTCAAAGTCTTTGTTTCTTTGTTGATTTTCTGCTTAGATCTGTGCACTGCTGTAAGTACAGTGTTGAAGTCCCCTACTATTATGGTAATATTATCAATGAGTTTGTGATTGATTTATATATTTGGGTGTTATGTTAAGGGAATAAATGTTTACAATTGTTAGATCTTCTTGATGGATAAACCCCTTAATTATGATATAATGCCCTTCTCTTCATCTCTTGTTACAGTCTTTATTTTTTAATGTTTTTATTTATTTTTGAGAGAGAGACAGAGCATGAGCAGAGGAGGGGCAGAAAGGAGGAGACACAGAATCTGAAGCAGGCTCTAGGCTCTGAGCTGTCAGTACAGAGCCCAATGCAAGGCTCAAACTCATGAACATTGAGATCATGACCTGAGCCAAAGTCAGATGCCCCTACAGTCTTTATTTTAAAATCTAGTTTGTCTGATGTAAGTATGGCTAGTCCCACTTTGTTTTGTCACCTATCAGCAGATAGATGGTTCTCCATCCCCTTAGTTTCAATCTGAAGGTGTCTTTGGGTCTAAAATGGGTCTTTGTAAACAGCATGTAGATGGATCTTGTTTTCTTAACCATTCTGATACCCTAGATCTTTTGATTGAAGCATTTAGTCTATTGACATTTAGAGTGGGTACTGAAATAATTTAGTGCCATTGTGTTACCTGTAGAGTTGGAGTTTTGGTGGTGCTCTCTGGTCCTTTCTTGTCTTTGTTGCTTTTGGTCTTCTTTGTTTTGTTACACCTTTTCTCCTCTCAGAATCGCCCTTAAAATTTATTGCAGTGCTGCTTTAAGTGATCATGAACTCCTTTAGTTTTTGTTTGTATGGGAAACTCTTTATCTCTCCTTCTATTTTGAATGACAGCTTTGCTGGATAAAAATTTCTTGGCTGCAGATTTTTCCAATTCAGCATGTTGAATATATCCTGCCACTCCTTTCTGGCCTGCCAAGTTTCTGTGGATAGGTCTGCTGCAAACCTTATCTGTCTTCCCTTATTGGTTAAGGACTTTTTTCCCTTGCTACTTTCATAATTCTTTCCTTACAAAAGAAAAGTGTATTTTGACTAGGATATGCCTTGTCAGTGGTTGGTTTTTGTTGAATCTAATGGGAGTTCTCTGTGAATCTTGGATTTTGAGGTCTTTGTCTTTCCCCAGATTAGGAAAGTTTTCCACTATAATTTGCTCACATAAACCTTCTACCCTTTTTCTCTTTATCTTCTGGGACTCCTATGATTCAGATGTTATTTCTTTTTAGTAAGTCACTGAGTTCTCTAAGTCTTGTATCGTGCTCTTTTGCCTTAGTTTCCCTTTTTTTTTTTCTGCTTCATTAGTCTCCATAATTTTGTCTTCTATATCACTGATTCGCTGCTCTGCTTGGTCCATCCTTGCCAACCATAGCATCCATTTGAGATTGCATCTTGGTTATAACATTTCTTATTTCCTCCTGACTATATTTTACTTCTTCATCTCTGCAGAAAGGGAGTCAATGCTTTTTTCAATGCCAGCTAGTATTCTTATTGTTTTGATTCTAAATTTTCGTCCAGACATCTTGCTTATATCTGTGTTAAGCTCCTGGCTGTCATTTCTTCCTGTTCTTTCTTTTGGGGTGAATTCCTTTGTTTTGTCATTTTGGAGGAAGAATAAGAATATAATAAAATTAAAATTAAAAAATTAAAATCAATACAAAAAATCAAATGAAGCTGGATCCTAGGTGGGTTTTCATCTGGTTGTTGAAAGAAGCTTGATAAGATAGAGAAAGGGGGTGGGGGGAGAAAAAGAAAAAATAAGAAAAACCTTAAATTAAAAAAATAGAATAAAATAGAATAAAATGAAATGAAATAGAATTTAGAAATTTACAAAAAAACATAGTAAAAAGAACTAAAGAAAAAAAATGAACTAAAAAGAACTAAAGAAACAAAATTTTTCTATTTCTGTGCCCAGGAAGAAAAGAAAAAAACAATTTCAATAAAAGCAAAAAAGGAAAAAAAAAAAAAGACCAGCAAACAGAATGAAACCCGAATGAAATTACATCCAGTTTCCCCTAGAACTTAAACTATGAAGCACTTTATAGTCTGTACACAAAGCAGGTGGAGGAATTTGTGGTTGTCTTCTAGGGCATGTGCTTGGTGGGCACAGTTGTAATGGCTTCATTCTCCACTAGGTGGCACTTCTTAGCTTACTGGAGTGGATCAGTGTGGTGCTTGTGTATGTGTATGCTCATGTGTGGGAGAGGTGAAAATGACTTCACCCAGCTTCCCAGCCTCTGGCACAGGACCTCTGCACTCTCACCAACCTGCAATCAAGCACCCCTCCTTTGTCTCTGGCTTCTGTCCATTCTCCACTTCTGTGCTGTTTGCATCCAAGCCGTCAACCTGCCAGGTGGCACCTGCCTCCTGAATTTTATCCCAGACGGGGCTGTGTTTCCAACCCCCTCACTTTTGAGAACACTGTGGTTTGGACCTGCTCCGACCCTCTGGGGGAGGGTCTCTGAAGAAATCGCCGGGTGCCAGCTTGCCCCCAGGAATGTTCCTGTGATCACCCTGTGGCAAAGGTTCAGAGATTGGGGCCAGGTGCCTGCTTGCCCCAGAAAAAGGTTGTTCAATCAAGCAGTGGCAGTGGTTCAGAGATTATAGCAAATCATAACACACAATTGGCGCCAGGTTTCACTGCACCCTGGCTTCTTTGCTCCAATACCAGAAAACATGGCTGTTCTCCAGGGTCCACTGGGACTTTTGCTTGTGTGGAGGCCATATGGCCTTTACCAAATGCCCTCCTAGCAGAAGAATGGCTTCTCCCCATGTAACCCACAGACTCCTGGGAACTTGCTCCATGCCCTTCCTCCTCATCAGAGTACCACCAGGTATGAAGCTCTGGAATTTACAACTCTGGGCTCCCCCATTTACAGAGTCCTAATGGTATTGAAACCCTCTCCTTGGGGCACCTGGGTGGCTTGGTTGGTTAAGCATCCGACTTCGGCTCAGGTCATGATCTTGCAGTCCGTGAGTTCGAGCCCTGCATCGGGCTCTGTGCTGACAGCTCAGAGCCTGGAGCCTGTTTCAGATTCTGTGTCTCCCTCTCTCTGTGACCCTCCCCCGTTCATGCTCTGTCTCTCTCTGTCTCAAAAATAAATAAACGTTTAAAAAAAAAAAAAGAAAGAAAGAAACCCTCTCCTTTCTCCCCATCAATGGTTTTGGGAAAGAGATTTCTTGTTCAGTCCCTTGTTAGTGTTTCCACTCTTTCTCTTTCTCTCCAGCTACTTTCAGTGAGAGTGATTTTCTTGTAATCTTCCCCTTTCTCTGTCCTCTTTCCACAAAAACAGCTCCCTATCCTCCACAGCTTCTGTCTCCCCCAATTCACCTCTGTGCTGCACACCTGCTGAGTTCTGTAGCTCAAGTTATGCAGATTGTTGGGTTAAGCCTCAGATCAATTTCCTAGATGTGCAGCTTGGTTTGGTGCTGATCTAGCTGCATTTCAGGAAGGAGAGAAGCTGAGAACATCCATGCTGTTCCACCATCTTGACTCTAATTTGATTTTAGAAACACCATGTCAGTCCCTTATCACTTCTTTTGTTTTTATTTTTAATTTAAATTTTAATTCACTAATATACAATGCAATATTGGTTTCAAAAGTAGAATTCAGTGATTCATCACTGCCATACAACACCCAGATATTATTATGCCTTTTGCCACTGGAACAGCACAGGTAAGTGCTATTAATTCAGCTTTTTGGGCAGAAGTATGTGTTGGAAAGGATTTTGCCTCAATGGTGTTAGTTAAGCTAACTATAGCATATCCAGCTTTTCTTTCTCCCTTATCCATGAAGTTACTGCCATCTGTAAGCCAATTCTTTGCATTTTCAACAAGGGAATCTCTTAAATCTGGTCTGCTGGAATAAACAAGATCGATAATCTCTGAGCAGTCATGTTCTAGCATAGAAGTATGATGGTCGGGCCCAGGCATAAGGGTAGCTGGGTTTAAAGTCTGACCAGTTGTAAGTATTATTTCAGGTATGTCTAAAGGCATAGCCTGGTATTAAGTAAGCCAGCCTCCAGTCATCCATTGGTGGCCTTTGGTCTCTCGGACACTTTGGACCTGATTTAGAGTCGTCACTGTTAAGGACTGTCCATATTAAATCTTGGAGCTTTTTCTACAAGGAGGACTGTTTCCACCACTGATCAGAGACAGACCACCCACCCTTGTTCTACATTATCAAGTGGCTTTGAAAACTAGCCCACTGTCTTATTTCATTTTCTAATTTCTGGGTAAGAAAATCCTGTCCCTGTTTTTCTCTCACCTATAAAGTGAAAGGTCTTTCTAAATTTGGTAAAGCCAAAGCTGGGGTTGATGAAAGCTTAGCTTTTAATGTTTGAAAGGCCTTCTTCTGGGCTTAGGCCAGAGTAAAGGTTTTTCATTAGGGCCTTGAACCGAGTCATGCAATGTTCGGGCCAACAGTCCAAATCCAGGAATCCATTAGTGGCAAAAACCCACCATACCTAGGAAAGTACAGAGTTTTTTTTTGGAGTTGGGGATCCAAGATCTAATAAAGCTTTTTTTCTGTCAGTAGACAGGGTACAATGACCTGGTGTTAGTTCATATCCCAGATACTGGACTTTTTGTTTAGATATTTGTGCCTTTTTGGGAAAGACAGGATACCCCCTGCCTGACAAGAAATTAAAGTTACAAAATTACTATCAGATGTTTCTTTTGTGAGACTACAGATTAAAAGATCATCCTATAGTCCCTTGAGGCAAGGATATATCATGTATGTCTTTGCTAAGTGCAGCCCTGAATGGGTGAGGACTCTGCTAAATCCCTGCAGCAAGACCACCCACGTTAATTGAGCAACCTGTGGGTTTAAAGGCTAGGCCCATTCAAAAGCAAATAGTGGCTGTGTTTCTTCACTTAGAGGGCTAGAATAGACAGCATCCTTTAAATCAATTGGCATCACCAGGGACTGAATAAGAATAGTATATGGATTTGGCACAATGCAATGGATAGGTACATCTATTTCATTTATTGCTCTTAAGTCTTGTACCATTCAATATTCTCCATTTGCCTTCTTTACTGGTAAAATTTGAGTGTTAAAAGGATAGTCACAAGGCCTTAACATACCATGTTTGAGAAACTTACCAATGAGGTTCATAGTCCAACTCTTGCCTCAGGGTTTAAGGGATATTTTTTATGAAGTATGGTGGTTGGGTCTTTTAAGGTCACTTTAACTGGTTGGGCTTTAAGAGCCTATCCTGGAACATCACATTCCCAGACCTGTGGATTTGCTTCCTTCCAGGTATTAGAAGGGTTATCAGGGTAAGGTTTTAATTCTCTAGATGTTAAAGAGAACAAGCCATCTTCCTCAAGCAAATCTGCTCCCTAGTTTATATATGAAGTCTCATCCAAGTAATGGAGTGACGCAAGACAGAAGAACTAGAAAAACATGAGTTTACTCGCTGACTTTTGTATTTGCAAATTAAAGCCATTCCCTGAAGGCGTCTTTGAGTTTGCCTCTCAATACCAGGAATTTTATGGTTAGAAATTCTGGTAGGACCAGAGTGCTGGATAAGAATAGTCTAAGCAGATCCTGTATCAATAAGGAAATTTATAAACTTACCTTCCACATCCGAAGTAATCAGGGCTCAGTCATCTTGATGTCAAAGGCACCCCAACCAGCCTCAGAAGTCCCCTCATGCCAGATGCTCAGGTTCCTGCTCTCAGGTGGGGAAGTGAGTTCCTGTCTTCCTGTCTCTGGAGTGGGAACAGTCTTTCTTCCAATGTCCTTCTTCCTTACAGGCAGGATATGGCCCTGGTGGAGAGACTTTGTTTGGACATTGCTTGCTCCGATGTCCACTATGACCACACCTATAGTATAGTCTTACCTGGTCCTTTATTTGATGATGCCTTTTTCTTTGGCCTATGGTTAGTCTGGCATTGTGGGGAATCCTCAATAGGGTCAGCTAATATATAAGCCTGTATTTTACCCTGCAATTTAGGTCTCCAGTCCTTCTCCTGTCTTAAAGTCATATCTCTATTATTAAAAAAACTCCAGTAGCTATCTCTGGTAGGTGCTAGGTGGGGGGTTTGAGGGCCTAAAGCCATTTTAGTCCATTTTTGACAGATGTCACATGCCAATTCACTTGTAAAATGGATGTTTGATATAGTTCCCTCAGGTGAAGTTGGGTCCAGATTTGTATATTTATATGTGGCTTATATCAAGTGACCATGAGATAGAGCTGGATTCTCATCAGCTCATAGAGTAACTTTCTGAATTTTATCAAAGTTGACAGGTTTAGTCTTCTTTTTTCATTCCTTCTATAAAACTAGTGATTATATGGTCTTGTCTTTACCTTCCTATCTTCTGGATTCTGGATAATTTGAACATGGTTTGGTATTTGGAACAGCAGTGACCCCTACCACATAGAGATCTCTATCTTTGGCTGCTAGTCTGTCAGCAAATTCTTGAGCCCTTGTGTAGATATGGCTCTTTTCCTCAAGGGTGCAACAACGTTTATATAATGGATCTATCTTGCCTGGTCAAATCAAACATAATGGATAATTATTGAAAACCCTCAAGAAATTGAGAAGTGTTTTTGGCATATTGTCCTAATTGTTTTATCTGAGCCAAGACTGCCATGGAGAACCCAACGTTGACTCTGATAGTGCCCATCTCTCTACTAACAACCTCCCTAAGAGGATGGAATCCAGATTTAGGTAGAACTCCCAGAAGATAGGGAGCCCTACATCTGGCATGTCCAGCCCAACAGGACCAAAGGGGTCTTGGGGCTTGTAAGGAGGAGGGACAGTAACAGAATCAATGTCCCCTTTGTTGAAACTGGCCAGTGGTTCCTCTGTGGTCCAGGTTTGTTAAGAGAAAGGTGCCTCTTTAGACAATCATCCAATATGTTGAGAGAGGGGTTATTAACCTGGTTTGTAGCTAGATACATTCTGCAAGAAGCCCTTTGCCCTTAGAAGATCTCATTGGTATATAGTAATAACATTTATTGTCCCATTAATGGGCCATTTTTCCTCATCTAGGGAATACTGAGGCTATGCATTATTGCAGAAGATGAGCCTTCTTTTTTTTTTTTTCAATATATGAAGTTTATTGTCAAGTTGGTTTCCATACAACACCCAGTGCTCATCCCAAAAGGTGCCCTCCTCAATACCCATCACCTACCCTCCCCGCCCTCCCACCCCCCCATCAACCCTCAGTTTGTTCTAGGTTTTTAAGAGTCTCTTATGCTTTGGCTCTCTTTCACTCTAACCTCTTTTTTTTTTTTCCTCCCCCTCCCCCATGGGTTTCTGTTAAGTTTCTCAGGATCCACATAAGAGTGAAACCATATGGTATCTGTCTTTCTCTGTATGGCTTATTTCACTTAGCATCACACTCTCCAGTTCCATCCATGTTGCTACAAAGGGCCATATTTCATTCTTTCTCATTGCCACGTAGTATTCCATTGTGTATATAAACCACAATTTCTTTATCCATTCATCAGTTGATGGACATTTGAGCCTTCTTTAAATCTTACAACCCAAATTGGTTTCAATGAGTTAAGAGATACCCGGGGGGCTGGGGGGGATCTTTGGGGACTCAAGAGTAAAATCCCATGTTTCTATAAAAGTGGGCAAGTCCATTACCATAATACCCCCCAACTCCTGGGTGGCATCCCACTCAGGTTAATGTCAACTGTTCCCAGTGTTCCAAGCAACAGAGGCATCCCTCAAAAAGCCATTATAAGAACTGGTTTGTTTACGGAAGGGATATCAATGCTCCTTCACTTCCCTATTGTAGGTTCTGGTAGATGCACCTGCTGTTTTAAGCCATGGAGATGCCAAGAGTTTTCAGGGAGAAATACCTAATGTTACAATTTAAGTAGTCTGTAGAGGACATTTATGAAGAATAGTAAAGATGGAAATCCAGCATGGCCTAAGTGACATTCCAATACATGTAGTCTTTTACAGCTGAATTCCCCAGGAAACCATCACTAGTTGGGTTTTTAACTCAATCCAGTACTGGTGTCAGCTGGCTCTGAGCAGAGGTCTCACAGCCAGATGTAGCTTAGACCAGAGATGTGGAGGGGATCACATTAGACCAATGGGGAGGAAACCTTACATGAGAGTCTTAAGATTGGCAGCCATTCTAGTGACTTAGGTGACTGTCCTATGCTCAAGAAAAACAGCTGTATAGAAGAAAAGAAAGAGCAGGCATCAAGTTTCTTGGTCCTATTACCATTACATCCAGGGTACTAGCTCCCAGTCAAAAGGCAAACCTTTATTTTCTCTTCTAGGGTTTTGATGGTTTCCTGTATCACATTTAGGTCTTTCATCCATTTTGAGTTTCTTTTCGTGTATGGTGTAAGAAAGTGGTCTAGTTTCGTTCTTCTGCATGTTGCTGTCCAGTTCTCCCAGCACCATTTACCAAAGAGACTGTCTTTTTTCCATTAGATACTCTTTCCTGCTTTGTCAAAGATTAGTTGGCCATACATTTGTGGGTCAAATACTGGTTTCTCTATTCTGTTCCATTAGTCTATGTGTCTGTTCTTGTCCCAGTACCATACTGTGTTGATGATTACAGCTTTGTAGTAGAGGCTAAAGTCTAGGATTGTGATGCCTCCCACTTTGGTTTTCTTTTTCAACATAACTTTGGCTATTCGGGGTCTTTTGTGGTTCCATACAAATTTTAGGATTGTTTGTTCTAGCTTCAAGAAGAATTCCAGTGCAATTTTGCTTGGGAATGCATTGAATGTGTAGATTGCTTTGGGTAGTATCAACCTTCTAACAATATTTGTTCTTCCAATCCATGAGTGTGGGGTGTTTTTCCACTTCTTTGGGTCTTCAATTTCCTTCATAAGTTTTCTATAGTTTTCAGCATACAGATCTTTTACAACTTTGGTTAGGTTTATTCCTAGGTATTTATGATTCTTGGTGCAATTATAAATGGGAATGATTTCTTGATTTCTCTTTCTGTTGCTTCATTATTGGTGTATAGAAATGCAACCGATTTCTGTGCATTGACTGTGTATCCTGTGACTTTGCTGAATTCATGGATCAGTTCTAGCAGCTTTTTGGTGGAATCTTTTCGGTTTTCCATATAGAGCATCATGTGCTCTGCAAAGAGGGAAAGTTTGACTTCCACCTTGCCAATTTGGATGCCTTTTATTCCTTTGTGTTGTATGATTGCTGAGGCTAGGACTTCCAACACTATGTTAAACAACAATGGTAAGAGTGGACATCCCTGCTGTGTTCCTGATCTCAGGAGGAAAACTCTCAGTTTTTCCCCAATGAGGATGATATTAGCTGTGGCTTTTTCATATATGACTTCCGCAGCCACAGCAATTTCTTGCTTGACACATCTCCGAAGCCAATAGAAATAAAAACAAAAATGAACTATTGGGACCTCATCAAGATAAAAAGCTTCTGCACTGCAAAGGAAACAATCAACAAAACTAAAAGGCAACCGACAGAATGGGAGAAGATATTTGCAAATGACATGTCAGATAAAGGATTAGTATCCAAAATCTATAAAGAACTTGCCAAACTCAATACACAAAAAACAAATAACTCTGTGGAGAAATGGGCAGAAAACATGAATAGACACTTTTCCAAAGAAGACATCCAGATGGCCAACAGACACACGAAAAGATGTTCAACGTCACTCATCATCAGGGAAAAACAAATCACAAACAAACCACAGTGAGCTACCACCTCACATCAGTCATAGTGGCTAAAATTAACAACTCAGGAAACAACATGTTTTGGCAAGGATGTGGAAAAAGGGGAACACTTTTGCACCACTGATGGGAATGCAAACTGGTGCAGCCACTCTGGAAAACAGTATGGAGGTTCCTCAAAAAAATTAAAAATAGAACTGCCCTATGACCCAGTAATTGTACTACTAGGAATTTATCCAAAGGATGCAAAAATGCTGATTCAAAGGGGCGCGGGCACCCCAATGTTCATAGCAGCACTATCAACAATAGCCAAAGTATGGAAAGAGCACAAATGTCCATTGATGGATGAAGGGATAAAGAATGTGGTATATATATACAATGACTCATGATGTACCTCTCATATACTTGTTGGCCATTTGTATGTTTACTTTAAAAAATTGTCTGGGGCCCCTGGGTGGCTCAGTCAGTTAAGTATCCAACTCTTGATTTCAGCTCAGGTCATGATCTCACAGTTCGTGGGATTGGGCTCAGTGCTGACAGCATGGAGCCTGCTTGGGATCTCTCTCTCCCTCTCTGCCCCTCCCCCTGCACTCATGCACTCTCATGTGCTCTCTCTCTCAGATAAACATTTAAAAAATTAAAAAGCTCATCTGATCCTTTGCCATTTTTAATTTTTTTTGCTACTGAATTATAGGAGTGCCTTATATATTTTCAATATTTACCCATTATGAAATATACGGTTTGTAAATATTTTCTCCTATAGGTTATGTTTTCATTTTGTTGATTATTTTTACCTTTACTGCCTGTGCTTTTGTTGTCACATCCAAAAATTATTGCCAAGATCACTGCCTGTGCTCACTTCAGCACATACACTAAAATTGCCAAGAAAACTGCCAATAAGCTTTTCCCCTAGGTTTTCTTCTAAGAGTTTTATAGTTTTTAGTCTTACATTTAAATCTCTAATCTAAGTCAATTTTTGTGACTGGTATAGATAAGGATCCAATTTCATTCTTGAGCATGTGGATATTTAGTTTTCCCAACACCATTTATTGAAGATACTATCTTTTTGTCATTTGTGTATTCTTGGTGCCCATGTTACAGATGAGCTGACATATGCATAGGTTTATTTCAGGGTTCTTCATCTGTTCCGTTGGTGTATGTGTCTGCTTTTATACTAGTACCACACTGTTTTCATTACTGTAGCTTTGCAATGTAATTTGTAATCAGAAAGTATGATCCCTTTATTTTCGTTCTTTCTCAAGATTGCTTTGTCTATTTAGAGTCTTTGGCAGTTCCATATGAATTTTAAGATTGTTTTTTCTATTTTTGAAACATGTCTTTGGAATTTGATAGCAATCTACAGATTCAGTGCAATCCCTTTGGGTAGTATGAACATGTTTTCCAGTTTTATTGACATATGAATATAATGTTGTAAGTTTAAGGTGTACACCATGTTGACTTGATAATTTGCAAAATGATTACCACCATAGCAATGACTAATACCTCCATCCCATTACATAATTACTGTTTTTTGGTGGGGTTTTTTTTCTAGAGAAAGAGAGCATGAGCCAGGGAGGGACAGAAGGAGAGAATATTAAGCAGGCTGCACACCCAGTGAGAGCCTGATGGATCTCAAGACCATGAGACACAACCTGAGCCAAAATCAAGAGTCAGCTTCTTAACTGACTGAGCCACCCAGGCGCCCCAACTGTTTCTTTTTTTATGGTGAGAACATCTACAATCTATTCTCCTAGCGACTTAGAGTATATAAAATACATTATTAGCTATACTCACCATGCTATATATTAGATCCCTAGAACTCATTAATCTTATAAGTGAAAGTTTGTACCCTTTGACCAAGATTTCTCCATTTCCTTCACTCCCCAGCCCCTGTTAACCACTTTACTCTGAGTTTGGATTTTTTATATTCCCCATATAAGTGATATCCCACAGTATTTGCCTTTCTCTAATTTATTCCACTTAGCATATACTCTCAGGTTTCATCCAATTTGGTGCAAATAGCAGAATGTACTTCTTTAACAGGGCTGAATATTTTATATATGTACGTATGTGCATATTTATACACACACATACATATTCAAATATAGAGCACACACAGCGCATCCTTATCCACTCATTGTTGACCCTTAGGTTGTTTCCATATCTTGACTGCTGTGAATAATGCTGCAGTAAATAGGGGGATGCATATAGCTCTTCAAGATCCTGTTTTTCTTTTCGATGGCTGTATACCCAGAAGTAGGATTGCTGGATTGTATGGTGGATTTTTTTGGTTTTTGGTTTTGTTTTTTAAGGAGCCTCTATACCAACTTCTATAGTGGTTCTATCAATTTACATTCCCACCAATTTTGCATAATGCCAACACTCGTTATCTCTTGTCTTTTTGGTGGTAACCATTCTAGCAGGTGTGAGGTAAGATCTTTCTTGTGGTTTGGATTTGCATTTCCCTGGTGATTAGAATTGTTGAGCACTTTTTTATAAATCTGTTGGCTGTTTATAGATCTTCTTTGAAAAGAAGTCTATTCAGTTCCTCTGCCCAGTTTTATATCAGGTTGGTTGTTCAGTTGTGTGAGTTCTTTATATATTTTGGATATTAACCCCTGATCAGATATGTGACTTATGAATGTTTTCTTCCATTATGTAGGTTTTCTTTTCATTTTGTTGGTTGTATCTGTTGTACACAAACTTCTTAGTTTGGTGAGGTCCTTATTTTTGCTTTTGCTGCTTGTTTGTGGGAAAAGAAAAAACTCTGCTAAGACCAGTATCAAGGAGATGTTTCCCTATGTTTCCTTCTAGGAGTTTCATGGTTTCAAGTCTCTTGTTTAAGTCTTTAATGCATTTTGTGTTAATTTTTCAGTGATTTAAAATAAGTGTCCAGAGACTATCTTTTCCACATTGAGATTCTTGGCTCCCTTGTTGAAAATTAGTTGACTCTATATGCTTGGGTTTATTTCTGGACTTTCTATTTTGTGCCATTGGTGTATGTGTCTCTTTTTATGCCAGTACCATAATATTTTAATATTTTTGCTGTTGGAAATGGGTTGTTTTTCTTTTTGAGACGTTTTGTTGTTAATGTATAGAAACACAACTATGTTTGCTGGGTTCGCTTTGGTATCCTGCAACATTACTGAATTCATTGGTTGGTTTTTTGTTTTTGTTTTTGGTAGACTCTAGGAATTTTTATATATAAGATCATATTATCTGCAAACAGAAAATGATACTTCTTCTTGCCTAATTCCTCTGGCTAGGACTTACAGTACTATGTTGAATAAAAGTGGTGAGGGTGGAAATCCTTGTTTTTTCCTGATCTTAGAGGAAAAGCTTCCAGCTATTGATCATTAAGTATGACAGCTGTGGGTCTGTCAAATGTGGCCTTTAGTATGACCAGGCACATTTCTTCTATATCCGATCTATTTTTTATCATGAAAGGAAGTTATATTTTGTCAAGTTTTTTTCTGTATTTATTAAAATGGTTATGATTTTATCTTTCATTCTATTAATGTGGTATATCACGTTTATTGATTTACATACTATATTGAACCATCCTTGCATCCCAGGGATGAATCCCACTTTATTATGATATATGATCCTTTTAATATGCTGTTGAATTTGGTTTGTGTGTCTATGTTTATCAGGAATATTGTCATGTAGGGTTTTTTTTTTAATTTTTTTATTAGTTTTACTTTTTTTTTACTTTTTTTTAACATTTTATTTATTTTTGAGACAGAGAGAGACAGAGCATGAACGGGGGAGGGGCAGAGAGAGAGGGAGACACAGAATCGGAAGCAGGCTCCAGGCTCTGAGCTGTCAGCACAGAGCCCAATGTGGGGTTCAAACTTATGAACCGTGAGATCAAGACCTTAGCCGAAGTTGGATGCTTAACCAACTGAGTCACCCAGGCACCCCTCTAATTTTCTTTTCTTGCAATATGTTTATCTGGCTTTGGTAGGAGGGTAATGCGTGCCTTGTAAAAGGAGTTTAGAAGTATTCATCTGGTAGAATTCACCCATGAATGTTTCTTTTCCTGAGCTTTTCTTTGTTAGAAGGTTTTAAATTATTGTCTTAATCTCCTTAATTGTTACTGGTCTGTTTATATTTTCTTTTTCTTCATAATTTAGTCTTGGTAGATTGTACGCTTCTGAGAATTTATCCAGTTTTTCTAGGTTATCCAAATTGTTTTGTATAACTGTCCAAAGTAGTCTCAAATAATGCTTTGTGTTTCCATTTTATTATTTGAGTTTCTCACTTTTTCCTTATTTTCTTTCTTTAAAAAAATCAAATGTATACCTATTCCAAGTTAATGAAAACCAATAAGTCTTGTATGGCTTAACCATGGTTCCAAGAGGCAGAAAAAAAAAGGGGGGGGGGCTCTCTCAAGATCTAAAGCGGTCTCCAAAAGCACCCAAAAGGAAGAGAAGCTGCCTTTAGGAATTGTCTATTATTGTAGGATGTTAGCTGCAACTATGGTGCAACCACATTTTTGTCCAGACACATTCCTCAGGCTACCAACCTGATGTTTAGCCACTTACAGATGTAGGCCCAGCTGCAGGAGGCTGAAAGTCAAGCCAAGCCCCCACTCACCGAATGAGACAAACAAGAAAGTAATAGCTGTACCACGATGGGAAGGGATCACAACTAAGGAGCATCCAAAACCAAATTTATACAAGTCACAGTCCAAATGCTTTTTTCCCCTGCCAATCTGAATTGGGAAGAAAGGGGCAATTTTTACCTTCTTTTTCAATTGGACACTACAAGAAGGGATCTTGGAGAAGGATAATTTTCTCCTCTATTCATCTTGAGTTCTTGGTTGAAGTTCTGTAATAAATGACAGATTAACAAGAAAAAATAACACACATAATAACATGTATATCTCCCATACACATGGGAGAAGCTCAGGTATGAATGACTGAAAGAGAGTACTTAAAACTCAGGTTTATGTAGAATCTTCAACCAGGAACAATAAATTTGTAGAGGAATAACAGGAGAAAAAAATGGTTTTAGTGATCCAAGGGCAACAAACTATAGGAAGGTAAATATATAGGATACAAAGGTAGATAAATGTAGACTCCTCTAGTGCTGTCTCTAGGCAGATATAAGGGTCTAACGTTGACTCTGATGGTTAATTTTGCCCTCCCTGATAGGGGATGAGGGACACCTTTGAACATTTATTTCCTGCTTTTAGGCAAATAGGGGAGGGTAGAATTTTGTATCTGATACTTAACTGTCTTTAGTTCAAATTAATCCTTATGTCAAATTGGTATAATTTGGGATGGCATAACTTCAGTTTTAGTCTTTGTTACCTCTAGATTTTGAATCCTACTGAACCAAGTCTTCTTCCAAGAGGAAGCTAAACAGGAATTTATTCATATTGTCTTCTCATACATGTACAGTTTTCGTATACTTAGATCACTGATCCACTTTAGGTATTGTGTAATAAATATAATTTTTCCAAATGCATACCAAGTTGTTATAGCACTTTTATGAATGAGCCTATTAAAAAAGTAAATCCCTCCCTCAAATAAGTAAGAAAGTAAATTCCCATCACATACTCTCTTGCTGGCAAAGATACCAGTATCATGTGAAAGGATGGGTATTAAAGTCCCTAGGTGGTAGCTACTTCAAAACTCACTGGACACAGGGGCTCCTGGGTGGCTCAGTCGGTTAAGCATCCAACTTTGGCTCAGGTCATGATTTCACCGTTCATGGGTTTAAGCCCCGTGTTGGGCTCTGTGCTGACAGCTCAGAGCCTGGAGCCTGCTTCAGATTCTGTGTCTCCCTCTCTCTCTGCTCATCGACGCTTTCACTCTGTATGCATGTCTCTTTCTCTCAAAAATAAACATTAAAATTTTTTTAAAAAACTGAACACTTAAAATTTAGGAGCATTTAAACATCTTAAATTTAAATGGCAAAAATGAGTTGTACCAGTGTTTCTTGGCACATGGAAAAGTTCATCTTAAAATGATTGCATAAATCATCAACTTCTGGAGGGATGGACTTGGTTTTATTCCTTTTGCCACAAAATGAAACTAATCCCCCTCCCCACTGAAGGAATGGCAATTAGTATTCCTGGAATATGGCTATGAAAAAATAATCCTTTTCATTTGTTCTCTTTTCTACCTATGACCACAGTAAATTATGATCTTGGTTTGAGGACACTCTTGCATGGATGGAAAGAGGCATGGAGTTCTTTGTATTAACATCCTATGAAGAACTCCAGACGGTAATTCTTTCTCTGCCCCTCTGAGAGTCAGCCATATTTCCCTCTCCTTTCCTAGATATCTCTTCCCTTCCTCATACAAAGACATTCTTGGGAGGTAGTGGTTAAGAGCTGGACTCTCAGAGTCAGGCTGCCTGCCATTGGCTGGGTAACCATTAAAAGTTCTTAACCACATTTGCCTCAGTATCTTACTCATCAAACTGGGTAACAATAGTTACGGGCTTATTGAGCTGTGAGAATCAAGTGAAAAGAGTCTAGACTAGGGTCTAGCATGGTGCATGTGTTTAACAACGGTTAGCCACATCATTACTACAGATGTATATTTCTTCCGATGGTTTCTCTAATTTTAGGATAAGGCAATCTCAAGGATTTAGAATGGCATCCTAGCACTTCTTATTCTACTTCTGTATTTAGGCACATTCTTCAACAGCACAGTGTGTGCTTATTACATGAAAATTATTTCCACACAAAGCTGACTCCAACACGACACCTCCCACATCTCACCATCATATGCCATATGTACATAGACACCTTTACTCATTTCCAACTTGGGGACCATACACAATTAGATTGACTCTAGGAGTGCCAATCTAGGCAAAAGCTATTCCACATAAACTTTCAGACATTGGTCCAGGTTAGATTTCTCAAACTAGAATTTCCAGAAAAACAGGTGGTGTTGAGGGTGTAGACAGGAATGAAGCCACTGTAGACTATTACATGCAACCATTCTAGTGCCCATAACAGTAGCCAATGTACATCTAACCTTTCCCCGTATCATAGGTTCTTATGTTAACCAATCTATACCAATCTACTTGAGTGGCAGGGTTGGACAATAGATCCCTGGAATTTCAAGTTCTCTTTCATAATGTAGAACTGTTGCTAGAAAGTAGCTGCCCATGTAGGCACTACATTTCCCAATCCCTCTGCCTCCATATGGGGTTATGTGGCTTGGTTTGGCCAATGGAATTTGTCTATGAAAATCTGGTGTCACTTCAAGGCAGAATGACCCAAAAGCAGGATACTTCCCCCACCCACTAGTGGAAAAGAGAGAAGTGTCCATACATGGAGTATAGAGCCTCAAAATAGCGGGGGGGTTGGACCATAAATCATATTAAGATATATGCAATTAGCAGAACCCCCACTAGATTCTATGTGAGCCATAAAAAACAGTGCTAAATGTTAAGTTCACAGAAATTAATTATATAAGTAACCTTCCCTGATAACATCTTCATAACCACGTTATGTTGTAGGTACTTTTGTAACTTGAATTTTACAGACTTGAAAACTGAAGCATATATAACATTAAAGAATTTCAGAGAGTTACCCAGATGTTAATTGTTCAAACTTAATTAGAACTAGAACACCACTTGTGTAATCAGTGCTTGTAACCACTATCTGCTGACCATGTTTTATTTCTCCAGGACCTTGGGGGCAGTGTAGAGAAGAGTCATCAATTCCTTGATTGAGAATGGAAGCCTGAAGCACTACTGAGTCAGTCCTCCAAAAACAGTTCCTTCTCACAACAAAGAAGAACAAAATGTCTAGCTATGTCACAACTGTTAGTGCTATATTGGGCTTCACTAAAGCATCAATGCTGAGAAAGGGTGACAGGGTATGGTTCTGGGGCTCCAAGGTTGTATCAGAGAAATTGATTGTTTGGTTCTATGTCTCGTGTTTTATAGGAATGTCAAAGATATGTCTTGACTGACCCCTATTCAATGTTTGAGGCAGTTCGTTATTTTCAGAATAAAGACAAATGGGCCTCACAGCACCATGGGAAGGAAGGATCAGAAGTACATAGCTCACCTTTTCCTCTGAATAGTAACTACCCCTGCTGAGGGCTCAGAGAACCCAGAGTATTAGGAACTTCCAGCCTATCTTGGTTAGTTAGGTGCTCTGGATTATCCATCTTCTTGTAACTTTTTTTATTTTGGAGTAATATATAACTTCTCCTTATCTACTTTTCCCCAAAGACTATATCCTTGTAGCTATAGTACAACATCAAATATAGGAACCCAGTATCACAAAAATCTATAGACCTTGAAGATTTAACTTTACATGAATTCATTTTTTTAATATGAAATTTATTGTCAAATTGATTTCCATACAACACCCAGTACTCATCCCAACAGGTGCCCTCCTCAATACCCATCACCCACCTTCCATCAACCCTCAGTTTATTCTCAGTTTTTAAGAGTCTCATATGGTTTGGCTCCCTCCCGCTCTTTTTTTTCCTTCCCCTCCCCCATGGACTTCTGTTAAGTTTCTCAGGATCTACATACGAGTGAAAACATATGGTATCTTTCTATTTTTGACTTATTTCACTTAGCATAACACTCTCCAGTTCCATCCAGGTTGCTACAAAAGGCCATATTTCATTCTTTCTCATTGCCATGTACTATTCCATTGTATATATAAACCACAACTTCTTTATCCATCAGTTGATGGACATTTAGGCTCTTTCCATAATTTGGCTATCGTTGAAAGTGCTACTCTAAACATTGGAGTACAAGTGCCTCTATGCATCAGCATTCCTGTATCCCTTGGGTAAATTCCTAACAGTGCTATTGCTGGGTCATAGGGTAGATCTATTTTTAATGTTTTGAGGAACCTCCACACTGTTCTCCAGAGCGGCTGCACTAGTTTGCATTCCCACCAACAGTGCAAGAGGGTTCCTGTTTCTCCACATCCTCTCCAATATCTATAGTCTCCTGATGTGTTCATTTTAGCCACTTTTACTGATGTGCGGTGGTAGCTCAGTGTGGTTTTGATTTGTGTTTCCCTGATGAGGAGTGACGGTGAGCATCTGTTCATGTGCCTGTTGGCCATCTGGATGTCTTCTTTGGAAAAGTGTCTATTCATGTCTTCTGCCCATTTCTTCACTGGATTATTTGTTTTTTGAGTGTGGAGTTTGGTGAGTTCTTTATAGATTTTGGATACTAGCCCTTTGTCTGATATGTCATTTGCAAATATCTTTTCCCATTCCGTTAGTTGCCTTTTAGTTTTGTTGATTGTTTCCTTTGCTGTGCAGAAGCTTTTTATCTTGATGAGGTCCCAATAGTTCATTTTTGCTTTTAATTCCCTTGCTTTTGGAGATGTGTCAAGTAAGAAATTGCTGTGGCTGAGGTCAGAGAGGTGTTTTCCTGCTTTCTCCTGTAGGGTTTTGATGGTTTCCTGTCTCACAATTAGGTCCTTCATCCATTTTGAGTTTATTTTTGTGAATGGGTAAGAAAGTGGCCTAGTTTCATTCTTCTGCATGTTGGTGTCCAGTTCTCCCAGCACCATTTGTTAAAGAGACTGTCTTTTTTCCATTGGATATTTTTTCCTGCTTTGTCAAAGATTAGTTGGCCATACTTTGGTGGGTCCAATTCGGGAGTCTCTATTCCATTGGTCTATGTGTCTGTTTTTGTGCCAATACCATGCTCTCTTGATGATTACCACTTTGTAGGAGAGGCTCGAGTCTGGGATTGTGATGCCTCCTGCTTTGGTCTTCTTCTTCAATATTACTTTGGCTATTCGAGGTCTTTTGTGGTTCCATACAAATGTTAGGATTGCTTGTTCTAGCTTTGAGAAGAATGCTGGTGCAATTTTGATTGGGATTGCATTGAATGTGTTGATAGCTTTGGGCAGTATTGACATTTTAACAATATTTATTCTTCCAATCCATGAGCATGGAATGTTTTTCCATTTCTTTGTATAACTTTACATGAATTCAGATATGTGTGTACGTGAAATTTTATCACATATGTAGATTCTTATCACCACAAATGTCTTCCTTATGACACCTCTTTATATTCATACCCACATCTCTCCCAGCCCCATCCATAACTCAGTGATCACTAATGTATTCAACATACTTATTTTGTGATTGAGAATTTTATATAAATTAAGCAATGTAGAATGTACCTTTTGATATTGGCTTTTTTCACTCAACATAATACCCTTGAGATGCTTCCAAATTTTTACATATATCAATTGTTCAGTTTTTTAATTGCTGAGGAGGATCCCATGGTATAGATATATCACTCTTTATTGATCTATTAAAAGATATTTGGAGTGTTTACTCCTTTTTTGCTATTACAAATAAAGCTACTATTAACAATCATACACATTTATTTAGACATGTATTTTTTAAAGTATTTAAGAGAGACTGAATCCCAAGCAGGCTGCATGCTGTCAGCACAGTCTGATGTGAGGATCCAACTCATGAACCATGAGATCATGACCTAAGTCGAAATCAAGAGTGAACTGCTTAACCAACCAAGCCACCCAGGCACCCCAATTTGGCCATGTATTTTTTTTCTCTGGGATAAGTGCCCAGGAATACAATTGCTAGTCATATGGTAAATGTATGTTTTTCAATTCTTCAAAAAGAATCTAAATATTTGGAGAGGCTATACCATTTTGTATTCCCACCAGCCCTAGATGAAGGATGGTCTTCAGAGGTATCATTCATTCACCAAAAATATCTCATGTCCAGTGTCATGCTTTTGAGTACATGGGTATTTGGTTAAGAAGAATGCAAAACATGATATATATCATAAATGCTTATCATCTTACTTTAGAGTTCTCATCCTATTTTTGATGGGATCCTTGATCCTATCATCCAACCCAGATGTTATTGACCATTCTTAGACTTCTTCCCATGTTTTTTTAAAAATTTAATGTTTATTTTTGAGAGAGCAGGGGGAAGGCGGGAGAGGAAGACATAAAATCTGAAGCAGGCTCCAGGCTCCAAGCTGTCAGCACAGAGCTCATTGCAGGGCTCGAACCCATGAACAGCGATATCATGACCTGAGCAGAAGTCGGATACCTAACTAATGGAGCCACCCAGGTGCCCCAGTCCTTCCTGTATTTAACATTTACCTCCATTTTTGACTTATTAATCCACCCCTGGACTACCTTCATACTAAAGATTCCTTCTTCTATCTCTACCAGGTTATTTCTCCTTTCCTAGATTAACCTAAGTGGTGACAATACCCTTGCGTAGTAAGTGTGATCCAGGTGATAGAGCCAGGTCATTTTCAGAAAATAAAGCCTGATTTACTCTTATTCATAAACCCAAATGTGGGGTTGAGGATATAGCTGCAACCTCTTCTAGCTCAATGGCTGTAGAATGAAATACAAAATGAAATATCTCTCTTGATATAAAGCTTGCAATCCAAACCAGTCTTGAGAGAAAAAGAACAAAGCAGGAGGTGTCATGATCCCAGATTTCAAGTATAATAATTAAAACAGCATGGTGCAGGCACAAAAATAGATAAATGGAAGAGAACAAAGAGCCCCCAAATAAATACATGCTTATATAGTCAATTAACCTATGACAAAAGAACTATTTTTAAAGAATCACACTATTTTTAAAGAAATCCTAGAGCTAAAGATTGAACTGAAAAATTCGACAGAGGTGGTCAACAGCAGACTAGAGAAATCATTTTCCAGCTAACTCCAAGACAGGTCATTTGAAATTATCCAGTCAGAGGAGCGAAGAGGGAGGGAAGGGAGAAAGAAAAGGAATAAAAAGAAAGGGAAGGAAGGAAGGAAAAAAAGGATGGTGAAGGTTCCTTAAGGGACTTACAGAATACTTCAAGGGCACCAATATATGCATTATGGGAGCACCAGAAGGCACAAAGAGACAAAAAAAGGACCTGAAGATTTATTCAAGGAAATAATGGCTTAACATCTCAAATCTAGAGAAAGAAATAGGTATCCAGATTCAGGAAGCCCAAAATACCCAAAGATACTCACAGTGAGACACGTAGTAATCAAATTGTCAAAAGTCACAGGCAAAGGAAAATTTTGACAGTAGCAAGATCAAAGTGACTTGTCCCATAAAAAGGTAATACCAATAAAACCCTTAGTGAGTTGTCAGCAGAAGCCTTGCAGGCCAGAAAAGAATGGGGTGATATATTCAAAGTATTGGATTAGGGTCAGGTCAGGTGGAGTCAAACAAGAATACTGTACATGGCAGTTGTGTATACTGAAAACTATTAAGCACTGATGAAAGAAAAATTGAAGACATAAATAAGTGGAAAGCTATTCCACGTTCATGGATTAGAAAAAATATTAAAATTTCCAAGCCACAGAAGACAGACTCAATGCAATCCCTATCAAATTTCCAATGTCTTTTTTTTTTTTCACAGAAATATAAAAAAAAACCCAAAACATTTCTAGCATTTATATGGAACCACAGAAGACCCCAAATATCCAAAGACATTCTGAGTAAAAAGAACAATGCTGGAGGCATTTCACTTCCTGATTTCAAATTACATTATAAAGCTACAGTTATCAAAACTGTATGGTACTGGCACAAAACAGAACAATGGAACAAGAGAACCTGGGGGGGGGGGCACCTAAGCATATACATTCAAATAAATTTCAACAAGTGAACTAAGAAAATTGGATATCCACATAGAAAATTAAACTGGACCCATATTTTACAGAATACACAAAAATCAAAGCAAAATAAAGACTTAATGAAACCCAACACCATAAAACTCCTAAGGGAAAACAGAGAAGAAGATCTTTGACAGTATCCATAGCAATGATTTTTTGATGGGACACCAAAAGAACAGGCCAAAAATGAACAAATGGGACACTAAAAATCTTGTGCATGGCGAAGACAATCAATTAATTGACAAAGGCAATCTACAGATTGGGATGAAATATTTGTATACTGTATATGTGATAAGGGTTTAATATAAAAATATATAAGAAATCCTAGAACTGAGTAGAAAAAACAACCTGATTGAAAAATAGACCAAGGAACTGAACAGATTTTTTTCCAAAGGAGACCTACAAATGCACATGTATATGCAAAGATGCACAATATAACTAAAAACCAGGGAAATTCAAATCAAAGCCACAACAAGGAATCATTTCATACCTGTTAAAGCCGCTGCTTTATAAAAATAAAGATAACAACTATTGATGAGGATGTAGAGAAATTGACACCCTTGTATATTATCTTTAGGAAGGTAAATTAATGCAGCCTCTATGGAAAACAGTATGAGGTTCCTCAAAAAATTAAAAATAGAAAATTCATATGATCCAGGAATCACAGTTGTGGGTATATATCCAAAAGAATTGAAATCAGGATCTCAAAATGATGCCTGCATTCCCATGTTCATTGAAGTAATATGGACAATAGCCAAGATATGGAAACAACTTAAACATCTTTCAACAGATAAATGGATAAAGAAAAAGTGGTATATACTTACAATGGATTATTCAGACTTAAAAAGGAAGGCAAGTCTGGATATGGGACAAGGTGGATGAATCGGAAGGACATTATGCTAGGTGAAAAAAGCCAGAGGAAGACAAATATCATATGGTTCCACTTTTATGAGGTATATAAAAGAGTAAAACTTGGAAAAACAAAGAATGGCAGTTACCAGGGCTGTGGGGATGGGCAAACTGGAAGTTACTGTGTAATATAAACTTTTAGTTATGCAAGACAAATAAATTGTGCCTACAGCTAACGTACTATATTATACATTTTTAAGTCTGTTGAGGTTTTGGGGGGAGATACTGGAGTAAGAGGATCCTGAGCTTACCTCATCCTATGGACACAAAGACATAACCACATCTATGCAACCAACTCTGAAAGTGACCTGAAAACTGCAGGACAGATCTTCCACAGCTAATCATGAATAGAAGGTCACATTGAAAAGGGTGCAGGGTCAGAGATTCCATTGGGAACTAAAACCCCAGCACAACTGGGGTGGGATGTGGGCCACAGGTGGGAGAGACATCACAAGCATGGAGGAGTGTATCTGACCCCACCCCAGCTACCCCAGGCAGTGGGGACCCACACTGAGAAGCTAAGTACCCATAACATTTGGCTATGAAGCCCAGCAGGCTGACTTTTATTCAACATAGTACTTGAAGTCCTAGCCAGAGTAATCAGGTAAGAAAAAGAAATACACAATCTAGAGAGTGAAGGAGAGAGAATATTGTAAACCCTCTGTCTGGTAAGAGGTTAATATTGCATATATACATATATATATGTATGTATATGTATATATATATATGTATATATATGTATATATGTATATATATGTATATATATATAGCATATATATGTATATATGTATATACACATATATACATATGTGTATATATACATACATATGTATATATGTGTATATATATTGCACATATATATAAATATATATATATATATATTGCACATATAAAAGAACTATAATAGCAGAGAAAAAAATACCCAATTTAAAAATGAGCAAAGGAACTGGATAGATATTTCCTTAAATCATACACATGGCCACCATGTATCTGAAAAGATACTCAACTTCACTCATCATCAGGGAAATGCAAGTCAAAACCACAATGAGATATCACCTCACACCTGTTAGAATGACTATTATCAAAAAGACATGTGTTGGCAAGGATGTGGAGAAAAGGGAACATGTGTGCACTGTCATTAGGGACGTAAATTGGTGCAGTCACTATGAAAAACAGTATGCAGGATCCTCAAAACATTAAAATTAGAACTACCTTATGGATTTAGCAATTTCACTCCTGGGTTTCAATCCAAAAAAAAAACAAAAACAAAAACAAAAAAAACAAAAAAAACAAAAACAAACCCTAAAAAGAAATAAGTTTGAAGAACCCAGTCACAAGAAGTTGAGGAGAAGATGGAGGTGTAGGAGGACACTGGGCTCACCGCGTCCTGCTGATCACTTAGATTCCACCCACATCTGCCTAAATAACCCAGAAAACTGCCATAAGACTAGCAGAAGGGACTCTCCAGAGCCAGGCATAGACAAGAGGCACACATAAGAGGGTAAGAAGGGTGGAGAGGCGGTGCGCACTACACGGACTGGCAGGAGGAAGCTGGCGCAGTGGATGGGGCAGTCCACACTGCAAGGCAGAGCCCCCCAAGTCTGGTTTGCAAAAGCAGAGGGGCCAGACTCCATAAATTCTGGCAGCCAGCAGGACTTAACATCTGGAACGTTAAAAGTCAACAGCTCTGCTCAGAGAGCAGGAGGGCAAGAAGACACCAGGAGGGAGAGTTGTTGAGCCCCAGAAGACAGAGCTCAGCTCAGCGGGGAACAAAGGTGCTGGCCAGCACCATCTCCCTCACCCATCTCCCAGACAAAATCCCAAAGGGAACCAGTTCCCATCACTGAACTTGCTTGCACCGCACAAATGCCCAGCGCTGTGCTTCTGTGGATCCATCACTCTGATGGGTCTGCTTGCCTCCCTCCCGGTGCTGCAGGGCCCCTCCCGCAGGGCACAGCAAAGCAAGCTGAACCTGCCCCTCCCGCCCCTGTGCACCTTGTGGATCCACCCCGGCTAATATGCCAGATCCCATCAAGTCAGCACCATGAGCCTGGCAGTGTGCAAGTAGCCCAAACAGGGGCCACACCACTCCACAGTGAGTGCTGCCCCTGGGAGAGGGAAAGATAAGGTACACCAGTCTGACTGGCCTCAGCGGTGGGATGGGGGCAGACATCACGTCTGACTGCGGCCTGCCCACCAACACAAGTTACTCCTGACAGCACAGGAGAAGTGCCCCCACAGTTCCGCACCACTCAAGGGACTATCCAAGATGACGAAATGGAAGAATTCTCCTCAAAAGAAACTCCAGGAAGCAGTGACAGCTAAAGAATTGATCAAAAACAATTTAAGCAATATAATGGAACAAGAATTTAGAATAATAGTCATAAAATTAATCGCTGGGCTTGAAAAAAGTATAGAGTACAGCAGAGAATCTATTAATACAGAAGTCAAGGGACCAAGAAACAGTCATGAGGAGATAAAAAATGCTATAAATGAGGTGCAAAATAAAATGGAGGCGACCACAGCTCGGATTGAAGAGGCAGAGGAGAAAATAGGTGAATTAGAAGATAAAATTTTGGAAAAAGAGGAAGTTGAGAAAAAGAGATAAAAAAAAAAAAAAATTCCAGGAGTATGAGGGGAGAATTAGAGAACTAAGTGATGCAATCAAGTGTAACAATATCCGTATAATAGGGATTCCAGAAGAGGAAGGGAGAGAGAAAGGGGCTGAAGGTGTATTTGAACAAATCATAGTTGAGAACTTCCCTGATCGGGGGAAGGAAACAGGCATTTGAAATCCAAGAGGCACAGAGAACTCCCTTCAGACATAACTTGAATCGATCTTCTGCACAACATATCATAGTGAAACTGGCAAAATACAAGGATAAAGAGAAAATTCTGAAAGCAGCTAGGGATAAACAGGCTCTAACCTACAAAGGGAGACCCATAAGACTAGTGGCAGACCTATCTTCTGAAACTTGGCAGGCCAGAAAGGCAGGAAATCTTCAATGTGATGAACAGAAAAAATATGCAGCCAAGAATCCTTTATCAAGCAAGTCTGTCATTCAGAATAGAAGGAGAGATAAAGTTCTTCCCAAACAAACACTGAAGGAATTCATCACCACTAAACCAGCCCTACGAGAGATCCTAAGGGGGAATTCTGTGAGTGAAATGTTGCAATAAACACAAAGTACCAGAGACATCACTACAAGCATGAAACCTACAGACATCACAATGACTCTAAACCCATATCTTCCTATAATAACAGTGAATGTAAATGGACTAAATGCTCCAACCAAAAAAACATAGGGTATCGGAATGGATAAAAAAAAAAACAAAAAAACAAGACCCATCTATTTGCTGTCTACAAGTGACTCATTTTAGACCTGAGGACACCTTCAGATTGAAAGTGAGGAGATGGAGAACTATCTATCATGCTACTAGAAGTCAAAAGAAAGCTGGAGTAGCCATACTTATATAGACAAACTAGACTTTAAATTAAAGGCTGTAACAAGAGATGAAGAAGGGCATTATATAATAATTACAGGGTCTATCCATCAGGAAGAACTAACAATTATAAATGTCTATGCACCAAATACGGGAGCCCCCAAATATATAAAAACAATCACAAACATAAACAACCTTATTGATAAGAATGTGGTAATTGCAGGGGACTTTATTACTCCACTTACAACAATGGATAGATCATCTAGACACAGGATCAATAAAGAAACAAGGGCCCTGAATGATACATTGGACCAGATGGACTTGACAGATGTATTTAGAACCCTGCATCCCAAAGCAACAGAATATACTTTCTTCTCGAGTGCACAAGGAACATTCTCCAAGATAGATCACATACTGGGTCACAAAACAGCCCTTCATAAGTTTACAAGAATTGAGATCATACCATGCATACTTTCAGACCACAATGCTAGGAAGCTTGCCATCAACCACAGGAAAATGTCTGGAAAACCTCCAAAACCTTGAAGGTTAAGAACACCCTACTAAAGAATGAATGGGTCAACCAGGCAATTAGAGAAGAAATTAAAAAATACATGGAAACAAATGAAAATGAAAATACAACAATCCAAACACTTTGGGATGCAGCAAAGGCAGTCCTGAGGGGAAAATACATTGCAATCCAGACCTATCTCAAGAAACAAGAAAAATTCCAAATACCAAACCTAATAGCACACCTAAAGGAAATAGAAGCAGAACAGCAAAGACACCCCAAACCCAGCAGAAGAAGAGAAATCATAAAGATCAGAGCAGAAATAAACAATATAGAATCTAAAAAAAACTGTAGAGCAGATCAATGAAACCAAGAGTTGGTTTTTTGATAATAAACAAAATTGATAAACCTCTAGCCAGGCTTCTCAAAAAGAAAAGGGAGATGACCCAAATAGATAAAATCATGAATGAAAATGGAATTATTACAACCAATCCCTCAGAAATACAAGCAAGTATCAGGGAATACTATGAAAAATTATATGCCAACAAACTAGACAGCCTGGAAGAAATGGACAAATTCCTAAGCACCCACACACTTCCAAAACTCAAACAGGAAGAAATAGAAAACTTGAACATACCCATAACTGGTGAAGAAATTGAATCAGTTATCAAAAATCTCCCAACAAATAAGAGTCCAGGACGAGATGGCTTCCCTGGGGAATTCTACCAGACATTTAAAGCAGAGATAATACCTATCCTTCTCAAGCTGTTTAAAAAAATAGAAAGGGAAGGAAAACATCCAGACTCATTCTATGAAGCTGGCATTACTTTGATTCCTAAACCAGACAGAGGCCCAGCAAAAAAAAGAGAACTACAGGCCAATATCCGTGATGAATATGGATGCAAAAATTCTCAGTAAGATACTAGCAAATCGAATTCAACAGCATATAAAAAGAATTATTAATCATGATCAAGTGGGATTCATTCCTGGGCTGCAGGGCTGGTTCAACATTCACAAATCAATCAATATGATACATCACATTAATAAAAGAAAGAACCATATGATCCTGTCTATTGATGCAGAAAAAGCATTTGCCAAAATTCGGCATCCTTTCTTAATAAAAACCCTCGAGAAAGTCAGAATAGAAGAAACATACTTAAACATCATAAAAGCCATTTATGAAAAGCCCACAGCTAACATCATCCTCAATGGGGAAAAACTGAGAGCTTTTTCCCTGAGATCAGGAACACGACAGGGATGTGCACTCTCACTGCTGTTGTTTAACATAGTGTTGGAAGTTCTAGCATCAGCAATCAGGAAATCAAAGGCATCAAAATTGGCAATGATGATGTCAAGCTTTCACTTTTTGCAGATGGCATGATATTATACATGGAAAACCTGACAGACTCCACCAAAAGTCTGCTAAAACTGATACACGAATTCAGCAAAATCGCAGGATACAAAATCAATGTACAGAAATCAGTTGCATTCTTATACACTAATAATGAAGCAAAAGACAAATAAAGAAACTGATCCCAATCACAATTGCACCAAGAATCATAAAGTACCTAGGAATAAACCTAACCAAAGATGTAAAATATCTGTATGCTGAAAACTATAGAAAGCTTATGAAGAAAATTGAATAAAAATACAAAGAAATGGAAAAACATTCCATGCTCATGGATTGGAAGAATAAATATTGTCAAAATGTCAATACTACCCAAATCTATACACATTCAATGCAATCCCAATCAAAATTGCACCAGCATTCTTCTCAAAGCTAGAACAAGCAATCCTAACATTTGTATGGAACCACAAAAGACCCTGAATAGTCAAAGTAATATTGAAGAAAAAAGCCAAAGCGGGAGGCATCACAATCCCAGACTTTAGCCTCTACTACAAAGCTGTAATCATCAAGACAGCATGGTATTGGCACAAAAACAGACACAGACCAATGGAATGGAGACTCCCGAATTGGACCCACCAAAGTATGGCCAACTAATCTTTGACAAGGCAGGAAAGAATATCCAATGGAAAAAAGACAGTCCCTTTAACAAATGGTGCTGGGAGAACTGGACAGCAACATGAAGAAGAATGAAACTAGACCACTTTCTTACACCATACACAAAAATAAACTCGAAATGGATGAAGGAACTGAATGTGAGACAGGAAACTATCATAACCGTAGAGGAGAAAGCAGGCAAGAACTTCTTTGACCTCAGCTGCAGCAATTTTTTTTCAACCCATCTCCAAAGACAAGGGAATTAAAAGCAAAAGTGAATTATTGGGACCTCATCAAGATAAAAACATTCTGCACTGCCAAGGAAACAACCAACAAAACTAACAGGCAACCAACAGAATGGGAAAAGATATTTGCAAATGATGTATCAGATAAAGGGCTAGTATTTAAAATCTATAAAGAACTCACCAAACTACACACCCAAAAACAAATAATCCAGTGAAGAAATGGGCAGAAGACATGAATAGACACTTTTCTAAAAAGACATCCAGATGGCCAACAGACACATGAAAAGATGCTCAATGCCACTCACCATCAGGGAAATACAAATCAAAACTACAATGAGATATCACCTCACACCAGTCAGAGTAACTATAATGAACAAATTGGGAGATTATAGATGCTGGTGAGGATGTGGAGAAATGGGAACCCTCTTGCACTGCTGGTGGGAATGCAAACTGATGCAGTCACTCTGGAAAATAGTGTGGAGGTTCCTCAAAAAATTAAAAATATGATAGATAGGAAGATGGCGGCGTAGGAGGACGCTGGGCTCACCGCGCGTCCTGCTGATCACTTAGATTCCACCTACACCTGCCTAAACAACCCAGAAAACCACCAGAGGATTAGCAGAATGGAGTCTCTGGAGCCAAGCGCAGACAAGAGGCCCACGGAAGAGGGTAGGAAGGGCAGCGAGGCGGTGCACGCTCCACGGACTGGCGGGAGGGAGCCAGAGCGGAGGGGCAGCCTGCTGGCCAAGCAGAGCCCCCGAGTCTGGCTTGCAAAAGCGGAGGGGCCGGAGGGAGTGTGTTCTGACAGCAAGCGCTACTTAGCGTCTGGGAGGTCATAAGTTAACAGCTCTGCTCAGAAAGTGGGAAGGCTGGAGGACAAAGGGAGGGAGAGCTGCTGAGCCCCTGGACGACAGAGCTCAGTTTGGTGGGGAACAAAGGTGCTCGCCAGCGCCATCTCCCCCGCCCATCCCCCAGCCAAAATCCCAAAGAGAACCAGTTCCTGCCAGGGAACTTGCTCTCTCCTTGAAAACACCCAACTCTGTGCTTCTGCGGAGCCAAACCTCTGGCAGCGGATCTGACTCCCTCGTGCTGCCACAGGCCCCTCCTGAAGTGGATCACCTCAGGAGAAGCGAGCTAAGCCTGCCCCTCCTGCTCCCGTGCACCTTGCCTACCCACCCCAGCTAATACACCAGATCCCCAGCACCACAAGCCTGGCAGTGTGCAAGTAGCCCAGACGGGCCACGCCACCCCACAGTGAATCCCACCCCTAGGAGAGGGGAAGAGAAGGCACACACCAGTCTGACTGTGGCCCCAGTGGTGGGCTGGGGGCAGACATCAGGAATGACTGCGGCCCCGCCCACCAACTCCAGTTATACACCACAGCACAGGGGAAGTGCCCTGCAGGTCCTCACCACTCCAGGGACTATCCAAAATGACCAAACGGAAGAATTCCCCTCAGAAGAATCTCCAGGAAATAACAACAGCTAATGAACTGATCAAAAAGGATTTAAATAATATAACAGAAAGTGAATTTAGAATAATAGTCATAAAATTAATCGCTGGGCTTGAAAACAGTATAGAGGACAGCAGAGAATCTCTTGCTACAGAGATCAAGGGACTAAGGAACAGTCAGGAGGAGCTGAAAAATGCTTTAAACGAAATGCAAAACAAAATGGAAACCACAACGGCTCGGCTTGAAGAGGCAGAGGAGAGAATAGGTGAACTAGAAGATAAAGTTATGGAAAAAGAGGAATCTGAGAGAAAGAGAGATAAAAAAAATCCAGGAGTATGAGGGGAAAATTAGAGAACTAAGTGATACACTAAAAAGAAATAATATACGCATAATTGGTATCCCAGAGGAGGAAGAGAGAGGGAAAGGTGGTGAAGGGGTACTTGAAGAAATAATAGCTGAGAACTTCCCTGAACTGAGGAAGGAAAAAGGCATTGAAATCCAAGAGGCACAGAGAACTCCCTTCAGACGTAACTTGAATCGATCTTCTGCACGACATATCATAGTCAAACTGGCAAAATACAAGGATAAAGAGAAAATTCTGAAAGCAGCAAGGGATAAACGTGCCCTCACATATAAAGGGAGACCTATAAGACTCGTGACTGATCTCTCTTTTGAAACTTGGCAGGCCAGAAAGGACTGGCACGATATCTTCAGTGTGCTAAACAGAAAAAATATGCAGCCGAGAATCCTTTATCCAACAAGTCTGTCATTTAGAATAGAAGGAGAGATAAAGGTCTTCCCAAACAAACAAAAACTGAAGGAATTTGTCACCACGAAACCAGCCCTACAAGAGATCCTAAGGGGGATCCTGTGAGACAAAGTACCAGAGACATCACTACAAGCATAAAACATACAGACATCACAATGACTCTAAACCTGTATCTTTCTATAATAACACTGAATGTAAATGGATTAAATGCGCCAACCAAAAGACATAGGGTATCAGAATGGATAAAAAAACAAGACCCATCTATTTGCTGTCTACAAGAGACTCATTTTAGACCTGAGGACACCTTTAGATTGAGAGTGAGGGGATGGAGAACTATTTATCATGCTCCTGGAAGCCAAAAGAAAGCTGGAGTAGCCATACTTATATCAGACAAACTAGACTTTAAATTAAAGGCTGTAACAAGAGATGAAGAAGGGCATTATATAATAATTACAGGGTCTATCCATCAGGAAGAGCTAACAGTTATAAATGTCTATGCACCAAATACGGGAGCCCCCAAATATATAAAACAATCGCAAACATAAGCAACCTTATTGATAAGAATGTGGTAATTGCAGGGGACTTTAACACCCCACTTACAGAAATGGATAGATCATCTAGACACACAGTCAATAAAGAAACAAAGACCCTGAATGATACATTGGATCAGATGGACTTGACAGATATATTTAGAACTCTACATTCCAAAGCAACAGAATATACTTTCCTCTCGAGTGCACATGGAACATTCTCCAAGATAGATCATACACTGGGTCACAAAACAGCCCTTCATAAGTTTACAAGAATTGAAATTATACCATGCATACTTTCAGACCACAATGCTATGAAGCTTGAAATCAACCACAGGAAAAAGTCTGGAAAACCTCCAAAAGCATGGAGGTTAAAGAACACCCTACTAACGAATGAGTGGGTCAACCAGGCAATTAGAGAAGAAATTAAAAAATACATGGAAACAAATGAAAATGAAAATACAACAATCCAAACGCTTTGGGACGCAGTGAAGGCAGTCCTGAGAGGAAAATACATTGCAATCCAGGCCTATCTCAAGAAACAAGAAAAATCCCAAATACAAAATCTAACAGCACACCTAAAGGACATAGAAGCAGAACAGCAAAGGCAGCCTAAACCCAGCAGAAGAAGAGAAATCATAAAGATCAGAGCAGAAATAAACAATATAGAATCTAAAAAAACTGTAGAGCAGATCAACGAAACCAAGAGTTGGTTTTTTGAAAAAATAAACAAAATTGATAAACCTCTAGCCAGGCTTCTCAAAAAGAAAAGGGAGATGACCCAAATAGATAAAATCATGAATGAAAATGGAATTATTACAACCAATCCCTCAGAGATACAAACAATTATCAGGGAATACTATGAAAAATTATATGCCAACAAACTAGACAACCTGGAAGAAATGGACAAATTCCTAAACACCCACACTCTTCCAAAACTCAATCAGGAGGAAATAGAAATCTTGGACAGACCCATAACCAGCGAAGAAATTGAATCAGTCATCAAAAATCTCCCAACAAATAAGAGTCCAGGACCAGATGGCTTCCCAGGGGAGTTCTACCAGACGTTTAAAGCAGAGATAATACCTATCCTTCTCAAGCTATTCCAAGAAATAGAAAGGGAAGGAAAACTTCTAGACTCATTCTATGAAGCCAGTATTACTTTGGTTCCTAAACCAGACAGAGACCCAGTAAAAAAAGAGAACTACAGGCCAATATCTCTGATGAATATGGATGCAAAAATTCTCAATAAGATACTAGCAAATAGAATTCAACAGCATATAAAAAGAATTATTCACCATGATCAAGTGGGATTCATTCCTGGGCTGCAGGGCTGGTTCAACATTCACAAATCAATCAACGTGATACATCACATTAATAAAAAAAAAAAAAAGAGAGAAGAACCATATGATCCTGTCAATCGATACAGAAAAGGCCTTTGACAAAATCCAGCACCCTTTCTTAATAAAAACCCTTGAGAAAGTCGGGATAGAAGGAACATACTTAAACATCATCAAAGCCATTTATGAAAAGCCCACAGCTAACATCATCCTCAATGGGGAAAAACAGAGAGCTTTTTCCCTGAGATCAGGAAGACGACAGGGATGCCCACTCTCACCGCTGTTGTTTAATATAGTGCTGGAAGTTCTAGCATCAGCAATCAGACAACAAAAGGAAATCAAAGGCATCAAAATTGGCAAAGATGAAGTCAAGCTTTCACTTTTTGCAGATGACATGATATTATACTTGGAAAATCCGATAGACTCCACCAAAAGACTGCTAGAACTGATACATGAATTCAGCAAAGTTGCAGGATACAAAATCAATGTGCAGAAATCAGTTGCATTCTTATACACTAACAATGAAGCAACAGAAAGACAAATGAAGAAACTGATCCCATTCACAATTGCACCAAGAAGCATAAAATACCTAGGAATAAATCTAACCAAAGATGTAAAAGATCTGTATGCTGAAAACTATAGAAAGCTTATGCAGGTAATTGAAGAAGATATAAAGAAATGGAAAGACATTCCCTGCTCATGGATTGGAAGAATAAATATTGTCAAAATGTCAATACTACCCAAAGCTATCTACACATTCAATGCAATCCCAATCAAAATTGCACCAGCATTCTTCTCGAAACTAGAACAAGCAATCCTAAAATTCATATGGAACCACAAAAGGCCCCGAATAGCCAAAGTAATTTTGAAGAAGAAGACCAAAGCAGGAGGCATCACAATCCCAGACTTTAGCCTCTACTACAAAGCTGTCATCATCAAGACAGCATGGTATTGGCACAAAAACAGACACATAGACCAATGGAATAGAATAGAAACCCCAGAACTAGACCCACAAACGTATGGCCAACTAATCTTTGACAAAGCAGGAAAGAACATCCAATGGAAAAAAGACAGCCTCTTTAACAAATGGTGCTGGGAGAACTGGACAGCAACATGCAGAAGGTTGAAACTAGACCACTTTCTCACACCATTCACAAAAATAGACTCAAAATGGATAAAGGACCTGAATGTGAGACAGGAAACCATGAAAACCCTACAGGAGAAAGCAGGAAAAGATCTCTCTGACCTCAGCCACAGCAATCTCTTACTCGACACATCCCCAAAGGCAAGGGAATTAAAAGCAAAAATGAATTACTGGGACCTTATGAAGATAAAAAGCTTCTGCACAGCAAAGGAAACAACCAACAAAACTAAAAGGCAACCAATGGAATGGGAAAAGATATTTGCAAATGACATCAGACAAAGGGCTAGTATCCAAAATCTATAAAGAGCTCACCAAACTCCACACCCGAAAAACAAATAACCCAGTGAAGAAATGGGCAGAAAACATGAATAGACACTTCTCTAAAGAAGACATCCGGATGGCCAACAGGCACATGAAAAGATGCTCAACGTCGCTCCTTATCAGGGAAATACAAATCAAAACCACACTCAGATATCACCTCACGCCAGTCAGAGTGGCCAAAATGAACAAATCAGGAGACTATAGATGCTGGAGAGGATGTGGAGAAATGGGAACCCTCTTGCACTGTTGGTGGGAATGCAAATTGGTGCAGCCGCTCTGGAAAGCAGTGTGGAGGTTCCTCAAAACATTAAAAATAGACCTACCCTATGACCCAGCAATAGCACTGCTAGGAATTTATCCAAGGGATACAGGAGTACTGATGCATAGGGGCACTTGTACCCCAATGTTTATAGCAGCACTCTCAACAATAGCCAAATTATGGAAAGAGCCTAAATGTCCATCAATTGATGAATGGATAAAGAAATTGTGGTTTATATACACAATGGAATACTACGTGGCAATGAGAAAGAATGAAATATGGCCTTTTGTAGCAACGTGGATGGAACTGGAGAGTGTGATGCTAAGTGAAATAAGCCATACAGAGAAAGACAGATACCATATGGTTTCACTCTTATGTGGATCCTGAGAAACTTAACAGAAACCCATGGGGTAGGGGAAGGAAAAAAAAAAAAAAAGAGGTTAGAGTGGGAGAGAGCCAAAGCATAAGAGACGGTTGAAAACTGAGAACAGGCTGAGGGTTGATGGGGGGTGGGAGAGAGGGGAGAGTGGGGGATGGGTATTGAGGAGGGCACCTGTTGGGATGAGCACTGGGTGTTGTATGGAAACCAATTTGACAATAAATTTCATATATTGGGAAAAAAATAAAAAAAGAACTACCCTATGACACAGCAATAGCACTGCTAGGAATCTACCCAAAGGATACAGGAGTGCTGATGCATAGAGGCACATGTATCCCAACGTTTATAGCAGCACTTTCAACAATAGCCAAATTATGGAAAGAGCCTAAATGTCCATCAACTGACGAATGGATAAAGAAGATGTGGTTTATATATACAATGGAATACTACTTGGTAATGAGAAAGAATGAAGTCTGGCCATTTGCAGCAACATATATGGAACTGGAGGGTATTATGCTAAGTGAAATAAGCCAGGCAGAGAAAGACAGACCTCCTATGTTTTCACTCATATGTGGATCTTGAGAAACTTAACCGAAGACCACGGGGGAGGGGAAGGGGGAAAAAAGTTACAGAGAGGGAGGGAGTCAAACCATAAGAGACTCTTAAGGACTGAGAACAAACTGAGAGTTGATGGAGGGTGGGGGAGAGAGGAACGTGGGTGATGGGCAGGGAGGAGGGCACTTGTTGGGATTAGCACTGGGTGTTATATGGAAACCAATTTGACAATAAATTATATTAAAAAATAAATAAAAGAGAAATAAATAAAATAAAAATAAATAAATAAATAAATAAATAAATAAAATAAAAACAAAACAAATGAAAGAACAAAAATTAAACCTGAGGAAATTTTCAAATATTTATTTATATCTTCAATAACTTTAAATTCATTCCATTTTAACATAAAAAATTTTATGTAGAATAACTATTTAAAAAAAAATTCAGGGGTGCCTAGGTGGCTCAGTTGGTTAAGCATCCAACTTCAGCTCAAGTCACGATCTCATGGTTCATGGATTCTAGCCCCACATCAGGCTCTGTGCTGAAAGCTCAGAGCCTGGAGCCTGCTTTAGATTCTGTGTCTCTCTCTTTCTCTGCCTCTCCTCCACTCACCCTCTTTCTCCTTCCCTTCCCCCCATAAAAACCTTTTTTAAAATCATGGTAAATAGTATTATTTTATATTTTTACAAATCTCTTTAATGTCTAGCTAAATATAAGCCATGTGGATCCTGATATCTACTTCACATTCAATATATTGTGATATTTTGTTTTGGTTGAAGTGAATGAAAAATTTCAAGCCTCACACAACTATGTAGCCAGTAAGACGAGGGGCATTTTAAATTTTCTTTTCAGGTAATTTTGGATAATCCTCTTTGCTATTACACCAACACTTGAAAAGTGGTAACTTCATCATGGTTACTTAAAATGTAGAATTGGAAGTCAGATCAGTGATCTCTGTCAGGTAAAATCTATAGGGCTATCCTGTATTTGAATAGAATTTTTGCTCATGGACAATTATATGACATCTGTATTTGTCATTTGGAAAATATTATTTCACATAGTTATGCAGACCTTCTGAATGTTTTCATATTTTGTACAATATTTTTAAAGCTACTCATATTAATATCATCATTTTTCCCCTTAAAAAGTCAGTTTTCAGAAAATACAAAGCACCGGACGGTGGATACAAGTTTTCCAGTTACCACTTTGGCTTGAAGACTCCAATTTTATCATTGGCAAAATAATATTGTCCATCGTTCTGCTTGAGATGACAGACTCCATTCATTTTCAAGTAAATGTGTGCCAAACACTTAACTCTGAATGACAATAGCCTGTTGGCAACTTATTCAAGTCAAAGTGATGTTCCATGAAAGTGACTAGCACTGTTCACAACTCAGTCATGAAGTGCTTTTCCTGCCTTTGAGAGACCAGGCTGACTAGCTATCTGGATACCCTTCCATGTATGTTTGTATGTCTCTCATCCCAACATTGTGTAGATGTCCTGTGCAAGCCAGGACCTTGTCCCTATCCCTGAAGAGCTCTGATTGATCAATTATCTGCATCCATTTCTGGATCAGTTTTTCAATGGGGCATGCACAGAAGGATTATTTTCCCCTCCTATGGGCTAGGTTTACCAGCTGTCTGAGGGGTGTGTGTGTGTGTGTGTGTGTGTGTGTGTCTCCATGTACTAGATGTTGGGGAGGCGAGACTTTGTTCTAGGCCTCTGATCTTTGTGTGGAATTGAAGTTTTCTTCCCACATGTAAGGACTTCAGATATGGCACTAGGTGGGTATGGGAACCTCAGGGGGCCTGGGTCAGCCTTCTGTTCAATTCAGTCTCTGTCTTGCCTCTCTCCATTTCACTCTGTTTGCTCTCTCCATGTCTGTCTCTCCATGTCACTGTCTTACACGCTTGCTCAGTCTCTTTAGCTTTCAATCTCTCTCTATCACTTTGTCTCTCCTCCCAATCTCTCTCTCCCTCCCTCCCCCCATCTCTCCCAATCTCTCCCCCTCTCTCAGTCTCTCCCTCTCTCATACTCACTCACAAGATGTTTTATGAGGCTCAAGTTGGTGACTCAGGTCACTGTTTGAGGGTGACTTGGTTGTATTGTGAGAGAAAAATTTGCATCCAGTGCTAGGTGGGTGAGAAGGCCTAGTCTCTGTCTATGCAGCTCCAAGGATGCTCAATGACTGGACTCAAGAATTCACAAGACGATAAAACTGGGAAGTTGGTCAGATGCTAGTACTGGTGGGATGGCCAAATGTCCCAACTAGACGGCGCTTCTGAGGGCTGAATTGGCCACATAGTCATCCCAGCAGTGGGACTGATGGACCAGAGATAGCAGTAGGTATGAAGGTTTGCTACAGGCAGACTTCAGACAAGTATGGTGAGGAGCACCCGGAACAGGAGTCCAACCAAGCAGGACTCCAGCATAGTGGAGAACCATGGCCAGGGTAGGCACAGAGCCTCCCTCAGCTCTGAAATTCTGCGGCCCAGGAAGTGGGTGGGGTCTGGGTGGTAAGTAGGACGGGACAGGATTCCTCTCCTCCTCAGAGTCCTCCCCTCACCCCACTGTCCCCCCCCAAGATCTCCCTGGTACCTGAGCCCTGCATTCAGACATCTCCGCCCCTTCTCCCTCCATAACTTTTCTTCTTCTAAATCTTTTCATTATTAAACTTTTTGCTTTCCACTCCAGAGCCATGAGAACATTATCAGTATGTGGTCATTCACTCAGGAGGCCCATATTCTATTCTCCCATCTCCTTACATTTGCCACTATTTTAACATTTAATAAAGTTTATCTATTCTCAAAGAGTGTTTGATTACTGAAAAGTCACAAGGTGGTAAGGTCACAGTCCCTGACAGGGTTGGGACACTGAAGGCCTGCCCTAAAATTTTTTCCAATTCCATCTGCTGGGAGATCCAGGGTACCCTCCATAGGCATCCCCTTTTGGATCAGGAGGTCCTCTGATCACCTGGGCACGAAGCTCTAGTTAAGAGTGTGGGTGATGGGTCCAGCTTTTTCCTATTGTTCTTCAGGTGTGCAAACAAGTGTTTTCTTTGTTTTTTTTTTTTAATGAATTCCTTCTTTTCTCCACTGATTTGAGATCTTTGGAAAGAAATTAAGTGCTCACAGAATAATTGGAAAAGCTATTAAGAGGGCTACTTTTTAGTGTTCCAAGAATGATTTTCAGTGTAAAATGCAAATGAACAATCAGAACAAACTCTCCTCTGGGTCAGGTATTACAATAATTGACTCAATATCCTATTTACAGCTGTCTGTAAAAATTACAAAGATGGAATCAAAAATGGGATGCAAGCTGTTGCAGCCACTCTGGAAAACAGTATGGAGATTCCTCAAAAAACTAAAAATAGAACTACCCTACCACCCAGCAATTGCACTACTAGGTATTTACCCAAGGGATACAGGTGTACTGTTTCAAAGAGACACATGCACTCCCATGTTTATAACAGCACTATCAACAATAGCCAAAGTATGGAAAGAGCCCAAATGTCCACCAATGGATGAATGGATAAAGAAGATGTGGTATATATATACAATGGAGTATTACTGGGCAATCAAAAAGAATGAAATCTTGCCATTTGCAACTATATGTATGGAACTGGAGGGAGTTATGCTAAGTGAAATTAGTGAGAGAAAGACAAAAATCATATGACTTCAATCATATGAGGACTTTAAGAGACAAAACAGATGAACATAAGGGAAAGGAAACAAAAATATACAAACAAGGAGGGGGACAAAACAGAAGAGACTCAAATATGGAAAACAAACTGAGGGTTACTGGAGGGGTTGTGGGAGGCGGGATGGGCTAAATAGGCAGAGGGGCACTAAGGAATCTACTCCTGAAATCATCGTTGCACTATATGCTAACTAATTTGGATGTAATTTAAAAATAAAAATAAATTTAAAAAGTACATGTAGGGTTTTTTCAAAAGTTTGCCTTCTGTATATCTCTTTTTAATATGTAAGTTGATTTGAAAATATTTTTTGGAGATGTTCTCTAACATAGACCTTGTAATTTGACTTGGAATAAATATGAAATTTTTAATATGAATACTTTTTTAAAGGCAAAAACTCTAGGGGCGCCTGGGTGGCTCAGTCAGTTAATCATCTGACTTCAGCTCAGGTCATGATCTCACAGTTTTTGAGTTTGAGCCCCGCATTGGGCTCTGCGCTGACAGCTCGGAGCCTGGAGCCTGCTTCAGATTCTGTGTTTCCTTTTGTCTGTGACCCTCCCCCACGTGTGCTCTGTCTCTCAAAATAAATAAAAATGTAAAAAAAAAAAAAAAGAAGTTAAAAAAAAAAGGCAAAGACTCTATTAAATATATTTAGGCATTACCCAGCCTTGAAATTTTTTTTCTCTCTCATCATGAATAAGACATAAATGTGAAGGTTGTATTTTTAGTAGCAGCTGCATAATTTCATTACAGATAGGTCTTTGCTTTTCCCTTTTATTTAAAATAGAAGAGAATGTTTTCTTTCCAAGCTATGAGTACAGTTATTTTATAAAGTTATTTTTCTCCATGTTATGAAAATACAGTAAAAATACATACAATGAGTTATAGAGTGAATATCAAGTATCTTAGTTTTTAGTATAAAAATTTTATTGACGTATAACTTACATGTAATGATATGCTCAGATCTTAAATGTACCATGTAACCAACTTTTACAAATTTGTTACAAATGAATTTTTTCATGTAAACTACACCCCCATCTACATAAAGAAATTTTCTGTCAAAAACAAAAAGATGGAATCAAAAAGCACTACTATCACTGATGCTGCACCCAGAGACCTTGGACTTGGACAAAGACATATTGCTGTAGGAAACACAACACCTTTTCATGGCTAAAACCTCAACAAATCAGGTATAGAAAGAACATGCCATAACATGAGTAAGTCCATTTACAACAAACCCAAGCTAACATTATACTCAATGGCGAAAAAGTGAAAGCTTTTCCTCTAAGATCAAGAGCCAGACAACTGGGGGCACCTGGATGGCTCAGACAGTTAAGCGTCCAACTCTTGGTTTTCGGCTCAGGTCCGCATCTCACGGTTTGTGAGGTTGAGCCCTGTATCAGGCTCTGGGCTGGCAGTGGAGCTTGCTTGGGATTCTCTCTCTCTTCCCTTTCCCCCCACCTCATGCACACATGCTCTCTCTCTCTCTCTCAAAATAAATTAATATTTTAAAATTTATTTTTATTATTTTTTTAACATTTATTTATTTTTGAGAGACTGAGAACATGAGCAGGGGAGAGGCAGAAAGACAGGGAGACACAGATTCCAAAGCAGGCTCCAGGCTCCCAGCTGTCAGCACAGAGCTCGATGCAGGGCTCAAACCCACGAACTGTGAGCCAAAGTCGGACTCCCAACTCACTGAGCCACCAGGTGCCCCTAAAAATGCTTTAAAAAGAACAAGACAACTGTGCCCACTCTCACCACTGTTATTTAATATAGTCCCAGCTAGAGCAATTAGGCAAGACAAAGAAAGAAAGGCATCCAAATTGAAAAGGAAGAAGCAAAACAGTCATTATTTGCAGACGACATGATCTTCTATATAGAAAATCCTAAAGACTTAACAAAACTGTTGGAACTAATCAATGGATTCACTAAAGTTACAGGGTGTGAAAACAACAAACAGTTGCACTTCTATACACTAACAGTGAAACCTCTGAAAAAGAAAACTATCCCATTCACAACAGCATCAAAAATAATAAAATACTTAGGAACACATTTAACTAGGAAGTGAACAATCCATACAATGAAAACTACAAGACCTTGATAAAAGAAACTGAAGACATAAACAAATGGAAATATATCCTGTGGTCATGGAAAAATTAATAAATTGTCCATACTACCCAAAGCCGTCTATAGAGTCAATGAAATCCTTATCAAAATTTTAATGGCATTTTCCCAGAAATAGAAAAAAATTCTTCAAGTATGTATGGAACCACAAAAGACCTTGAATAACCAAAGCAATCATGAGAACGAAAAAACCAAAGGCATCACACTTCTGATTTCAAAATATACTACTAAGCTATAGAAATTTAAAAAGTACATTACTGGGGCACGTGGGTGGCTCAGTTGGCTAAGCATCGGACTTTAGCTATGGTCATGATCTTGTGGTTCGTGGGTTCAAGCCTCGCATCAGGCTCTGTACTGACAGCTCAGAACCTGGAGCCTGCTTCAGATTCTGTGTCTCCCTCTCTCTCTGCCCCTCCCCTGCTCGTGCTCTCTCTCTCTCAAAAATAAATAAACATTAAAAAATATTTTATGTACATTACTAGTATAAAAATATCCACATAGCCCAATGAGACAAAGTCCAAAAATAACCCCCCACATATATGGTCAGCCAATATTTGACAAGGAAACCAAGAACACTCATTGAGGAAATAGTCTCTTCAGCAAGTGGCTTTGAAAGACTGGGTAAAAGCATGCAGAAGAATGAAATTGGACCCCTTTTCCAATCACAAAAATCAACTCAAAATCAACTTAACTTTATGTTTTAAGACTTAAACATAAGACTTGATGCCACAAAACTTTCAAAAGAATATGTAGGGGAGAATCTCCTCAACATTGGTCTTATTTTTTTTTTTTTTTGTTTTTTAATAAGACTCCAAGACCAAAAGCAATAAAAGCATAATCAACAAATGGTACCACCAACTTAAAAGCTTCTGCACAGCAAAAGAAACAACAAAATGAAAAGGCATCCTATTTGCAAACCATACGGGTTAAGGGGTTAATACCCAAAATATATAAACAATTCCTACATCTCAATAATTTTGAAAAAACCCAATTTAAAAAATGGACAGAGGAACTGAATAGACATTTTTCCCCCAAAGAAGACATCCAAATGGCCAACAGGTACATGAATGGATGCTTAATATCATTAATCATAAGGGAAATACAAATCAAACCCACAAGGAGTTGTCACCTCACACCTGTTAGAATGGTTATTATCAAAAAGAGATAGCAAGTGTTGAGGATTTCGAGAATATGGAACCCTTGTGCACTATTGGTAGGAATGTAAACTGGTATAGCAACTATGAAAAACAATATGGAGTTTCCTCAAAATATTAAAAATAGAATGACAGTATGATCCAACAATTCTAATTATGGGTGTGTGTGTATGTGTGTATATATATGTGTGTGTATATACATATATATGTATATATACATAGGCATATATGTTTGTGTGTGTGTGTGTGTGTATCCAAAGGAAATAAAAAACAGGAACTTGAAAAGATATGCACTCCCATGTTTATTGCGGCATTATTCACAATAGACAAGACATGGAGACAACCTAAGTGTCCAGCAGATGAATGGATAAAGATGTTGTGATACATATACACATAATGGAGCATTTCTCAGCCATGATACAGAAGGGAATCCTGCCATTTTCAACAACATAGATGGATCTTAAGGGCATGAATGCTAAGTGAGATAAGTCAGACAAAGAAAGACAAATACCATATGATGCCACTTATATGTGAAATCTAAAAAAGCCAAAGTTGTAAAAACATAGAATAGAATGGTGGTTAACAGAGGCTGGATGGTAGGGAAATTGGGGATATGTTATTTACAGGTACAAACTGAAAACACATAGATAAAGACGTCCTGGAGAGCTAACGTACAGCATAGTGATTATAATCAACAATCCTGTATTACAAATTTCAAAATTGCTGAGAGATTAGATCTTAATTGTTCCCACTATGAAGGAAGAAATGATAATTACATGATAGAGGTGTTAGCTAATGCTACCTTGGTAATCATATTGCAATATGTAAATATATCAAATTTACATGTTACACATCTTAGACTTGCATAATGTGTCAATTATATTTCAATTAAAGATATAACGATCATTGTGTACTTTATGTTAAAAAAAACTGGTAACTGGTGTTCAGGGAATGATTTACTGAACAGGATAATCATGGCTATTGTTGAAGCTGACTTCTATAGATTTAGATTCTTAATAGCCATTTTCAACATTCAAGAGTGGAAATTCGGAACTGTAGAATCCCTAAGGATCAGCAGTAAGAGACAAATAGTAGGAGAACATGAAGCCAAAGTATGAGAAGTATACATCAACCATAGGTAAGAGCCTACTAAAGTAATGATATAAAAAGCAAGAATAGAATTCAGCATGTAGAAGACAACAAAGATGGCCACCAGCATCACGATGGCGTGGGCAGCTCTGGTCTCTGGTGGGCATTTGTGGTAGCCTTTGCAGTTATGAGTATACTGTATTTTCTGGTGGTGCCTGTGCAGGAGTGGCACCATGGAACCAGTGGAACAGACTATGAGGCCAATAAAGATGGAATCAGAGACAGACAACAAGAATAAAAAGCCTGGGGTGCCTGGGTGGCTCAGTCGGTTGGGTGTCCGACTTTGGCTCAGGTCATGATCTCACGGTTGGTGAGTTGGAGCCCCGTGTTGGGCTCTGTAGCCCGCTTCAGATTCTGCCTGCCTGCCTGCCTGCCTCTCTCTCTCTCAAAAATAAAACATTTTAAAAAAAAGACAACTCCTGTAGTAGGTCCTATGGATGAACAAAACCATTTGCCTTGGGTATAGTTTTATGTGTCCTGCGAACCAGTGATTTTCACAGGAACATAGATATTAATTAAGACACTGGAAATCCAGCAGGTTCAAGAGTAAAGACCAAGGACCTTGGGGGCTCTTCCTCTGAGCATCATCCTCCCTGCTCTCCTAGGGAAGAGAGGGACACGCTGAAAGGTGCTCAGGACCCAGGTGGAGCACAGGGAGGTGGTGCGAGCCATTTGGCGGGTGTAACAGACAAGTTTACACCCAAAGGTGGACAGGGGTTGCTTTAAGACAAAAGATGCCATAGCATGTGGAGTCCCAGTGGAAAGAAGAACCAAGAGATTGGCTATAGCCATGTGGGGGAGAATCATGTTGGGGAGCCTCCGCTGGTGTCCACGCAAGATTGGAGATATGTTATGACATTGGTAAAAGACCCAACTCCAATCTATACCACAAAGATGGTTTTCAGAGCCACTTCCCCTGTGGTTCTTAGGATATTGTTCTGAAAAGACATTGTGAGCACTTCAGAGTGGCCTGGAGTGAAGAGTAGGCTCATTGGTGGCTCTTCGTAGTTCTATGACCTTGTAAAGGGATCCTATGGCTTTTCTTCTTCTGACAAGGGACATGTGACCATATTCCACAGGCAACTTAAACTGGATGACATACCACGGACACCAATTTCCCAATTTCACGTTATTACTTTGTAGTTATGTCTCTTTAATTTCATGCTCCGACCCCCTGCCCAAATATAAAATCCATGAACGTAAGAAGCATGCCTGTCTTGGTCAAAAATATGGTTGACACATAATGAGTATGACATAAATGCGTACTTTGTAAATAAACGTGAAAGGAGACAACAAGAATGTTACTGTAGGGTCTTTATAATTCATTATCATCCTGTCTGCCATTATAATACATTAATAAAGTTAAATGGAGGGGCACCTGGGTGGCTCAGTCGGTTAAGTCTAGCACTTCAGCTCAGGTTATGATCTTGCAGTCTGTGAGTTCGAGCCCTGCCTCGGTCTCTGTGCTGACAGCTCAGAGCCTGGAGCCTGCTTCAGATTCTGTGTCTCCCTCTCTCTCTGACCCTTCCCCACTCATACTCTGTCTCTCCTTCTCTCTCAAAAATAAATAAACATTAAAAAAAAGTTAAATGGAAATGTAAAAACAATACACAAATTATAAGATTATCTAAAAATTACAAGAATACACATTCAACTTCTGAGAACTCAGTATTATATATTAAAGCAATTTTCAAAAAATCAGTAGCCACCTGAATACACATGTCCCTGAAATGTCCTCAGATCCGCTACTCAGTATAGAAAATATCCCTAGTGGCCAAAGAATTCTAGTTATTAATAATTCCACAGATTGTAACTTGTTGAGAAGTCTGTTCCTCGAGAGCTTTTTCAGCACACCTCAGTCCACACCAAAAAGTAAACACTACTCAAAACAGCCGATCAAAACATCAAGTTGTACACCTTCAGTAGAGACAATTTTGTTAGTCAATTATATCTCAGTAAAGCTAGTAAAAGAGTATCATTAAACCATTGCACACACAGATTGCTTCACATCTTCAGTAGTTTTTGAGTTCCTGCATTTTGTCTGACTCTTTAGTTGGTTCTGGATTTTTTTTTTAATTTTTTTTAAGAGAGAGAGCAGGAGGAGGGGAGGGGGGCGCGAGAGGAGGGGAGGGGGGCGCGAGAGGAGGGAGGGGGCGCGAGAGGAGGGAGGGGGCGCGAGAGGAGGGAGGGGGGCGCGAGAGGAGGGAGGGGGGCGCGAGAGGAGGGAGGGGGGCGCGAGAGGAGGGAGGGGGGCGCGAGAGGAGGGAGGGGGCGCGAGAGGAGGGAGGGGGCGCGAGAGGAGGGAGGGGGCGCGAGAGGAGGGAGGGGGCGCGAGAGGAGGGAGGGGGCGCGAGAGGAGGGAGGGGGCGCGAGAGGAGGGAGGGGGCGCGAGAGGAGGGAGGGGGGCGCGAGAGGAGGGAGGGGGCGCGAGAGGAGGGAGGGGGCGCGAGAGGAGGGAGGGGGCGCGAGAGGAGGGAGGGGGCGCGAGAGGAGGGAGGGGGCGCGAGAGGAGGGAGGGGGCGCGAGAGGAGGGAGGGGGCGCGAGAGGAGGGAGGGGGCGCGAGAGGAGGGAGGGGGCGCGAGAGGAGGGAGGGGGCGCGAGAGGAGGGAGGGGGCGCGAGAGGAGGGAGGGGGCGCGAGAGGAGGGAGGGGGCGCGAGAGGAGGGAGGGGGCGCGAGAGGAGGGAGGGGGCGCGAGAGGAGGGAGGGGGCGCGAGAGGAGGGAGGGGGCGCTAGAGGAGGGAGGGGGCGCGAGAGGAGGGAGGGGGCGCGAGAGGAGGGAGGGGGAGCGAGAGGAGGGAGGGGGAGCGAGAGGAGGGAGGGGGAGGGGGGATGGAGATGATCTCAAGCCAACTCCACACTCCACACAGAGCCCAACGAGGGGCATGACCCTGGGATCACGACCTGGGTTGGACGCACAACCAACTGAGCCACCCACGCGTCCTCGTTCTAGATATTATAAATGAGAATCAAAATAGGTACTTGAGCTCAAAAGCAACCATAGCACACATTAGGTGGTGCATTAAAATAAAGACTGATCTGAAGCTTTATGAGTGAAAAAGAAGACTCTGTTACCTACAACAGAAAAATAGATTTATTCCAAGAAAAGGTGTGAAGCCTTCTAAAAGCAATAATCCTGATTATTACTGCAGAATTGAGAACCCACTGTCAGAAGGTAAAATAAATTTTTAAAAATCCCTGAGGTACTAATCCTTCTTGCTCTAGGGGAAAATTGGGACCATGTTATGGAACTACTGTGTAAAAAAAAAAAAAAACAGCACAAGAAGCCACACCATGAAAAGTTTGTTACCATCTGCTTTGGATTCACCCAGTTCAGGTCTTATCTCTTATTCCCCAGTCATCAATGGTAATTAATGGTGCTGGGACATGAGAACACAGCCTTGAGCTCTGAGAACCTGTTCCATCATTGGGGATATGGGAATGACATAACCTTGGGTCAGAGGCTTAATCTCTGAGTAGAGGAAGATTCCAAACTCTGCATCCTGGAAGCTCTTATGGTGTGTTATAATTATCCACTTATGAGCTTAATCCCACCTGGGGAGCATCACCCTCTGTGCATCTGTTTTCTCACTTAAAAGTAAAGTTTGGGTGGGGCACTTGGGTGACTCAGTCAGTTGAGCATCCGATTACAGCTCAAATCATGATCTCATGGTCCATGGGTTTGAACCTTGCGTTGAGATCTGAGAGCCTGGACCCTGCTTCCGATTCTGTGTCTCCCTCTCTCTCTGACCCTCCCCCACTTTGTGCTCTTTCTCTCAAAAATACATAAACATGAAAAAAAAATTTTAAAGACTATAGAAAAGTAAAGTCTGCATCAACACAGACCAGCGTTCGTAAACCACATGTAGATATGCAAGGTCAATTTCATGTCTGAGATCACAACAGGTAGAACAAAGTTCTCAAGTGGTTGTAGGAACTATTTTTATGACAGGTGTTATTTGTTCCCTTGTTTTAATTTCCTGCCACAGCGAGGGATAGGAGGGAAGAATAATAACATGGAAAATGCAATGAACAGATCAACTATACTCCAACACTCACACTATTGTGTGAGACTGGAAAATGAACCAGAGTTCATCTCACTAAAATTTTCTCTCTCCTCTTCCTGCACCAAGTTAAAGGTAGAAGGGCCCTTCTCTACTCATTTAGAGTATGAGCAATGCCCCCACGTTCCTCAGTGGATAGGTCACCAGACAGAGTCTCAATTAGAAGCATTGCCCCCAGAGCTCAATACAGACCAGCTAGACCTACAGATATCCTGACCACCTGCCCACAGCAGCAGATACACGTACCTCCATGCACACATGCAGAGTATCTGCCCGGAGCGTCCTAGGTTACCACCCAAAACACATCTTAACAGACTTACAAAGACTGAAATTGCATCAAGTGTCTTTTCGAGCCGCAATGACATGAAACTAATAATCGGTAACAGCAGGAAACCTGGAAAATCCACATTTATGTGCAGATTAAACCACGCACTCCCCAACATCCAATGGAGTGAAGAAGAAACCAAAAGGGAAGCCAAAAAAATATTTTGAGACCAGCATAAACGCAAACACAATACACCAAACTTATGGGATTCAACAGAAACTGTTCGAAGGGGGCTATTTATAGGGATAAACGCCTACCTTAAGGAAAAAAAAGAGCTCAATAAACCACCTCACTTTATACCTCGAGGAACTAAAAAAAAAAAAAAAAAAAAAAAAAGAACAAATGAAGCCCAAAGTATGTAGAAGGAAGCAAATAACAAACAGCAGAACATAAATAATGAAACAGAAGCCAGCAAAACAATAGAAAAGAGCAGTGCAGCCCAAAGCTGTCACTACTTACCGCTGGCAGGGACACACAGGAGGACAACTGCATTTCTGGCCAGGAAGCCGATTACATTTCCAACCTATCTCGCCCTCCATCCCTTTTCTTACAGGAGCCAGCTGAACTCACTTCCCTAGAAAGAACCAGAAACGTGTTTTCACTTCATCACGCAAGGAACCCACGTTCCTCCTTCTCCTCCTGGATGCCCCTCCACCCAGCACCCCAAACATCTCCCACCTCCTCTAGCTGCAATGCACTCTACTTCACCTGCTCAGACACCTGACGGTCCTTTTCCATCACCACACCAGCTTCTTCTCTTCATCTCAAAGTGGGGCGTATCCCTTGCCTTATTTACTCTTTCATTCTCTCTCTACCCCTGCACTGAGCTTTGTGAGGGCATGAAGTATTCTCCTAATAGATGCTCCTGATAGATGCTCAAACCATACCACCTGGACACGGTGAGCCACAATCGCAGGAGGAAAGACAGAACGCTTTCTGGTGTCTCCTTTGACTTACAATTAATTACCTGCAAATTCCCTGGCACGCCAGGGTGCTGGGTTTTACTGTAGCCTCAGTGACTCACTTTCCACATAACAGGACAAACTGCATGCCAGCCAGTCCTAAAAAGAAAGAAAAGACCCTGAAGCCCTATTTTTGCAACAACATTTCCGATGATACAGCTCCACTTTCACTAAAACAAAGTTTAAAGGCAAAAAAAAAAAAAAAAAAAAAGAATGAAAGAAAGAAAAAGAAATTTAAAGGCAGCTGTGTCTCTTGTGCCTACACTTTCTATTCCACTAGCTTCCTCGTATTTTCCAGAATCTTCTTGCTTCTGTGACTAGGTGCATACAGTATATGGAAGCAGCCAGAGTTAACTGTGGTGCTGAGCCGGCAGAGGGGTGTGCACCCCATCTCATCACAGATGAACGCAGACCCTAGAGCTGCTTTGTAGTAAAGTGATAACGTAGAGCCCAGAAGAGCCTCCTAGAGGCATCATCACGTGCTGTGGACAACAGGGGAAAAGGCCCTGGATAGAGAGACACTGAGAGTTGTTTCACATGCAAGCCTCAATCTGTTCAGGGCCAATAAAACAATACCTTTTTTAAAAAATGTTTTCTCAATGTTTATTTTTGAGAGAGAGAGAGAGAGAGAGAGAGCATGAGCAGGGCAGGGGCAGAGAGAGAAAGAGACACAGAATTTAAAGCAGATCCAGGCTCTGAGCTGTCAGCATAGAGCCGGACATGGGGTCAAACCCACAGACCACAAGACCATGACCTAAGCCGAAGTCAGATGCTTAACCGACTGAGCCACCCAGGCGCCCCAAATAATTCCTTTTTAACAATGGGAAAGAGGGGCGCCTGGGTGGCTCAGTCGGTTAAGCGTCCGACTTCGGCTCAGGTCATGATCTCGCGGTCCGTGGGTTTGAGCCCCACGTCAGGCTCTGTGCTGACAGCTCAGAGCCTGGAGCCTCTTTCAGATTCTGTGTCTCCCTCTTTCTCTGACCCTCCCCTGTTCATGCTCTCTCTCTGTCTCAAAAATAAATAAATGTTAAAAAAAATTTATAAAAAAAAAAAAAAACAATGGGAAAGAACTCAGTGACTCTGGTCATCAAGGGCTTGGCACAGATTCCAAAGAGACCAGGGCCTCCTCTCTCTTATGGTCAGGGACCCAAGGCACAGGATTTGCAATGAACCACACGAATCTAGTCCCACTCTGAGACACCCCCAACACACATACACACACACCCTCCACCCAGCTGTGGCACAGATGCAGACCCTCAGAGTGAGACACGGTGGGCATGTGTCCTGCCCAATGTTGGTGCACAACCACACCCTCAAGTACCTCTCTTGTTGGAGACCCTGCTCTCCTGGATTTTGCCCTGAACATAAGAAACCATTCACCTGACGGGTTTTTGCTCCAGAGTCTGTGCACAGAAGTGTCAGACAGGACTAGCCATAGTTATAGAGACAGGTTCCTAGACCTGATCTCCCCACACAGATGTCACCTGTTGTCTCGGTAACACTACCTGCATAGAACATCTGGGGTGTCTCCAACAGAGCATAAATTTTATCCCCAGTGCAAATCACCACCATCCTCTTTTCATGATTAAGGACAACTTCTGGCAATTAATGAGAAGATCCCCATGGGGGGGATGGGTAGCCAAACAGCCGGAAAATTTGTCTACATTCTCGGTGGAAAACTGTAGCTCAGAACCAGTTGTAACCTGGCATTAAAGGGATACCCAAAGGTGCATCAGGGAACATGATCAAGAAGACGTGACTAGTGACTTACCCATGAGCTGAACCCAGATACTCAGAGGCACTTCATTCTCTCCTCTGACCTTGGAATGTAGGATCCGCTTGGTTTTCCCACACCAGAGGCTGCTCCAAGGACGTAGGCTTGACAGAGTGATGTGATGTTGAAAACATCTGCACAGTACACGTGCCTGAGCCCAGTTAATGCCTCTTTACAAACCTTTAAGGGTTGGAGAGCAGATGTGGGGATTCGTTAGTCTTGCTGCTGCCCAAGACAAGTCTCGTGTGTAAGTTCCTCTTGCTGTTAAAATGGCCACCTACTAACCTGGAGGCGCTTGCGTCTTTCTCTGGTCTGTCCCCGCCCTCTCTGTATGGGGGCCCGTTTCACATCACACCAGGAAAGTCTCCACAGGACTCCCTTTGCTGGATTTCCAAGGGGGCGTGCTCCTCGCTGCTTTTTCAGCTTTCCAAAATGCTGACCGTGATCACTGGGTCAGGGCTCTGGTCTTAACATGACTTTAAATTCCATGCTTCTTGCTATTTATGACCCTATGGCTTTCCAGTCTGGAAAATAGCCCAGTTTCAAACCATCTTCCCCACGTCAAAATACGGGTATCCCTAATGCCCACATGACTCCAAAGGAAGATAATTTCCCTTCCCAGTAGCCACTCAGCCCTGCCTCCTGAGCCTCTCATTGTGCAACCAGACTCCCCTCCTGGATCATTTGCACAGGGATAAAGCATTCCTTTATCTATGCATTGGGCTTAGGGCAAAGCCATATAGGAAATATAATATGATAACAAAAGAATTCAGACTTCCAGTGCCAGCAACGCACCCTGTATCTGAAAGCCTGTAGTGCCCCCAACCTCTGGGACAACCTTACACCCCCTCCATGGATTTCCAACACTCTTTTCACCCAGAAATTGTTCTTTTTTACCAGATTTTGTTTACTATCGAGTATGTCTTCGTGTTTTTTATTCTACTTTTAGGGCTAATTCTTTTTTAAATTTTATTTTAGAAAGAGAATGAGAGAAGACAAGAAGGGGAGAGGAGCAGAGGGGCAGAGGGAGACAGACAGAGAATCCCAAGGAGCCTCCACATTCAGTGTGACACCCAACACAGGTCCTGATCCCATGACCCTGGGATCACGACCCGAGCCAAAATTAAGAGTCCGACGCTCAAGTGACTGAGCCACCCAGGCACCCCTAATTTTTTAAAGTAAGCTTCACCCACTGTGCAGAGCCCCATGTGGGACTTGAACTCACAACGCTGAGATCAAGACCTACGCTGTGATCAAGAGTCAGATGCTTAACAGACTGAGCCACCCAGGTGCCCCTAGGGCTAATTCTCTAACACTATGTTTCACCCACAATATTTTATACCAGTTTGAACATTTATCATTTCAAAGAGCACTATTTAACATTTGCTCATTAAAATAGAAATTTTAATGGATGTTTTCAAGCACACAAGCCTGTAGACTCATTAACCACAAGCATTATAATAAAGATAATGACTATATAAGAGCACGGATAGAGCAGAAATGTTAAAAATGGCACCATGGTTGATGTGATTAGATGTCTGCTCTGATTCATAAAATGTTGAATGACCCAACAGGTTGCTAGGAGCATAAGATCTCATAGCCCAGAAGTAAATTTGTATGCTTTAATAGGAAGGATAAACAAGCCATCTGTGGCCCTGTTGGTTGAGCCTCTGAGTTAACCTTAGTTCAGGTCACGATCTCACAGTTCATGAGTGCAAGCCCCATGTCGGGCTCTGTGCTAACAGCACAGAGCCTGTTTGGGATCCTCTCTCTCTCTCTCTCTCTCTCTCTCTCTCTCTGTGTCTCTCTTTCTCCCTCTGCCCCTCCCCTGCTTGCTCTCTCAAAAATAAATAAAACATTAAAAAATATATTAAAAAGATAAAAAGGATAAACAAGCAAGTAATTTGTTACAGTCACTGTAAAGAAAACAGTTTCCCCAACAATTGTAGACCTGTACTTATCTAAGTTGACAGCAATGATTTAGGTTCTGTGGATGTTGATTTTCCTGTGGGAACATTTGATGTGTTCAGACCCTCTGCCTTCCCCCCTCAGTTCCCTTCACTTGCTTTCCACAGAGCTACTCCCATTTCGTTTTCCTTCTTACAGAGATGATGACTTTCAGAGAGAGGATTTGGTGTCAATTCCAGATACTTATATTATCCAAGTCATTTGCTTGTGCCACAGATTTGGTGATCTCCATGTATGCTTCCCCTGGTGCTTGAAGTGATGGGTTCTTTCAAGAGTTAAGGCCTCTGGTTCCAGTAAAATTGTGTGTGGAATCAAGAGAGAGACTGCCTGTCACAGCCACACAAAAATGCTAAGCCCAAGACCTGTCCTTGGATGGTTCAAAGCAGCATATTTTGTAGACTGGAAAGTGCAGGATATGCAAGAGGGTGGAAGTCAGGGCAGAAACTGTCATGACTTTGGGGGACTGAAATGAATTCCCACCAAAAACAACTTTGGGCTTAAGTAAAGTGGTATCCTTCTGGATCTGGCCACATGAAAATGCCACAGAACTAAAAAAAAACAAAAACAAAAGCAAAAAAACAACTATCAAATAATCTTTCTTTATGGCAATTGCCAGTCAACAATACTCTAATTCCATCATTCTTCTACATTTACAAGTTGCTGCCAGACCCATCTATCTTTGATTGTAGCCTGTCCCACTCCAGCTCTGCAATCTTGGGCAAATGAAAGGAAAGAAGCCAAGGGTCAGTGTACAGTTTTGCATCCAGTGAGAAAGCCCTTCAGAAATTCGGTGACACCTTCTTCTCTCCTCTTTCCCGTGTTCATCCCTCTCTTGCCATGTCCTTCCCCTCTCGGGCTGCCTTGCAGTTGGCAGAACTGCAGAGGTAGTAGGTAGAATAGAGTAGAGGTAGTAGAAGGAATCCTTCTAGAATGCAGGGCAGTGAGGGCAGGAGTAGGCAAAGCAACCATGTCGTTGAGTGTTTTAGTCACCACCAATCCAGGGATGCAGGTGGTGAGGAGATAGGAGAGCCATGTCAGGAACAGTAGCAAGAAACCTGCATTGCATGAGAGTGCTGGGGGGATGGGAGAAAGCAGACAGAGGACGCAAGCAGAGTAGTTACGAGATTGGGATCCTCGAGCATGTAAATCACGGTTGAGCAAATAAGAAATATATTGAAGTGAATGTAGCACAGTTTTGTCACTGTTTATAAGCAGAGAACAGAGAGAAGCTAGAATTAATCCTGGGGGTTGGTTTTGAATTGGAGTAATTCAAATGTGAGTAACTCATAGTTCATTATGGACATGCATGTGTGCATGTGTATGAAACCTAATCATGAGCTTTTTGCTGGGAGGTCCCAGAAGGAATGGCATACTAGGAGCAATGTACAAAGATAAAAACAGGTCTTAGTGTCTAGCAACCAACCTCCATTTGAAGGCATCAGTATTCTTTGGTGAAATGATGGATGCAAGGGCTACATGGAAAACAGCACAAGATGAGCCTACAACGACTCCTTTTTTTAAACCGTGCAGCTATACAGATCTTCTATTGGCCAATCTGGGACTACATGAACATAAAAACAGATAAATGACTGTATCAGAATGCAATCTATTAAATCATACAAGAATTTAGGGATCCTTTTGACAGGAATAGAAGTGAATGAATGAATGAATGATTAAATAAATACATGGGGTGAAGGGAAGCCTCTTTCTTCAGTAGATTCCTACTAATGTTGAGGGCTGATATGAGAGAACCATCCTATTGTTTATTGATTCCCATGGGAGCTGTGACAGCTAAGGCAGGTGAGTATAAGGTGACGAGGAACAGCATATTAGGATAGTCTCAAGATATCTCCCCATTGGGGCGCCTGGGTGGTTCAGTTGGTTAAGCATCCAACTCTTGATCTCAGCTCAGGTCTTGATCTCAGGGTCTTGAGCTCAAGCCAGTGTTGGGCTCTGCTCTGGGTATGAAGCCTACTTAAAAAAAAATGGGCACCTGGGTGGCTCAGTCAGTTAAATGTCCAACTTTAGCTCAGGTTATCTCACAGTTCGTGAGTTTGAGCCCTGTATCAGTCTCTGCGCTGGCAATGTGGAGCCTGTTTGGGATTCTCTCTGCCTCTCTATCCCTTCCCCACTTGAGCTCTCTTGCTCTCTCAAAATAAATAAATAAACCTAAAAAAGGAAAGACATCTCCCCATAATGTGCCATGATGAGAAACATTGGGAAGAGGACAGCCTCTTTTCCAAGGTCCTGCTACCAAGGAAGTGTGAGCTGAATTTGGTCATAAGAAGCCCAGAGAGACCCAGGGGAGTGTCATTCAACAGAACAAAACAGGGTGAGAATATAAAAGAAAGGGAAAGTCATCCTAACAGTTTGAGCCTGGAGAAGAAGGAAGAGACATGGGCAACGAAGCATAGCACACATTCCCAGTTGGGAATCCCAACCAGAAAGGAAAAGAAGATGTTTTTGATCTCTTGGAAAATTTGAGTATGACCCGTGGATACAGCAGTGGTGGTGTATCTACATTGATTTTCTAAATCAAAGGACAGAATATTGTTATGTAGTCATGTCTTTGTTTGAGGGAAAACCACACTAGTGAGTTTGGGATGATGTACACCTTGTATGTACATTGCTCTCAAGTGGGTCAGAAAAAAAAAAAGTGATAACAGAATAAAACACACAGAAATTAGTTGATAAATAAGTGTGGTAAAATGTTAACTATTGGGGTATCTGGGGAAGAAAGAAAATTATGTATATTTGAAATTATTTCAAATTAATAATTTTAAAAATAAAAATAATTCAAAGGCATTGAACTTCTCAATTTTTAAAATGAGATTGGATATTGCTAAATATTTTTATCATTGATCATATTTTATTACTTTTTTTCAAATAGACATTTTGTACAATAGGAAAAACAGCAAGTGAAATAAATATATATTTAAATAAATAAACACTGAAACAATTCACACAGAGCAAACCTGTATTCCAAAACAGCTGAAGGAGGTGCTTAATACTGAAGGAAAATTCTACCAGAGGAAAATACACACAAAAGAATTATTATCAGCAGAATTGGCAATCATGTGGATACACGTGTAATCTATACTATATTATAATTCCTTATTTTCTATAAGAGACAACTGGCTCATGACAGCAAAAAATAATAGCATTAATTGTGGGTAATAACATATGTAGAATAAAAATTTATAAAAATAATATAAAAATTATAAGATACATGGAATTACACTATTGCAAAATTCTTACATATTCTTACATATTCTGTGAAATGGTCACAGTAGTTCTCACTAGGATATAACATTTTGGAAAGGCACTTTATTTATTTTTATTTTTTTAATGCTTATTTATTTTTAAAAGAGGGAGAGAGACAGAGTGTGAGTGGGGGAGGGGCAGAGAGAGAGGGAGACACAGAATCCGCAGCAGGCTCCAGGCTCTGAGCTGTCAGCATGGAGCCTGACACGGGGCTCGAACTCATGGACTGTGAGATCATGACCTGAGCTGAAGCTGGACACTTAATGACTGAACCACCCAGGTGCCCTGGAAAGCTGCTTTAAAACAGCTACAACAACCACTAAAAATAGTTATACCTTAACACCATTAATTTTTTCAATCTTTATTTATTTTTGAGAGAGATAGAAAGTGAAAGTGGGAGGGGGCAGGGAGAAAGGGAGACAGAAGATCCCAAGCAGGCTCTGTGCTGTCAGAGCAGAACCCCCAACATGGGGCTTGAACTCACAAACGATGAAATTATAACCTGAGCCGAAGTTGGACGCTTAACCAACTGAGCCACCCAGGCTCCCTGTCACCACTAATTTTTAAAAGGAACTATTAGGGGCGCCTGGGTGGCTCAGTCGGTTAAGCGGCCGACTTCGGCTTAGGTCATGATCTCACGGTCTGTGAGTTCGAGCCCCGCGTCGGGCTCTGTGCTGACAGCTCAGAGCCTGGTGCCTATTTCAGATTCTGTGTCTCCCTCTCTCTGACCCTCCCCCGTTCATGCTCTGTCTCTCTCTGTCTCAAAAATAAATAAACTTTAAAAAAAAAATTAAAAGGAACTATTAGAAATATCAGACATCCCAAAAAGAGGCAAAAGGAAAAACAAAGAAAAAAGCAGATGGGACAAAGACAAAATTAAGTCCCCAGTTTCTATATTTCAGTGGTAAACTAAAAAATCTGAATGACAAATCTACAGATGGTAGCTTTAACCCTCAATATTACTTTATCTTTTTTTAAGCGTATTTAATGTTTATTTATTTTTGAAGAGACAGAGTCCCAAGCAGTGGACAGGCAGAGAGAGAGGGAGACACAGAATCTGAAGCAGTCTCCAGGCTCTGAGCTGTCAGCAAAGAGCCCGACTCAGGGCTCGAACTCATGAATTGCGAGATCATTACCTCAGCTGAAGTCCGATGCTCAACCGACTGAGCCACCCAGGCACTCCTACTTTGTTTATCTGATCAATGAACTCAACCATGTAAAGAAAGTCTGCAAGGTTCAAAGGCAAAGCAACCCATTGGACAACATTGATTTTCTGTGTAATACTACAGCATATTAGGGAAACAGGAGTGAAATACAGTAAGAAAGTCACATAGAAAATTCCTCCATCTGCCAGGTTTCTTACCTGCATCCATGAAATAAAGGCTCTGCCCTCCATGGAGTTGTATTTATCTACATAAATATTGGATTTATGTACCAATGTATGCCAGTGTGTCCGGCATGCCCACACTGAGATAAAATTTGCAGAAACACTTCGAATACTCCTGAAGAAAACAGATTCGTTTCAGCAGCTGCAGTGGTCAAGGGGGAGACATGTTTCTTCAACAACTTTGTGTGTCCGTTTCAAGCTCATAATTTGCAGATTGACTTTGAGGTCTCTTGGTGCAACCCCAGTATCAAAGTCACCCTCTAAGATCACTGTGGATATTACGTAAAAAAACAGTGCTGAGTAAACGGTCACTGAATACAGTGATCATGGTAGTTATCAAAGCGGTCTTCTGCATATTTACATTTGATTTCTAACAACTCAAGAGTGGGACCTAGGAACCCCAGAATCCCGAAGGATCAGCAAGAAGGGGCTAAAAGTGGGGAAACATGAAGCCAAAATATTAGAAGTCTCTATCAACCATAGACGGAAATCTAAAAAGACAGTGACATAAAACGCAAAAATGGAATTCAGCACATAAAAGTTCACAAAGGTGGCCACCAGCATCAGGATGGTGTGGGCAGCTCTGATCTCCGGGGAACATTTGCGGTAGCCATTGGGGGTGTGAATATACTGTATTCTCTGGTGGTGCCTGTACAGGAACAGCGCCATGGAGCCACTGGACCAGATCATGAGACCAATAAATATGGCATCGGAGACACACCACAGGATGACAGTGCCTGCACTCGGAGTTGAGGATGAGCAGAACCACTTCCCGAGGATGTCACTACTGTTTCCTGTGTCCTGTGAACCAGTGACTTTCACAGGAACATAGATATTCATTAAGACACTGAACATCCAGCAGATACAGCAGGAAGGATCAATGATCTTGGGGGCTCTTCCTCTGAGCATCGTCCACACCGCCCTCTCTGGGATGAGTATGAAGAACTGATGGGTGCTCAGGACACAGGTGCAGCACATGGTGGTGCTGCGAGCTACTCTGTGTACATAATATAGAAATTTACACCCAAGACTGGACAGGGGCTTCCTCAAAACAAAAGCCGCCATCTTGTGGGGAATCCCAGCAGAGAGAAGAACTAAGAAATTGGCTACAGCCTTGTGGGTGAGAATGGTGTTGGGGAGCCTCTGCTTGTGTCCACACAAGATTGGAGAGACATTAAAGAAGAAGAGGGTGACATTGGCCAGAGTCCCAATGCCCATCTGGAAAAGCAAGATGGTTGTCAGAGCCACTTCCCCTGTGGTTCTTTGGACATTGTTCTGAAAAGACATGGTGAACGCTTCAGGGCGGTCTGGAGTGAACAGCAGGCTGTGTTAGTGCTGGCATAAGGATTCTTCTTATACTTACATGACCTCATGAAGGGATCCTGGGCCTTTTCTCCTTCTGAAAAGGGAGACACAGTCATATCCTACAGGCAACTCAACCTTGAGAGCATGTCATGGACACAAATTCACAATTTCACGTTATTACTTTGTATTTCTGTTTACTTTTATAATCTGACTCTTCGCCAAAATGTAAGTTGCCATGAATCTAAGCACCATGCCTGCCTTGTTTAAAAAAAAAAATGTGATTGACCCACAAAAAGTGTTAAATAAATATACACTTAGTGAATAAATGAGTGAGAGGAGACAGGCACATTGTACCCCTTTTAGAGTTCACAATTATCCTGTCACCATAATTCATTAACCTAAGATAATGAAGTAGGAAAATGCAAACCCATGTTCAAATATATAAGATAATATAACTCGTTAAAATTGCAAGAAAATCAACTGTCAGCTTTCGAGAACTCTTAACGTTATTCATCAGAGTGATTAGACAGAAGGAAAAAAATCAGTAGCCTTCTGAATATACAGTATGACCCTAAAATGTCCTCAGAGTGAACACACAATGTGATTTCCATGTCAAGTGTTGATCACAGTGACCAGAAGAAAGTTAGTTCCCATATGGTGTTAAAAGTAGACAGGGTGCCTGGGTAGCTCAGTTGGTTAAGTGTCTGACCTTGGCTCATGTCATGATCTCGTGGTTTGTGAGTTTGAGCCCCACATTGGGCTCTGTGCTGACAGCTCAGAGCCTGGAGCCTGTTTCAGATTCTGTGTCTCCCTCTCTCTCTGTCCCTCCCCTGCCCATACTCTGTCTCTGTCTCTCTGTCTCTCTCCAAAATAAATAAACATTAATTTTTTTTTAAAGTGGTAAGAGTAGAAATTTTGATTATGGTAGGTAGTATTTTTTCCCTTGTTTTAAGTATCTACCACTACCAGGGATATGAAGAAAATGTATTACTATGTTAAATGGGAAGAACAGATCAGGTATGTTCCTCCAAACTACTTCTGAGACTTGAAAATTAAATATAATTCATCTAACATTTTTTCTCTCTCGATGCCACACACACACACACACACACACACAATACAAAACAAAACCAAAAAAATGACCCCCCAAAAATCTCAGGAGGAATAAAAGAGGCAATTGCATCCTCTAGCAGGATTTCAGAAAGAAAAAAAAATAGGGTCATTAAATCATAATATCATTACGCCACAGACTGTTTTTCTCTCGGAATATCTGTTTGTACATGAATGTGTGTGTCAACGGATCTTATTAATGTCAGGATTTTGAAGTTATAACCCAAGCTCTACACATGAAGTTTCTACTTGTATATACACACAAGCCTAAAAATCTGTTAGGTCTGAGAAAATTAGCAGACTTTTGAACATGGTTAAGGTCAGTGGCTCTCCTCATCCAAAGCTTGGCTCAGAGCCCAACGAGATCCCCATCTTCTTTCTCTCTCCTTGGCAGGGACCCTAGAACACAGAGATCTGCAGTGAATCTCCCCACTGTAGTCCCACCCAGGGACACTCCCCAGCACATATCCACTAGTCACCAGCCCAGCCAGAGCACCTCTACAACCTTACTACACAAACCCAGTTTTGAATTCTTGTCCTATTGCAGACTCCTTGTCTCCTGGTTATTTCCCTGAGACTGAACATAAAGAAGCACTCACCTGGCTGGTCTTTGCTCCAGAGCTTTGTGCAGAGAAGTGTCAACCAGGATGAGCCATAGTTATAGGGCCCCTAGACCTGATCTCCCCACAGAGATGCCATTACCATGTCATGTGTAGTCTAGGTGACACTGCCTGCATGGAGAGTCTGGGGCATCTCTAACGAGAGGATTTCATCCCACTGCAAGTCTTTACAAGCCACTTCTGGTAATTAATGGTAATTTTCGGTAACTGATGGGAAGTTCCTGAAGAGTAGCTGTTTCTATGTTCCCTGTGGAAAAATCTAAGTTCAGAGTCAGCATTGCCATCCATAGAATTGAAACTCAAGGCTGGGTCAAGGGTCTCTTTCATAATATCTCCAAATGGGCATTTTCCTCAATGCTCTCGTGTTTCCAGAATCGGGCCAACACCACAATTGGCTCAAACTGAGCATCTCTCTTTGATCTGGTACCTAGAGTCTCCTCTGACTTAAATACCACAATTCTTACCATTTATGGCCCCATGTCTTTTACTTCTGTAGAATATCCCACTTGAAGCTAGTCTATCCTGCTTCAGAATCCATGGGCAGCCCCAATGTCCATGTACCTCCACAGGAGGTCATGACCTGATTCCCAAATCATCCAGAGGGCACTGCTCCCTCGTCTCTCATCAGTCAACCAGGCTGTCCTTTATTTTCAGACTTTGCCCTGGGAAGAAGTATTCCCAGATGTACACACAAGATTCAGGGAGAAGTAATATGTAGGACAGATGGTAGGGTAGCATGAGATTCTTTAAAATCAAGGAAAAGGCCATAAAGCAAATAGAAAATAGGGCAAAACATTAAAGAGAAAATTCACAAGATAGATGAGAAGACGGCCCTCAATCCTATGAACGTTAATTATGGCAAGTCAATTAGTTGCTTTTCAAGATCGGTTTGGATAGTCTATATATTTTTTTTTTTTTTTTGCATTTTAACAATTTTAGAATAAGCTTGCCAATTTCAACAATGGCAACAACAAATACAACACAAGTGGGAGGGAGTCAGGACTGAGATTTGTCAATGTATGGGGGCATAAATAGAGTCAAGGGATGTATGGGAAATCTCTGTACCTTCCTCTTGATTTTGCTGTGCACCTAAAACTGCTCTGAAAAACAAAGTTTGCTAAAAGTTTGTGGGAGGGTGGATGGGCTAAATGGGTAAGTGGCATCTACTCCTGAAATCATTGTTGCACTATATGCAAACTAACTTGGATGTAAATTAAACAATAAATAAATTTTAGTGGCACCTGGGTGGCTCAGTCAGTTAAGTGACTGACTTCGGCTCAGGTCATGATCTCGCAGTTTGTGGGTTCAGGCCCTGTGTCGGGCTCTGTGCTGAACACTTGCTCAGAGCCTGGAGCCTGCTTCAGATTCTGTGTCTCCTTCTCTCTCTGCCCCTCCCTTGCTTGTCCTCTGTCTCACTCTCTCAAAAATAAATAAATGTAAAAAAAATTTTTTAATAAATTTGAAAAAATTAAAAATAAATAAATTTTTAATATTCAACCAAAATTGAGTTCTATATAGGGTCAATAAGGCATGAATAATTTATGGTAGAGGCAACAGAAAACCAGGCCATCTTTAATTAAGCAATGTATTTATGTATATTTGAAAAAGAAAACATTGGATTAAACTCTGTATATGCAAGTGAAAAAAAGAATACTGAATTTTCTTTTATGCTTATTATTTACTTTGAGAGGGAGCGAGAGGGTCAGAGAGAGAGAGGGAGAGAGAGAATTCCAATCAGGTTCCACACTGTCAGTGCAGAGCCTGACACAGGGCTCAATCTCATGAACCGTGAGATCATGACCTGAGCTAAAATCAAGAGTCAGAAGATTAACAAACTGAGCCACCCAGGTGCCTGAAGAATACTGAATTTTTAAAAAAAGCTGTTGGAGTAGCATATTCTAAAGGATAAGTAGAGGGGTACCTGAGTGGCTCAGTCAGTTGAGCATCCAACCTCAACTCAGGTCATGATCTCACGGTTCATGAGTTCAAGCCCCACATCAGGCTTGCTGTTGTCAACCTGTCAGCACAGAGCCCACTTCGGATCCTCTGTTCCCCTCTCTCTGCCCCTCCCCTGCTTGCACTCTCCCAAAAAATAAAGAAATATTTGAAAAAATAAAATATAAGTCGAGATTTGGAAATGTATTTTTATTATTTGACCACAAAACTGATCAAATCTCAATTTGCACAAACTAAAAATGGAAAGTTTGGGTGGATGCTGGATATAGGGACAGCAAATAAAACCTAAAATCTATAGACACATTCTACCATCACTTCTAAGTCAAAATTGTCAGAGGATTATGGTTCCTTCAAATCCAAGCGCCTACCTCCATCCCAAGACACCCACTAAGAAAATAAAGTCATGCTTTCCAAAGTGTTTATCCATTTAATGTATTCCTCTAAATACTGCAAGGGAGGGTGGGAATTTTAAAGATGGGGTGGGGACTTAGGCACAGTTGGCACTTATAAACTGAGTCACATTCCACCGTCATATCGCTAGGACGCTGTAAAGGGACAGGTCTGAAATCACAGCCCCCACCTCCATGAATTACAGTTTATAGGACAGGGTATGTCAGGATGAGAACACCCACTGTGACTGAGGAGAAGCCTTTGTGAGACATTTACTTGAGGTGTTCCCCATCAAGAGAGCACACCCCTGACCCTGTACTCTTCGTTGACCCAAAGTTGGTGGGAAATGGTCAGGTGGGGATTTTTCTCTTCCACAGTGGTCAGTAGCATCTGAGTCTCCTCATCAAACGCAGATTTGTCCAGCCTGGGAAAATGGAAAGCACATTTTCTTGACTTCATGCATCATCGTTTGCCTGTCTACATCCCAGTGCTGCTTACCAATCCATTCTTTCCTAGAAGTGACTGGGAAAATCATTGTGAATGAGTGGAGAAAGGGTAGGAATGTGCAGAATGGGGTTGCGAATCATTCTGTTCCTCATCAGCATATCATCCAGGGGCCTGGCATATGGAGGGCACCGAAATATTCATTCTACAGATGCCAAATACATACACTGTACATGCAAATATCATGTTCAGAATAACACTGACTGCTACTCTTCTAGGAAAGTGCTTCTGGGTCAAAACTGCTCAGCCCTTTATAGACCCATCTGTCACGTCCACGATGAGGTTACATCTTTACAGGCAATACAAGGCAGGAGATGGTGTTTATAGGAAGGTGGCAGTTCTTACCTGGGCAATTTTGCCTCTCAGAGGACATGTGACAAGGTCAGGAGACATTTGTGTTTTACTTCAGGGAACGGATGTCATAGCTATTCTTTTTTCATTAATTATTAATTTTCAAATTATTATTATTTTATTGAGATACGATGGATACATAACATTGGATAAGCTTAAAATGTACAACATTGGTTTGATACATCTATATATTGCCAACTTAGCGTTAGCAACATCCATCATGTCACATTATTATAATTTCCTTTTTTTGTGGTGAGAACAATTAAAATCTTGGCTCTCAGCAACCTCAACGTTTCCACTTTTTATCATCATGACCAGAGGAAGGTGCTATGGGCACGTAAGGGGCAGGAAGAGGCCAGAGACACTGCTTAACATCCTGCAATGCACAGGATACCCCCATAGCAAAGGACCCTCCAACCCAAATGTCAGTCACGCCAAGAGTGAGAAAAACCTACTAACCTCACTCACTCTGAGGTGTCTCACCAACAAGGGAAATGGCGTCCACTCACCCAAGCCGCTGCAGGGTGCAGTCCAGATGGCACATGGCTTCACAAAGCACCACTGCCCCATCATGGTCCAAGCTAATCCAGTCCAGGTTCAGGTTCCTCAGTGATTTGCAGCCAGTGAGGGCCGAGGCCAGGGCTTCACAACAGGCAGTGGTGAGGTGACATATTTCCAGCCTGCAACAGGGAAACACAGCAGCTTTGGCAGGCCAGAAGGCACACCACTGTGAGATGCCAATTCCACACCTCTGAGCAGGAAACTTTAGAGTCTAGACCACTGGTTCTCAACCAGGGCCATTGTGTCCCCTGGGGGACATGTGGCAACATGTGAAGACATCTGACACACCTGGACAGTGCTGCTGGCATCTCTCAGGTAGAAAGAAGCCAGGGATGCAGCTGAACATCATACAGTGAACAGGACAGCCCCTTCCCCACCACAGCAAAGAACTACTCAGTCCCAAATGTCAATAGAGCCAAAGTTGCGTGAGCCCTGGCTTCACAGTATGGCATTTTGCTAATCAGATCATTCCAGACACACATGGTTTTAAACCTGCTTCCCCTAAGTACCACTAATCCTCCAGCCTTTCTTATTCTTGAAATGGGCAAGACTTCTCATAAAGATACTCTGTGACGCTCACCCAAGAGTCTCTACTTTACAGTTCGGATGCTTCAGAGCTTCACATAATTCCTTGACTCCGGCGTCTTGTATGTCATTGCTCCCTAGTTTCAGGGTCTTTAGTTTTTCATTGCAAACAAGAACAGCAGAGAGGTGCTTGCAACAAAGAGGAGTAAGGTAACAATCCGACAACCTGGGGAGAAAATACACACCACGAGATACAATCATGAGGTCCCATCTTGCACAGCTTAGCTTATTTTCAATTACGCATATGAAGGAAGATGTCCCCGAGTATTTCTGAGATGACGATGGTGATGTTTCCTCCACCTTCCTGCCCAACATGCTGGGCTGTGATTCTGCTGCCTGTCTCTGCTCTCCCAGGGCCTCTGTACTTGTTCTTGCTGGTTGAATGCTCCTGCCCAAGTATCAGTGGGGTTACTCCCTCACTGCCTTCAACTCCCTGCACTAACATCACCTTTGGTGAGGACCTTTCTCACTATTTTATATAGCATCATGTCCCCAGTCTCTGTCCTAACTCCCTGCACTAACATCACCTTTGGTGAGGACCTTTCTCACTATTTTATATAGCATCATGTCCCCAGTCTCTGTCCTACCTCCAAGCTCTCCACAGTATTTATCACCCACAGCATATGTATACATATGTTCATAAGTCTTATATAATGTATGCATATATTCATAAGCCTGTATGGACACATACACATGTATGGACATACCTAGACATACATATGTTATATATGTGTGTGTGTGTGTATGTATGTATCTGTCTGATATATGTGTGTATGTGTTTCTGTGGTTCTCAAGCAGGAATGATTTTTGTCCCTCCCTCCTGCCCCAGGGGACTTTGGGCAATCTCCACAAACAATGTTGGTCTGCCATACTGGGAAAGAGGGTACAACAGCATCTAGTGGGTAGAAGCCAGAGATGGTGCTAAACATCCTATAAAAGATCCTACAGGACAGCCGGTCCCCACAATAAAGAATGATGCAGGTCAAACGTCATAGTGCTAAGATTGAGAAACCATGATATATACACATATACTTACAGCCCACACTCTTGTATGTGTGTGTGTGAGAGAGAGAGAGAGAGAGAGACCCCATAAAATTGACTTCCATGGAAACAGAGATATTAGAGTGTTTCGTTTACTAATTCATCATCTTATCCACCCAGAAGAGTTTCCAGTGCCCAGTAGAAGCAATAATACTATGCTTCCTGCCATCATTTATCGATTGTTTATTTTGGGTAAGTCATTGGTAATAGTTCTTTATGTGCACTATTCCCGCTGGTCACCCCAATTCTTTGACATGGGAAACATAATTATCCTCACGTCACACTGGAGGAGAGGTGAGGCATCCTCACATGTTCATTGGCTAGCCTAAGGCACAGGGGATTCCATTTCTGGCCTTCCTGAGGCCAGAGACCCAACTCCAGAGCAGTGTGTCCTACCCAAGACCTGTCAAGCTCTTTGGTCAAGACACACGTGAGTACCACTGGACACCCCTGCAAGTATCAGGCAGGGCCTTGCTTTTTTCAGCAGACCCCGTGATGTTCCCCCTTCCTGTTTCCTTTTCAGGGTGCTGATATCCAAAAAGGATACTCTGACATTCATGCAAATCATAGCCAGACCTACCACAGCTGCTCGATGTTGCAATTTGGATGCTTCAGTGCCTCACAAAGAGATGCCACTCCACTATCTTCCAGGAGATTTGACTCCAGATCGAGCACGGATAGGGATGTGTTGCACACAAGGGCTTGGGAGAGGTAGTCGCAGGCCACAGAGGTGAGGCCACAGCACATCAGCCTGCAAAGACACACACACACACACACACTCAACTTGTCAACCCGCTCAGGCTCCAACTGGTAACCTTTTCATGAAGCCACATGCAAGTTATTCCTCATACTCCAGACTCACTTGAGAAAAGTAAGAGAATTAGAACACCCGACAGCTGCACAAACACAGAAGCAAGAATGTGGGATCTGGAATAGGGCGTCCCAAACTGGGCAACAGAATCTCAGATTCCAGCTTCAGGTCAGGTCACCACCGGCTAGGTGACCTTAGCCAAAGTCATCCCTTCTAGGGACTTGTGCTTATCATGTGGTGGAATGTGCTGGATGACGTCATATTTAACATGATTTCTCTGGTTATACCCACTGTTGGAAATTTGGAAAGCAGCGGGAAGCATAAGACACCAGCAGCTCACGAGTGAATGTTACCCCTGGATGTAGTGAATTTAGTTGATATTATGTTTGACATGTTTTTGTTTTGTTTTTAATTAGCGGTCAACATGTAAGAACCAAGAGATTTCACATGGAATTTCCTACCTCTACCTCCCACAGACAAGCCAGCTACCTGAAATTCCGTGGCAGGTGGTCACGCAGCAAAAGACACACGGCGGGGAACAGAAACTCCCATGTGGCAGGGGCAGGCCCTGTCCAACTCACCAGCACCTCCACCCAGCCCCTCACTCACTCTGGTTGTTTGCCTGGGCTTCAGGGGACCCCTGAGCACGACCTCTGGCAGGAAGCAAGCACAACTCTCTGATAAACAAACACTGCTCATCTATGATGGATTTTTCTTCCCATCTTCTCGTGTTTAAGATCAGCCAATGGCACGTACTTCATACTTTTTTCAATGAAATAAGTATTTTGAATTTTGAAACTTCACTGACACGTATTTTGAAAATTCATTAATACGTTAATGGTTGCATAAGATAATCTCCAGTGGCTTCACTACTGTATATATTTCCTAAATATCTCCACTTGTATTCTTTATACTTTCTGCCATTTTAAGTTATATTGAATTACTACCTTGCCTCAAATTTTTTTTAATGCTTTTTTAAGGCTTACTATTAAGACTCTTCATTTCACTTTATTTGCTAACATACTTTGCAAAAAACCTCAACAAATTAATACTCCCAATCATTGTATAAATCTGTCCATTTGGCAGAATCCTGGCCAAGTGGAATATATTTTAAATTTTTGAGCATTCGTTATAAAGAGCATTATTTTGTTGAACATTTTTACTTTTAAAATTACTAGTGACATTTGTACATGTTCAGCAGTCTTTCATTAAAAAAGTTTTTTTTTTATTGAAGTATAATTAACATACAGGGTTATAATAGCCTCAGATGTACAATAAAATGATTCAACAATTCTGTATATTAATTACTCAGTGAGCATCATGGTAAATGTATTCTTCATCCCCATCACATAATTCATTATTTCACCCATCCCGCCACCTACTTCCCTTCTGGCAACCACCAATTTGTTCTCGGTATTTAAGAATCTGGGGGCACCTGGGTGGCTCAGTTAAGCATCCAACCTTGGCTCAGGCCATGAATTCATGGTTTGTGAGTTCAAGCGCTCCGTTGGGCTCTGTGACAACAGCTCAGAGCCTGGAGCCTGCTTTGGGTTCTGTGTCTCCCTCTCTCTCTGCCCCTTCTCTACTCACTTGTGTGCATGCTCTCTCTTTCTCAAAAATAAACAAATATTTTTTTAAGAGTCTGGCATTTTCTCTCTTTTTTCATTCATTTGTTTGTTTGCTTTGTTTCTTAACTTCCACTTTTTCTTTTTTAAATAGGCTTCACGCTCAGCATGGAGGAGCTCAGCACAGGGCCTGAACTCACAACCCTGAGATCAAGACCAGAGCTGAGATCAAAAGTCAGATGCTCAATCAAATGAGCCACCCAGATGGCCGAAATTCCACCTATTTTTAAGGAATACTGATTATGGTGTAAAAACAAACAAATAAACAAATAAAAAAAACGCGTTGTGATGGATCTTGAAGAACCCTTTAGAAAACTACAGCCCATTTGAGAGGCACCTGGGTGGCTCAGTCTGTTAAGCATCGGGCTTCGGCTCAGGTCATGACCTCACAGTTTGTGAGTTCGAGCCCTGCATTGGGCTCTGTGCCGATAGCTCAGGGCCTGGAGCCTGCTTCGGATTCTGTGTCTCCCTCTCTCTCTGCCCCTCCCCCACTCACACTCTGTCTCTGTCACTCTCTCTCGAAAATAAATAAACATTAAAAAAAAATTTTTTAAGAAAGAAAAATACAGCCCATTTTAATTGCTGGTCATCAAGTACATGTTAATTCTACTCATTGTATAACATCAGCCACTTATTACATAGCCAAATGTTTCCACCTTCCCATATGTCATTTCTTTCGTACCCCCAATGGTGTTTCCTTCTAATCTTTATAGATCAAAGTTGGGGGGGGGGGGTTCTTTCTTTCTTTCATGGTTTGGTTTTAGTGTTTAATGTTCCTGGAACATATTTCACTGTTGATTTTCCTATACAGTCTAGAATGTCATCTCAGTGGTAGTATTCTTTCCCTTTCCTGTCTTAGATGCCACTGTGTGTGTGTGTGTGTGTGTGAGTGTGTGATGCACAGGCCTATGTGCACACATACATGCATGTGTGTGCACACAACACAGCTGTTTCTGGGTTGCTCATGCACAGCCACGGATTTGGCGTTCTTGCACCTGCCCCCACATGGAACCACCACGACATTCCACGTGATTTAACACTAAGTTTCCCATGTGGCCTCACTGGGCAAACAGGGGTCCCACTCTACCGCTGCCCTGGCCAACCGCCCACCACAGAGGAAGCACTCCACTGTGCATATTTGCAGCATGAGAGAAATGGCAGCTCTGGAGGGCCCCAGTAATAACCTAGAACGTGCAAACCTTGCTCCTAAAACGGACCAAATGAATGGCTTGTCTTAGATGTTTACATGCTCCCTCTCCCCAGCACCAATTGTATCTAAGGCATGGTCCTTGTTCACAATAACCAGGATTTACTGGGCTCTCAAGTAGACACGAGGTACCTAAGGGTGGGTCTCCAACTCTCGAATTCAACCTCATGGTGCCGCTATGGAGGAGGTGTTGTACCAGCTCCATTTTACTGACAGGGCAACTGAGGCATGGAGAGGCAGGTCTGACTATAGACTCTGTGTTCTGCAGTCTCCCTCAGTGAGCAGTTGATTACCTCCGCTATTGATGGGTCCGCATGTACATGTCCACAGTCTCCCCAGAGCCCACTTTCCCCAGATGGACTCACAGCAGTGTCTCCAGGGCACAGTCTGGGTGCTTCAGGGCGTCACACAGCATCAGCATGCCTTCATTCCTCAGAGGGTTTTCCACCAGGGACAGAAGCTTCAGCTTCTTGTTGCAGACCAGGACCGAGGCAATATCGTCGCAAGCTTTTGCTGTGATGTCACACCTCCCCAACCTGCATGTGAGACACATGTTGCAGGATGTGACCACAGGCTCTGAGCGGCCACAGACCATATCCCAGCTTCCAGTCTTACACCAGCAAATCCACCATCTACATTCCAGACTTGAAAAGCACAAATGTGGCAGGACCCCTGGTTGGCTCAGTAGGTTAAGCATCCGACTTTGACTGAGGTCATGATCTCACTGTTCATGAGTTCAAGCCCCACATGGGGCCCTGTGCTGACAGCTCAGAGCAGGCTGCTTCAGATTCTGTGTCTCCCTCTCTCTCTGCCCCTCCCCAATCAAATTCTGTGTGTCTCTCTCTCAAAAATAAAGAAGTATTTAAAAATTTTTTAAATAAAATAAAAATAAAAGCACAAATGTAATTACATGACTCTATTTATTTATCCCTATTGCTTTCCACTGAAGTTAGGAAAAAATCTGGAAACAATCAGCAAAACTAAAAGGCAACCAATGGAATGGGAGAAGATATTTGCAAATCACGTATCAGATAAAGGGTTAGTATCCAAAATCTATAAAGAATTTATCAAACTCAACACCCAAAAAACAAATAATCCAGTGAAGAAATGGACAAAAGACATGAACAGACACTTCTCCAAAGAAGACATCCAGATGGCCAACCGACACATGAAAAACTGCTCAACATCACTTATCATCAGGGAAATACAAATCAAAATCGCATTGAGATACCACCTCACACCTGTCAGAATGCCTAACATTAACAACTCAGACAACAACAGATGTTGGTGAGGATGCAGAGAAAGAGGATCTCTTTTGCAAGAGAATGCAAGGGAATGCAAACTGGTGCAGCCACTCTGAAAAACAGAATGGAGCTTCCTCAAAAAATTAAAAATAGAACTACCCTACGACCCAGCAATTGCACTACTAGGTATTTACCCAAGGGATACAGGAATGTTGTTTCGGAGGGACACACGCACCCCAATGTTTATATCAACACCATCAACAATAGCCAAAGTATGGAAAGAGTCCAAATGTCCATCAATGGATGAATGGATAAAGAAGATGTGGTATATATATACAATGGAGTATTACTCAGCAATCAAAAAGAGTGAAATCTTGCCATTTGCAACTACATGGACGGAACTAGAGGGTATTATGCTAAGCGAAATTAGTCAGTCAGAGAAAGACAAACATCATATGAATTCACTCATATGAGGACTTTAAGACATAGAACAGATGAACATAAGGGAAGGGAAGCAAAAATAATACCGAAAGAGGGAGGAGGACAAAACAGAAGAGACTCTCAAATATGGAGAACAAACAAAGGGTTACTGAGGGGTTGTGGGAGGGAGGATGGGCTAAATGGATAAGGGGCATTAAGGAATCTACTCCTGAAATCATTGTTGTACTATATGCTAACTAATTTGGATGTAAATTAAAAAAAAAAATCAGAGACAGTGGTTCTCAACAGGGGGATGATTTTTTACCCCAGGGGGACATTTGTCAGTGTCTGGAGAAATTGTTGGTTGTCACAACTAGGGAGAGGGGTGCTGCTAGCATCTAGTAGACGGAGGCCAGGGATGCTGTTCAACATCCTACATTGTTGTGGACAGCCTCTCCTCCCACAGCAAAGAATGATCTGGAACTCAATAAATCTGATTGTCCGTCAATAGTTCTAAGGTTGAGAAGCCCTGGTCTGAGCCTTAATGCGGCTGAAAAGAGAATCTTGTGGGGGCACCTGGTTGGCTCAATTGGTGGAGAATGCAATTGTTGATCTCAGGGTTGTGAATTCAAGCCCCCTGGTGGGTGTAGAGATGACTTAAAAATAAAAAATATTTTTTTTTAAAATAGGACATATCATAGGCTAGAGCAGCTTTCTCAATCTCAGCACTATTGACATTTTGAACTGGAAAATTCTTTGTTGTGGGACCTGTCCTGGATGTTATTGGATGCTAAGAGTAGAACCCCTGACCTCCACCCACTACATGCCTGTAGCATCCTCCCAAGGCAATGATGACCATTGAAAATGTCCAGATGCTGACATTTTCTAAGAGAAAAAACTGCCCTCTGTTGAGAACTAATGGTCTGGGGGGAACCTGATTTGGGGGACCTCAAACTGAAGTCAAGATTACAATTGGTCTGCCCCAAAGAGGCAAAGTTTCCCTCAGTAAATGTCTACAAATGACCCCTGGTTTCCTAGATCTGTTCCCCAATTCTTATGCTAATGTGGAATATTAAAACCCTGTGCAAATGGCCTAACATGAAATGGAGCAAAATACTCAGGAATTTTCTAAGTTCCCCATCACTAGAGAGAGCTAGAGTAGAAAAAAAAAGTCATGATATGGAAAGAGTTCAAATGAGGAAAAGGATCTACAGAAAGCCTGTGTGTTCAGACAACTCATGTATGGAATGTACCTCTCTCTCCTGATGGATCTCAACCAAGTTACAGTTAACCAAGTGTATGTGACTCTGTCGATTACATTTGCAAATTTCCACCAAAGAAGAGACTCTGAAGCAGGGGAGAGAAGAGCATATTCTCCAGGTGGGTTTAATGAGTTGGTTCTCAATTACACCCCCCTTTTTCTTTCTGCTATAAAATGGATTGATCCTGTCTAGAAACCACCCAACTATGGTAGGTAGGGGCATCCCAGATAATTTTCAAGAGGAAGAAATGATCTGAGGCAAATCGCTTTCCCTCTGGCTTTCATGTTGTCACCAACCAGATTGACATAAGTACAATTGTGGTCATTGATATGATTTCTCATTTTAAGTGTCTATGAATATCTTCAGGGGAAAAAAATGGAGTTTTGGTTTTGGCACAGGTGGTTGAGGACAGAACCAAGAAGAGGAAGGTAAGGTGTCCACGAGAAGTAATCCAAGTGACTACCAAAGGAGGGAAAGCTGTAACAAGCCTTCTGAGAGGTCTGAAGATCACTCTTCTGAGGTCTGGAGAGGCTGAGATGGAAAATTTACCATGTAAGAGACAAAAGACTGATGCAGGAAAGAAATGGGCACATTCCACGGAAAATTCCATGCTGGACAAGAAACGTCACTGAATGCGGACAAGCCGAGACTCACATCAGCTGTTCCACGATGCACACGGGGTGCTTCAGCGTCTCACACAGCTGCCTGACGTTCACAAGGGAGAGTCTAGTGCCGTGCAGGTTCAGGCATTTCAGATAAGGGTTGTGAAGAATGGCCTCAAAGAAGTCTGGGCCATTTCCAACATAAGATGCAAAATTATACCTAGAAAAAATGTGGAAACTCATGCAGCAGAGTCCAAGCACAAAGGAAGATACGTCTTACACAATTCCTCCCACCTGTCTACCATGCTTAGGCTCACAACACTGTAGATATCCCGTTGTTGCCACCTGTAAATTCTCTCTACCTGGGGTTTTCAGACAGCAGACAAACACAGAGGCTCAGCTGCTCGGTTCTCTCCTTTCTTGCTAGTCCCTGCATGCCCACACACCACCGTCCATACTGGAAGGGAGTGAACCAAACTCATCCCATATTAAATTCTAAGCACCGTCAGGATGGGGACACGATGCTTGTGCATCTTTGCACCCACAGGTCCAGGCCGGAGCTTGACATACAACGGGGATGCACGTATTTGAGTTAACTCTCCAAGAAGAACCATGTTTCCCAAGGAAAGGATCCATTTGTTTAAAAACTAAGGTTTTGGGGCACTTGGGTGGCTCAGTCGGTTAAGTGTCTGACTTCAGCTCAGGTCATGATCTCGCTGTCCATGAGTTCAAGCCCCACATCGGGCTCTGTGCTGACAGCTCAGAGCCTGGAGCCTACTTGTAATTAATTCTGTGTCTCCCTCTCTCTCTCTGCGCCCTCCACTCACTCACGGTCTCTCTCTCTCTCTCTCTCTCTCTCTCTCTCTCTCTCTCTCTCTCTCTCAAAAGTAAATAAACATTAAAAAAAGAAGGGGGAACCAATGGCGGCCACCCACCCCAGAAAACAAAGCACTTCCCCATTTGTGCATGGAAACTGACCTATAGTGGCTGGGGACCTACCCTGTTGACCATGTTCAATCCTAAAGTCCCCCAGTTTGCTCACAGTTGCTTCTTGTCAATAAAATATTGGTATCAAGGAAAGTGCTCCCCAAATTTTTCTTGAGCCATTGGATTGCAGCTCTGTGCATTGGTATTTCCCAAAAAATCCAGAGTAGAAAGGACGAAACTCAGTTGTTTACAGGTCAACATCCAACCTACCCGAACTTTTGGAGTTTACAAACAGGATGAGCCAGGGCTTTCCAGAGAATTTCCAGGGAGGGCTCATCAAACATACAATTGTCCAGATCTAACATCTGAAAGTTCTTGTTGGCCGTGAACACAGAACAAAGGTCCTTCCAGAAGGAGAGCTTCTCCTCGTCACTGTGGGAGAACAAAGACCATGACTCTCCAGTGGCGCAGTGCAACTCAGCACATTCTCAAAACAGGCAGAACACCATCCCCAGAGCCCCCAAAGCTCCCCAAAAGACACCCGGGCCTGAACAAGGAGAGGGAAGGCCAGGTTGGCTGAGCTAACAGGTCAAGTGGCTAAGGAAAGGACCCTGAGGCCAGAGCAATGGGAATCAAACCCCATTTGAACCACTTATTAGCTAAGTGACCCTAGACAAGCTATTCAGTCTTATTCAGCCTCCTTTTCTTCCAGCTTTAGGCAACAATACCTGACTGTTGTATGAATGAAGGTTGAGATTTGGTGATCCATCAGTGAAACAGGAAACTACATCCAAAAATATGAACATATAGGTACAAAATAAAGTCATGGAGATGTAATGTACAGCATGGGTGTGACTACACTTAATAATACTGTATTACATTTTTGGAAGTTGCTAAGAGAGCAGATCTTAAAAGTTCTCATCATGGGGCGCCTGGCTGGCTCATTCCAAAGAGCGTGCAACTCTTGACCTTGGGGTTGTGAGTTTGAGCCCCATGTGAGGTGTAGAGTTCACTTTTAAAAAGTGCACCTGGGCACCTGGGTGGCACAGTAGGTTAAGCGTCTCTTAGTTTCAGCTCAGATCATGATCTCGAGGTTGGGGAGTCCAAGCCCTGCATCAGGCTTTGTGCTGACAGTGCAGAACCTGCTTGGGATTCTCTCTCTCTCCTCTCTCTCTCTCTCAAAAATAAATAAACTTTAAAAAATAAAAATAAGAATAAGTTGTGCCTAGGTGGCTCAGTCAGTTAAGCATCCAACTTCAGCTCAGGTTATGATCTCAGAGTTCACGGGTTCAAGCCCCACATCAGGCTCTGTGCTGACAGCTTGGAGCCTGGAGCCTTCTTCGGATTCTGTGTCTCCCTCTCTCTCTGTCCCACCCCTGCTCTCACTCTTGCTCTCTCTCTCTCAAAAATAGATAAATATTTTTTTTATTTATTGTTTAAAAAATAAGAAATTTAAAAATTAAAAAGTTCTCATCACAAGAAAAATTTTTGTAACTATGTGTGGTGACAGCTGTTAACTAGACATATTGAGGTGATCATTTTGCAACATAAAAAATTACTGAGGGGCGCCTGATGGCTCAGTGGGTTAAGCGTCTGACTTCAGCTCAGGTCATGATCTTGTGGTTTGTAGTCCGAGCCCTGTGTCAGACTCTCTGCTGTCAGTGCAGAGCCTGTTTTGGATATCTGTCACCCTCTTTCTCTGCCCCTCCCCTGCTTGTGTTCTCTCTCTCTCTCTCTCAAAAATAAATAAACATTTAAAATGTTTTTTAAAAAATACTGAATTATGGGGTGCCTGGGTGGCTCAGTTGGTTAAGCATCTGACTCTTGATTCAGGCTCTGGTCACGATGTTGCAGTTCATGCGTTTGAGCCCTGTGTTGGTCTCTGTGCTGACAGTGCGAGCCTGCTTGGGATTCTCTCTCCCCCTCTCTCTTTCTCTGCCCTCCCGCCCCCAACTCTCTCTCTCTCTCTCTCTCTCTCTCAGTAAATAAATAAACTTTTAAAAAAATACTGAATCATGAAGTTGTTCACCTGACACTAATATAATGTTATATGTCAATTATACCTCAATTTAAAAACTAAAAACCTGGGGCGCCTGGGTGGCGCAGTCGGTTAAGCGTCCGACTTCAGCCAGGTCACGATCTCGCGGTCCCGTGAGTTCGAGCCCCGCGTCGGGCTCTGGGCTGATGGCTCGGAGCCTGGAGCCTGTTTCCGATTCTGTGTCTCCCTCTCTCTCTGCCCCTCCCCCGTTCATGCTCTGTCTCTCTCTGTCCCAAAAATAAATAAAAAACGTTGAAAAAAAAATTAAAAAAAAAAAAAAAACCTAAAAACCAAAAATGCAACCGTGAAAAGTCTGATTGCAAAAGCCATGTTTTTTACATGTAAACATCCATGGAGGACCCTTTGGGAACTAAAACAAGATACAAGTATGGTGTGTGTAGGGTGGGGATAGGGGTGATTAATAGAGGGACTCACTTTGTGATGGATCCCGAGTCATCTGAAAAGACATTTTCTATAGACAGGTGAAGTTTCTGCAAATTTTGGCAATGTTTCATACAGAATGCTGATATTACCAATTCTTCAATGTTACCAATGTAAATATCAACTTCCTCGAAGAAATCCATCACCTGTCTTACAAATTCTTTCTCATGGGTCTCAAACAAACCGCTGAACAATTCCTGGAAATTCACCACAACCTGATTGGTGTCACACTGACTTAAACTTTTAAGGCATTGGGTTATTTCCTGCCTTATCTCTTTGGACAGGAGAAAACCAAAGGACGTCTCCAGCATGTTGGTTATTTTTCCGGTTGAAACTCCAAACAAGAATGTTATCATCTGGGACAAGTGGCTCTGGACCTGACTCACACCTGCTGTTACAAGCTGGGTCACACTTCCAATGGCCGGGTCAGGATTGTCCTCGGGTTGTTTGAGCAGATAGAACATGGCAGCACAAAACTCTTGGATGCACAAATGCACGAAGGTAAAACAGTCGCCGTTCCTGAGAAGGAGTCTCATGCCCACCCACATCAAGGTATCGGACTCAGATACCCCACTCCTCCTGAGGTCCCCATGGCAAAACACAAATGTGCGCGTCCATATTCCCTCTGCAGCCAAGGTACACAGGCCTTTCAGTCGGGCTCTGCTCTGCTTGGGGGGACAGTTTTCATTTCTTGACTTGAATACATTAATTAAAAAGGATGCATACAAAGAAGTGGTGCTTTCGGACGCAACCTCAAGGTCTTTTCCTTTCTCCAGCTGCCATTTCATACAAGTACAGACCAGCCAGCATACAAGAGGATTATGGCAGAACATACAGAGCGGGACGTTGTCCCTCACAAAACTGAAGGCTTTCATGGCTTTGCTCCTCTCGCGGAAGAAATGGTAGAAATACAGCTTCCTTTCATGATGAGAGAATCCTGGGAGGACTATGTATTTTGGATGCTGCAACAGGAAATAATATCTTCTCATGCCCACTGTTCCCAATGCGACAAGCAGAGAAGACTTTGGAAGCATTTTTCTCTGCAGCAAACTCCTCACGATAATCTGCATTGGCTTCCGCTGCTTCTGGTCATCGCACAGCTGAGTCGTAATCTCCAAATCAAACTTGAGTTCCTCAAAGCCGTCCATGATGAACAGGATTCTCTCTGGCTGGGAAAAAATGTCCTCGACCGGCTCTGAAGACTGAGGCCAGTCCCTGGAGATGAGCTCCACTAAGCTGGTCTCTGCAATGGCATTCATTTCACAGCCATTGAGGAAGAAGATAAATGTGAATCTGTCCTTCCAAAGGTTGCCCTCTGCCCATTCCAGTACGGCTTTCCTCAGAAGGGTGGTTTTGCCAATCCCTTCTGGACCTTGCAAGACCACCGTGGGTGTGGGCTCTCCAGCCTGGCTGGCAGGATATGCAGCCTTCAGGGTTTCATACTCATTCTTTGTGGTTTCTTTATAGAAATCACTGGGAACTGGAAGGCAGGTTTCTTTCTCCCATATGAGACGGAATTTTTCTCTCATGTGATTTCTGTATGGGTTTGGTTTATCTGCGTAGACAGGGGTAGAATACCAGATAGTTAAACAATTTTTTTAAAAAGTGCACTCATTCTTTGACACCCAGAATGATCCCTAGAGATTTACTTGAGCACCTGTATGAAGACTACGGTATGTCCATGGATGGCCAGGCTAATTAACTTAGTTTTTATTAGGACCATAAGCTATCTCAAATCACGTCCATGTAAGCACCTAGCCCAAACCAGAAGACTATCTCAGAGCTACAAGGCAATATATTGTGTGAATGCTTCAGAGTCACATTCAAAACCTTCCCAGTGAAGAATCCCATAACCACTATCATTTACTGAGTGTCTGCCAGGAACCAGGGCTGAGAATGTTACTATGGTTACTATGTCTTTCATGTCAACAACCCATCGAGATTTGTTCTACTCCCACTTTACCCAAAAAAAATCAGAGAGGGAGAATGTGTCTCTTGATTAATTTGCGCTAGTGAATAACTATTAGGGTCAGGTGCCTGTCGCACATCTGTCTGATTTGAAACCATAAGGTCTAAGCTATTTCTGTTCTGACATGCTGACTGCAGGTTAATTTCAGAAACACACCCCTGAATCATCATTCTTCCAACCCACCCTTACGATGTACCTTCCATGTTCAAGGCAACACATTACAGGAGGTTAAATAAAATGACAAATGTGGTCAAGGACCATAGCCTGCATTGGAGAAATCTACACCACAGTAGGGGAGGTTCTTCTGCATGTTTTCCAAGCAAAGGGCACTGATGGTTTTGTCCAAGGATATAGGACTAGATAACATTCTTGGAATGTAGCGATGGCCCTCCTCTCGCTGGGGCAAAGGAAGATTTGTTTCTAAAATCAGGTGTTTCGGGGCATGTGGGTATCTCAGTCGGTTAAGGATCCGACTCTTTCTATGCCCCTACTCAGAAGGAAGAAGCTATGGAAGATGAGAGCTTCTACCTTCAACAACCTTAAAGATTTAAAGGTCAAAATTGTCCGGCAGGGATATGACGAGACAGTGTAAAGCAGGCTGAGGGCAAAACACAAGATAGCACCGCCCTCCCCCAGGTGGGACATATGTGATATTCCTTGGACACTCCCAGCTACCCAAAGACAAGAAAGGACGAAAAACAAATGGTGAAACTGATAACAGTCTCCACCAGTTTACCAGAAAAAGGCAATCCCATCATAGCCTAAAGTCCAGGAACTCCCTACTGTCTCAATGTTAATGCCTTGCTAGAGAGAAAAACAACCTTAGCTTGACTACAGCTAGGCCTCCAGTAAGTCTGTAGCATGTGAAAGTCTCTTTGGAAACTCCCCCTAGACTTTATCTCCCTGGACTCCATCAACAGTGCCCCCCACACTTATAGTGCAGCTCTTCCTGCCCATGAGTCCTGTCCCCGTGCTTTAATAAAATCACCTTTTTGCACGAAAAGAAAAAAGAAGGGATCTGACTCTTGATTTCGGCTCAGATCATGATCTCACAGTTAGTGAGTTCAAGCCCCATATCAGGCTCTGCACTGACATTGCAGAATCTGCTTGGGATTCTCTCTCTCCACCCACTCCTCTCTCTGCTCCCCCTCTGCTTGCGCTCTCTCTCTCTCTCTCTCTCTCAAAATAAACAAACTTTAAAAAATAATAATTAAAAATGTTTTCACAATAAAAACGGATGTTTCTTTCCCCTCTGGAGAAATTTAGACATGTCTCTCGCTCCCTGGAGACTTGCCAGGGTAATAAAGCTAGTGTCAGTCCCTGGAGGGCAGAGGGCAGGGCTGTCAAGGGGTGTTAGGTAAGGTCGGGATGTCTGACTCTCCAGGCTCCTCAACTATGTCTCAGATCTATGTGAGCCCACCTCCAAACCCTCCCTCCGCACCCCCAGGGAGACTCAAAGGACAAAACCTAATGTGAACATAAATCTCATTTCCTGTTATTCAGGGAGCAATGAATCTTCTAAATCCATCTGGGCTCATTCTGTCCTCATGGACCACATTTATGGACATGTGGCACGCTGGCCCAACAGCAGCTTGCTGCCTAGGAATTGCCGTGGCAATTGACAGTGCAGCCACTGCATGATGGGTCCGCAACCCAGGAGACAGGCCTTGGTTCAACTACTGTGCATCGTGAGACTTTAGGACTACTATCATCCATCTGAATCTTGGCTTACTTACCAGAAGAGGAAGTCTACTCCCACAAGTAGATAAAAATCAATGAGAGATTAACATGTAAAATTGGGCAGAGCATCCTGCAACTTTGAGTTACTGTATCAAAGGTAAATTTAAAAAAAAATGACTTTTCTGGCAATAGCCAAAGTATGGAAAGAGCCCAAATGTCCATCAATGGATGAATGGATAAAGAAAATGTACATACACACACACACACACACACACACACACACACACACACAATGGAGTATTATTCAGCAATCAAAAAGAATGAAATCTTGCCATTTGCAAAAACATGGATGGAAGTACAGTGGATTATGCCAAGGAAAATTAGTCACTCAGAGAAAGATACATATCATATGATTTCACTCATATGTGGGATTTAAGAAATACAACAGATGGGGCTTGGTCGGTTAAGCGTCCGACTTCAGCTCAGGTCATGATCTCACAGTCCGTGGGTTCGAGCCCCGCGTCAAGCTCTGGGCTGACGGCTCAGAGCCTGGAGCCTGTTTCAGATTCTGTGTCTCCCTCTCTCTGTGACCCTCCCCCGTTCATGCTCTGTCTCTGTCTCAAAAATAAATAAATGTTAAAAAATTAAAAAAAAAAAAGAAATACAACAGATGAACATAAGGGAAGGGAAGCAAAAGTAATATAAAAACAGGGAGGAGGACAAACCATAAGAGACTCTTAAATACAAAAACCTGAGGGTTGCTGGAGGAGGGGTGAGTGGGGAGATGGACTAATTGAGTGATGGGCATTAAGGAGAGCACTTGAGGGGCGCCTGGGTGGCTCAGTCGGTTGAGCATCTGGCTTCAGCTCAGGTCATGATCTCACAGTTTGTGGGTTCGAGCCCCGCATCGGGCTCTGTGCTAACGGCTCAGAGCCTGGAGCCTGCTTCAAATTCTGTGTTTCCCTCTCTCTCTGCTCCTCCCCCACTCATGCTCTGTCTCTCTCCTTCAAAAACAAATGAAAACATTTTTAAAAAAATTAAAAATAGGGGCGCCTGGGTGGCGCAGTCGGTTAAGCGTCCGACTTCACCCAGGTCACGATCTCGCAGTCCGTGAGTTCGAGCCCCGCATCGGGCTCTGGGCTGATGGCTCGGAGCCTGGAGCCTGTTTCCGATTCTGTGTCTCCCTCTCTCTCTGCCCCTCCCCCGTTCATGCTCTGTCTCTCTCTGTCCCAAAAATAAATTAAAAACGTTGAAAAAAAAATTTAAAAATAAAAAAAAAAGGAGGGCACTTGATGTGATGAGCACTGGGTATTATATGTAGGTAACGAATCAATGGGTTCTGCTCCTGAAGTCATTATTGCACTATATATTAACTAACTTGGATGTAAATTTTAAAAAAATAAATTTTTTAAAAATGAAAAAAAAAAAACGACTTGTCTGGAGGCACCTGGGTGGCTCAGTTAAGCGACTGATTCTTGGTTTTGGTTCAGGTCATGATTTCATGGTTTGTGAGTTCAAGTCCCAGGAGGGGCCCTGCACTGATGGTGCGAAATCTGCTTGGGATTCTCTCTCTCCCTCTGCCCCTTCTCCGCACGTGCTGTCTCAGTCTCTCTCAAAATAAATAAATAAACTTTTTTAAAAAAAGAAATACTTTTTTTAAAAAATGTCTGACATTTTGTCTCTCTCTTTTTTTTTTTTAAAGCGTATCCTTCCAGCAGAGGGTGTAAATGAGCCATCAATGAGTCAAAAAATAACTGATTTGGAAAAGTGTCTATTCATGTCTTCTGCCCATTTCTTCACTGGATTATTTGCTTTTCAGGTGTGGAGTTTGGTGAGTCCTTTATAGATAAATTATGGAAAGAGCCTAAATGTCCATCAACTAATGAATGGATAAAGATGTGATTTATATATACAATGGAATACTACTTGGCAATGAGAAAGAATGAAATCATGCCATTTGCAGCAACATGGATGGAACTGAAGGGTATTATGCTAAGTGAAATAAGTCAGAGAAAGATATCACATGTTTTCACTCATATGTGGATCCTGAGAAACTTAACAGAAGACCATGGGGGAGGAAAAGGGGGGGAAAAGTTACAGAGAGGGAGGGAGGCAAACCATAAGAGACTCTTAAAGACAGAGAACAAACTGAGGGTGGATGGGGGGGGCTGGTGGGGAAGAGGGGAAAGTGGGTGAAGGGCATTGAGGAGGGCACCTGTTGGGATGAGCACTGAGTGTTGTATGGAAACCAACTTGACAAATTATATTAAAAAAAAATAATAACTGATTTGGGGGCACATGGGTGGCTCAGTCGGTTAAGCGTCCAACTTTGGCTCAGGTCATGATCTCGAGGTTCGTGAGTTCAAGCCCCACGTCAGGCTCTGTGCTGACAGCTCGGAGCCTGGAGCCTGCTTCGGATTCTGTGTCTCCCTCTCTGTCTGCCCCTCCCCTGCTCACACACACTCTCTCAAGTCTCTCCCTGCCACTCAAAAATGAATAAGTGTTAACAAATAAAAATAAAAAAGAATTAAAAAAAAAATAACTGATGTCAAGTCAGACCTGTCCCTGCTGAAAAAGTCATCTAACATGAGGAAATGCTGTTGGGACCACGGTTTTCCCATTTGTAAACCTCAGGATAGTGGTGGGAATAAAAAGATATTAGGCATCAGTTGCACTTTCTGTAGTGCCGGGGACATAAGCTCTCTCTGATTATTTCCTAATGTTAGGATTCTGCCTCGTCCCTGGAGCAGGTCTAGTCAAAAGGACAGTCAACTACCATAATGCAACTCTACCTCAGCACACCTGGTGATGAACACCTGACCCAGAGCATCCCTTGTAAGAGCACGGGCTCAGCTCCCGACAGGAAAATGGGGAGACACCCCTTAGATGAACAGGACACTACCCGCCCACAGGCCATCACTGGCCCATGCATGGCCAGAGTTGCCTTACAATTCCATGACCTCCAAGGCTCCCTTGACCCACAATGCGTTCTCAACTGATGGAGAGTAGCCACTAATTTAATACTATCCCCTTCATTCTCACAAGGTTCTAGTGAACCAAGCTTCTTCCACGGGCCCCTGCCCCCTTCATCCTCCTACACTTACTTCTGATCTCTTCCTGAGCCTTTGTCCAGAGGTCACGCCGCTCAATCTGTAGAAACAGGTTCAGTGTCAGCTCCCATGCCTGCTTTCCTGGGTAGTGTTTGCCCAACAGCTTTGCTACATCTTCTCTTGAAGCCTTCTTTAACTCGGTCCATGGGATTGGCTTGAGCTCAAGTTGCAGAGGTTCTTGCTTGAGGAGTTCCTTAAATTTCCAGAACTCTTCCTTTCTGAGCTCCTCTAGGTACCACAATAAGCCAAAGTCCGAGAAAAAGGATTCAGCCATCTTGCCCTGGGGTTGTGAACTTGGAAATCTCCAGAGAGAAAAAAATTCTTCAAAAACAAGGAATAAGTAGTACCTGAGGGAGAATGATGTGATTACAGAGATAAATCTGCAGTTGAGAGTGGCTTAAAATTATTGATAATCCTGCTGGGGCACCTGGGTGGCTCAGTGGGTTAAGCATACGACTATGTCAGACTCTTAATTTCGGCTCAGGTCATGATCTCACAGTTCCTGAGATCAAGCGATGAGTCAGGCTCTGCACTGACTCCCAAGAGTCGGCTTGGGATTCTCTCTCCCTCTCTCTGCCCCGCCCCTGCTCGCTTTCTCTTTCTCAAAATAAATTTAAAACATAAAATAAAATAAACTCTGGGGCACCCAGAGTTTCCTCCCTCTTTCATAAATCCCCCTTGCTAAAATTCTGTTTTTCATATCTCTCCCCAGGTCATGTGCATCTCACAAGTCAGAACCGACAGACCAACCGAGTCTGAGAAATAGCTCTCTGGTGTTTTCACCCTTTCTCCTTAGTTATCTGATACGTGAGGTCCTCCAATTCTCCATGTCCCCGGTTACATTTTAGAAATACAGGGGGCCCCGGGTCAGCCTGAAGAGTCCCGTTCTGTCACCTAGAGTTGGGGCGGGGGGGAGGATAGACAACCTCTCTGTGACCTAAAATGTTTGTCACATTGGTACATCCTTGCCAAAACTAGGGGGCAGGGCTTGAGCATTTCTGGTACCCCTCTACCTGGTTCTTTATGCACACCAGATCTACACTAAGTGCTGAAAGGGGGAAACGATGGAAAAAAGAAAGATCAAGGAGAAGACGGCCTCACCCAATCTGGCCCCTGGTCCTCCTGGCTGGTCTCCATCAAAGAACAGCTGTGGAAGCCACACTAAAAGTCTGTGCCTGAACTTTGATTGGCCATAAAATCTCTCCTTCCCCATTGGCTGGCATGACTCTTGATCGTCTACACTCTGGAGGTGATGGGAAACCATTTAGGCGTGTTCTCTCCACCTCAGGTGTGAGCAATCTTCCTTCAGGCATTGCTGACAGCTGCTGACTGATGGATTTTCTGATGACACTACTAATTACATCCCCCTGTATGATATAACCGCCGGGCTTTTGTGGGCAATCTTCTCCCACAGGAGCCACTCTCTCCTGATCTGAATATCTGACTTCTGCTGTCCCATCATCTTGTGCAAGTTCTTAAACTTCCACAACAGCACCTACAATGGGGAGAATCTATAGATGAGGAAACCGATGAGTATTCTCGAATAACTCGCCAGGGATGGAAAAGGCAGAAGTTAGATCTTACGAATGTCTTTCTTTTTATTACTGTGATAAGAACACTTAAGACGACACCTGTACCTTTAACAAAGTCTTCAGTGCACAATACAGTGTTGTTAACTGTAGACACAATGTTGCACAGCACAGCCCTAGAACTCACTCATCCTGCATAACCAGAAGTTTATATCCCGGGAACAGTAACGCCATCCTTGCCCTTCCCCCAGCCCTCAGAAACCACCAATCTACTCTGCTTCCTTGGGTCTCTTTTAGATACCCCATTCAAGTGGAATCATGCAGTGTTTGTCCTTCTCAGTCGGTCAACCGACTGAGCCACCCAGGCGCCCCCAAAGACGTCTTCTATCTGGACTTTCATAGAGGGTGTTGGCCAACCATGCTTGGAGTATCAGATGATACTTTATTTTATGTAAACACATGACTCCATTCTGGGTACTGAAAATCAAGTCTACCAGCCCTCCTACAGGGGAGAGTTGACTTGTAACAAAAGTGTTCCGGGGCGCCTGGGTGGCTCAGTAGGTTAAGTGTCCAACTTTGGCTCAGGTCATGATCTCACGGTTTGTGGGTTCGAGTTCCCCATTGGGCTCTGTGCTGACAGCTCAGCGCCTGGAGACTGCTTCAGATTCTGTGTCTCCCTCTCTCTGCCCCTCCCCTGCTCGTGCTCTGTCTCTCTCTCTCTCTCTCTCTCTCTCCCTCTCAAAAAATAAACATTAAAAAAAAATTTAGAGGGGCACCTGGGTGGCTCAGTCGGTTAAGTGTCTGACTTTGGCTCAGGTCGTGATCTCACGGTTCGTGGGTTCAAGCCCCCCATTGGGCTCTGTGCTGACAGCCCAGAGCCTGGAGCCTGCTTCGGATTCTGTGTCTCCCTCTCTCTCTGCCCCTCCTCCATTTGCAGTGTCTCTCAAAAAAAAAAAAAAAAAAAAAAAAAAAGCATTTTTAAAAAAGTGTGTAGATAGCCAAAGCAGATAGTCAAAGCTTTGCCAATAACAGCTCAATGAGTGAGTAAACTCTCTCCCTCTAGCTACCTCAAGCCATCCTTTCTAGAACTCTGCAGAAGTTCGAAAGCAAAGCCATTGTTGGGTTCCAGATTCACCTCTCCTGTTGGCTGCTTCTGTCTTTGGGCCTCCAAAGGTTACAAAGGACGCCCCCTTCTGGTGGGAAATGCACAAACACCTGGCCCTCCACTGGACACTCTCTCCTACCCTCACCCCTTGGGCACACCCACCATGCCTCTCTGATCTGGTTTATTTTTATTTCATCCGAGCAGAAGTTGGAATTTCCCACCCAGGCAGAGGTTATATTACTCAGACCACACCTATTAAGGGTGTGGGTGAGAACTGAGAAACTATGTCCTACCCCCATGTAACAAACTTATTTAGTTGTAAGCCCTTTTGATACCTAAAGTGATAAAATGTCTTATATTCAGATAAAGAAAATGAATAAAGCCTACTCAAAACATTCTGTAAAGCCTCGTCAGTGAACAGAATCATTTCCTCAGACATGTTTTTCTCTATGTTTGCAGAAATTTATTTTTAGAGGTTCATTAAACAAACTAGAAACTATCTGGGATGCCTTGTTAGGTCAATGAGAACATTCCTTTGATTCTTTTTTGCCATAAATATTGCCCCAAATAAAAGATACTTAAAGTTTTTTGTTCTTACTTAGTTTGAGGGGAGGAGGGGTAGAGAGAGACGAAGAGAGAGAACCCCAAGAAGGCTCACACTGAGCCCCGAGGCGGGGCTCGATCTCATGAACCGTGAGATCATGACCTGAGTGGAAATCAGGAGTCAGGTGCTTAGCCAACTGAGCCACCAGGCGCCCCAAAAGATATTTAAATTTTTTTTAACGTTTATTTATTTTTGAGAGACAGAGAGAGAGAGACAGAGCGTGAGCAGGGGAGGGGCAGAGAGGGAGACACAGAATCCGAGCTGTCAGCACAGAGCCTAATTTGGAGTTCAAACCTACAAACCGTGAGATCATGACCTGAGCCGAAGTCGGACGCTCAACCAACGGAACCACCCAGGCACCCCTTAACTTTACAAAATTCTAAAACTCATGTATCTGTAATAGATTGAAATGATATTCCACTGTGACCATTTTTTTTTTCCCTGTTTGATATTTTATTTGTCTGTTTCGCATTTTCTATTTGCTTATCTTGGGTTTGGAAACTTTCACAAATGAACAATTATTATTTATATGAGGAGGAAAACGGAGGCATTAAAATAAAGAACAAAGCTCAGTGGCAGTAAGCACCTTACAGAACAGTGAGATTCAACACAGGATAAAGTAAGACCTTGATTGTCCTGGGCTTCAGGCCGTCAGAAGTCTGGTGAGTATCCTTCAGTGACATTGTACTACGCGCAGTTTGTGACATCCCCAAATCTGTTTTTCAAAGCTCTCCTTCCTTTTCCTCATGTGAAATGTAATCTTTACACCCGAGACATGTATCACAAATACCTTGCATGTACTCTTAATGTTTCCTTTTTACCATGCCTTACCAAAACTCAGAGGAATTTCCCGTGCTTTTACATGTGATTTAAAAAGCCATTTTTCTGGGGCACTGGGTGGCTCAGTCAGTTGAGTGTCCATCTGTCTTCAGCTCAGGTCATGATCTTATGGTTCGTGGGTTCGAGCCCCACGTCGGGCTCTGGGCTGACGGCTCAGAGCCTGGAGCCTGCTTCAGATTCTGTCTCCCTCTCTCTCTGCCCCTCCCCCACTCACTGTTTGTCTCTGTCAGAAATAAACATTAAAAAAAATTTTCTTTTAATCCGGGGAAAAAAAATGAAAAAGACAAGATTGACTTTAAAATTTAGACTTAATCATTTAAAGTTTAAGTGACTAAATCAAGTGTAAATGATCACAGTTCAAGCATTAAATGACATTGTGCGTCATTCCTATGCAATGATGTGCCAATACTCTGCTATTTAATGTCAAAGATCAAGGCCACGGTACCAGCTTTCACGAGCGGCTGTCTCAACAAGGAAACCTGAAGATCGACACACGAGTCTGCGGAGAACGATTCTAGGAGTGTTGCATCCACACGACTCCTGAAACAGAATGCTACGGGCACCAGTGACAGTCACAACAAAGTTTATTGCAATGAGAGGCAAGGCCGACCGATCTAGACCAACACTCTTGATAAGAGTGCAGCCCGGAACAGCTGGGGTACAGAGTTTTTAAAGCCGATCACATCGTTTTATCATTACCTGGGAACAGAACAGAGAAACAGTTCCCAGATGAGTTAGAAACAGTTGCCAGATGAGTTAGAAACAGTTGCCAGATGAGTTAGAAACAGTTGCCGAATGAGGTGTTTATTTTAGACTTTCTGCCGCTAAGTTGTGACCAGTGGATCTCCTTGACCTTGTCTCTGATGCTCTTTTCTTTGAGCTTTTGTTTCCTTCCTTGGTGAAGCCTGATTTACAAGAGTATGAAGCCGTGATTTACCGGAGTAAAAACAAGGCTGTTATCTTTTGACCTTCAGTGTCAGAACAAAGCTGTTATTTTTCAAGCTAAGTGTTAGCCCTACACTACAATTTAACCCTTACAGGAGAAGGGTTTACAAACTGTCCTGGGAACACAAGGTAGAGGAAAGATTTGTCTTGGGACCAGAGGAAAGGTCCCGATAGGAAGGAACAACCAAGGGGCTGTGACTCTCTTGGAGTTACGCCAGATCAAACATGCTGAAGTATTTCCACGCTGAAGGAAGGATGGGACATCATGTACCTGTGAGTTTACACTGCGGTGATTTTAAATAGTCTTGTGAAGAGCAGGCAGTCAAGGTGTCCCGATGCATCAGGAGGCACAGACGTTTGCTAAACAGAGCCGCCTGGCAGCAGGGGAGTCCCGGGCCTCTCCAGGTTGTCTGGGAAAGTAGGGTGGAGGCAGGAAGCCTGCACGAGAACCGAGAACCGAGAGGCACAAGGGGGCCTCCTGGGGGTGGCGGCGAGCTGACCCGAGTCAGGTTTTAGAATTACTTCATTTATCAGAGGTTGTTAGAAGCCTAAGACACTCACAAAGCAAATCTTGCCCAGGCTTTTTATATATGGAGAATCAAGGACAAAATAAGTAGGAGAATATTTAACAAAAACCAAACCCCAAATTTCATTGCGAAAATATATGTGTTTTATATTTATGTTTATATTTATATTTATGAGCTATTTGTTATGACTCATCTTTATTTTTTAATTTTTTTTTAATGTTGATTCATTTTTGAGAGAGAGACAGAGAGACAGAGCGTGACTAGGGGAGGGGCAGAGAGAGAGGGAGACACAGAATCCGAAGCAGGCTCCAGGCTCTGAGCTGTCAGCACAGAGCCTGACATGGGGCTCGAACTCACAGACGGCAAGATCCCGACCTGAGCCGAAGTCGGTCGCTTAACCGACCGAGCCACCCAGGTGCCCCATGACTCATCTTTAATTTCAAAATATTTTAAATGATTTTTCACACAATTTACTTTTTTTTTTTTTTTTTTACTTTAAATGTGCAGTAGGGAGCCTGGGTGGCTCAGTCAGTTAAGCGTCCGACTTCAGCTCAGGTCATGATCTCACTGCTCGTGAGTTGGAGCCCGGCTTTGGGCTCTGTGCTGACAGCTCTGAGCCTGTTTTGTCCAGATTCTGTCTCCCTCTGTGCCCCTCCCCGTTCGTGCTCTGTCTCTCTCTCTCTCTGTCTCTCTCTTTCTCTCTCTCTCTCTCAAAACTAAATAAACATTAGAAAAATGTTTTTAATGTGCATTAAAGACGGATGACAAGAAGGGATTTCTTTTCTCTAGTCAGTGATTGGCTGTAATATGGGGGGTCGGTGGGGGGAAGGAGGGGATCTCCTACGAGGGGATGATGTGCAGCGAAATTCCATTTCACCTTACTCTGGACCACAGTACAACGTGATTACTTAGCGACTATGTTTTTCCTCCGTCAGCTTGGACTTATATCTCCTCAGGAGCAGAAAATGTGGTCAAGGTGAAGGTATGAGATCCATTGCTAATGTTGAAATAAAATAATGATTTCCAAAGGAGAAGCCTCACCAGGCGCAGGTTGGGGTCCCCGTCCAGGACAGTCCCCGTCACCGCCCAGAGTCCCAACTCCCAAAGACGAGTCGACTTTCACACATGGGGAAACATGTTATTTGCAAAGGCCACGATCCCACTCATGGCTGGTCCCCACCTCCCCGGTGGTGTCTGAGATGAACCCAGCAAAGTCCAGGGCACAGAGTGCAATACTGAAGTCTCGCGTGCTTTATTGGAATCGGGAGGAGACGCCCCATGGCACACTCCTGGGCCATCAGCGATGACCGGGTCGGGGTTTCTGTGCCCCAGGCAGGGTCGTATCCACTGTGGACAGAAGGAAGCACTTCCACGAGTGGGCAGACCCCGTGGCCCAAATGCCCCCGATGCACTTCATCCGGTCTATCGTCTGTCTGGCTGTGGTTGCCAAAGCTTTGCCGCAGAAATCTTTCCTGGCTCTGGAGCCAGGACTGAGTTAAAGCCTCGTGTTAACTGGACTGAATTGTTTCCCAAATCAGCCGCTCAACCACAAGTTAGAATTACAGAGATTTCTTTTCCCTGCGAGTCTAAGAAAAAGAGACAAGATAATGTTAATGCCGTCAAGTATCTTGTGAGGAAACAAAGAGCAGACATGGGGGCCTTGCTGCCCCCTCCCCTCGCCATCTGCACGGGTCTCCCTTCAGGCTGGGTCCCGGGAGGGACCCTGAGGAGGAGGTGTGGTTAAGAACCCGCGAGGCAGGAGAGCAGGGATGGCAAACGTGGGCTGGGGGACGTGCCTCAGTTTCCATGAGAAGCGATACGGACGCCCGGTAGGCGCCAGCAAGGGATTCTGTGGAAGTGAGCAACCGAATGATACTTAACGTAACCACATAGACACAGCCTGACCCCCTCCCAGCCCCGCTGTCTCCCACTTTCTCATCCTGCCCCTTAATCTGTGATCAACACGGAGTTCTCTAAACTGCAAGGGACAGCTTTTGCACGTGATTGAAAAGAAATGCCTCCTCCTATGTATCTCATCTCTGTTGTGATGGAGCACATCCCATGGTAATGTTGTAAAACATCTCCAGTCTTTGATTCTGTAAAGAACGTGAAGCCAGACCTTCACGGGCTCACTTGTCGTCAGGGATGGGCTTTGGGGTTTGTTTACAGAACTTTTTTTTTTTTAATGTTTATTTATTTTTGAGACAGAGAGACAGAGCATGAACGGGGGAGGGGCAGAGAGAGGGAGACACAGAATCCAAAGCAGGCTCCAGGCTCTGAGCTGTCAGCACAGAGCCCCACGCGGGGCTTGAACCCACGAACAGTGAGATCATGACCTGAGCCCAAGTCGGACGCTCAACCGACTGAGCCACCCAGGCGCCCCTGTTTACCAAACTTTTTTTTTTTATTTTTTTAACGTTTATTTATTTCTGAGACAGAGAGAGACAGAGCATGAACAGGGGAGGGTCAGAGAGAGGGAGACGCAGAATCAGAAGCAGGCTCCAGGTTCTGAGCTGTCAGCACAGAGCCCGACGAGGGGCTTGAACCCACGAACCATGAGATCACCTGAGTCGAAGTCGGACGCTCAACCGACTGAGCCACCCAGGCGCCCCATGTTTACCGAACTTCTAAGCAAGGGTCCTCACGTTTGTGGAGAAAACACTTGTGGAGAAGTGGCCGTGACCTAGTCCGTGTGATTTGGGGAGAGACTTCTGAGTGGGCTTAACCATTTGTGTGGACCAAAATGGGGGAATTCACCTTCATGACCAAAACTATTTGATGGGGCGCCTGGGTGACTCAGTCGGTTGAGCACCCGACTTTGGCTCAGGTCACGGTCTCACAGTTTGTGAGTTTGATCCGCACGTCAGGCTCTGTGCTGACAGCTCAGAGCCTGGAGCCTGCTTCCATTCTGTGTCTCCCTCTCTCTCTGCCCCTCCCCCACTCCAGCTCTCTCTCTCAAAAATAAATAAACATTACAAAAAAAAAAGAAGAAAATGTTTAAAAAAAAAAAACTAGGGGCGCCTGGGTGGCTCAGTCGGTTAAGCGGCCGACTTCAGCTCAGGTCATGATCTCGCGGTCCGTGAGTTCGAGCCCCGCGTCGGGCTCTGTGCAGACAGCTCAGAGCCTGGAGCCTGTTTCAGATTCTGTGTCTCCCTCTCTCTGACCCTCCCCCGTTCATGCTCTGTCTCTCTCTGTCTCAAAAATAAATTAAAAAAAAAAAAAACTATTTGTAGCTAGCCTCATTCACGTATAGGGATCAATAAGGATGACATACCTTTAAAAAATGTTAACCGTAACCCCAATTCTTACCACCCACAGAGGAAAGATGCAACATTTGTCTAGAATGATCCCGAGGCAACCTTGTGGTCTTATCACATTAAAAGTAACACTTTGAAGTTAACCTCCTTTGTTTTCGGTGGCCTCTCTAACAGAGAAAAGTCCCACGGATGCTAGAACTCATCCAATTCTGACTGGATTAGAGGGGAGGAAATGGGTGGGATGGGCGGGGAGCAGTGCTAATAAAAAGCCCCTCCTGGGAGATCTCACTTCAGAACTGCTGCTGGGACAAGACCTGGGGCCAGAGCAGAAGAGGTGCGTACAACCTTCTTATTTCCCAAGTGTCTACACAGACCTATAACTACGGAGGACAAACGGGCGGTTGCCAGGGGGGTTGGGGTGGAGGTGGGAGGCACGGGTGAAGGGCAGAGGGGGGTCCCGGCTTCCAGTTAGGGAGTGAGTCACGGGGAGGAAAGGCAGGTGCAGGGAACATGGTCAGTGAGCTTCTGACAGTGTGGCCGGGGGACCCTCGTGCTGAGCCCAGCGTAACTACAGACCTGTCCAATCACTATGTTGTACGCCTGAAACTAACATAACTTTGCGTGCCAACTGTAGCCAATTTTTTGAATTTTTTCAAACTTTGAGGGCACCCGGGTTTCAGCTCAGGTCACGACCTCACGGTCTGGGTGTTCGAGCCCCGCATCGGGCTCTGTGCTGACAGTGCGGACCCTGCTGGGGATCCTCTCTCTGCCTCTGTCTCTGCCCCTCCCCTGCTCACGCTGTCTCAAAATAAATTAAAAAAAAAAAAAAGAAAACTTGAAAAATATTAAATATCTACAAGAACTCATAGGAGAAAGCAAAGTCTCAGAAAGGAGCGAACGATAAATGCAGCCAGTGCCGTCTGATGCCAACTCAGTGCAGGCACAGCGTGTGCTCCTGGGGTCCTGGGCCCCTCTGAAGGGAGCGGCAGGCAGAACGTAGGTTCCCCACACCTTGCAGATTCGGGACGGTCGCCCCGTGCTGGGCCAGAACGGAGCTTGGCCAACGCAGACGTGGTGAGCAAAGCCCCAGCCACTGCTGCGGCTTCTGTCCTGTGCAGCTGGGGTAGCTGCTAGGGGTTGGGGGGGTGGGGGGGTGGGGACTGAGGGGGATGGGGGTGGGGTTGCAGGGGGAGGGCGGTGCGGTCCTGGCTGCCCAGGAGCTGACCCACCTGTGGAACGGCAAACTCCTTCTCTGGCAGCCTCACAGACAATGAGGCAAATCTAATCGACCTTAGCAAAATGTAAGCCTCCCAGCATGAACTGGTTTCTGGAAGTTCTGCATGAGAGGGTATACACACTCTGTGCGTCTCGTCGGGTCTTCCCCGCTACGCGCGTGCGTGTCTCACGCTCACCGCACTTTTCTGTGTGGACAAGCCCCACCCGGGGTGCTCCTAGCCAGGGGTGGCTGGCCGGCCACCAGCTGGGACAGCTCGGGTGCGGTAGGGCCCCTCTCACCACCCACTTAGGGCCTGAGGGTGAATCGTGTCCTTCATCCCGTCCAGCATCTTAAACCTCAGAACCCAAGGGCGGTGAGTCCCGTATGTTTGTACGTGTGCGGGACCTTTGCCGCCGGTTAGTAGTGACTGCAAATCCCCGCGGGTGTAAAGGGGAGAGTGGCCCAAGGCCTCATGGAAATTCCAACGTGCACGTCTCTCCCCAGACAGGGGCCATGGCCGAACACTTTAAAGAAGTAAGCAGGTGTCTCGTGTGCCTGGCTTACCTCGAAACGCCCATGTACCTGAAATGTGGCTACGTCTGCTGCCTGCGGTGCCTGGATTCACTGCAGAGGGAGCCCGACGGGGCGGGCCTACTGTGCCCCTCCTGCTCCGTGGTCTCTCAGAAGGAGGACATCAGGCCCGGAAGCCAGCTTGGGAGGCTGGTTGCAAAGATCAAGGAGTTAGAGCCCCAGCTGCGAGCTGTTCTACGGATGAACCCAAAGATACGCAAGTTCCAAGGTATACAGCCTGTCCCCACACGTAAATGCCCTGGAAGACGCAGCCTGCCTACCCGTTTCTTCTAATGTTTTTTTTTTTTTTAAGGTTTATTTATTTTTGAGACAGAGGGAGAGAGAGTACGAATGGGGGAGGGGCAGAGAGAGAGGGAGACACAGAACCTGAAACAGGTTCCAGGCTCCGAGCTGTCAGCACAGAGCCCGACGCGGGGCTCGAACTCACAAACCAGGAGTTCACGACCCGAGCCGAAGTCGGACATTTCACCCGACTGAGCCACCCAGGCGCCCCCTGCCTACCCATTCCTTAAGGGGATGAGCTGAAACATAGCTTTCCAAGGCCCGGTCGTGCTTTCCTGGAAGTACAGATTAGCGCCGTCTATGAGAAAACAATTTCAGCTTCCGGCCGTGGCCTGCACCCGAGAGGAGTCACGCCTGACTCTCTCCCAAGCCAGGGTTACCGTGGACTCTCACGGCTCAGCTGCGCATCTAACGTGCTCAAGGATGCCAGGAGGGACCTCCCAGGCTCCTCGGAGCCCACAGAGCCCTTGCTCCTCCTGGCTCTGTCCCGGCTCTGTCCCGACTCCCCTGTGCTAGGTCCTGAGGGGTGGCGGGTCCCGTGGGCGTGAATGGGCTGTGAGGAGGGTGCTGGGGTGGGCACGCCAGCCCACAGCGTCGTGCCAAGGACGCGGGTCTCTGTGTTCCCGGAGTTCACTTCCAGCTCCTTGCAACCTGAATCTGAGATGGTGAGCCGTGTCCCAGAAACGTGACCGGTCTCGACACGTCCCCTGTGGCGGTCAGAGGGTCTGGGCATCTTCCAAACACCTGTGTGCTGGGACGCCAAGTGCACCAGTTGGTGTTCGGTCCAGAGGGTTTATTTCCGAGGCTCCTGGCTCCGCCCATGCGGTCACCTGGCCTCCCTACAGGGCAAGCCAGAGACGTGGGCAGCACCCACAGTCCTTTTCCTCCCACCCCCTGCCCCTCTGGCACTGCCCTGTGTCTGTGTCACGGCCAGAGCCCAGCACGTCCCCACTGGTGTCCACGGGGGTCCCTTCCTCTGCCTGGACTGTCCAGAGTTCACCCGTCTCCTTCGGGACCCCCAGCCTTACTCCTCTGTGTGATTACGACCCCAGGGAGCAAGGGCCCGGGATGCACTTGTCTGCTCAGCATCGGTAGACGAGGAAGGTACCGGCCAAGACAACGAAATATGTGAAAAACTTGCATATTTACTGTTATTCTGCACTAAGTGCACTGGTTTCCGTCCTTCACACATTCACCTGATGCCTGCAGGTCAGCAGGGCCCGCACGACTTTGCATGATAATTTGAGACCACGCCGCCCGGCGTCTTCGGTCGGATCACTTGGTGTGAAGAGAACACACGCTAGGAGTCAGAGGGACTAGTTCTGAGCACCGTCACCCACTCTGTCTATAAAGTCGACCTCCTCAGGGGCCAGGGAAGTTTCCCCGGGGAAATTCCGAGCAGCACGGAGCAGAGGGTGAAGGGGTGACGGCGGCCGAGACGTCTGGGCCTTTGCAGCAGACGTGCAGAGGGCCGCCGGGCACGTGTGCTTGCTGACTGGCTTCTGTCTCTCCCACAGTGGACGTGACCTTGGACGTTGACACGGCCAACGGCTACCTCGTCATTTCTGAGGACCTGAAGAGTGTGCACTGCGGGTGTTCCAGACAGAACCGGACGCCCCGGGCCGAGAGATTCGACTATGCCCTCTGTGTGCTGGGCTCCCCTGGGTTCTCCTCTGGCCGCCACTACTGGGAGGTGGACGTGGGGACCAGCAAGGAATGGGATGTGGGTGTTTGCAGAGACTCTGCTCATCGGCAAGGGCCGGTTCTGCTGTCCTCAGAGTTTGGCTTCTGGACGGTGGGTCTGAGGACAGATCTCTTCCAAGCCGGCACCATGCCTGTGACTGTTCTCTCGGTGAGCCCCCGGTTACACCGCATAGGGGTCTTCCTGGATATGAATTTTGGCACCGTTTCCTTTTACCACGTTAGCGACGGATCCCACATTTTCACATTCACTGAAATTCCTGCCGCGGAGACGCTGCGTCCGTTTTTTGCTCCTGGGAATCCGACCACGGACCGTCAAGAAGTCCTGAGAATCTGTCCTGTGAGGAGCCCAGGCGTTGCCGGCAACCCCACGGGTTCTGGGCAGAGCAAATGAACCTCCGATACGGAACATTTGTAGAGAATTCTCGTGTGCTCACAGCCGGAGCCGGGAACTCTCCTGCCAGTTACGTGCGTGGTGCAGACGTGGCAGGAAAACACACAACGGCTGGTGAATCCTGAACGCTAATTACATCAAAGCATTTAAGCGTCAGCACAGTTGTCTCTCTGGGGACTTGTTCCTATTTCTGTTCCGATGACTGGGTTCTGAGTTTTCAGATCAGTTTCTGAGTGTTTTTTATTTTCTGCAGTATTAACTTAGTGTGTAATGGAGGTTATAAACGAAGTAAAAACTTGGATGTGACCCAACGGGTTAATTGACTTCCTAGGTGATGTGTGGACCAAGACCTATGTAAAGAGTACAAATGTGTGTGTGTGTGTTTTCGGTTCTACTCAACCGCTGAAAGGCACACATTCCTTTCAAGTGCACACCAGTCCGGGAACGCGGGAAGGAGGCAGATAGGGCCGTCCAGGAGGTGGCAGCCTGGCATCACGGGGGCTCGGATGCACTTGGTACCACCGGAGTGCCAGCTTAAAGCAAGAGGTTCGCCCCTGGTCACTCTGCATTGGGCTGCACGCCCCCCCCCCCCCCCCCACCCTGGGTTTCCACACACAGCGAACATACCACTGTCAGCCCAGGGAGGTTCTTTGCGGGCAGGGGGCGGGGCTGTCACCCCGGCAGGATCCACCCCTTTCCGATACAGCGCCATTTTTAACATTTCCTTTTTGTGTGCCGAAGTCATCCTACTTTATTTTCTAATGTTCAGTTATCGCTGCCTAGTTAGGGCTAGGCTTGGAGTGACGGTAAGTGAACGGGTGAGAACACCCCCAGGTGACTGACACAGGGCCTCTCCCCCTGCAGTCCACTCCCCTTGGAGAGCACCGGACGCGGTTAACTGTTACAGGGCCCCGCATCAACGCAGGCTAGCACATCCCCCGGCAGTAGAGGGGGCCACCCGTGTGCAGTTCTCAGGAGGGGCCTCCAGGGTGCCGAGGATGAGGGGGGCCGGCCCGGTACAGCCAGGCCGGCATCAAAGGGTTGGCAAGCAGGTTAGAGCACCGTTGTCTAGAGTCGTGTTTGCTCGAAAGCGTCCAGAAGACGCGTTTAAGAAGGAATCATTAAATAGAACTCTGAAATTACAAATGTGCAAACTAAAATACATGAGTGATGAAAAAGAATTAGCCTTAAACACAGAAAGAAAAAACAGAAATACTCAGTAGGAAGCAACAGAGGGCAGAGACCGGGCCCACGGCAGGCGTGTCCTCGTCCCAGGGGCTGGGGCCCGACGGGCCTGCAGGGCTGGAAGTCACTCAAAGCACAAGGCCGTGCAGGGAGCTAACTTTCCTCAGTCGGCAGTAAGTACACTAGGCTCTCGGGCCACGTGGTGTCGCCCACACGTACAGAAGGCTATCTGTGTAAGCGGCAGCTGCCACAGACAATAGGAAAACAACAGCGGCTGTGTTCCAATAAAACTTTATTTACAAAAATAAGCAGCGGCCGCGGCCGTAGTTTGCCCACCTGAGTTGGGGCGTCATGCGCTGACTGCACATGGGTCCCGTGCAGCACAGAGCGGGGCGTGTGCACACTGAGAGCGTGGAAGGGGTGCGGGGTCCCGTGTGCCGGGCCAGGCGGCAGGGGGGCCAAGTAGGTCAGGATTCTGCATCGAGGGCGGACGAGTTCTGAAGGGAAGGTGAGGCAGAGGCAGAGGCTGGCCGAAGCAGGCTCTGTGTCGAGCTTCTAGGACACAGGTGAGAGGCGGGGACACCGAACGCAAGGGAGCCTGAGCGCTAGCAGCTAGCGCAGTGGGCCGCGCGAGCACACGTCCTGAGACGCGGGGGGGGGGGGGGGGGGGGGGGGGGGGGGGGGGCAGGCCTGTGAGTGGGCGGGGCCTCTGCCTCCATCTTGGCCTCCGGTGCCCGGGCGGGTCACAGACCCACACACTCCCCCGCAAACAAGCCCCGGCCGGCCTGTCCCCTCCGGCCCTGGCACAGGTGGCCCAAGGCCCCTGCAGACACACCCACCGGGACCCCCACCAGCCCCCACAACATTGGGGCCGGAGTCCGAGCGACTTGCAGGAGGAGGAGGAGGAGGAGCAAGCCAGTGAGGCAGGAACGGCCGGCCGGGCTCCTCAGCGCTCAGGTGGGGGCCGGTCACTACAAACCCGGCGTGCAGGCCTAATCAGGGGGTCGGGGCTCTTAGAGGGACGAGGCGGGGGCACCGGGGCTTTGGAGCTGACGTGCGTTCATACCGAGGGAACGAGAGGGGACGCGCTAAGTGCTGCGGCCGCCGTCTGGGGACAGACCCTCAGGACTTCTAGACAGCAAACCCAGCTCGTGTTTCTGTCTCCCCCCGCCCCTCCCCGCCCCATGGAAGGAGGGTCCAGCCCGCCGGGTCCCTGGAGCCCCGGGAAGACCAAGACCGGGGCTCGCCCACCTGCCCCCGTGCTCCCAGCACCCCAGGCCCTCCCTTCTCTGGGTGCTGAAGCTGCCGCTGCCCCGTGCATTCAGCCACCGCGCCCCTCGACGGCAAGGACAGAAGTCCAGCCGCCCTGCCGGCAAGCTCACTCCCGCTCCGCCATCTGTCTCTGACCTGCTGTCCCCGTGGCTGTCCCCGGGGCTCACAAGCCATCCCCTCATGTCGGCCGCCTCCTTGGAGTGTGAGACACAGACAGCCCTCACCACCATGGGAGAGGGACCCACGGCAGGGCGGGGGGGGCGGAAGAGCAAGAGCTCAGACCCGGTGTCCCTCTGCTCCGGTAGCAGCATAGACCACTGCCGGCTGTACCCGGATGGGCATGCGCACTGGTCACAGCACGGCAGCACCGCCGCGTGTCACGTGCACCCCGCCGTCGTCTCAGGAACCCTCACCTGCTCATCCACAGCTCACCCAGCCCTGCAAGACCCCTGACCCCCACGTGGGGTCCAGTGGCCGCAAGCATGTGTGAAGCGCCCACACCCAAGAACCTCATGAAGCTCTCCAGCCCCGAGTGGGCTGCCGCCCACGGGGACTCAGGCACCCCCCACGCCCCAACACGGCCGCCCACAGGAACTGACGCCTCCGGAACCCACACTTCTGAGACGCACCGGCTCTCAGCTGCCCCAAGGGGCAACAAAGAGGCCCAGAGCCCTGGGTCCCTCGGGGGAGGGGGTTGTGTGAACCACGGATGGGAACTTGGGGGAGTGACACCCAAGAGAATTGCCATTTATTCCCGAAGTTGCCAAAATTATCACCAAGGATTCACCAAGGGGTGCGCATAGGGACGAGGAGGCTCAAACACTGATTGAGGGGCCAGTCAGGAGTTGGGAGGGAGGGGAATGGGTGGGGGACCCCCAGCTGTCCCTCCCCTTTCTAATGCCACAGGAAAGGGGTCCTCCTCCGGCCAGCACCCCTCCCCATCCCCCATGTCACGTCCAGTTTCTCTCCGGGGAGGTGGGGTGGGGGACATGGAAGAGGGTGTAGTGTGAGTGGGCCCCAGGAGGGGAGGGTGCTGGGGTGGGGGCAGGGGTCCCCCGCTTCACATGCACTCACAACACTGGTCTCCCAGGGAGCAGAAATGGGGGAAGCCGGGCCAGGCCAAATCCCCCTCCCTCCTGGATTATAGGAGGAAGGGGTTAGTGTTGGGGGCTGGGGGGCCTGGGGGCATCATGGGGGGCAGGCCAGGGCCCCCACCAAGGGGAGAGATGTATGTCGGTGGTGCTCCGGGGACCGGGGGCACAGGGCTGAGCCGGAGCTGGTTCAGGGTGAGCGTCGCAGGGGGCGCGGACTGGAAGGGGTTGGTGATGGAGGGGCCGGTGGTCGGGGCTCCTACAGGGAGAGAAGAGAAGAGGAGACAGCAGAGCAGAGTCAGGGGCCTGCCCAGGTAGGAGGTCAACGGGTGGGATCCGTCCGGGAGGCTGGCACTCACCGCTTGGCAGGAAGGGGTTGGAGGCCTTGGCTCCTGGCGGCGTGGGGCCCGGCCGGCTCACCAGTGAGTCGAGGTCCACGAGGGCTGCATTAGGCCCCAGGAATGACTCTGGCGTCTTCCGCGTGGGCGGCGGCGGGGTGGGGGCAACCGCCGGCGGGGGGCTCCCCACAGCCTCGGCCAGAGAGCCTCCGACCCCACTCATGTCGAACGCCCCGGGACTGCGTGCGGGTACCTCTCCAGCGAGCAGCTCCAGCTCCCCTACAAGGAGCCAGAGAGGGGTCAGGGGAGGGCAGGCAGCGGGGGGCCTCAAACTGGGAGGCCCAGCCCAGCACCAAGCCAGGGGGACCCACTCAGGGAACTCTGGCGGACAGTCTCCAGGGCAGAAAACTGCCGAGGGACGTTCACGCAATCCCACAAAACCCCACTGGCTCCAGCGTCCGTCCCCAACAGAAACATCACGGTGGAGAAGCACGATGGCCCGGCAGACGGGAGAGCATCTGTGAGCCTGACTGTCTGCTTGTTTCTGAGATCCGGGAATCCCCCCTGCTGCTGGGAAATGCACGAAATCGGCAGGGAGAGAGGAAAACAGACCCGGGAAGGTAGCAAACCACGGACGGACGGGGGACTGGACAATAACCTCAGGGGGCCCAAGGGGAGGGAGGGATCCCTGGTGCCCGGCCTGCCCAGTCAGTCCCAAGAATTCCTGCTTCTGCTTCCCGGGTCCGCTTCAGGCCACTGGCACAGGGAGACGCATCGGCGCCTCCTGGGGACAGGCTCAGTGCCCTCCCAACACCTCGCACAGACGGGATGTTCTCCAGACACAAGCCAGTCCAGTCCGTGCCGGGAAGGGAGGGACACAAGAGCCAGGACGCCCAAACGCAAGGTGCCCCGAAGACGGGACGCCAGGTGGGGAAGGCGCTGGGCGCTGAGGCACCAGCGGCCAGGCCAGGGGGGCGGGCCCCCGCAGTCACCACACTGCTGGTAATGCAGGACACAGCCGGCCGGGCCCCCAGAAACACCAGAGGAACATTCCAGGGACACAGAAGTCAGAGTTCGGAATCTAGGGAAGCCGCAAAAACACAGTTCCTTATGCTACTTCTGCAGCTCTTCGGAGTATGAAATTATTCAAAACCAAGATCAAACTTTCTTTTGAAGACGTTCAGGATCAGTTACAACCGCAACGAGAGGGTCTGGGTGCCGGCCCACCCAGCCCAGAGGGTGGCTCACCCGTGCTGCTCCCGGAGGCCGGCAGGGCTGAACGCAGGCGGTCAAAGTCCGAGAACTCATCTGGCTCCGCGTCAAACCCGACGGCTGTGGGGGTCCAGGATGCCCACTCAGCTCCCCATGGGGACCCACCTCCCACTCCCCAGCCCCCGGCGCTCCAGAGACCAGACACCCCCAAGCTCCCCCGCACACCCGCCACACCCTTGGGCCCCGTCAGCCTGACCCCAGCACCCACCCAGTACCTGTGGTGCCATTGGTGCTGGGCTTGGCAGGTGACCCTCCCCAGGGGTCCGAGAAGGCCGGGGCTGGAGCCCAGGGATCAGAGGCTGGGGGTCCGCCTACCGGAGCCCCACCTGAGTGAGGAAGGAGGTATGTACGCGGCTGCTGGGTGGACGGTTTACCTCTGAGAACCTGTGCCCACTCCCTCCAGCCTCAGTTCTAGGCCCGCACCTCCCCAAAGCCTCGCCCTGCCCTGCCGTGTCCTGGGACGCAGCTGGGCACCCCAGTGTGGGCCCACCCCCAGCCTTTCCCGCCTCGTCCCCACGAATGAGCCATGGCTACACATGCTGTGGGGCCTCTGCCCACGCGTCCCTCCTCGGCCGTGAGGCCTCTGGGAAGCCCCCAAAGAGCTCCCCAGCTGGGTAAGGCGGTATGGCTCACCCAGACCTGCCCAAACCCCATGGCTCCCTTGAGACCCCCCAGGGCGTCCAGCCCCGTCCCAGCCCTCCTGCACCCAGCCTCACCAGCCACCCGCCCTGGTTCCACTGCAGCAACCTCTCTACCCCGCGCCCCTTGGCACCCCGCCACGGTCCTGCAGGCTCCCTCACGCCCGCTCCTCTGGGCTGTTCTATCTGACCCCCACAGCCACCCACTGTACTGCATCTGTCCCAATCCCTAAGGCATGCCTGGGATCACACACTGGATGTGGGGCCAGAGCAGGCAGGCAGCCAGCACTCACCATCAGAGCTCCCCCACGGGTCAGGCGTGGGCCCCTCTCCAGCTGCAGGGGCCTGGGTCCCACCCCAAGGGTCAACCGGGGGCCCTGCAGGGGCAGCAGGCCTCCAAGGGTCCCCGGAGGCTGGTGTAGGGGCCGGACCACCCCAGGGATCAGCAGCTGGAGGGACGGGGGCCCCTCCCCAAGGGTCCGACGTGGGGGCAGTCATGGGTGCCGCCTGGGGGCCTCCCCAGGGGTCCGTGGCTGGTGGTGGAGCCGGGGCCGTGAAGACGTCAGCAAGATCCATGAGGGAGGACTGCAGGGTACAGAGGAAAGAAAGCACATGAGGCCCGAGCAGGCTGGGCCAGGGGACTCCAGGGGTCCGGGAGGAGGGCCCTGGGGGGGGGGGGGGGGAACGGCTGCAGAGCAAGAGAGAAGCAAGAGCCAGGTGCTGTGGCCATGAGACTGAAGAAGGCAGTCTCCCCATCTCCCACCCACTACACCCCTGCTGTCCGCCACCCCCACCACTCAGCCCTCCCCAGTTCCTGCCAGAACAAGGAAAGCGACCAGAGCCCAGAGGAGCCCACCCCAGCCCTGCCCATGGGAGGCCCACTGGGGTCGCCCACTGAGTGTCAGGTGATTATGGGTCACCCTGAACAGTCCTGGCCTCAAGCCCAGCACACGTCCCAGGTCACCTGGAGCATGCTCCGGGCTTCCAGGGCTGTGTGTGTGTGTGTGTGTGTGTGTGTGTGTGTGTGTACGCGCTCACAGGTGCTCACCCATAGCCCTGGAAGCCTGGAGCACCTGTGAGCATGCACACGTGCACGCACACACACACACCACACACATGCACGCACTCTCACACAACGACCCTGTGTCCCAAGAGCACACGCCTCTCTGGACAAGGAGGTGCCCCACCTCCCACAGGACAGCAGGCACAGGCCTGGCGCCCCCTTCCTCCAGGCTCTCGAGAGGTGGGGCATCAGGGAGACCCTCCGGCTGAGGCTAGCCCAAGCAGGCTCCTCTATCCAGTGCCCTGTTGTGGCTGCGGGGCCAGCTCTGGCCACCCGGCCACCCGCCCTCCACCTGCCCATCAGGAAGGCGGCTACCCTCCAAGGCCACCATCCTTGAGGCCGGTCCCACAGTGAAGACGCTCGGGACACCCAGAGCAACCCGAGTGAGGCCACGGAACGAGGCCAGCTTGGATGCCCAGCCACGCAAGGGACCCTGGCCTCGATGTGCACGGCCACGCCTCGTTCACCCGTGAGGCCGAGAGAGGCGGGATGAAGAGCACAAGCTGAACTGCCAGCAAACATCACGTCTGCACTGGGGGACTGGGGACCCTGGAGGTCAGGGACCAGCCCTGTGTCGCTCGCCCGCTGACCCTCGGTGTCCCGGGTGCGGGAGGACGCTCAGGAGGTGCCTGGGCACACGTGCGCCACCCCCTTCCTGCCCGATCAGGCCGGTGCTCTCACTGTATCTCGCTCTGGTCTCGCTCAGCTACAGGCACCGACCGGCACTCGAAACATCTCCGTGGCGGGGTCACACTTGAGCGCCCGCCAGCCCCCACACGTCTCCACGAGAAAACGGTTCCCTGCAGCCACAGCCGCAGCCGCCTAGGGCCCCGCCCAATGCCCCGTGCTCACCTCCTCCTGGCCACCAGTCTCCCTCCTGCTCTCCTCTATGGCCATCTGAAGCCTCAGGTCGTCCCCACGGCGGATCCGCTCTTCCTGTTTGGGTCATGGAGGCAGGCGACAAGGGAGGGTCAGAATACGAGCGGCACGGCTGCCCCCCACCCCCGACCCAACAAAGGTGACTGAAAATTAGAATGGGATGTGGACGATGTGGGAGGGGAGGACGGGGAGGCCCGTGCGGTCTGGGCTGGGGACACGGGCCTGGCCAGGCACTGCTCTGACAGGCTCGGGAAGTGGGGGCCCGGCGTCTGACTCTGCAGTGTCTGCTGCGCTGGGTGGAGGTGACCAAGGCCTGGGCTGTGGCAGAGGGGACGGAGTGGCCACAAGGCATCTGCTTCCCGTGCTGCGACTGCACCGTCGGAGGACCCGCCTGACACATGTGTACGGCAGGGGCAGGGCTGCTGTGGGGCGGGCAAGGGGGTGCAAGGAGTCGGGGACCTGAGGAGGGTCTGAGGGGAGCCTAGGGAGGGGAGGGGGCTCTTCTGACCTTGTCGTGTTCCTCACGGCTCAAACTAAGGGCCAGCTGGAGCTGGACGTCGTCCTCAGGGCCGCAGGATGGGGGCTGGGGGAGAGAGAGTGTGAGGGGTCCAGGGCAGGACACGAGGTGGGGGGTGGGAGAGAGAAAGAACGAGGGAAGGAGAGAGAGGGAAAGAGAGAGAGAGAAGCAGGGAAGGAGAGAAAAAAGGAGGGAAAGAGAGAGAGAGAGAGAGAAGAAGAGAAAGACGGAGAGAGAGGAAGAGAGAGACGGAGAGAGTGTGAGGGGTCCAGGGCAGGACATGAGGTGGGGGGTGGGAGAGAGAAAGAACGAGGGAAGGAGAGAGAGGGAAGGAGAGAGAGGGAAGGAGAGAGAGGGAAGGAGAGAGAGGGAAGGAGAGAGAGAGAGAAGCAGGGAAGGAGAGAGAAAAGGAGGGAAGGAGAGAGAGAGAGAAGAAGAGAGAGACGGAGAGAGAGGAAGAGAGAGATGGAAAGAGTGTGAGGGGTCCAGGGCAGGACATGAGGTGGGGGGTGGGAGAGAGAAAGAACGAGGGAAGGAGAGAGAGGGAAGGAGAGAGAGGGAAGGAGAGAGAGGGAAGGAGAGAGAGGGAAGGAGAGAGAGGGAAGGAGAGAGAGGGAAGGAGAGAGAGAGAGAAGCAGGGAAGGAGAGAGAAAAGGAGGGAAGGAGAGAGAGAGAAAAGAAGAGAGAGACGGAGAGAGAGGAAGAGAGAGATGGAAAGAGTGTGAGGGGTCCAGGGCAGGACATGAGGTGGGGGGCGGGAGAGAGAAAGAAGGAGGGAAGGAGAGAGAGGAGGAGGGAAGAGGAGAGAGAGAGAAGGAGAAAAGGAAAGGAAACGGAAACAGAGCCAGGACGGACAGAACCAAAGGCACAGACACGGTCACCCAAACCGGTGAGGGACGGGCAGAGACAGAGCAGAAAGACTAGCAAGGAAGGAGCCACTCGGGACAAACACCCGAGTAAAGGGGACGAAAGTGGTCAGGACGAGGACACAGGAAGACCAGGTGGGAGGGCCAGCAGAGAGCGGGCTGGGGGTGGGGAGAGAGAGCACACAGGCCCTCAGGAGGTGGGGGGGGCAGGGGCTGAGGCATGAGATGGGATGAGAACGGAAGTCAAACCCCCAGAGTCAAACTGGCACGCCCGGCCAGGCCCAGTACCTGGTCGGCCTCCTCCTTGCTCATGGCCAAGGCCAGCTGGAGCTGGAGCTCCTCCTCCCCGCTGCTCTGTGGCCACGCCTGCTCCGCCTCAGGTGGGGGCCCCGAGCCCACGGCTGCTGAGGACGCTGCGGTGGGGAGGGGCAGTGAGACCCGGCTGGACAAAGAGAAGGGACCACACAGCCCAGGCGGGGGGGAGGGGAAGGCTTCCTTTCCGGGGGGGGGGCAGACTATGAGCCAGGTTTGTCCAGCCCCCCCTCCCCCCACCGGGGAGAACAGGGAATAAGGAGCGGGGGGGGGGGGGGGGGGGTCAAGGAAGGACAGCCCCGTGGGCCCAAGAACAAAAGCCAGCAGCAGAGGGAGGACGTGCGGGAGCCTCAGAGCCCACGACCTTGGTTCCCGAGCTGCGTGCCCGGGGTCTGCTCAGAGCCCCAGGGCACACCGGTCTCCAGGCCCACGTGCTCCCACGGGTCCAGGGCTGCGAGGCTGGGACCAGCTGGGTGTCGGGGGAAGAAGAGAACCTGCACCCTCGGCCCCCACCCCCACCGTGGGTGTGGCTGAGACAAGACGTGACCGGGAAGGGGGTGACTACCCAGAAGGAGGCACGGACAGGATGCAGGGCCTAATTTTGAGCCAGGGGAAGCGCCCACCTGCCTGCTGCTCGCAGCTGGCCCCTCACTGTCGGCAGGCCCCCCAGAGTGCCTGCCGTCCCTGACCTCAGACCTCCGGCAACCCCCTCCAGGTCACTCCTCTCCGTCTTCGGCACTGCCCGCTCTCAGGCAGGGGCACACCTGGGCCCTCAGGCGGCCCTGGGTTAGTATTTGCAGGTGAACAGGGTACCTCTCAGCTCTAGGGTCCCACAGCAAGAGGGAAGGGACACAGGAGTGCAGAGGAGGCTCACGGCCCGTCACCCCTCAGATGAGGACACAGAAATGATGGCACGGGGCGGGGAGAGCCCAGCGGCTGGGCACGGGGTGCCTGGCAACGACAGGAAGCTTCAAGACGGACGGGGGTGGGCCGGGAGGGGGGCAGTGAGGGCGCAGAGGCGCGGGGGGCTCCCGAGGCAGGCCTCACCCGTGGCGGTCTGCGCCAGCTTCTCCTTGGTCTTGAGCGCGTGGGCGCGCTCCTCCCGCAGCCGGTCCTCGTCACGGAGCAGGGCCACCAGCTGCTTGGCCTTCTCACGCACGTTCACGCCCTGGTCCTTGCCGTCACGGTCCACGTACTGGAAGTCCTTGAGCGTCTGCACCGCGTACATGTTCTCCTTGCACTGCTGGGACACGCGCTCCGAGCCAGTCTTGATGAGGTACTCCATCAGCGTCATGGCCTTCGGGGCGGGGGGCACACCGGTCACACACACGGCGGCCAGGATCCCAGTCCCGGCGCCAACCCTCACGTCAGCCGCACACGGACAGACACGCGCGGCCCGGCAGGTGACTACGTGGCCGCGAGACAGGACGCAGCGCGGCCACGTGCAGCCACTTGGAGGGACCCCACAGACACCAATGAGCACGCGAGGCGGGCGTCCCCGACAGGCACATCCACAGAGGATGTGGTTCACAGGAGATTCGGGGCTGCCGGGGCTGGGAGACTCTCGCTGGACACGGGATCTGTGTGCAGGTGACGAAGACACTCCGCACCCAGGCAGTGGTGGTGGTCGCCCAACCCCGGGCCGGTGCTCTGTGCCACTGAACCGCACACTTTACAAGGGTGAACCGTACGGCACGGGATCTGTGTGCAGGTCAGTAAAAATCCAGAAACGGGGAAAAGGCAGGTATGGTCGCTGCAGCCCCTCCCAGGCTTCCCCGAGCCGAGCAGACCCCACTCTATTTCTCTGAAACCACAAAAATACGCCTGTTAAGTCACGTTTGACAGCACCCAGTGCTCGGACGGCCAGACTGGTTTCTCTCCCGTCCTGTCCGTCTGGAACGTGTGTCATTACCGCCCGTGTAGAGCTTCGTGCTTCTGCAGACAAGGAAGCGACTTGCTCGTCGAGGTGGGAGGGAGGGAGAGAGGGAGGGAAGCACCGGGCCCGCAGGGCCTGTTGAGGCAGGGCTCTCTGCAGGGCACTCGTGCACTGGGACAGCAGGAACAAAGGGACAGGAGGAGGAAACACCCTGTGACAGCTTCTGCATTTTAAGAGATAAGAACAAATTCTCTTTCCAACAAGTTAAAACAAAACAGGGGAAGAGAGACTCCGGTCGTCGGACGACAGCGCACCTTACAGTTTGCAGGGGACTCCGGGGGCTTCCCGGAGCCCCTGAAGGTCACCCAGACCACTGCAAAGCAACAGACAGAGGACCTTCTGCTTCGGCTGAGCTGTCTGAAGAGCTACGCGATTTGCCAGGGAACCCCCGCTGTGGGGGCTTGACGTCTCCCCAACCTTCCTGGGGAGCCAAACCTGAACCTCACAGGCTTCCTGAAGGTGTGTGAACGGTTATTTACGCCAGTAATCAGAGGTTAGTCTTTAACCAGCCCTCGAGGTGTTTACGCATCACGGTAGGAGGGACAGGGTGGAAGGCAGGCTCCCAAGGTCCTGGGCCAGCCGCGCTCTGGAATTCAGCTTTCCCGGGTTCAGACCAGAAAGGCCACACGACACATAAAACAGATCTCCCAGCAGACGGTCCCACCAACAGTCAAGCTACCCGAGGCCCACAGATGGCAGACAGACCACCTCCCCTCAGCCTGGGATGGGACTTGCACCCAACAACTCACAAAAACTCGTTTTCAAAGCTCTGGAGCTGCAGTTGAATGGCCTGTGAACCCAGAAAGAATCCAAACACCCCACGGGTAACACGCATACGTGTGAAGCACAGCGGGCCCGTGGTGCGGGAGCAGCACGCGCACAGCAACGTAACGTAAACACGTAAGCGGATGCCACACACACCAACCTCCCAGATGCGGCCGTGAGCAACATACGCAGGCGCAAAGCACCAGGAGCACGGGTCCGTGGAAAGTTCTAGAACAAACGTGGCAGACAGAAGGCAGGACAGGATGCTGCTGGGGGAGGCGGGGACATCCTCTCTCTCTCTCTCCATCGGGATGGTGGCTACACAGGTGTGCGTACACGTGAGCACTAACCAGGCTGCACGCTCGTGATGTGTGCCACAACAGAAAACGTGAACCTATTCTTAAAAGTAAGCAACTGGACAGGCCAATAGTCCCAATAGTCCCTGCTAATTTTTGAAACAGCTTGTTCCTGGATCCCCCAGGACACCAGAACACGCATCAAGGAGCCACACGGGGTACCTAGGCACTCAGTTGGTTGAGCGTCTGACTCTTGGCTTCGCCTCAGATCATCACCTCGCGGTTTGTGGGTTCGAGCCCCGTGTCGGGCTCTGCACTGACAGCACGGAGCCTGCTTGGGATTCTCTTTCCCCCCCCTCCTCCCCTGCCTGTGCACATGCACATGCATTCTTGGGCTCTCTCTCTCTCAAAATAAATAAACTTAAATAAAAAATCATTGTTTACGAAAGTAAAAAAACAAAAAAAAACAGGAATCCACAAACAACTTCTCAAAGGGCCAGGTGCTAGATAACCCAGCTTTTCAGGCCACATGGCCCCCGTGCTATAGGGGAAGCAGCCGCAGATGAGCGGGCCTGGCCACGACAGATAGAGCTTCACCCACCAACACAGGTGGCTGGCCAGATTCAACCTCTGGCCCATAGTTTGTTGACCTCTTGTTTTAAAAGATAAAAACTGAGAGGCACCTGGGTAGCTCAGTCGGTTAAACGTCCAACTTCAGCTTAGGTCACAATCTTGCAGTTTGTGGGTTCGAGCCCCACGTTGGGCTCTGTGCTGACAGCTCAGAGCCCGAAGCCTGCTTCAGACTCTGTGTCTCCCTCTCTCTCTGCCCCTCCCGTGCTCGCGCTCTCTCTCATAAACATTAAGAAATAAGTAAACATTTAAAAGATAAAAATTGAGACCCTGCATTCCTCGGAGCAGGGAGGTGACACAACCCAGTCAAGAGAACGGGTTCCAAGGCTCCCCTCCCACCCCTTGCCCCCTGGGTGGCCCCAAGCCTCTTTGTGCCTCAGTTTCCTCACCTGAAAAGTGGGGACAGGAAAAGTACTTCGTGGTTCTCTGCCTACAGCAGTGTTTCTCCGGCTGCACTTGGTCCATGAGCCCCAGTGAGCTTCCCTTGCAGTTTCAAGAGGCCCTCCAAATCCCATCCCCTCCCTTCACCTCCACACAAGGGCTCACCCAGACCCCCCACCCCTTCCCCGATTCTCAGCTAGACAAACGCCACCCAGTCCTTCACAACAAACCACCAAATATCGGACCCAACATGGGGTCCGTGGAATTGAGACCCCAGTCCGGGTTTGTCAGGGTGGGTGTGAGAAAGAACACAGCATTTGCAGGTCTGAGAAACGAGGGAGCACCGTGCCCTGGGGCGCAGCGCAGGTCCCAGCTGGAGTCCATGAGACCGGGGACCTCGGCCGCCTCATCTACCACCACAGACACAGCAGGCCCTTGGCCAACGGTTCCCCAAACAAATGTCGACAAGAGGACTTGCCTGAACCTCGCTCTCCGGCTCCCACCCCAGCAGCCGGACCCTCACACGCAAGAACGTCCACAGGCCGCTCTGAGCCCCACTGCCGGGAGTGGGGGCCGGCCGCCCGTGCCAGCCTGTGCCCACCGCCGCTTCTTGGCCCAAGGGGAAGATGCCAGGCCCCAGACCAGTAAGCTGAAAAACCGCTCACGGGCACTCCCCAAAGACACGTTCCCTTTGACCAAAGCCTCCAATCTGTCTGTTCGCTGGGTGAGGACGCGCACATCCGCCACCAGGAACCAGTCAACAGACCACTTCTGTGGTGGGCACTGTGTCCACGTTTCTCAACGTGACACCTGCGTGTGTCCTTCCGCCCCAAAGTTCCAGTTCTAGAAAATGGCAAACATACAAGGGGACTCGCGGCGGTCTTGTTCACAAAAGCAAAACGTCACAGATCGCTTAACGATCCGTCACCAGGCAGCACTTGTTGAAAAAGTAAAAAAGGGAAGAAAACAAAGTAACGCATCTTTTATATCCTAAAGAGGAATGACCTCTGAGATGTGGCTTCACCTTCCCTTTTAAAACTGGGGTTTGATTTACACTTGCTACAACCCACCGTTCTCCACTGCAGTCCTGAGCCCTGATAATTGCACATGGCCACGTATCCGGCGCTGCAGTGGTACTGCGGCTCCACGGCCCCCCAAACTCCCTGGTGCCAGGGGACATGCGCACACAGATTGTTCCGGAGGAGAAACAGAAGCGGGGGACACCAGCTGCCTCCGAGAGGGACCTGGGCTCTGGGCACACAGAGGGACGCACACCGTGCACCTGCCTAGGCCTTCTGTGCGGATGAATCTTGCGACTGTGCCACGTTTTGAAGAAGTTTAAACCCTATGACTCAAAACTCCTAAGACCCTTACCCGTTTGCTGCCTTCGTTAGGTGAAAAGGAGGGCGGGAGGGAGAGAGATTCACATAAACACCCAGAACTCCAAGTCCTCGGGCACACCCCCGCCAGAGCCCCGCGCGCACGCCCGCCCGCCCTCGAGCACGCGTGCGTGTGAGGGTCGGGCTGCAGGCCCGGGCACTGACCTTGTAGACATGCCGCCAGTTCTTGCCATGGTCATTGAGCCGCTTCCAGATCATGCTCATGATCTCGGAGAAGGCGACAACGTTGTAGGTGAGGTCAGCGATCTCAGACATGAGGGAGCTGGATGGCCCCCAGGGGTCGTTGCTCGTGGCTTCTCGGACCTTGATCTCGGCCTCCGAGTAGTTGTGGACTATGTTCTTCATCTGGCGCCGCAGCGACGAGGTCGACATGGCGGCGGGTGACGGTGAGGGTGGTGGGCCCCCCGGGATGTGGCGAGACAGGGGCGACTGGAGGAAAAGACAGCAGCAGGGGCTGGGGGTCACCGCATCTGAGGAAGAAAGGCCCTTTAGAAACACAATTGGGACCTGGGGCTGTCCAGCCTGCAGCCCCGCCCTCGTGGCCCCCCACCCCCACCCTGGAGTCAAGGACGAGGTCCTAACCATAGCCTAGAAGGCTCCGGCCCTCGTTAACCCCCATCTTAGTCACCAGGTCCATCTTTCAGTTCCTCAAACATGCCCAGCTCCTTCCTGCTTGGGGCCCCTGCTCAGTGAGGCAGGGTGTGCAGTGATGGATCACAGACGGGACACCGCAGCTCGGTACTTCCGAGCCCACTGCCCTGGGTGGGCCAGGAACTTCCACACCTGTTTTCTCCCCTGTAGGGTGGGGTTTTGTTCCACAACCCAGGGGGCTAAGAACCCGGCGCGTGGGCAGTGCACTATAAACGTGGGTGGTGTCACGAGATGGTCATCCTGCTCTTCCTCAGCACCCAGGTCACTCCTCGTCACCCCCAGGGCTCTGTTTAAGCTTCCCAGATGTTACACACCCAAATGCCACAGTCATGGTTCCCTAGGGGCCCCATCAGTATTTTATACCCGTGGGTCTGATTCTGTGGCTGAGGCCAACCCAATAGCCCCATGGGGACAGAGACCACGTCTCTGGGGACAGCCGTCCCGGAAGAGCCATTCAACAAACAGCTGGGAAGAAGGGAAGGAGGGAGGGCTGGAGTGGAAGGGGCAGAATCTGTGGCAGAAACAAGGACACACAGGGAGACCGCTAAAGGGAATGGAGCAAGAGGCAGGGAACGCCAGGGGGACAGGCGTACCAAGGGTGGTGGGGGGGGGGGGGCGGGAGGCTCGGGGAGAAGAGATAAGGATGAGCCCGGCTGCCCACTGGGTCTGAGCCGCATGCCAGGTGCTCGCTGACCAAGAGATGCCCATTATTTCAACACCACCAGCGGGGCTTTCGGAGGCCAAACAATTCAGCCCAGGTCACACGCTAAGCGCGGCAGCACAGACTCAACCTCTGGCTGCTTGGACACCAAAACCTATACTTTTAAACTAACCCGTGTTGAGAGCAAGATGACGGGAAGGAACAGAAGGGCGGGAACCAGGTGGAAGGTGACGATCACAGCAAGCGGTGGCACAAGCCTTACCCCGTGCTAGGCATTCTTCTCCATGCTTTACACACAGTGACTCAATTAATCCTCCCAACTCCATGATTCACAGCACCTCACGGGGGGAGGAAACTGAGGCACAGGAAGAGAGACTCCCATGCCCTGGGACACAGGCCTCACCCTGGCTGCAGAGCAGACTGAGCACCTCGGTCCACATCCACTCCAATAAGCCCTCCCACAACCTACCTACGTCCTGGGACGGCCGGCTGGCCCCAGCTTTGAATTCCAGCTGGAGAGCCCAGACACAGGGAGGCAGATGTGAGGCGGTCAGGGGGCCCAGCAGGCCAGCTGGATGCACCAGGACAAAGAACTGATGTGACCAGCACAGAAGAGACAGAGGGAAGGGAACAAGACCAACAAGAAGAGAAAGAGGCACAGAGAAACCCAGGCAGAGACAGTACTCAGAGACCGAATCAAAACCAGGGACAGTGAGGCGAGACAACGAAGAGAAAGGATCAAGGCCCTAGAAGGAAAAGAGACAGCGACCCAGCACTACAAACTCATCAGAGAAAGAAAAACTAACGTGTGAAACAAAGAACAAGTAACTTGGGCCCAAATCCTGGCCATGAGCTACCAGCAGAACAACCTCCTTGAGACTCAGTTTGCTCAACTCTGAAAAGAAGGAAAGAATTCCTACCCGGCAGGCTTGCTGATTAAATAAGATGGGTACATAAAGTGCTTGGCGCCCTGCCCACAGATAGTAGGGGCTCAGTAACGCTGCCTGCTATTATCAGAGAAAAAGAACATTTCCAAAGGGCCGGTAAAGGAAAACACACTACTTTAACGCCGGGTAATTACACTAAACTGTGTTAGAAAAAACAGTCCACGAAAGCGCACGCATGCTGCTCAGAACGAGAACAAGTTTTTCAACACAAACGGACTCCCAAAGAGAAGTATTAGATCGAGTAGAGAACGAACGATATGGCAAAACCCTCAAGGGGTACTCAAATGACTGATGTCAAACATGTGCTGCGGGGAGCTGAAAACCTGTAAGAGCGGAATGCAGGGGTCCCAGCAGTTGACTGCGGGGCGAGCTGCTTCACTGCTACCGCCTCCAGGAACACGCACAGCGACGCCAGGATGCAGGAACTGTGAACGACCCTAACTTTAAACACTAGGAAGCGGAGGTTTGGAAATGAAAGAAGTCACCTGATAACCAGTACAGGCTGGCCAAGGAGTGGGCCTCGATTCTACAGCCCGGCTCTCGACCTCCCACCCCTCTGGAGACTCCAGGACCTGGGGGAGGGGGCAGATTCCAGACCAAGGAGCAGACGCGCAGAGGGACCTCGGGGTCGGGGATGTGCGCGAGGACGATGAATGGGAAAACGGAGGGGAGGAAGATGCACAGAGATGGGGACTAGGGTCACCGGGAACTGCAGACACGGAGGCCCAGAGGAGAGGAGGCAAAGGGGGAGAGGGAGAGGGAGAGAGAAAGAGACAGCGGCACGACCACCAATCCTCAACACCACACACCGACACTGACAGGGGTCGACACACGGGGACCGGCGCCCAGTGGAAGCGCCACAGCGGACGCGGGCAGCGCTGAGGCCCGGGCGGAGGCCGGCGGGATACGGACCAACACAGACACCGCGGGGTGGAAAGGCGCGGGCGCCGACACACAAAGGCCGCGGTGATGAGCCAGGGGCCGCACGCGACGGACGCCCGAGCGCCCCCGTACCGCCGTACCCCGGCCCGCGCTCACCTCGGCCTCTCACGCCGGGCTCCGGGGGGTCATGGCGGGCAGCCCCCTGCCCCGCTTGGCCTCGGTGTCGCGGGGCGCGCGCCTGGCCGCGGGCGGCGGACACGGAGGCGCACTCGGGCGCACGCGCGAACGCACGGAGGGCCGCACGCCGACGGCCCCGCCGCCCCGGCGCCCGGGAGGGGCGCAGAGAGCCGGGCGGGGGAGGGGAGCCGCCGAGCGGACGGGAAGCAACCGAAGGAGGCGACGGACCGGAAGCGGAAGTGGCGGCGCGCCCCGCCCTCCGCGCCGCATTTGGCCCCGGCGACTCGGCCCACAGGGAGCCTGCGCAGTCGCCGCTTCCGCGGCCCCGCCCGCCCGTCTACGTCACTTCCGGCGCGCGAGCGCCGTGGCCAGACGCGGTTGCGAGGCCTTGGGGACGCCCTTGAAAAGAGTGGAGGCCTCAGAGAGTCCCGGCCGGCAAACTCGGCCGAGGGAGGTGGGGGAGGCGAGGAAGGGGCCGGGCCGTGCCCGGCCCGCGAGGCCACACCCCCGGCACCCCGCGGTGCTCTAGGCGCCCCCTCTCCTTGCCCAGCGGGCGCACACGCGGAGCCCCGCCCCCAAGCGCCTGCCCCGGGCAACCGGCCACGCAGGCGGGGGTGTGCCCTGCAGGGCGCGCCAAGGGCGCCGGGGCCGGAGGGCAGGGACAGCCAGGCGCCCGCAGCCTAGGGCCAATGACCGGGGTGGGGGCGCGGGGTACACACACCGGACACACAGCAGCTCCGTAAAGTAAAATACAACAAAATGTTTAATGAGCAAATTCGTCTTAGCAAATATGAAACTGCCACAGAGAGGAGAGGGACGGGGCCACGGGGCTGGGGCACAGGTCGGGGAAGACTAAGGAGAAGAGAATCAACTACGTAAGAAACCGGGGAGGGGGGGCACCAGGGAGAGGACCAGAGGCCAAGAGGACGGGAGCTGTGGTCCTGGAAAGGGAGAAGGCAGGGCTCTGGGGGTCGGACAACAAAATTCAAAATAGTTTGGCCATAAAATATAAACACACTATGTTTCTACGGTGGGGAAGGGGAGAAAGAGGGTAAAAGGGAGGAGAGGCTGTTTTGGGGAGGGGCTCTGGGGGTCCTACCCCGCCCTGCTGTGCACCCCCTCCCCATCCCGACCCCTTCCCTCTGTGTCTGGGTGCATGTATCTGTGTGGGCCTGTGCGCGCACTTCCCCAATTCCCCTCCCCACCCCAACCCCCACCCCACCCTAATTGCTGCCATTCCAGTTGCTGCCGGCTGTCATTCGGCTGTCACTCCTCTGCCCATCTTCTTCAGAGGGAGAAAAGAGGGGGGGTGGGAGGGGGAGCAGCCCCCAGCCAGCCCTGCCCCCACCCTCCCCCTCCACCTCTACCAGAAGTCCCGGCGGTGGTAAGAGTCGGGGTCACAGTATTTTGTGACAACCACTCTGTTGGCGAACTTGCGACCCGTCAGGCCCTGCATGGCTTTCTGGCAGTCAAACACAGAGGTGAACTCCACGAAGATCTGCGGGGATAAGAGACCGGTTGTGAAGGCAAGGTGGCCTTTCAGCCTCCAAGGACAAACTGACTCAGAGCAACCAGCCAGCATCTACCCAAAACCCAGAACTCCACAGGAAGGAGAGGGCCTCGCTACAGGTTTGGGAGCATTTGGCCAACATCCTGCAGAACCCCAGGATCAAAGAGGCATGCAGAGTGAGAAAGAACAGAGGGGAGCTACAGTCAAGAGTCACATGGGACACCTGCATGCTCGCCAAGGAAAGAGGTCACTTGTGTGGAATGTCTTCCCTGTACCGGGCACTGCGCCGGGTGCTCCCCAAGCTCCCCCCAAGGGCCATGTTCTCCCCAGAGGACAGATGAAGGGAAGCTCAGAAATTAAGATTTCAAACCCAAGGTGATTAAAAAAAAAAAAAAAAAAAATCCCAGATATTTGACCCAATGAAGTTTCTCATCTTGTTTAAACCACCAGTTTACAGGAAGTGGAGGGAGGGAGAGGATAATACCAGCCTAATTCTGAATATGGGATTCTGTTGAACCTATTGCTTCAACAAAATGGCAGGGGGGGGGGGGGGGCAGAGACAATTATGTAGAACTGATAAATTTCGATAAAGTTTTATTAAACAAAATGGCATGAATCCTTGTTTGGATCCTTAAACAATATAAAAAAGTCTTTTGAGACGGTAAAGGAAATCTGAACACAAACTTAAATACATCCTCAGGATAATTTTGTTACTGTAATAACAGTATTGTAGCTTCATTAAGATTTTTTTTAGAAATGATCTGTTAAAACGTTTAGAGCAGCACTTCTCAAAACCAGCTTGTGTGTCCCCAGGCGACATTCTGCAATGTCTGGAGACATTTTTGGTGGTCACAAAGGGGGATCCGATGCTACCATCTAGGAGGTGCTTCCATTTACTGGGTGGAGGCTGGGAATGGAGCTTAACATCCAAAAAGCACACAGCACAGAACCTAAAGCAAGTTTTACCAGGCCCCAAATATTAATAGTTCAGATATTATAGAAATGCCCTTGTCACAGGTAAAATTTGGAAATCTGCTTTAAATTATTTTAGGAAAAAAAAAGGGAAACTGGGAAGCTAAATATAGAAATTAAGAATGACTAGATATGGATAACCTGAAGCTGGGTGATGGAGCATCACAACGCTGCTATGTATGCTCAATACAACTTAAATGATGTACTATATATGCCACTACGATAACTCTACTCTTATAAATGTTTGAAAAGAATGAAAAGTTTCAAAACAAAAGAGGCAGGATGATCCCAGAGACCAGCCAGGTCTTCCCATTCATCCTTCCCACAAGTATTTACTCCGCCTCTCAAGAGCCAGCCTCCATTCCAGCATCTGTCATAGCACTGACTGCAAAGGACATGCGGGGAGTGGGTGTTTCTGCCACACAGTGAGGACTGGGCAGGAAAACGGGAGAGGACATAATGCCCATCCGCCCCCTCCCCTCACCCAAGCCCTATCGTCCCTTGGCCCCCAGATGCTCTTTCCACTGCTTCCTGGGCAAGTTCATCCAGCTGACACCAAAACAGGGGTCAGTATGTTGACGACACCTACACTTCTATCAGACCTTATGCCTGGGACGAAGCTCTGTCCTGCTCACAGCTTCCTACACATCTCTGCTGAGGTGTCAACCTGCCCATCGACACTGACCCCCTCCCCCACAAACCTGCTCAACCCCCTCACTTCCTTCTCACCTGCCAGTTCCACCCAATCACCAAAGCCACAAGTCTGAGCATTTTACTGGACTCCTCTTCCCCCTGCAGCATAACTCAAGTCAGTGGGCATTTACAGGTAATGTGTTTCTCAAATCCATGGACTTATTTCTCTCCGTCCTCCTGATCACCATCTTTCACCGAGCTGATCACAAGCTGTTAGTTGCCAAAGCTTCAGAGATCTTACCACTATCCCTTCTGCCCCCTCCAAATTCCCAGGCTGTGGAGTCCAGCCCTGCAGGGTAGAAGAGGTACCGGCTCTGTAATCCCTAGCCACCCCTACCTTATTCTAACGAACCGTCTCCATGTGCCAGGCCACAGACCACAGTTGGGACCTTTCAAAGGCTTCCTGCTCACTGCAGAGAACACCCAACATTCCTCTCAGGCCGATTTGCCACCCTGGGCCTCAGCCCCCAATCCCATCTGCTTTATTCTGCTCAGGCTACACCGGCCTAGTCACTGTCCCCAAAGATACCAGGAGATCTATGCTCACTGGGCTCCCTGGCCAGGACCCTACCTGCCTGCTGGGATAACCTAGTGTCACTTGGGCCTGCTTAATACCGTCTCTTGGCCTCCAATCTCAACACTGCATCCAGAGCATTCCTCCTCCCTTCCCAGGTACCACCTAAGGTGGCAGATATGTTGTCTGACAAGGCTGGCCCCAAGGACTTGGCCAGCTAAAGCCTGAATCACTAGGTGAGTGGCTGGATGAACCTAAGTCACCCCCTCTTTCATGCCTCCCAAGGAGAGCGGAAGGTGCAGACTCCTGGCAGGGGGCCAGAAGTGACATGCCTCAGTGGGCTGGGAAATGTGACTGTATGGCCTGTGTCCTCTGAGGTAGGGCCCAGAAGGCTGCTGTGGGAGTCCAGAGTCGCACAGGGAAGCTTAGTGAGTACCTGGCACCCAGGAGACACAAGCGTGCTTGCTGCCATGGAGACCAATGGTCAGCACTTTTCTCCCCACTGCACAGACAAGACCAAACCACTTGCGAGAGATCATGAGACAGACCGAAGCTATGACAGTTGCAGGCCACACTCCCTGGGGACCCCACACCATGCGGGGAAAGGTGAGGGGAAGGGTGGGCACGCACGCACGCACACGCACACACACGCACGCACCTTTCCACAGCCGGGCACCTCGACGCCGTCCACAGGCCGGGGGATCTCAATGGACTTGACGAGCCCATACTTGCTGCACTCATCCCGCACGTCCTCCACAATCTCCTCGTACTCCTCGTCGTCCAGCAGCTCCTCAGGCAGCACCATGTTCATGAGGCACAGGACCTCAGTCGGGTGGCCGCCCATCTGCACCTGGGAGCTCATCAGGCCTGGCACTTGCAGGGTCACGGGGGTCTGGTTGATGGTGCTCTGTGGGGCAAAGGGCAGAGCAGTCACAGCCAAGGCCACACCAGCTGCCCAGAGGCCTACCCAGGGAAAACCAGGCCCTGTCCCTGTAAGGCTCAGGTGCCCACTCAGCACCACCAAAAAGCCAGAGCCAAAGACTTAGAAGGACCTCCTCCCAGCCCCACCCACCCCACCCCACCCCCAGGTGTCCCTCTAGCCAATGGAAAATGACGTGCCGGGGGGCTCACCAGCGTGGCATTCTTGGCTCCCACACTTGCCCTCTGCACGAGCAGTTTCTTATCCCCCAGCTGCATCCCGTTCAGCCCTGCGATGGCCTGTGTTTGAAGGACGAGGGGTGGGGGGGGTGCGGCGAAGAGGTGCGGGTTAGGGGCCAGGAGCTTGACACCTCCCCACAAGCCCCAATACCCCAGAGCCGGGCATTGGTGGGGGAGAGGGGAAGGCAAAGGGGTCAGAGCTTGGAAAGAGCCAGAACCGAGGGTAAGGGCTCAAGTCCCCCACGCAGGGCCCCGCTGCAGGCCGGCCTCCTCCCGCCCATCCAGAGGAGGGGAGACCAGTGTGGACACAGAGCAAGGTGCAGGGCAAGGACGGACGAAGCAGCACCAGGGGCCCGGGGCTCACCTGATCTGTAACGTTGATGTCCACGTACTCACAGAAGGCATAGCCCTTGGAGAGCCCCGTGGCACTGTCCTTGACCAGGTTGAAGGCCTTGAGAGGCCCGAACGATGTCAGCAGCTCTTTCACCTGAGACAGGGCCGCAACTCTGTCAGGGCTGGTTTGGGTAAAGGCTGGGAGGGGAGCAGTCAGGAGGCGGCGAGGGGTCTACCTGGTCATCATTCAGGTAATTGGGTAAGCCCCCGATGAACAGCTTGTGGGCAGAGTCCGGGACCACGGTGGACACAACTCCTGGGGGAAAAGGGGAGTAAGTAGGCTTTGGTCCCCAAGGCAGGAGCTTTACCCAGCACACAGGGACAGGCCCATTACGCCTGTTGTGGTGACAACAGGCCCACATCCCTCAGTCCACAAGCTTAGCCCAGGCATAGCAGCCCAGCCACGGCTGACAGAAACGGGTCTCCCACACCTGCCCAGCCTCCGAGCGCCCCAATAGCAGCTCTCCTTGGGGCGCGTGGCGGCACGACAGCAGACAGCCCCGGCGGGAGCCCCAAAGATGCAAGCTCATGTCCCAAACCCGCCAACCACGGCAGGTCATGTCTGCGCTCATCCCACGGGCACACCCACCCCCCTTCCACATCTCCACCCCCTTCCCTACCACCCGATGTCTAGCTCAGGTCTCCAGCTCAGGTCTCCGGCTGACCCTCGGTCCCTTCCTCTGTGGTCCTGCACATTTCACGACTACAACAGCCCGGCACTGTCACACACAGCAGACCAGGGAGTGCCTCGGAGAGGCCTGCTGCTCAGGGTCCAGGGTCCACGAGGGCAGGGACGTGCCCAGTTCACTCAGTACCCAGACCCTGGAGACCAGGAGGGCTGTCACAGTGCAGTCACACCAGCAGAATGCCTTTAACGACCACTCTGCGTCTACCCCAACCCTACCATCTCCACTCGTCTTTGGATTCAGGGGCCTGCCAGGTAGCTCAGCCCAGGGTCCTAACACCTCCCGGAGGCTCCCATCAGGCGTGAGCTACCCAGGGCTTGAAGGAAGGGAAACACCACCCACCCAGCCTGACCGGTTCCTGACTTTCCAAGTCCAGACCCTCCCTCAATGGCTGCATGGCCTGGCCCTCCTCTGCAGTCCGCACCAAGTGGCTGCGCCCCACTTCCTCCTGACCTGGGGAGGGACAGGGGGGCCTCAGACCCAAAGCAGGGTGTGCCCTCTCCCACCACCCCAGCCACTCTGACCACCAGAGCCGAGCACCACCAGGGTGTCCGAAGGAAAATAAGCAGAGGCCACAGGCCAGGCCCTGCACATCAAACTCGTGAAACCCGATGCCTTGATGCTCTCCAAAGCCGTATCGCAGCAAGACTCGACAGACTAAGGCACAGGAAGGAATTAGTCCCCTGCAGTCGCCCAGAAAGAGGGGCCTCCAAGCACCCCCCCTCCCACCCCCATCAATCACGACCCCACAGGTAGCTCTCAGCAAGCTACGGGCTTTGCCTACACAGGCACCACCGCTCTGACCGACGGCAGACAAGCACACCGGCAGGAGTCTCATCACCCCAACAGGGCAGTGCCAGAGCCAGGGGCGCCTCAGCCATCAGGCCCAGGCTGTGCCAGGCACCCCAGGGAAGCACACAGTGGCGAGGGCATTGGGGATGGAGGCTCAAACCCAGGATGCAGCCCCAAGTGAGCCTCCCTGAGCCTTGGTGTTCTCATCTATGAACCAGGGAGAAACCTCACACCTACAACAGAGAATGGCTCACAAGGCCCACCCCTAAAACGGGGCCTGAGGCAAGGCTGGCCAGGACCAGCGAGATGCCAAGGTCCCAGTGGCTGCAGACCCCGTGTGGACAATAGTTCTGAAGCTGGGTAGAAAGACTCACGCGAGGGTAATGCAAACTGGGAGCCCAGGTCAGTCCTGGTGCCCAAAATCAAGCCCTCGACAACATCCCCTCCCAACACAATGGGCAGGCTCCTCCCTGATCACACAACCGCTTCCCTCAGAGGGGCCACGGGGCACTCCCCTCTCATCCTCAATCTTGAAGCCTCACCTCCTCCCAAAGGCCATGCTGTACCAACGACCAAGCAATCCTTTCTCGTGCACTTCCTCCTCAGCAGAGGGACCCTGCTACGTGCGCTAACCACAGAGCCTGGCAGAGCAGGGCCCTGCTGAGGGAGCAGGTGCAGAGGCAAAGCCCCACTGGCAGGAGTCCAGTGGGGGAGAGCACCAAGCACAAAGCCTGGCAGCGGGAAGGTGTGGAGGGCCAAACTGAATTCACAAACTCAAAGGGTTCTGCGCTTTCCTGCCTCCAAAGACAGCTCTGGCTCTCCCTGCCGCCCCCCTTCTTATCTTAAAGGACAGTCAGGACCCCACATCAGCCCTGAACAGCTGGGCCTGACTTTGGTGGGAACGGATTTAACGTTTCAGGACTCCCGGTGATGCATATTTACTTTCAAGTCAACACGATTCCATCAAGACAAGGAAGTCACTTTCCAGGTTCCTGAATTGTTTCTCTTCCAACCACAAATACCTGAACTTTATCAAACACTTTCCCCTTTAGCCTCTTTATATAATAAAATTGACTTACTTTCTTCTGAAAAGCAAAGATCAAAACGTGAACCTCACCATGGAAAAAGCCCGAGCGGAGGATGCTTAACCTGCAGACAGATTCACACTTCCTGCGACGTCCCACTACCCGCCCAGGCCCCTCTGGACAGGCAAACCTCAAGTGAGAAGATCCACGAGTGACCCTTCAGCTGTTTAATCACAGCAACAGCCCCTCCATCAAGGGGAAGACCACCCCGAGCCACTGTCCCTGGATGGGAGATGTCCACTCCCACAGGGTGAAGGACACACGCAGAAGGCAGCACAAGACGATGGCAGAGTGATGACTCTGGACACAAGCCAGGTCCCCTGGGAGACCACTAATCATGCCCTTGCCTTGCTGGCCTTCTGAGATGGGCTCACAGTCTCCACAATGGCAACAGGCAAACCTTTCAATGAAAAACCAGGCGGCAAATATTTTCAGTCTGTCACACAGTCCTGACACAGGATCTCTGTCACCCAACTTGGCCACTCCAACACAAAAACACAGATAATAAGCAATGAGTGGGCTGGGCTATGTGCCAATAAATCGTTAAAAAACAGGCAGGGGGGACCTGGCTAGCTCAGTTGGTACAGCATGTGCCTCTTGATTTCAGGTGCATGAGTTTGAGCTCCACGTTGGGTTTGAAGCCCACTTTAAAATTTTTTGTGTTAGTATTTATTCTTTTTTTTGATAAAGACAGAGCGCGAGTTGGGGAGGGGCAGAGAAAGAGACACAGAATCCAAAGCAGGCTCCAGGCTCTGAACTGTCAGCACAGAGCCCAACGTGGGGCTCGAACTCACGGACCGTGAGATCATGACCTGAGCCAAAGTCAGACGCTCAACCGACTGAGCCACCCAGGTGCCCCAGGAGCCCACTTTAAAGAAACAAACAGAAAGCTACGTGTGGCCTCCTACCTGTCACCTGCTGACCATGTACTTACTATAGGGCTGTCACAAATATTAACACGATCCACAGCCTACTTGAGGCAGAGCCTGACGCAGCAGGCAGCAGCAACCGGTTATAAAAATATAACACGCTGAATTTACTTAACAAAAAACAATATTCCATAGCTCCACCTGGGAAACGGTCCCACAGATGCGTGCACAAAAACAAGGTCATCAGGCTGTGCATTTAGAGGGCGTCAGCATGTGTCATGCGTCGTTTCTTGAAAGAATTAAAGAAATCCACTGAATTTACCAAATTATTACAGCGGAAGACACTGGAGACAAGCTGGGGAACCAGCCTCCAGTCCTGAGGCGCCTGCCAGCCTCCCTGGGACTCCAAGTCCCCGACTCTGCCAAGGGTGGACCCAATTTCTAAAAGGTGTCCTTCGGTGCAAAGCCTCGGCCAGCTGCTTACTTGCTCCCCACCCAGAGCACCAGTGCTCACCTACCTTTCCTGGGAGAACGCCAGGGGCCTGAGACGACAGAACTGGCTCCCCCAAGCCCACAACACTCCCACAGAGGCCCCAATCCTCACTTACACCCGTCTGCCCACAGGGGCCCGCAAACAGCCTGGAGGTCGAGTCAGGCCTGCTGTCTGTTTCTGTACTTCCCGCTACTGCAGGACCCGTGGGTATTTTATGAAACCAAAACGTTGCCGAGCGTAACTGATAAAGGATGTGGCGCACAGCCAGGCCCGTTCAATTAGGTATCACAGGAGGCTGCGTGCAGACTACACCATCGCCACAGAACAGTCGTGACCAAAATGTACGGCTCACGAAACCAAAAACATTCACTCTCCGACCCTCTGCAGAATAAGCTTGCTGGCCCCAGGTCTGCCGTGCTCTCTACTGACCAGGACCGGACACAGCTATGGGGCACGGCCCGGAGCACGAGACTGAAGAGAAACTAGGACCAAAATAGGAGGGAACACCCAGATGCCGACCTCACACTGGGAACTCAATTGCAAACCGCTAACCTGCTTGTGCTCACACTGACCTCCCAGGTCCCAGAAAAGGAACGACAGGACAGGCAGGCTGCAAGCCCCTCACCTCCCTCGACGCCTCCCACGACCCTGGCTCTGCCACTTATGAGCTGCGCATCCTCAAGCGGGGAGGACACCAAGCTCTAAAGGTTTGGGGAAACGGATGAGAAGCACTCACACCACTTCCCAAGCAGCTCTGGCTGGGTCGGGGAGAGAAGGGCGGACGAGTCCCCCACTCACCAGGCACGTAGACAGAGGGGTTCTCCGACATGCCAGGCAGGGGCTGGTAGTCATGAGGCCTGCGGATCTTCAGCGACTGGCCTTGGAAGATGATGCCATCAAAAGCCATGGCCTGGGTGGTCTCATCCACGGAGCGAAACTGCAAGAGAAGCGGGTGGTGAGGGTCAGGGAACCCAGCAGACAACAGCCTGCAAAAGGGCCTAGGGCAAACAAGAGCTGCTACAGAGCCACAGGGACCAGGAGGAACACACGCTTCCCTGAGCCCACCGTGCACCCAGCTCACCTCCAAGAAAGCAAAGTTCTTGTCCTGGTTAATCTGCACAGCCAAGACAGGGTTGCCAGGGGCCTGGGTCAGCCCCCCAAGGCGCATCTGGGCGTTGAAGAAATCCATCATGGCCTCCTGCAGAGGGAATAGGAGACAGGGGGGGGCGGGGGAAGGGAGGTGGAGAGAGGAGGGGAGGGTGAGAGAGGGAGACACAGACGGGTTTGGGGGTGAGGGGAAGGGAGGGGGTGGGGAAGGGTGGAAGAAGGGAGGGAACAGTGAAATAGAAATGGGGGCAGAGAGACCAATAGTAGGAACAGAAGCAGTAGAAAAATGGGAGAACAGGGAGGAAGGAGGCAGAAGCAAGAGGACAGCCAGAGGCCAGGAGCGTGGGGCAGGCCACAGGGGCCCCAACCAGAGAAGAGACGTCATTCAAGAAAAGTGCAGGGAGACAGTGACAACAGAGAGTAAAAAGCACGAGATAGAGAGAACAGAAAACGAAACGTAAAAAAAAAAAAAAAAAAAAAAAAAAAACCGTCCAATAGCGACAAGAAGAAAGCAGTAAGAAAGCAAGAAAGAAAAACCCAGCAGGGACACAGAGCACCAAGTCAGAGAAAAAGAGGAGTGAAGGGACAGGGACAGGGAAGGTGGAGGAGAGGAGGGCAAGGGTGGGAGGGCGGGCGGGAGGGGAGGAGAAAAGAGTGATGTGGCGGGATCTGGCCCTGGAGTCCGGGGGCTGCTTTATCAAACGTAGCAAAGTGCAGGTTGAGAAAGTCAGAATGGACCTTACTTGCCTTCGACGACGGTAGCAAACTTTTTGTTGCTACGAGGGATCTCAGCCCCACAATATTTCACTTTAAAGAGAAATGGAAACAACTCTTTGATCTCGGGATTCTCGGGGTGCCATGGGAAGGGGTTGGGGAGAGGGGGAGGGGAGAGGACCGGTGGGGAAGGTAGGGGAGGTCAGGGCCATCAAAAACAAAAGAGCAGCGACCATGGGAGGGACGTGGGGAGAGGATGGGAACAGGCGGCAGAGAACCAGAGACGTGTCAGAGAAAACCGAGGGGAGCGTGCGTCTGTGTGTGTGTGTGTGTGTGTGTGTGTGTGTGTGTGTGTATGCGCGCGTGAGAGTCTCCCTCTCTGTCTCTCTCGAAACGGACTCGTGGATTTTCGTAGGTTCATTATGTGTGTGCTTGATCCCTGGGTTGGTGGAGGAGGTTGGGAGAGGGGAGACGGGAGAGGGGAAGAGGAGGGAGGGAGAGGGCCACCCCCAGCCCGGCCCCTGGCTGGCTCAACTCCATCGGTCCATCTGGGAGGGGGCCGGGGGGCCTTGCAGGAGCAGAATCTGACCCGTGCAGGTAGGGGGAGGGAAGGGGGGGGAGGGGAGGAATGGGTACGGGAATCGGGGAGAGGGTAGGGGCAGGGAAAAGGCAGGGGGCGGGCAGTACCTCAGTGATGCCAAAGGGGATGTTGCCCACGTAGAGACGCCGGGCCTGTCTGGTCATCTGGCTCCCGACCACGGGCACCGGCGTCGGGGTCACAGCCAGGCCGTCAGGGGTCATGGTGGGGAGAAGGGCGGTGGCTGGAATCTGACCCGCGGCTTCAAGAGGGGAACAACAGGATTAGATGGCAACAGGGCAATCCCCTACACCCCCCACCCCGTTCAGGGACCACCGCACACCTGGGAGGGCGGCTCCACATGGACCAGTCCCACCGAGGCCTCATCCAGGCCCCCAGCACCTACTCCACGGGAGGCTTCAGAAAGGCAGAAGCCAGAGAGCCCAGGGCACGAACCTCATCGTCCCTCACCACCCCACCCACCAAGAACAGGGTCTGTTCTCTCAACCACCCAGCAAGTTAAAGTAAGGAAGCGGCGGCCCCAGCCCACCTTGCATGGCCTTGTACTGCATGGGGGTGATGTGCTCAAAGCCAGGTGGCGGTACATCCCAGTATTTACGGACCTTCTTCTTCTTTTCGTGGCGGGGGGAGCGACTGGGAGGGCGGGAGGGGAGAGTGGGGCAGGACAACCTCAGTCTGACCAAAGGTGGGCCTGTGAGCCCCCCCAGGCCCCCCAGCCCCCCACCAGCAGTGCAGCACTCTCCAGAAGGGAGAGGATCTGGGTCAGGGCCGCGCCCAGGCCTGGGGGAGGTGCCGGTCTCAAGGCAGTGCTTGGGCCAGGGCTGGACAAGGACAGGGCAGGGTTCAGGGGGGAGAGGGCAAAGGGAGGGGACGTCGGAGTAGAAGGGGCAGGAAGAGAAGCTCACATCAATCCACCGTGCTCCTCTTTAGCGCCTCTGGTCAAAGGTTTGCTGGGGGGTGGGAGGGAAAGGTATGAGGAGGGGTGACTGGGGACCCTTGTCTTCCCCACACGCCACACCTCCCCAAGGGCTCCGAGCCCCAGGGCTGGGGGCAGGGCCGAGGTGAACAAGCAACAAGCAGGCCCCCTCGGCCCTGCCATTCCCCCCAACCTCCCCATCCCAGGAAAGAGGAACTACGAGAGAAGGGCCACACAGACCACTTTCTACTTGGAGAAACTGAGATGGAACGAAGCAGAACTTCCACCTGCCCACCCTTCCTCACCTAAGGGGACAGAGAACAAACAGGGGACCCTGGGAAGGGAAAAGGCATTAGAAGAGCAGAAGGCAGCTAAAGGTGGGGGGGGGGGGGGGGAGACGCTGCCCCCCCCCCCCCCCAAGAACTCCCTGTTCTCAGAAGGCAGAGCACAGGCCTCAGAAGACCATCCCAAGAGAACCACAGAAAGACAGCAGGGGGCGAAAAAGGAAGGGGCCCTAGGAGACAGGGGCTGGGGCAGCCCTCACGAAGAAGGAAACAGTCGATGCCCTGACGCTAGACTCACCTCCAAGAACCTACTGCCCCCACCGACCCATCAGAAACTAAACTCTAGAAACAACTGAACTCAAGACAGACAAGCCCCAGACCCCTCCCGCAGACACAGAGAAGAGCCACAGAGGCCCAGGCACACCAGGTACATGTGCAGGGACACCCTACACCCACGCTAGCCCACCCCCACCTGTGCCCAGCCAGGGGTCCCCCAGCCCTGGTACCTTCGCCGCCGCCTGTCCCGGGAGGCGCTGCGCTGGTCCCGGTTGCGCCGGTCGCGGCTCCGGCTCCGGCGCTTGCGGTCCCGGCTTCGAGAGCGGCTGTGGCTACGCTTCCGGTGCCGGTTCTCCTTGTCTCTCTCTGGGCCAGGGGGAGGGGGAGGAGACTGAGCTGAGGGAGGACACGGCCCAGCCCACCCACTCACTGGTGGCTATGCCCCAAGCCCCAGGGAGGCCACCCCCAAGGGGAAGGGATTCGATGGAGGAGGGGAGATAGCAGGCTTCCTGGGTCCACAAGCGAATCCAGGGACCTTAGGGGACCAAGGGGACGGGAGCTGGTTACCTGAGGGGAGAGGGCCTGGAAATGCCCCCGGGGTGTAAGATACCTGAGGACGCTCAGGAGGAGCTGGGGAGCCAGAGAAGACAGAGGAGGCTGGCTCCTGGTCCCCCTCGAGGGCTGAGGGGCCTGACCCCAGGGTCGTCCCTGAGAGGGGCAGGGCTAGAGGCTGGGGAATCAAGAGACCCAATGATGTTTTCCTGAATGAAGGAAACTGGCGACCCCTCAGGAAAGACCTCCTCAACCAGCTGGCACCCACAGCCCCACCATCAGGCCCCAGGCACCAGACAGAGATCTGATAGCCCCACAAAGCCAAGACACCCAACAGTCCCTTCCCAACCAGCTGAAGAATACAAGAGTCCCTCCTCTAGGGAGGTGCCCCTTCCTGAATTTGGGCTAAAGAGGAGGTGCCAGGAGGAGTGTGCCCTGCCCACTCCGGCCCACTGCCCCTCGCAGGCTGGCATCCCAAACCACCCCTACCTGCCCATTGTCCCTCAAAGCCAGTACAAGAGAAACCAGGGTCCAGCCCCCAGTTGGCTCATACTTTTCGGGTGGCGCCTAGAACAGAGCACAGCCTTGCCTGTAAAACCAGACACCTCTGCTCAACAGACCTCTCACCTGGGAAGGAGGTGCAGGCCCCGTCACAGTATATTTCCTCACCCTTAGTTCAAAGACACCCCGGACTCCCCAACTACCCATGTCCAGGGACAGAAAAAGGAACAGATAATAAGGACAGGGCGTTAAAGTGGACTTTGGCCTCACCCATACTACTTTATACTGTACGCTTCTTCAGACAATTAAATGTGAACTTTCTGTAGATTGAGTGTCAATTCCTGAACCACTCAGGAAAGGTGCTCCTTCCAAGCACCTCAGAAAACACACAGCAGCAAACACCAGAATGCTCCTGAGAGCAGGCTCCGTACTTAGTCCCACTTGCTCTCCATCCTCACCACTGCTTTGAGAAAACACTGTGGCCACTCAATAGGAAAAATGAGGCACAAGGAGCTCGTGTAACTTGCCTGTGGCCAAAAAGCAACAAAAGAGTGAAGCCTGAATGTGAACAACGTAACATCAGCAAGTACAGTTACCAACACCTGGGCACACATCTTAACACAAAGCAGGCAGAACTCACTAGGGTCTGCCTAGAACCACTAACGACAACATCATTATCTCCTTGAAAACTAAAGAAGTAAAAAAAAAAAAAAAAAAAAAAAAAAAGACTGGAAGCAACACGAAGTAGAAGACAAACACGGAGGCCTGGCACTGGGCACAGGGAGGAGCTGTGGCCTTGGACCGCTGGCTTCACGCTTGTAAGAGGAGCAGGGTGTGAGCCCCAAGCACTTTTCCTGCGGCTGAGGCTCTGAAACAGACAAGGAGGCAGAGGGACCAACAGGAAATGGTGATGCCTGCAGGGGTGGTGGCTGAGATCAGACAAGGAACTTAATTCCCTGGAGACACAGGTGCGGCACACACAGGCAGGGGCTAAAGCTCAGAGGCCGGCCCACAAAGACAAAGATCCACAGGCAAGGCAACACGTGGACAGAGTTTCCTGCCTCCAACACGAGAAAAGGAGCTTCGCCGCTCAAAATGCTGTGGGCACATTGTGGGAACAGCTCCACTAACCCAGGGGACATGCCAGGGCTGCGAGCGTGGCCTCCCAGTGCCAGTGGGGACACCCGGGGAGAACCCAGGCAGCACACGCGCCAGCACCTCTCGGAAGAACTCAATCAGCTCCACCTGGCAGCCCGGCCTACTGCAACTTGGCCTCGCAGCCAGCCAGTCTCAGGAGGCGTTGCAGCTTTTTGCCTTACCAACATGTATAAAACCCCGGAAAAACAACCCAACCTTTCCTTAGACAAAGGTTGTACCTACCCCAAGTGCGGGAGCACCTGGCAGAAAACATCTGAAAAACACCTTTCCCTGACGGTGCCAGTTGGGAGAGTGAAGACACGCCTCTCTCCTCAGTATTACACTAAGGACGTTTTCACAATAGAAGAGGCGTCACTTACTAGGCACTTCACGCATGCCAAGCCACACGCCACACGTTCGTACACGTTTACCCGCATTTAACCTCAGCTCTGCCTCTCACCAGCTGAAACCTGGGAGAAGTGTTTAAACTCTTTGAGCCACTTTTCTCGTCTGCAAAAGGAAGGAAATCATCAGCATCACATGGCGATTACAAGGATCCATTTAGAAAAACTACACAGGGCTTAACAAAGTGCCTGGCAATTGACAAGCGCCCAGAGTTTAACTATCAAGGATTGTTACTACCATCCTCGTTAATTCCAAAATCGCAGTGACAAAACAAAGAGTCAACGTACAAACCCCGACAAAACACAGAAATACGGAGGCAGCACAGCTGCTGGGCAACAAAGGTGTCCGAACCCAGGAACGCCCAACTCCAAAGCCCACATCACGTAGAAACAGACACCCCATGTGCGCTCTCCCCAGACGCTGTCTCCTAGGCCAGCCACCCCCAACCGACTTCTGGACAGGGTTCGCTGCGCTCCCCGTTCAGGCCTCCCAACGCGGGCAGCTTCTGCCTCAAGCCCCCCACCTTCGCTCTCAAAACGACCTAAAGACAGGACGAATTTTTGCAGCCCCTAACGACTGTCGTCGTCCGGACGTTCTTGCAGCCCCTGTGCTGCTTCGCACCAGCACGACCCCACGCCTTGCTAACTCGGTACCACCGGGGGCAACGTCCCCCGCCCTCATCTCCACGGCGACCAGATTTAGGAGGCTTAATCTGTGCCCTGAGACTGGACCGGACACGGGGGCCGCTCTCTAGCTGGGAGGGGACGAGACACAAACACCCCGCGACCGTCGGGACTCCCAGAAGTCCCGTGTCGGAAGGACGCACGCGTGTCCTCTCTCACGAGCGACACCGCGTCACGCTTGCCGATACCCGGGCGGGGACCCAGCCGGGGCCCACGTGAAGGGGGTTAGCAACCGCCATTTTGGAACAAAGGGGGCGTGGAGACCCGGGCCGCTGGCCCGGCCGGAAGCGGAAGTGCCGGGGCAGCGGGAAAGAAAGGAGGCTTTGCGGGATCTGATACCTGTAATCTTTCAGTTTAAAAAAAAAAACAAAACAAAACGGAAAAGAAAAGAGAACGGGGAGTCCGCGAGGGAACACCCGGCGGGTCCGCGCCGCCTCCGCCGCGGACCACGTGGGGTGTAGAACGGCGCGCGCCGCGCATGCGTCCAGGACCCGCGCCCGCCGCCCCCTCCTCTCTCCTCCCCTCCCCTCCAGCGCGCGGCGGCACGCCGGGTGGTCACGTGAACCAGGCGCGCGCCACGGAGCGGTGGGGGGGGTGCGCAGCGCGGCCCTGAAAGGAGGGGGAAGAGAGGGGGGGAAAATGGCGGGGGACACGGAGAGAGGCCCGGAGCCGCCCCGCCCGCCGCCCCGCGCCCCCAGCGCCCTCACCTTGCTTATTTTCGTTGAGCTGCCGCTCGAACTCGTCGAAGTCCGACATGCTGAGGCGGCCGCGTAAGGGCCCTGTGCAGCTCTGGCCTCGCCTTGCCGCCCGCCCGCTCTGGCCGCTTCGGCTACTTCCGCCGCTCGCTTCGGCTACTTCCGGCCGCCGCCGGCGCTCCGCCGCCTCCTACCTAATCAAGCCCGGGCCGCCCGCCCCGCCCCGCCCCGGCTCCGCCCCTCACCCCGCCCGCCCGCCCGCCCACGAGGTGTCCCTCCCCCCTGCCCGAGCCTGGCTCCAAATAGCGTCGGCTATTTCCGGACCGTAGAAGAAATCGGGAGCGGCTGCTTCGGCTGATTCCGAAAACACCCGAAGCGAGGATTTCACCGGCTTCCCAGGCTATCGTAACTTTTCGGAAACTAGCTCCTCAACGTTCGGGTGTTTCCGTAGGTCCGCTCGTTCCTCTGCGCCCAGCCCCCCCCACCCCAAGGGTTCGGCTTCTTCCGACAATTCAAACCGTCCCAGTCTTTGGCTGCTCCAGCAGATTTCCCCCGCTCTTCTCCGCTGACCCTATCGAGCTACTTCCAACAATCAATCCTAACCGTGCGGAACTTCTGCACTTTCTGTAGATTTCCAGCACTCGCTCTCGGACCCAGCCAGAGGATTAAATCCTATGCCAAGGTTCGGCTCTTTCCGGACACTGCACTCACTCGCTCCTCCCCGGCCGGAGAACTTCGGCTCCTTCCGCCACCACTTCGGGAAGGCCTCACTCCCGGGAGACAGCTTCGGTTTTTTCCGGCGACGCTTCGGCTCCTTCCGGCTTCGGGAAGAGAAAAGGGAGGGAGGACAGAAGCGAGGTTGGTCAGGAGAAGGGCTACAGAAAAAGGGCGGAGTCCCGGCTCTCTGCACCTGGCTCTCCGGGTGGGGAGAGTGGAGGAAAAGAAGGACCGATCTCGCGGAGGGCCTCAGAAGGTTGCGCGAGACAAAAGCTGCCAGCGAGGTGAAGGGTGCGCGCGGCCGCTGCGGAGGTTGCCAGCGCGGCTTTGTGCGCCTGCGCAGGTGGAAGAGGAGGGGAGCGAGATGGCCTTCTGCGCCTGCGTAGAGATCAGTCTGAGGCGAGGTTTCTCACTGTTCCGGGAGGCAAGTGGGTTCCAGAGCCCCTAGCACGCGTGCGCGAGGCTTTCCCTTCCTCCGGGAAGGGTACCGAACTCCAGACCGTTAAGCAAAGCCGCTCGCTCCTGGTTGCTGTGGCAACCGCGTCAGCGCATTTGCCCCCTCCCGCAGCGCAGGCGCAGCAGGCAACGTAGGGGGCACTTCCGGAAGGCAGTACTCTAACTACCGCCTCCTGGCGGGCGGACGCAGGAGCCTCCGCCCGGATGTGCAGTTTCCCCCTTCCGCGGTCGCTCCTGCCAGCGGTCGTTGAGTCCACGTCTCCTGCCCCAGCGCCTCTAGTCGAGATAGGCCCGCGGGTGGTGTTGACGCCTCCCTTCCCGAGCTCTGCCCCTCCAAGTTCCCCGGGGCACAGCTGCTTTTGCTCCTCCCGGCCCTCCCTCCGGGGGTGCTAATTACACCCTGTCTCCCCAACCTCCGGGTTCCTGCCTGACCGCCCGCTCCTCGTAGCTCCCCGGAGCCCCCGTCACGGTCTCCGAGGCAACGGCCACCCCCTCCAAGAAGAGACCGGGCCTCCTTTATTCCAAATTTTATCTTCTCTCTTTAATTTAAATTCTCTGAATAATTCTTTCTCACGTAGACTCGGGGCAGTCCGGGATGCGGATGGGGAGCTCCTGGCAGAGTGGGCCAGCCTCTCCTCGGGGCTGAGGGTTGACACGGGGTATGTACAGGGCCCGGCCCCGCAGAGAGTCTCGCAGTCCTCCCACCCCCTCCTCCACGAGGAAGGGCCCGGTGAGGGCAGGACGGTGCAGCTCACGGGGGAGGAGTGCCCACGTTCAGGAAAGCGCAGACACCGACCCCCTGGGCAGTAGCTCTTGGGAGACTGGCTAACTGGAACTCCTCCCCAGGGGATGCAGAGGAAGGGGAGGATGCTAGGAACGTGAGAGGCAAGGAGGGAGTCAGATCTATATACAAGGGACCCGGGGCAGGAGTGGGGATCTGCAGGACGAGGGGAGGCGCACGCAGAAACACGCCGCCCACCCCCCAGGCCCTCTGGAGGAGCACACCACTCATGCACACGCTTGCCACTGCCACGAGGGGCAGGGGAGGGAGGGACGTGGGGGCCGAAGGGCGTGTCCCGGGCCAGGTGGGGCAGAATCACCGCTTGAAGCGGTAGGTGATGGGAAGCAGCAGCTTGCTCTTCTTGAGGGCCTGCACCTTCTTAAGGGTTTCGTCGTCCAGGGCCAGGAAGCAGCGGCGCGAGTACTCGAGCAGGCGCTCCTTGGAGGGGTCGAACTCGCCCACCTCGGCCAGCTTCTCGGGGGCTACGATGAGAAGCTCTGCGATGGGTGTGGTCAGCGCCACCGTGTTGCGATCTACTCGGTGGTGCTCGAAGGCCCGAGACATGCTTTTCAGCTTCTGGAAGGTGCCCAGGATCTTCTTGTATCGGCAAAGGACACCGTCTGCATCCTTTACTGCAGGGCCGGGCCGGGGCACAGAGACAGACATGAGAGGGACAGAGGTGGACACAGGAGGCAGATGGGGCAAGGGCAGGTGGGGAGCCCAATACAGGAAGAACTACAGAACAAAACGGGAATCAGGACGAGGAGCAGCTGGGAGCCATGGTGAGACAGTGGCACCAGGGGAAAAGGAGGAGCCTTCTCCCCTCCCCATGTCACTGATGAGAAGCCTGAGGCTCAGGGCAGGGTGACCCCAGGAGGCAAAGCCTGTGAGGAGGGACTGCAGAGCAGGACCCCACGGGCAGGCTGGGACAACCAGGCTAGGGGAGAAGGGAGGGCCTCCCGGGGCATCACAGCAGGCCCCTCCCCCCATCCCTGCTCCTTGCTCACCCCGCTGCCTCTCCCGGGCCTTGGGCTTCCCGAAGCGCCTCCGGCCAGCACTTCCCTTCTGCTTCTGCCTCTTCCTCTCCACAGCACCGCCTTCTTCAGATGCTCCGCTGAGCGAGGAGGCCGCAGACTCAGGGTCTGAGGCCTCACCCCCAGCCCCACCCCGGCCATCCCCTTCAGCCCGCCTGGGCCCAGGCTTCACCCGGCAGTGGTCCTCTGGAGAGAGGTAGAGAGAGAGGGACACATACACATGAACTTCCAGAACAGGGGAGAGGAGGCAGGAAGTCCATCTGCAAGGTGGAGACAGATGTCACACCACACACAGGTCCACAGGAGAGGGGGGGCCTCAACCAGGGCTGGAATCCCCAAAGAGACAGTGCATATAGATGTTGCAGTCTCCACCAAGATGGCTGAGTACAGTGCAGGCGGTTGGATTTGGGGGCAGAGATCTTGAGTGGGGCATGGGTTCATGCTCCTCTGACTCCAACTTGACAGCAAGAAGTCTGGAGGAGGAACTGAGAAGACCAAGACAGGACCTCAGGAGAGTCTCTGTGGGACCTCCGGAAGAGTAGACTCTAGAAATCCAAGAAGCAAGACCCTGGCTGGGGAAGAGGTTTCAGACCCTGAGAGAAACCCCAGGCTCTGGGTCTAGTGCGCTGGGAAAGTCAGGCACCCACCTTCACCTGGACAGTGTGAGCATCTGAGGCTCTGATGCAGGGGCCACCGCCACAAGGTGGGCTGGGGGGACATCCGGTATTGGGGTTCTCACCAAGAAAATCCAGAGGCCCTTGGGCCAAACATCCTAGATAGGTTCCCATCAGCAACCCAGGCCACAGGGAGTTCCAAACCAGAGAGATCCTCAATAACACAGGTGTTGGGGGGGTGGGGGGGACAGACCCCTTGCCCAAAGTGTCAGGTGTGAATCACAGGGGAATGCGGGGTCCTGCGAGGAAGCCAATCAGGAGCTGAACATCATGAGGAAGGGAACAGAAGTTGTCCTCTCCAAAAATAGGAGCTAAATTTTGGGAAAGGAAAGCCCCGACTATCTGGGGCAAGGGATGGCCACAGGGTCTTGCCCATCAGCAGAAGCAGGAATCGAGCATGAAGGAAGCTGGGCTTGGGGTCCTGGAGACCACCACGAAGTAAGGAGGAGATAACGATGCCAGCTCCCCACTGGGCCACCAAAAGGAAGGGTGTAGGTGAGGAGGGTCCCAGATCCCCAGGAAGGGCCGGAGCTGGGTGTCAGGGCCTGGGGATGGGACAAGGGACTAGATCATCAGGCACCTCACCTGCATCCATGCGGGCAGAGGAGATAAATTTGTCCAGCTGACAACGCAAGAAATCCCTCTCTTCCTCCAGGTCCTCGATGCGTTTCTGTAGCCAGGAGTTCCTTTCCAGGGCCATATGCAGCTGGGCCCTGACCCCATTCATCAGGGCCACAGTTGGGGACGCGGCTTCCGGAGGCTCTAGGGACAGCGGGGAGGCTTGGTCACACCCCAGGCCTCAAGGGCCCTGCACCCCAGCTGCCTGGGGTCCCTCCGAGCCTGCCCCCCAGCTCACCCTCGAAGTTTCCCCGAGAGGGGCTCAGACTGTAAAAGATCTGTGGGTCTAGGTGGGGCGTCTCATCGAAGGGGATGGAGATCTCGAAGGCCTCATCGTCTTTCTTCACTGGAGGGGAGAGGCCAGGGGTCACCCCAGGGAAGGCCCCAGGCGCCTCGGACCAGCCCCCAACCACAGCAGCCCTGGGGAGGAAAGGGCAGGGATGGGTAGGGCAGCAGTGGGACCAGGGTCGGGGCAGGGTCCCAGCTTCCTCACGTGTCCTCCTCCGGCTGTTTCGGTCATTCATGGCGCGACCTCCGGCGGACCCGGGCAGCTAAGCGCCTCAGGGGCACTGGACAGAAACGGCAGCCACAGATGGAGGGACATCCCGCGGGAGGTGGGGCCCAACTCCTTAGGGCTGGGGAAATGGGGGTGCTGAAGGCTGGGACTCCTGGGTCTGAGGGAGGAGGGGACCCATACCCTCAGGACCGAGCGGGGACACCCGGGGTTTCAAACTCCAGGGCTCCCAGGGAATGAGGGGGCTGGGGACCCAGACCCCGGGCTACTGAGGGAAGGAGGAGTGGGTTCCCCGCGGGGTCGACAGAGCGGACACATCCTGGCCTGAATGGGTGGGACCCTCATCACGGGTCACCTCGGGGCCAAAAGAGGCGAGAGGTGCGGGGGGGAGGAGACCGTGCCCCAACTTCCAGGCATAGGGTGGGGGTCCGGCCCACGCGAGCGCCTTCCCACGCCCCTCCCCCGCACTCGTGTGGGCGAACAGGGCCCCTCCCCCGTGGTGGAGGGGGCGGGGCGCGTGCGCAGTGCGGGGGAAGGTCACGCGTGGGGATGCGCCCCCGCCCCCGCCCTTTGTCCCCCGGGTGGGAGGGGGAGCGATGTTGCCAGGGGGTCCCAGCGGGAGATGCGCTAGGCCGCGGGTGCTGATGTGGCCACCATCCCCCCGCCCGCAGGTGCCCGGGGTCGGAGGGGCCAGGCCTCGCGCTCACCCACCCGCGCGCGGAATCCGGCCAGGGGACCGACGGCGGCGGCGCCCATGCCCGGCGCCGGGGAGCGTCTGCAAAGTGTCGCGGGGAGTGGAGGGAAGCGCCCACCCGCCGCGGGCGGGGCGGCAGAGGCCCCGAGTGTAGGGGCGGGGTGGCGAGTCGGAGGGGCGGGCAGGGACGCCGGCGCTCGCTCGGTCCGCGGGTCGTTGCGCTTCTGCGGGAGTCTCCGGCCCCAGGTGAGGCCCGCCGTTTGCGGCAAAGGTCCGGGCTGCACTTGCGCGACGGCCCCTTGTCGCGCTACCCCGCCCTCCGCGAAGCCCGGGCAGGGAACGTCAAGAAACTCCCAATTCCTGGAGAGCAGCAGGCTCCGGGGGTCCCCGGAGTGGATGGCGAAGCACGGAGTGGGGCCCGGGAAAGGGAAGGAGACAACCAGGAAAGTTGAAGCGCCGGGAGAATCCTTTTAAACGAAACCCTGGGAACTGGCCATATGGATCCCCTAGCCCGCCACTTCTCCCACCGTGTGTGCACCACCATTACAGCCCGACCACACGGTTCCCAGGCCGGGAGGAGGGGGGGGGGAGGAGGGGGGAGGGGGGCGGGGATCTGGAACACCACCACCACTAGCACTGTGGTAGTGATTACGAGCTGGTTTTGGAACATTCCCACCCAATCTTGGCCGCTCCTCCCCCAAACCCCACTCAGTTTACTCACCTGCAAAGTGGGGAGATTATGATCCCTTTTAGGTTCGTTGTGAGGATGTACTGATAGGGTGCTGGCAAAACGCTCAGCCCAGGGCCTGGCCATAGTCTAGGCCCAACAGCGGGGCGCTGTTAGTGTTATTTGAGGTCAGACAGTGGGAGGCTCTTTCCCTCTCTGGGGAGTGGAGATGGCTAATTTGTTCTTCCACCCAAAAAGAGGTCGGAAGAAGAAATGAGGCCCAGCACAGTGCCTGGCACAAAACAGACGCGCAAAGAAAATTCATTAAGAAGGCAGATGTTTATTCGGCTCCCAGCCTCTCCTCCCAGTCACCAGTTGCTACTGGACTTTTCATTTTCTTTTTCTTTTTTTTTTTTTTTGCTACTGGAATTTTGGCCAGCTCTATGAGACCAGAGCTGTAACCTTGCAGAAGGAGAATTTAAAGGTCTGCACCATTTAGAAAGCTGTGGCCACACTCCTCTCCTACCTGCTTCACATCATAGATAAACTGTAGCCTAGGTCAAAACGTCCAGTGGGAGTTACCTGCCCTAGATAGGTATTTTGCAAACTACAGGTTCATGGGCAGGGAATTCAATATAGTAGAATGGAATTAGCAAAAAGGAAAAAAGTTAATTGCATGTGGCAGAGATTTAAGTACTGCTGAACTTTTGTTGCACATATTATTTTGTGTATGTTTACTGGGTTGCCATATAAAATGTGTTTCTTACAGGAGATCCTAGCTTTAAGGAAAAAAAGGTTTAACAACACTCTACCTAGATGACACCCATTGTGAGGGGTCAAGCTAGGACTGATCCCAGTGCAGAAGGCCAACCTTCCCATCCCCAGCCAGCCAAGCCAAGCACTGTGCGGATGCACTTGGGATGACCCAGGTGAAATGCTCAGCCCAGCACCTGGCCACAGGCGACGCTCAAGATCCGGGGCGCTGTTAGTGTTATTTGAGGTCAGGCAGTGGGAAGCTCTTTCCCTCTCCGGAGAGTAGACATGGCCGATTTGTTCTTCTGCCCAAGAAGAGGTGGGCCAGGCACTTGCTGAGTCTCCCTGCTGGGCAGCAGGCAGGCCAAACCGCTGTGCCCAAAAACAAATCTCAAGTGCTCAAAATGGGAAAGGTGTTTATTGGGTGTCCAGTCTCAAGTCCTGGCTGGGGGTTGCGAGGCAGGTCTGGGGCCCCTTCCCCCAGCATCAACAAGGGGGCATCAGGAAGCTGATGCAGATGCTTGATGGCTCCCAACCACGATTTTCAGGCTGGAGGATTTTCACACGTAGCACTGTCTCCTGGGCACCTGGTCAGGCTCAGCCTGAGGCCGGAGGGCTCCACCCTAGGAAGGTAAGGTCTCCTTTCCACCTTTATCTCCAAAGTATCCAAAGGCTACTCAGGGGCTCCTCCTTCAGGCAGGGCTTGGCCTTTGCAGGAAGTGTGTCTGTGTCTGTGTCCAGGGCTGCAACCCAGCCTTCCGCACTGGCCACGTGTCTGAGGGCCACAAGAGTCCGGGCTCCCCCCAGAACCCCATGGCACCTGGGGTACCCGGCAGCCCGGCTCATGGGTGCTTCCACCGAGTGTGCTTCTGCAGGGTGTTCTGCTCCATAAATCGGCGCGGGCAGTGTGGGCACTGAAACGGGCGCTCCCCCGAGTGGACCCGGCTGTGCTGGGCCAGCTCACCAGCCTCACGGAAGCGTCGAGGGCAGAGCGGGCAGCCATGGGGTCGCCCGCCACCAGCCCGGTGAATGGAGTGGTGCCGAGCCAGGTGGCTGGCCCGCTTGAATGCCTTCCCACAGGTGTCACACTCGAAGGGCTTCACCTCCGAGTGGGTGATGCTGTGTCGCTGCAGGTATGACATGTACTCGAAGACCCGGGAGCACACGGGGCAGCTGTAGCACTTTTTCTGAGCTGAAGCCCCATCTGCCCCGGGCTCTCTCTCAGACTCCTGGTCCACCAGCACGGTGTACGGGATGCCCTGGGTGTCAATAAGCAGGTAGTGGTTGGGCCTCGAAGGGGAGGAAGGCTGGGGAGGTCCTGTGGAGGAGGAAGGTCCGGGCTCTGGGGACCTGCCTGTCCGAGAAGGAGGGGCCTCCATGGCCTCTGCGGAGGGAAGCGCCAGGGGCTGCGGGCAGGGGGGCGAAGGCAACACCAGCATCCGGAGGGGTGGCTGAGGCCTGGGGGACGGGAGAGAGGATGAGATAACACAGACGAGGGAAGCTCAGGGGCACCAGCTCCGTTCCTTCACCTTCTGTGTGCCCTGCCCAGAACTTCTGCACCCCCCAGCCTCCGTCACTTCTCCAGTCCTTCTGCCCTGGACTCTACGACCTTCTGTGAACCTTCTACCGTCTCCGTCGTAGGAAAGGCTCTTCTGTCCTGTTCCATCACCCACTGTAAACACAGGCACAAGCAGGTTCTCGCTCTAACTTCCCTAGTCGTACCCTCCTCCGGTCACTAGGTGCCCCTCTACTCCGGCCACCCGCAGGGCTTCTCTACTCCCCCCCCACCCCCCACCCCGTAGACCTGCAGGTCTCTCCTTCTCTACGCTCCTGACCCAGGTCTGGGTGTTAGCCCATCCTATCACTCCGCCCAGGAGTGTTTTCTACCCATTCTGTATTCGCCTAAGCTCTAAGGCCCCCAGGTCCTGACCCACCGTCCAACAACCTCCCTGGACACCCCTGAGCCCCCCTCCCTTCCTAGCTCGGCTACCGGCAGATTCTCTCCAGTCCACGCCCATCCACTGCCTGCCCCCCCCCACCCCCCCCGCCCAGGTTCTCTCTAGATCCTAGCGCTCTCTAGGGCTCCACCCCCGGCCCGCGGCCCGGCCTCCGAGCCTTTCTCGGCGAGCTCGCGGCCAAGCCCTCCCGAGCTCCCGCGGCGGCCCCGCCCCGTTCGGCGCACAGGTCCCCGCTCCTGGCCCCGCCCCTCTCCGCGGCCCGCTCCCTGCTCCCTCCCGCCTCCCGGCCCCCGTACCCGGTGCAGCAGCTTCTCGGGTCCGGGCGACTCCGGAACGGCCCCGGGCTACCCCCGTGGTCGCAAGTGATGGCGGGGCGGGAGCCTCTGGGTGTCCCCCGGGAGCTGGTAGCACCGGTAACAGGAGAGAGGACCGGGGCCCAGAGAAGAGGGTCCAGGGGAGGAAGGTGGGGGCGGGGCGCCTGGGGCCTTCGGGAAACGGATCCGGCCAGAAACACACGCCGAGAGGAAGGTTCCCGGGTGCTAACGGTCCGGGCCGCCCCCTCTCACCCTGCCGCCCATCCGCCGCCCCTCCACACACACACACACAAATAAAAGCCCTAAAGTGGAGTGTGGAATGTTTATTGAGTAAGGGGTGAGGGTTGTGGGTGGGAAGGGGGATATACAGAAACGAGCCAGACCGCGCCGTGCTCTTTTGTCAAATCTTCCGCGCAGACAACCGTTCACCGCCTCGGAGGAGCGGAAGCCCAAGCCTCAGAGAGGTCGCGTCACTTGCAGAGGCTCACACAGCACAGCTGGGCCGGAACCCAGCTCAGAGGCTGGCTCCCAGGCCCAGGGAGGGGCAACGACTTGGTCTACATCACACAGCTAGACAGGAAGGTAAGGAAGGAACGGTTTTTCTCCCCTTGGACAGATGGAGAAACTGAGGCCCAGGGTAAGGCAGTAACCTCAGAGAGGCAGGGAGCGTGTGTGGGAGCGACGCTGTGTGGCTCGCGAGGCCCGGGGGCCCGGGTCGGGGCCTCAGTGCAGGCGCACGTGCTGCGCCAGCTCGGCGGCGTCCTGGAAGCGGCGCGGGCACAGCGGGCAGGTGTGCGGCGGGCCTGCGCGCGCGCGGTGCGTGGCGCGGTGCCGCGACAGGTGGCTGGAGCGCTTGAAGGCCTTGCCGCAGGCGCCACACGTGAAGGGCTTGAGGTCCGAGTGCGACACGCGGTGGCTCTGCAGCCGCAGAGGGCTGGCAAAGACACGAGCGCACTCCGGGCAGCTGTAGCCCTTGCGCGGGCCGGGTTCTCCCGGCGCCGCCTCGCGCTGGGGCGGGCCCCGGGGCTCCTCCTCCAGCTGCACCGTGTAAGTGTAGGGGACCCCGTTGGCGTCGATGAGCAGGTGGCGGCCGAGCCGCGGGGGTCGGGGCCCTGCCGCCGAGGATGGAGTGGAGGAAGGGCCTTCCGTCTTGGGGAAAGGGGGAGCCTTGGGGGGCGGTGGGTCCATGGCCTCTGGGGAGGAGGACCGAGGGTGGGGCGGCCGAGGCGGCAGCAGCAGCATCTGGGGTGTCAGCTGGGAGCAGTGGAGGGGAGAGAAATTAAAATCGCCGCTTCCTGGAGGAAGTGTCCCCATTATTACTGCTTGTCATGCCCTCTGCACCACTGACCTACCTCTCCTGCAAAACAGAAACCGACTCTAGGCCAGACCGCGTGTTCCATCAAGCCGCTTCCAGGACACCTCCAACTGGGCCGGGCACATCCCTGCCTCTCTCCTCCTGCAGCTTCCTCTCAGCCCCCGAGCCGCACCAGAGGCCTCCATCCCGCCCCTTGCCTTCCCCGCAACTCCCCCACAGCCTGCCGGTCTCCAAGTCGGCCTCCTGTCTTCACACCTCCGTGGCCTCTTTTATTTCTAACGGGTCCTCTCTCCTCTTCCCAGGCCCAGGTGGGGGCACCAGGGTCCCTGGAAGGCCTGCCCACCTCTGGACACGCCCGTGGCCTCGCTTCGCTCCCTTTCTTGGTGCGGGTCCAGAACGCCACTAACACAGTTCCCCGCCTTCCACTCTGGGCTTCTCTACGGTCCTGCACTTAATCCCCCCCACCCCCAAGTCTCAACGCCCTCACCCCTGCCTAACCCATTGTCTGCAGTTCGTGTACACATCCCTAGGACGCCTCGACCGCCTGCCTCCTGTGCGCCCCACACCCTGAACCCTGCTACCATCTAACCCCCCACCCCCACGCCCCATCCTTGTTTGTTCTGTCTTTACCCTTCAGGGCCTCCTCCTACTCCCCGCTGCTCTGACCTGGGCCCCCGAGCCCCCTTCCCCCTCCTCTCCGTGAGCATCTGGCACCTCTGTTACTCCATCCCTGCAGCCCGCTCCTCTGTAGCCCCAGCGCTCAGGCCCTCCGTCCCCCTCGTCGCCGCACCCTCGGGGCCCCTCTCTCCCTCCGGTCCCCCCGCCCCGGGCTCCTTCCCGGCCGCGCCCCACCCCCACTCCACCCCACCCCCGGCGCGCCTGCCCCTCCCCCAGCCTCGCGCCGTCCCGGAGCCAGGCTCCTCCCTCCGTCCCGGCCCCCGTACCCGATGCGGCGGCCTCTCGGGACCGGAGGAGCGGGCCGAGGTCCCGGGCGGCCCGGGCTTCCCCTCGCGAGTGCCGGCGGCGGCGGGACCGAGACTTCCGGGAGCTCCGGGCCGGCGGCGCCGGGGACGCGGGCGCGGGGGGCGCGGGCGCGGGGGCGCGAGGGGCGGCGGCGTCGCTGGAAAAGGGCACCCTCCGGAAACGCGCACGCCGCAACGAAGGTTCCGCTGGCCGTGAGCCGGCGGCTCCCACGGCCCGCTTGTCGTGAGCCCCGCGGCTGCGGGCGGAGGGCGCGGGCTCCACGGAGACAGCCCCGCCCCTGCCCCGGCTCCCCTCCGCACCCGACAGGAACTGTCCGGCTGCTGCGACAGAGATCAACTCATAAACCGTCTAGGCGGTCTGTCTTTGCCCGATGTCCCTGAAGGAAGGGGCGCGCCCAGTTCTGTCCTGTTGCCACTGGGCCGTCCCGCCTGCGCCCCCGGCCCGGTGATGCAGGGAGTGGAAGGAGGGGGTTTCTGTCCATCGGGTAAACGGGGAGACCGAGGCCCAGAGGCCAGCCATCAGAATGTGGCACAAGCCACTACTCTCCCACCCAGCAAATGGGGGAAACCGAGGCCCACAGAAGACCAGATGTCACCAGTGACAGAGATGAGGAGCTGGGGCATTCCCCACTGGGCAGATGGGGAAACCGAGAGCCAGAAGGCCAGAAGTTGCTGAATGTGGAGTTGGAGAAAGGTGGCTCTTCACGTCAAGTTGAAGGGAAGTTGAGGATTGATGGCGCCTTAACAAAGCGTGGTGCCAAGGGGGAAACCGAGGCCGGGCTGCAGGGCCCCGGTGCATGTGCGCGTCGCCACGGAGAGGGGCCAGGCAGGACAGGCCGCATCTGGAGATTCATGTGGTGGCACGATAGCCGCATGTGGGGCACCCACAGCTCGTCCTACAGTCATGCAGGGAATTGTCAAAGAGCAGGGAAGCGGTGCGGGAGACAGGGGACAGCAGCAGCAGGGCGGGGTAGGGCACAGTGGAGAAAGGGGTGTTATTGCTGTGCCCAGCCCCAGGACCTGAGGGAGGTGGGAAGCGGCAGAGCTATCAAAAAAGAAATTCCTGACCTTCACGCTGCCCAATGGGACAGACACTAGACGAGTGGAGCTACTGTGCCCTTGGTGTGGCCATTGTGGCTGAAGACCTGAATTTTAAATGGTATTTCTCTTAATTTACATCTAAATAACCACACGTGGCTAGTGGCTGCCTAGTATGGGGCAGCCCCTGAGCCACCCTCAACCAGTTGGAAACTGGAGACCAGAGGGCCAGAAAGGACTCACAGTAGTATTCGGTTTGGACCACATGCTACTTTTCAGTGTTTTACTGGGGGCAACATTTAAGAAGCCAGAAAATGTACACACAAATTCATAATTCCAGGCACACTTGGAAAAAAAAAAAAATGTCTAGGTGTGGCAATAAGCTGGAACTGAGAAAGTATTCTTCAGAAAACCTTCCAGAAACCCCCAAATGCCCCAACATTTGTGATATTAGGCTAAAATTAAAGACCCTCTAGAACTGTGCTGTCCAAAACAGCAGCCACCTGCGACACATAGCTTTTGGAGGCTTGACAAGTGTCCGGGCTGAATTGAGGTGTGCTGTAAATAAATGCAAGGCACCCAACAAATTCTGAAGACCTAGTTCCAAAAGAAAAGATTATCAACTCTTGCACAAATGACTTTTATATTGATTACATTTGGACATGAGAATACTTTGGACATACTGGTTTAAGTAAGGTATGTTATTAAAATTGATCTCACCTGTTTCTTTTCACGATTTTTAATGTGGCTCACATTCTGTTTCTACGGGACAGCGCTGTCCTGGAGATTCTTCCCCTTGTGATTTCACAAGGAGCCAGGCAGTAGGGACAGTGGAGACCCTGAACTGAGGGCATGCCTGGTTCAAAGGGCAACAACACTGTCTATCTACACCAGAGTTTCTCAACACTACTGATATTTGGGGGCTGGATCATCCTTTGGTGTCAGGGGCTGTCTTCTGCATTGCAGGCCAACATGCCTGGCCTCTGCCCTCCAGAAACCAGTAGCCCCCTCCCTCATTCCCACCCCCCTCTTGTGAGGGCAGACATGCCAAATGTCCCCCAGGGCAACACTGATTCTGGTCTACACAGACAACCACCCAATGAGTCTCCTGCCCAGATCGCCTTTCTGAGTTTTAGACCCATATAGTACCTGCGTCCATGAGAACCGCACCACCCCACCCCACGCCCATCCCTGGAAATGACAATGACCAACATTTACTGAGCCAGGACTGCGGCGCTGGCCTTTGCTAAGTGTACTGCATCCTCAGAGCAGACCTACGAGGTAGGGGTTGTGAAGATGCCTTTCATACATGGGGTAACTGAAGCTGGGCAAGATCATGTGATTGGCCTGGGTTCATACTGTCCTCAGGACAGTTCCTGCTTCTGCCTGACTCCACCAGTCAGAGCTCATGACCATTGTCTGCAAGGAGTTCACACCTCCCCACCACCACCACCACTACAGCACTGCAAACCAGTTTGCCCCCCGCTTACAGTGAAAGCCCCCCACCCACCCTCTGCCTCCTCCAGCACCCTCTTTTTATGGCAATAGTGCAACAATATATATTCTTTAAACCTACAGAATCATGTCATCCCCTGATTTAAAGCCCCCTCACTGCACTCAGAAAACCCGGAAACCCATCAAGCACAGTGCAGCCCCCAGCCTCTCCCATGTCCAGGACCTTTGTTTGCTGTTCTTTCTCTCTGGAGTGTTGTTTTTAGCCCCCCACGAGGATGGACCCTTTCTGGTCTCTGCTCAGATATTTCTTCATGGAAGCTTTGCTGTGTTTGAGGTCAAACTTGTGTGACCACATCCCTCACGCTGGCATTTGAGGCCCTTCATGAAGTGGCCCAGCCGCCTCACCTCACCCTCCAGAGCTCCAACCGCACACAGCACCTCGCAGCCCTCCGACCAGACCCCGAACTTTTGTGGCTCCCGGTGCAAAGGCTCATGTGTTTTCTTGACCTAGAACTCTTCCCCTTTCCTCTGCTGGCAGCCTCCTCCTCGGTCTTCCAGAATCCTGTGCGTCCTGAGCTCCTATACGCCCTGCTTGTCAGCTCCAGGAGACTTCTTATACCTCGTCTGCTCGGGACCTTCCCTGGCTCCACCCGGCATTCCAGGCCTCTCCCCGTGTGCCCCAGCCACCCTGACCAGTCAGCCACACCGAACCATTCTTGGTCCACGCTTCACACTTTGGAACGTTGTGTCTCTGCTGGTGCTGACTGTCTGGCATTTTCACCCCCCTTCTGCTAGCAAGTAAATCCCTGGCGCTCAGCAATCTCTCCCACTTCATCTGCAACCGATTCCTCGTGTCCCCAAACTTCCATTCACACAGCACATATGCGGCCTTGCTAAATCCTCTTAGTAATCCGGTCAGGCAGACCCTCCACTGAGCCTCAGGAAGGGCAAGAGGCTTACATCAGGTCTCCAGCCCAAGTGACAGAGCCGGCACTCACACCCGGTGTCCAGCATCCCCACTTCCCTCCCCAGCCTACAGTCTGAGCCCTGCCTCCTGCAGGAGCTGTTCCTGGACCAATCTCTTCTCAACGTCTACCATCCATTCCACATTATCTTGCATTCCCTCGCGACAAGCCCTTCTCCCCTTTAGGAATAAAGTGACTGCCGAGCCTGTGCCTCTGGGCCAATTTGGGTCTTAGCAATCCACTCACCAGGCTTCCTGCCCTCCTCTCGGCACCCCATCCCAGGTCCCCACACCCTCCCTCACAAGGCTTCTCAATTTCCAAGGCTCACTGCCATTGGGGCCACTCTGTCCCACGCCCCAAGACCGTTAAGTCGCCCAAACCCTCACCGCTCCATTGGGCAGGATCCTAACAATGCCACATCTCCTGCCCCGACCCACTGCTCCGAGCCTTGGCCCAGCCATCCTACCCTGGTGTAGTCGACAGTGTGGGCTGCAACGATGAGTTCCAGGACGCTTCCAACCTCCCAAGCAGAGGGAGGTGTGCCTAAGAAAGCTCTCTGGCCAAGAACTCACACCCACAAAGGAAATGTCCCTACACCATTTGGGTTCCAGCCCGACCCCAGCAACTTAAGAAGACTCAAAATTCACACTGATTTGAGCCTGTCTCAGCAGGCCCCATGAGTTGCCACAAATAAGGAATGGAGCAGTACGTGCTGCCTTTGAACGGTACCTCACACTTGTAGCTCGCCTATGAGACTTCCATCCCATTTACAGATTGGGAAACTGAGTTCCTGACCGGGACAGTGATCGATCCCAGGCGACAAAGGGGGGTTGTGGCGGAGTCCGGGATCCAACAAGAGGCTCCCGCCTGTCACCCCTGACCAGAGCTGGCTGGGGGCCACAAGCCATTCCGTATTTCAGGAATTTGGAAACTGAGGCTCAGGTCACACAGCAAGCCTCTACCATCTGTACCAAAAACAAGAGGTGCTATGGAGCCTCCGTGGCCTCTCCACCGTCCCGGAAGTTCCTTCCGGCCTAGTCGTCCCGGACGTACGGGGCCGGCTGCCGGGCATCCTTCACACTCGCCGACAGAGCCGACAGAGCCGGGCGAGCGAGCGCGACGCCGCCCGAGCGGGTGCGCGACGAAGGCTCTGACGCGCCGTGGCTCCTCGGGTGCGCGCAGCTCTGGAAGAGCCGGATCACGCTGGCGGGGCCTGGGCTCTGGCTTGGGGGGCTCCTCCCTGTGCTCGCGTAGGGCGCACCCCGGCGGTCCGAGAGGGTCCGAGGCCGCCGGGGGCGCAGGAAGAGGAGAGAACCCGCTGAGCGGCGGGGGCCACCCCGAGGAGAGCCGGGGCAGGCCGACCTCAGGGCGCCGAACCTGGGGCAGGACGGACGGAGTTCGGAGAGTTCTCCCTTCGCAACTCACCGCCTCTGAGCCTGTGCGGCCCGCGGCCCCGGGCCCGGCGCCCCGAGCCCGGCCGCGCGCCACCCGGTGCCCCACAGGTTCCTCGGCACCGCCCGGCGCCCCGCACGGTGGGACGAGCTCCGGGGGCCCCCCCAAAACTGCCCGCCGCGCGGGGAGGGACGCGCCGGCAGCGCCGGGCCCGCTCCCGCCGCCATGTGGCCGGATGGCGCCCCGGAAATCCGCCCCGACCGGAAATGATCTCCCCAAACAACGGTTCCGGCGGCGCAGTGGGAAACGGCCTGAGAAAAGGGGTGTTAGTGTCTCTGTTGCCGCACAGCAAAGACCGAGGGCCGGAATTATTCATGCCCCGCGGCGGCTGAGGAAACCCAGGCCTTGACACTTAACACCTCACACGGTAAGAAAATAGTATTCCCCCTGTGCAGCTGGTAAAACCAAGGCCGGAGAGAGGTCGTCACTGGCCCTGGGTCACACGCTTCTCAGGGCCAGTTACGGTAATGCCAGCTCCTCCATAGGTCTGGAGCGCTGGAGGCAAACGACCCCCAGATCTAGAGCACACCTGAACTCTGGGCCTCCACCCGCACAGCCAGCAGGGAAGCCCTTCCCTAAGGAATAGTCCCGGATCTGCTGGGCCACCTCCTGGGAAGGTCAGGGGTGGGCAGAGGGGGCCTGCAGTCCCACCCCAGCTGGGTGAGTCAGTGCTGGCAGAGGTTGCTGGAGCGCTTGAAGGTCTTTACACAGGGGCCACACACTTAAGGCCAGAATACCGAGCGTGAGACATGTGCTGGTGGCGTGGAGTGCATTCTTACAGGTTTGCAAGCACACCAGAACCCTGGGGGGACTTGGCCCATCTCCCTTTGCATCCTGAGCTGCTTCCTACACCCACAAGACATGTGGAGAGTACCTCATGGAAATCAATAAGTAAATGACTCCTTGGGTGTGGGGGCACAAGTGAGGACAGAATAGGTGACCCACTTGCTCTGGTTTGGGATGGGTCCCAGGACTTTCCCAGTTTCAAAACTGAGAGGAAGAAACAAAGACCAAGACAATAAAATAGATGTCCTAACAGATTTGGCAAAACATTACCATCTGGTTGAGGACAGGGAGTAGAGAATTCATTGGTGATTTACAGAGGGATTATTGAAGCCAGAGAGTGAACTCCCCTGTCATAAATCGCACCCGGTACAGAGTTAAAACCCAGGGTCCCTCCCTCTTGGGTGAGGCCTATGGGAAAAAGAAGATCATTCATCACCTTATGAGGTGAAAGCATTTTTTTCATTATTTCTCCTGCTTTCACTACCTATAGACGGCCAGCACACCTCAAGGTTGGAGATCATTCAGTTTGGGATAGAACAACCCAGAAAAGGATGCTGCCTTTTCTAGTAGAGATGCCAGAGCCAAGCTCTGCAACTGACATCTCTCAAGCTGGATGTGGAAGAGCTGGGGAAAGATTCCCGGCACACTGCTCACTGAAGACATCAGTTTTAAGAAACAATCATCAAAACTAAAAGGCAGCCTATGGAATGGGAGAAAGATATTTGCAAATGACATATTTGGTAAAAGGTTAGTATCCAAAATCTATAAAGAATGTATCAAACTCAACACCCAAAAAACAGATAATCCAGTGAAGAAATGGGCAGAAGACATGAATAGGCACTTTTCCAAAGAAGACATCCAGATGGCTAACAGACACATGAAAGATGCTCAACATCACGCATCATCAAGGAAATACAAATCAAAACCACACTGAGATACCACCTCACACCTGTCAGAATGACTAAAATTAACAACTCAGGAAACAACAGGTGTTGGCAAGGATGCGGAGAGAGGGAACCCTCTAACACTATTGGTGGGAATGCAAATTGGTGCAGCTACTCTGGAAAACAGTATGGATGTTCCTCAAAAAATTAAAAATAGAGCTACCCTATGACCTGGCAACTGCGCTACTAGGTATTTACCCAAAGAACACAAAAATACAGATGTGAAGGGGCACATGCACCCCAATATTTATAGCAGCATTATCAACAATACCCAAGCTATGGGGAGAGTCCGTATACCCACTGGTGGAGGACGAGAAAAGATTTGGTGTGTATATATGTATGTGTATATATGTATGTATGTATATACATACATACATACATATATACACACAACAGAATATTACTCAGCCATCAAAAAAAAAAAAAAAAGTTAGGGGCACCTCGATGGCTCAACTGGCTAAGCATCCGGCTCTTGATTTCAGCTCAAGTTATGATCTCATGGTTCATGAGATCAAGCCCCACTTGGGCTCTGTACTATCAGCCCAGAGCTCGCTTGGGATTCTCTCTACCTCTCTCTGTCCCTCTCCGGCTCGTGCTCTCTCTTTCTCTCTCTCAAAATAAATAAACATAAAACAAAAAAAAAAAAGACTGAAATCTTGCCATTTGCAATGACATGACTGGAGCTAGAGTGTATTATGCCAAGTGAAATAACTCAGAGAAAGACAAATACCATATGACTTCACTCATATGTGGAATTTAAGAAAATACAGATGAGCATATGAGAGGGGTGGGGAGAAGAGAAAGGGAAACAAACCACAAGAGACTCTTAACAATAGGGAACAAACTGAGGGTTGGGGAGGGGGGGGGTTAGATGGGTGATGGGCATTAAGGAGGGCACTTGTTGGGATGAGCACTGGGTGTTGTATGTAAGTGATGAATCACTAAATTCTACTCCTGAAACCAAGATTGCACTGTATGTTCACTGACTAGGATTTAATTAAAAATTTGAAGACAAAGGCATCAGTTTTCTGTCCCTGTCGATAATAGAGACTCAGCTTCCCCTAATGCACCAGGATGTGCTTCGCCTGCTCCCTAGTAATCCTGAACCACCAGCGGCAGAAGGAACACTTATAGGAAGCCTGATTACTTGAAGACCTTGCCAGGAGCCTCACAGATGAAGTTCCAGACACCCAAGAGGAAGAGGCCATGAGCCTGGAGACAGAGAGCATTCTTGAAAACCTGCAGGCACTTAGGATAGCTGAAAACCAGGTGGGAGTCAGCTCCCTTACTTCCAGGCTGTCACCAGGCTTCTCCACTCCCACTGTGTATATGTAGGTGTATGGTATGTCCTTCTGGTCACTGAACAGGTACTGGCCTTGACTCAGAGCAGGAAACGAGCCTGAAAGCCTGGAGAGAGGGGAGAAGGGTGTGGAGGAGGAGGAGGAGGAGGGGGTGGGGTGCAAACTCAGGGGACGGGTACTGGTTGAGGACATAAGCCTCCGCGATGAAAACAAAGCCATGGGCATCACTGAATCCAGAGGAGAAGCTAAAGGAGGAAAAACTGCATTAAGTGAAGGCACAGAGAATTAAGCTAAGGGTTGTGGTGACCAAAGACCTTCTCTGCACCCCCCCAGTCTTGGCTTACCCATGTCATCCTCCATCCTCTAGTCCTTAAACCCCCCATCTTGACAAGGGGCTGGGGGGGGGGGGGGGTGGTTTCCGTGGCCCTCTGTGCGCCAAACGCTAGGCTAACTGTACCACTTCTCCGCGCTGCCAGGACTCACACGGGCCTCCTGCATCTATCAACCGATTCCTACCGGTGTCCTTATGCTTCGGGGCCCCTGCTCCGGGGAAGGGAGAGGGGTGCTCCCAGGTACTCGGGAGGCGGCCCAGCTGTCTTTTAGGAGCATGGAACTATCGACTCAGACCGGAAAGGAGGGGAGCGGTGTTCACATGAAAACCGTCTGGGCGGAAACACACGCCCTCCAAGGAAAGGTTCCAAACGCCTTTTGTTCGATCAATCGCTCACCAAATATTTGTCAAGTGTCTCCTCATGTCAGCTTCTGGGGATAAAAGTGAGCAAACCAGATCGAAGTAGTCCGTCCCTTCGTTCCCTTTAGAGGCGACAAATCTTATTTTTATTGGGCACCTGCTGCAGCAAGGCGCTCTCGTGGGCCTCGTGGGGGCGACAAAGACCAAAACATTGAACCTGTCACCGCCCCCGCCCCCCCCCCCCCCCCCAAGCGACCTAAGCACGTGGAAGCAGTTACGGATGACAATCAGGACACTGAAAGCATCACTAATGGATCTTATGTAGGGGAGACTGGAATTTCAAAGGTCCTTTAGTGTCTCAAACTCAGCCCTACCGTTTTGCAGAGAACACTGAAGCCCAGAGAGGTTAAGTGAAACGTTGGTCACACAGCAAGTGGACGCCAGAGCTGGGATGGCAACTCAAAGTTGGGAGTCCATACAATTTCTCATCCCATTATGTTCATTCTAGGGAAATTGTTCCATGGCCCCTGAGAGGTACAAGGGGTGAAACTAGAAAGTTCAGATTGTAAATGGGAGCTTCCTCCGGGAAAGAGTTCCCTGAGTGTGACGCAGAGAGGTGGATCCTGGCCAAATACATGCCAGCTGTGGGTGTTGGCAAGGAAAAACCAGAAGGCGGGACCTAGACTCAATGCTAAGTGTTTTGAAGGATTAAGCATTCCATCATGATTCTGTGGCAAACTTCAGATTTTAATCAAACAGTTTAGCAATGATAGGATCCCAATTGAGTCTCCAAACAATCAGACTCCAAGTCTCTCCGGGTGAATCTGAGAAGCATTGTGTGACAGCATTGGCCATTTGGTGACTCCGTTTCCCCCTTTGTCATGTAGAGGCCACCATTTTTTGTTGTTGTTTTAATACATATAAGACGTAAATTACACAAAGTACACAAGCCTTAAGGTTACAGATCAGTGGATTTTTACATGTATTCGTAGCAGTATAACCAGCAACCCAGAGAGAGCTCCCCAAAATGCTTCCTATCAGCCATTAATCCCCAGGGAGGGTAACCACTTTTTGTTTCTTTTCTTTTGTAAATGTGTATTTTTGAGAAAGAGAGAGAGAGAGAGAAGGGGAGGGCAGAAAGACAGGGACACACAGAATCCAAAGCAGACTCTGTCTCTGAGCTGTCCCCACAGAGCCCAATGCAAGGCTCAAACTCACAACCCATGAGATCATGACCTGAGTCAAAGTTGGTCGCCCAACCAAATGAGCCACCCAGGCGCCTCCACTTTTTCTGATTTCAATTCCAAAAGACTGCGTTGGCCTGTTTTTAAACCTCATGTAAACAGGGGCACGTGGGTAGCTTGGTTGGTTGAGCATCTGACTCTTGATTTTGGCTCAGGTCATGATCCCAGGGTCGTGAGATCAAGCCCTGAGTCAGGCTCCATAATGATTGTGGGACCTGCTTAAGATTCTCTCTCCCTCTCCTGCCTCTCCCCTGCTTGCACATGTTTTCTCTATAACTTAATTTTTTTTTTTAACATTTATTTATTTTTGAGAGACAGAGAGAGATAGAGCACAAGCAGGAGCACAAGCAGGGGAGGAGCAGAGACAGAGGGAGACACAGAATCCAAAGCAGGCTCCAGGCCCTAGGCTGTCAGCACAGAGCCCTATGCGGGGCTCAAACTCACAGACCGCGAGATCATGACCTGAGCTGAAGTCAGCTGCTTAACCAACTGAGCCACCCAGGCACCCCTCTCTCTATAATTTAAACCTCATGTAAATATAATTGTATTGTACCTTTTTGTGACTGATTCTTTCACTCATCAATATCTCAGCCACACTGTTGTTTTCAATAGTCCCCCCCGCCCCCCACCAATGTTGTGTAAGTTCTGCTGTATGGCTATCCCACAATTTCTTTTTTTTTTCTTTATATATATATATATATATATATATATATATTTTTTTTTTTTTTTTTTTTTTTTTTTTTTTTTTTTTTTTTTTTTTTTTTTTGAGAGGGAGACAGAGTGTGAATGGGGAGGGGCAGAGAGACAGGGAGACACAGAATCCGAAGCAGGCTCCGGACTCTGAGCTGTCAGCACGGAGCCCGATGCGGGGCTAGAACTCACAAACCATGAGATCATGACCTGAGCTGAAGTCGGAAGGATGCCCAACCGACTGAGCCACCCAGGTGTCCCTCTTTTTTTTTCTCTTTAACTGTCAATGGACATTTGTTTTGGCCTATCATGAATAAAGCTCCTAAGAATACACCCACTCCTGTACGTGTCGTTTGGTGGATACAAGGACTTGTTTCTTCTGGTGTGTATCTGGGATCAGAAGTGTTGGGACCTGGAGTAAATGTACGCTTAGCATCAGTAGGTATTAATAGTCTTCTAAGTGGCTGCAGCAACTTACATTCCTGTCAGCAGCGTACGTGGGTTCCAGCTGCCTCACACCCTCCCCAACACTTGATACCGAAAGTCCTTTTAACCTCAGCCTAAGGGATGGGAAGAGTGTCACATTTCATACTTTCCTGATGCCAAATGATGCTGAGCACTTCTGCCTGTGTTTACTGGTCACTTTCATAGCTTCTTCTCCGAAATGTCTTTTGAAATATTTGGCCCATTTTAAGTTGAGGGATCTCTCTCGATGGCCAGGAAGGAGGCCCAGAGGGTTGAAGAAACCAAGGTCTGGAAAAGCTGAACAATTTGTTCGTGTGACACAACATTCCTAGTCCATCAGGCTGCCATCACAGAACACCAGATACCTGGTGGGAGAAATGTACTCACAGTCCTGGAGGTCAAGAACTGTGACCAAGATGCCAGCAGATTCAGTGTCCGCTGAGGGGCTCCCTCCAGATTCACAGACAGCAACTTCACACGTGGAAGGGGTGGGGAAGCTCTCTGGAGTCTCTTTTATAAGATCACTAAACCCATTCATGAAGCCTCCACCCTCATGACCCAGTCAATTTCCAAAGGCCCCCTCTCCTAACACCATCACATTGGGGATTAGGTCTCAATAAGTTAAATGCGGACAGGGAGACACAAACATTCAGTCTATGGAAACAGTAAAGCAGGCACTTACATGCTAGGTCCTGAGTCTCTGATGGTCTCTGAATATGGCCAGATACTGCCCCATCTAAGTGTTCCCCAACCGAATGCACTTACCAAGAATCTGGGAAGCAGATGTGCTCCAAAGGGCAAGAATGAAAAAGAAGCAGGACAGATGACAGTGGGTGCTTCCAGAGCACTTGGACTTGCATAGTTCAAGTCCAAGTGGGAGGTGCTGCAGGACTTGAAGGAAAAGTGTTTAGTAAACCCAAAGACACTAGAGCTTGATGCGGATGTAGGGAAACTGGAACCCTCAGACGCTGCTCGTGGGAATAAGAAGTGGTGTGTTTCCTCCAAAAGTTAAAGATGAAAGTTACCATATGACCCAGCAATTCCATTTGCAGATAAATCCTCAACAAAACTGAAAACACAGGGGGGCACCTGGCTGGCTCTGTCGGTAGAGCATACAACTCTTGATCTCGGGGTTGTTGCGTTCGAGCCCGACTCTGAGTGTGGAGAGATTACTTAAAAATGAAATCTTTTTTAAATATTTATTGATTTTGAGGGAGAGTATAAAAAAATCCTTAAAAACAAACAAAAAAACCTGAAAACACGTTCACACAAAAACTTAGGCATAAATGTTCAGAGCAACATTCTTCATAATAGCCAAAATGTGGGTAATATAAACAAATGTCCATCAACATCTGAGAAGTAGTTCAATCCTATGTAAGTATATCCTTTCCAAGGGATATTATTCAGCCAAGGCTGAGTAAACCTAGAGAACTACCCATCTTCCAGAGTGACTAAGCATAATGTACTCAGCCAGGGACAATACTGGCTGGAGACATGAACAGTTACTAGCTTGAGGAACTTAGACGATGTGCTGCAACCATCACAGGAGGGTTTTGAGCGAGGCACTAGCATTGTGAGGGCTTTAGGATTTCTCTGAAACTAGTGTCCTGAGGTCAGCAAGAAAGAAGCTGGGATGAAGGTGGTGCTATCACTTGGCCTGGGAGCTGGAGGTAGGCAGGAGTCAGAGGATGCTTTCCAGAGGAGGTAAGTTGTGAGGGAAAAAAACCCGCCAGGCTCCACCAGAAGGGTTACCCTGAGTGGCAGTCACAGATGGAGACCTAACACCTTGAGGAATGAAAGTGTGAGATTTCAATTGGGGGGGGGGGGGGGGTAAGAAATGCTGTGTTTGACCAGGGCACAAAGTAGTAACAGGTGGGGCTAGAAGGCTTGGTGGGCACTACACTTCATAGAAGGGCTTTAAATGTCAAGCCAAGGAGCTGGGATTTTTGTCTTGACTCAAGAGAGCCATGCAAGGGGCTTGAGCTGAATGAGGTCAGATCTGAGTTTCAGAAAGCTCTGCCAGACTGTGTTGGTGGGCTAGTGGAAGCTGAGAGGCCAGAGGGGGGCCGATGCTGAAATCCAAACATGAGAAAGCATGAGGTCCAAGCTAGAGAAAGGGTGGTAGACATAGAGAGATTTCAAGAGCGATTACACGAGGAGCCCTAAATTCTCATTTTTCAGATTCCATTGGCTGATTTTAGAGACTCTTTTCTTAAGTTCACTTATTGAGAGAGAGAATATGGATGAATCCCAGGCAGGCTCCGCGCTGTCAGTGCAGAGCCAATCTCATGAACCACGAGGTCATGACCTGAGCCAAAACCAAGAGTCGGACTGAGCCACCCAGGCTGATGTTAATGTCCTCAAGAACTTCAGAGCTGCAGAGAGGAACTCGTCACGCGAGAACAATAAGGGCATTAGCCCCTGCGTGTCCCACCATGTCCGTACAAAGGCATTACTTGGCGCTTTCATACCTGGTTCTACTTGATTACCCTGCGAGGTAACGCGTTACCATTCCCGCTTTACAGGACAGGGAACTGAGGCTGAGAGAGGGAGTTCACTGCTCAAGCGCACACTGGTAGTGACCTTCCCCCCTCCGCTCCCCCCCCCCCCCCCCCCCCAATCCCTTAAGCCAAGGGTGTCCGTGGTTATAGCTTCGGTTCCGGCCTTCGGAGGCCGATCGCCCTCCCTCCACCACCGTGGCCCTTCCAGCCTCCGCCTGCCTCTCTACGGTGTTCCTCCAGCCCTTCTGCACACACGCTTCCTCTCGTTTCCCTCCCACCCTGGCTGCTCTCTACCCGTCGCCACTCTCTCTATGGTTCGCCCTCCCCGCAACGCTCCCCGTACCCACTTTCTCTAAATAACTCAATCCCGGCCGTCGGCTTCTAGCGCCCGTTGAAGACGAGCTGGGGCATCCTCTCTGGTCCGCCCGGCGGGAAGCGGCGGCCACTGGGAGAGCGCCTGCAAGAAGGGCCCGGGGAAGGAAGGACCGTGACTTCCAGGGAGAGAACCTGGGAAGCCTGCGCGCCGTTCAGGCCCTTTGCGAAAACGCTCCGGCTGGAAACACGAAGCACAGAGGAAGGATCCGCTTTCCGCTTGCCCAGCCCTGAGGAACTGGGTATCCCAAGAAAGATCCCTGTTTCCAGATGAGCTTCCCACCTCTTGTTTCATTTTTGTTCTGACGGCGCTGGAGACACGCAGGGAAATCGGGAAAATGCCCACCTCGTGACACAGACCAGGGAAAATGCGGCCAAGAATGGGGAAGGAAGTCGCTCAGACGTGGTCAGCCAGGACTCAAGTGGATCTCAAGCCCTTGCCCCTGAGTTTCCGGAATCTCTGTGGGTTTTCTCCCTTGAAATAGCTGAGGTAGAAAGTGACAGGAGGGCTCCTAAAAGAGGCAGTGCAGGGCCCTCACGGTCAGGGTCCTGTCTGGTTCCCAGACTCTTCTACCAGGATTCTCCTTCACACATGGCAGAGCTGATTTCTTTTTCTCTTTCCTTTAAAAGTGGGTAAAAATCCGCCAAGTGGATTTACCGCAAAGCTAATGAAGCTGAGACTTGAAAGAAACTTGCTTATGATTTTCCCAAATTTGTCAACACAGCTAAAATAGTGATGAGTCTGCAATGAAGGTTTCTTAAGTTACCAATAATAAAATTTTGATCAACCACATCAAAGGAGAGATCATAGGGGTGCCTGGGTGGCAGTCAGTTAAGCTCCTGACTCTTGACTTGGGCTCAGGTCATTATCTCCTGATTGGTGGGATCGAGCCCCACCTTGGGCTCTGTGCTGACAACACGGAGCCTGCTTGGGATTCTCTCTCTCCCTTTCTCTCTGCCTCTCCCCCCTCTCAAAATAAATAACCATTTTTAAAAATGGATACAATATTTTTATGAATTTACTGTCTGACTCAGCTCTATAATCCTTTCCCCCTATATTCTTTGACTGGCTCTTTATATGACAACAACAGTTTTGTAATATTTTCTATCAACAGAACAGAAAGATAATCTGATCTCTCCTTTTTTGTTGTTTATTTATTTATTTAGAGAGATCACAAGCAGGTGAGGGGCAGAGAGAAGAGACAGAAGAGACCAACGCCCCATATCCACTTTTAAATTGGGGGGTTGTCTGTGGTCATTGTCACCTTTTAAGTTTGTAATTGGTTGAAACTTATTTTCTCATGCTAAAGAAATATTCACATGCATACCTTATTTCATATTTAAATTTTTGTATCCTCAGTTTGTAAGTCTCACACCCCACAAAACCTGGATCTGCCCCTGCTCTCACACTCGGTGAGCTCTCAATAAATACTAGCTATTATTGTCATTATTATTTTAATCTGGAGACCCAATAGGAAGGTGCAAGGATGATCTATTCTTGGGTGATTACAATTAGATTTAGACTTCGGATAGCCAGAATCACCAGAGACTTATTCATTCACATACTTATGTAATGACTCGTTAATAAATGTTTTTTGAATACCTGTAACATCCCAGACACTAGTGTGGGTGCTGGAAATGCAGTGGGAAATGATACAGCCATGGTCTCTACCTTCAGAAAGCTTACAGTCTGATGAATTGATGTGACGTTTTCAAAAGTCAGAGTTTACAAATCATCTACAGGGTGCATTGGTGGCTCACTGGGAAAAACATGCACCTCTTTTTTTTTATGTTTTCTTTTTTTTATGTTTACTTATTTTAGAGAGAGAGAGAAAGAGAAAGAAAGGGGGAGAGGAGCAGAGAGAGAGGGGAACAGAGGATTCCAAGCGGGCTCTGTGCTGACAACAGTGAGCCCAGTGTGGGGCTTGAATTTGTGAACCTCATGACCTCTGCTAAATTCAGACGCTTAACTGACTGAGCCACCCAGGTGCCCCAGGCATGCAACTCTTGATCTCGGGGTCATGAGTTCAAGCCCCACATTGGATGTAGAGATTAATTAACTAACACATAAATGAAAATCATCTACAGGTTCCCCCAACCACACATTTTCTTGTGGAAATTTACAACCATATAGAAAAGTTGGAAGAATTGCACATCCATATACCTACCATACAGGCTTATAAGTTTTAAATATCATCTACAGTTTGATCCTAAAATATCATGGTCAGCTAATTCTTTTTTTTAACAGCTCCATTGGGCCATAACTCACATACCATACAATTTACCCATTTAATTGATGATTCGACGGTTTTTGGTATATTTACAGATAAGTGCAGCCATCAACACAATTTTGGAGCATTTTCATCACCTCAGAATAAACCCTGTGCCCCCTAGCTATTGATCTTATATTCCCTCAACTCTACTCCAGCAATCACCTGGCCCTAAGGAAACACACATCTTGTTTCTGTCTCTGTAAATTTTCCTGTTCTGGATAGTTTGTATGAACGGAACAATAGAATATGCAGGGTTTTGTGTCCGGTTTCTCTCACTAAGCATAATGTTTTCAAGGTTCATTAATGTTGTAGCATGTATCAGTACTTCATTCCTTTTTATGGGATAAAAATTAATATTCTATTGTGTTATATATATATGTGGATATATATATATATATATATATATATATATACACACACACACACACACACACACACACACACACACCCATTCATGAATTGATAGACATTTGAGTTGTTTCCACTTTTGGCTATTATGAATAATGGTTCTGTAAAGCATGTACTTACAAGTTTTTATGTAGACAAATATTGTCATTTCTCTTGGGTACATCCCTAGGAGTGGAATTGCTGGGTCATATGGTAACCCTAACAGCCAATTCACTTAAAAAGCAAGGAGATTTTTTTAAAAATTAAAAAAAAAAAAGTGGGGGGGAGGGATGAGTGGCTCAGTCAGTTAAGCATCTGACTTTGGCTCGGGTCATGATCTCACAGTTCATGGGTTCGAGCCCCATGTTGAACTCTGTGCTGACAGCTCAGAGACTGGAACCTGCTTCAGATTCTGTGTGTGTCTCTCTCTCTGCCCCTCCCCCGCTCAGACTCTGTCTCTGTCTCTCTCAAAGATAAATAAATTGTTAACAAAAATTTAAATTTTTAATAAGAAGCAAGGAGAAGTGATGTGCTCACAGTAGGGATAGGAAGAAGCGAGGCTAGACCCCACATCTTCTATTTCCAAGTTCAGGACTCTTTCTTCCATTTTATAGACTTCTAGCATCAGACCATGCAATAGACTGTTGATGTAGTGCCAGGCTCTGATGGATTCAGAGGCACATAGGGGAAAAGGCAAGGAACCCACGTGTATTGAGCACCAGTTCATTCCAGGAATTACGCTAGACCCATAGCATTCTCCACCTATGGTGTTCTCAATACAGTCCTGCTAAGTAGCAATATGCTGCCCACTTTGTAGATGACAACTGGACCCTGAGAAGGGACATCATTTGCCCAAAGTTGCATAGCAAATGGATGCATGGATATGAACCCAGGTTTGTCCAACTTGAAAGTTTATGTTCATCTCACTGAACTACTGTCTCCTCTCCAACATTTAATTCTCTCAAGCTCTGATACATAAATTCTTCTATCTCCATTAATTTAGCTACTCATTCATTCATCCGTTTGTTCATTCATTCACCAAACATTCACTGAGGCATGTACATGTCTTCTCTCTGAGGGTGCAGAGATGAAATGGACCCCACCCATGAGAAAGGACAACAGGGATGAGCTCTGTGCTAGACGCTGTATCATGAATTATCTCATTTAATAAAAGGAATTTCAATGAGAAACCATGTTACACCCATCAGATTGGCAAAAATTTAAGTTTGACTATCAAATAGTAGTAAAGATTTCAAGCAACATGAGCTCCCATTCATAGCTGGTGGAAGTGGAAGTCAGTAGTAATTATAGATAATACATAGTGCCTACTTTGTGTTGCAAGACACTTTACATATAATGACTCATTTGATCAGCAGAGCACCCAGCACTTAGCTGTTAAATAAGTACTACTATGTTATGTTTGCTTTACAAGCAAGAAAACAGAATGGACTGCCTTTCTCATTAGACACAGCAGGTACACACAGTGCCTAGGGCCCATGACACTTCTGGGTGCCCATGAAAAATATGTTAATGTTGAAATCAGAAATGTAATCCAGCCCGGTTTATGTTTATCTTTACACCAACCCAGTCACAAAATATCATTTTAAATATAGTTTTTGAAATGAAGGGGCCCACGGAGGCAGAAATGGCAGGGTTCATGAAACCACACTGGAGAAAGCACTGGTTAAATGATCTGAAGAGCTCCCAGGTAGTTAGTGGCGGGGTGTTACAAAAGCAAGAGATTGATAGCAACCAAAGTGAGGAGAGTGGCTGAACGTGGTAATAGTTTTTGATCCAGAAATTCAACTCCCAGTTGCATAATATAGAGAAAGCTCTCTTTTGGGGGTCAAGGACACGTAAGCAAGAATGCACACGGCAGTACTGTTTATAATAATAAAAATTTGGAACCAGCCCAATGTCCACAATAGGAGAACGAATAAATGTAACATGACATTGTCCTCAGTGGGATATCATACCAGCATTGATACCAGCAATAACTAGACTGCAGGTATCAATGTATACAAATATAAAAAGGGGAGAAGGAAAAAAAAAAGAGGTTAGACTGAAATTACAGAATCAATTAGAAAATTTTTATTTTTATTTTTTTACTTTAAAAAAATTTTGGGGGGGTGGTATTTATTTTGAGAGATAGAGAAATGGAGTGGGGGGCAGGACAGCGGTGGGGGGAGAGAGAGAATCCCTAGCAGTCTCTGCTCTGCCAGCACAGAGCCTGGGCGGAGCTCAATCCCACGAATGTCATGACCTGAGCCAAAATCAAGAGTCAGATGCGTACCCGACTGAGCCACCCAGGTACCCCTTGTTCTGAACACCTTTTATATAGAAATAGTTTATAATAAAATAAATGTAAAGAAAAGACCCCCTCTGTGTAGGAAGACTTAAGTTATGCTGTAGTAACAAGGGCAATGGCCCAGGGGCCTCACAAAATAAAACGTTTATTTTAAATGCTACATCTCCTGGGCGCCTGGGTGGCTCAATTAAGTGGCTCTTCTGCTCAGGTCATGCTCAGGTCTGCTAACGTTTGGTGGGTTCGAGCCCTACGTTGGGCTCTTTACTGACAGTGTGGAGCCTGCGTGGGGTTCTCTTTCTCCGCCCCCCTCTCTCTCTGTCCCTGCCCTGCTTGTTCTCCATCTCTCTCTCTCTCTCTCTCTCTCAAAATAAATAAAAATAAGCTTAAAAAAATAAAACTAGGGGCGCCTGAGTGGCTCAGTCGGTTAAGCGTCCGACTTTGGCTCAGGTCATGATCTCCTAGTTCACGAGTTCGAGCCCCGTGTGGGGCTCTGAGCTGACAGCTCGGAACGTGGAGCCTGCTTCGGATTCTGTGTCTCCCTCTCTCTGCCCCTCCCCCGCGCATGCTCCGTCTCTCTCTCAAAAATAAATAAAACATTAAACATTAAAAATAAATAAATAAATAAATAAATGCTACATCCCCAAAGAAGCTCAGCGCCAGGTTCTGCTCATTGTAGACACTCTGGAACTCGGCCTAATGGAAACCATTTCAACCAGCCGATCCCTGGCCTGAAACGGCAGGATGGAAACTGGCCAAGGGCTGGATGGCTCTCCCGACCAACTGAGGTTGAAGCACATCGCTGTCCCTGACAGGCCATTCGCCAAAGAGAACCACAGGGCTACGTCCACCTTCAAAGGAAAGTGCAATCTTATCATGTACCCAGAAGGAGGAAAAACAGCAAATCCAGGAATTAATATGATGTTTAAGCATCACCTACCCTGCCCTCCCAAGGAAACTGCCTAAGGGGTGTTCAAAGGTGTTCCATATCTCTTTTTCTCTTTTCCTTTTTCCTCATCTCTTTTCCTCTTTTCCACAACACCTGCACAGTTTTATACATGACAAAATGTGCACATGGCCCAGGGAAGTGCAGTGACTTCTCCGCGGTCACACAGCCAGGCCAGGGAAGGAATCAAGACCCCAGTCCTGTCCTCGGTGCTGCCCAAACCCACCGTCTGTGGGCTCTTTCCTCCTGATATGCCTTTCCCAGGCGTCTCCACCGGTGTCGCTGTTTGCCGAACACCCTCTGTAAACCGACTTGGAAAAACCCTGACATTGGTAAACGTTGCCATGCTCTGTGACGAGGAGCCACGCGGAGGTGGCGACAAAAACATGCTGTAGGAAAACAATAGAAAACAACAAAAAACAACAAAGGTGACGTTCAGGCCAGAGTCGGCTGACTGCCAGAGCCTGCTAATGCTGGTTAGAAGGAGAAATTCCGCTTGGCCGGTCGCCACCCAGAGCCCCAACCGCGCGGTCCTCCCCGGCTGACAGGTGATTAGAAGGGACCCAGAGCTCCCTCCGGGTGGGCGGGGCTCGGCCTCCGTAGAGCTCCACACCCCCCCCTTCCGCTAGTGCGCCTGCGCAGCAGCTCTGACGCCGGCCCGAGCCCCGCCCCCTCCCGCCGAGACCACGGGCTTGGGGGCGGGGCCTGGGCACAAGATGGCTGCCGCGCGCCCGGAGCCCCCGAGTCCGAGCTCAGCGGCCCCGGAGCCGCGATCCCCGGAGACGCCGGACCTGGTGCGGGCGGGGAAGGGGCCTCGGCGGGGGACTCGAGGCGGGAAGAGGGCTCAGGGCAGGGGGCGGGGCCGGGGCGGGGCCTATGAGGGCTGGGCGGGGGACGTATTTAGGGCTCCGGGTCTGGGGGTGGGGCCTCTCGGGGTGGGCGAGGGGCGTGGCCGAACGCGGAGCCTATGAGAATGCGGGGCGTGGCCTGTGTGGGGTGTGGCCTAAGGAGGGGGTTGGGTGGAACATCTGGACAGGAGATAGGTAAGGGGAGAGAAATCTCAGAGATTGAGTTTGTGTTGTTAAGGGGGCGGAGCCTCCTATATTCTGGGGCTAGAGAACTTGGATGGATGATTGGGAAGGTGACCCTGAAAGGCAAGGGTGGGTGGTTATGGTCGGGGCACCCGCGCTGGGGTGGGGTAATGATTCTTCAAGGGTCCGAGTGATGTGTCTCCAATGCCTAAGGGGGGATTTGGGGGGCAGGGGTAGAAATGACTGCTCCAGGTGACTTTGGAACTTTCCCCACTAGGGGCTGGAGAGTAACAGACACTCATTCATTCAACAAACATTTACTGAGCTCTTCCTGGGGCTCAGTAGGTAGAGAGTGAACAAGACAGATAAGGACTGTATTCTCTTGGAGCTCCCAGCCCAGCGGGGGAGAGAGACAATAGAGGATATTTATTGTGATACACGCTATGAAGGAAATAAAGAGTGAGCTGTTAGAGTGAGGGGTAAGGGGAGCTACATGTAAATGAGAGAAGTCAGCTGCGTGCTGGCTTATATTTACACTGGGGTCAGAGACAAGCAGGAGCCGGATCACGATGGGTATTATGATGGCGGTTTGGGATGTTAGGTGCAGTTGAAGCCATGGAAGGGTTTTGAGTGGGAAAATGACGACCTGATTTCCATTTTCAAAAGGTCATTCAGGCTGCTTTGGGGAGTCAGCAGACATAGGAACAGAGGTTCTCTTCAGGAGGCTTTTTCGTTGTCAAGCCAAGAAATAATTGGCTTTTAACTGGGGTAGGGGAGAGAAATGGCTGGATCCGTGATGTATTTGGGACCGGAGGGGAAGTCTTGATAGGGATACTGCAGAATCCTCGAAGATGGAGAGCAGGATCTGGAAACTGAGGGGCCCAGCACGCTACAAAGGAGATGGATGTTTTAATAAGTGGGGGGCTTGTGGGTGAGGCCCTGAGGCAGGGTCCACAGGCTCCTGGTTTTTTCTCCCCCTCACCCCAGGTCCTGGTGCCAGATGATGGCCGGCCCGCCACACCCCCGAGTGACCTCATCGAGATCCAGGTGGTGAAGGTGACGGACACCACGCTGGTACCTGAGCCCCCGGAGCCAGGTTCCCTCCACTGTGCCTTGTGCCCAGCTGCCTTCCGGCTGGTGTCTGAGCTGCTGTTCCACGAACATGGCCACCTGGCGGGGGCTGAGGGCGGCGGGCAGGGTGGGGACCCCAGCCGGTGTCATGTGTGTGGCCACAGCTGTCCGGGCCCCGCCAGCCTCCGCGCGCACTACAGCCTGCACACGGGGGAGCGGCCCTACCGCTGCGCCCTCTGCCCCCGGGCCTTCAAGGCCCTGGCGCCTCTGCTGCGGCACCAGCACCGACACGGGGTGGAGCCGGGGAGCTCTCAGAGGCCCCCGGAGGCGGCGGCGGCTCGGGAACAGAGGCCCGGGGTGCCCCAGGAGAGGTCGGAGGTGGTGATGGCGGCGGCGGCAGCGGGCGCGGCGGTGGGGAAGCCTTTCGCCTGCAGGTTCTGCGCCAAGCCGTTCCGCCGCTCATCAGACATGCGCGACCACGAGCGGGTGCACACGGGCGAGCGGCCCTACCACTGCGGCATCTGCGGCAAGGGCTTCACCCAGTCCTCGGTGCTCAGCGGCCACGCGCGCATCCACACCGGGGAACGCCCCTTCCGCTGCGCCCTGTGCGATCGCACTTTCAACAACTCCTCTAACTTCCGCAAACACCAGCGCACCCACTTCCACGGGCCAGGGCCAGGGGTGGGGGACTCTGGCAGCCAGCTGGCGTCCGGGGCCGAGGAGCCAGGGAGTGGCTGTGGGGCAGGAGACAGTCTGGAAGAAGGCCAAGGGGAGACGGCAAAGGTGAAGGTGGAGGTCGCCCAGTAGGCTGGGAGAGCAGGGACATGGGGGCATCAACGTGGGAAATAGGAGGCACATTGCAAGGGAGGGGGTGGGTGGGAAAAGGAGGCAGGAGAGAGGAGATGGGGGTAGAGGTGAAAAGAGCTAACAGTGATGGCCATGAGCAGCTAGTACAGGAGAACAGGTTTCGGGACACCCACAGACCCATACAGCACCTCCATGAGACTCAGAAAGGCACAGACACAGACTTGTGGATGCCCAGGTACGTGTGAGGAACACAGGCTGGTTTTCATGCCCAAGCTGCCTGCTCGTTTGGTTGTCCTCATGCAAGACACAGTTTGTCCCCACAGAGCCTGGGCACCAAAGAGGGTGAGCCAGGGTTGAACGGAAGGGGCAGAACTGGGGTCAGTCCTTCATCTACAGAACCCTGGACTATCTTGGGGGCCTAGGGTGGACCAGGATGGAATCTTTTGCCTACCTCACTGGATTGCACTGAACCTGGGATGCCTACTCACTCTCAGGCAGAAGACACCCACCAGGTCCTCCATGAAGAGACTCTGGGATCCCATCACCTCGAAGCCAGAGGGTCCCCAAGTCCTAGCTGAGAGCACTTGAGCCTCAAGGATGTAAGCATGACCCTAAGGATCTTGACTCTAAGAGTTGCTCCCTGCTCCCATGGTGGGCCCTCCTTAACCCACTGACTCTGAGGCAACAACATTACAACAGACACCAAACAGCCACCTAATACCCCATCAGAGGCCTTTAGGTTCAGAGCCCATGGCCCCCAGGGCTACAGAGTAGCCTCAGTTTTCTCTGATCTCCTCCACTCCCTGTTTGAAGCAAACAGCTTACTGCCTGACCCAATGCTATCCCACGGAAGTGTTGGGGAAGGCAGCATGGTGGGCTGGCCTGTGTACGGCAGGTGTGGAATGAACTGAGTCACTGTGGCGGGGGCAAAAGGAGGACCTGGGAGCTGGAGGTGGGGAGCCTCCAGTTCTCCTATTAAAGGACTTTCTGAAGGGTCTCTGTCAGTCTTGTGTTTCGGAGGTGGGAGTAGAGGGTCCACACTGTGGTCTTGCCAGGAGCAGTGAATTGCAGATCTCGCTCCAAATCTCTGTTTCCTCATCTTTACAATGGGGGTGGACAGTGTCTGGCTCTTCAGAGATGTTGTGTGCTTCACCTGTGGGAATGGGTATCAGGGGAAGTTTGACAAAATGAAGGGACTCCAGTGATCAGTATATTTATCAACAAGGGAGAGCCCCGGATTTGCTCACCTTCCTCTTTCCCAGCATCTCCCCCGAGATAGCCCTTCGAGAGGTCAGAGCACCAACAGAACTCATTCTGTTTTCTCCAAAGAAACACCTGTGTTTCCTGTCATTGGCCTCACCACCCAAGCTAGAGACCTGGGCAGACTCTTTAAGTCGCCTTGATCCCTCATCCACTTATCTAATCCCTGCCTTCATCCTTTCCCCGCTGTTGAGCTGGTTAAGTATCTTTGGAATCTAAACACTTTCATTGTCACTACTCTTGTGGGCCAAGCCAACAATGATCCCACATTTGAAGAGCCACGCGGCAGCACGGGCTCTTCCAAAAACACAGATCCCCACCTTGTTACCAATCCACTACTCCTTGTAGCTTCAAGATGGGATCGCAAGCCTGAGTGCTTGTAGGCGCTGGGTGGCAACGTAAATGTATGAGGGAGGTGGCTGGGTGAGACGGGAAAGTGCCAGCACCAGGGAGGGGAAATGGCAGAATTTGGTGGCAGATTAGAGAGAGGGCAATGGTTACTCAGCTCTGGGAGAGTGCAGACCGGGTTGCTAGATCTCCCCAATTTTTCAGAGGTTGCATTAGTTCATATTATGCAAAATCCTTTGATTTTCAAATGTCGGCAACTAAGTCAAACTCTATTATTAATTTTTTAATGCATGGGCTAAACAAAGCATGTCAGTGGCTTGCCTCCAGCAGCTGCCAGCTTCTGGCCTCTGGCCTACAAGATCATCCAAGCTCTACTGTTTGGAATTCAAAGCCCTTCAGGATCCAGCCTCCCCCCCCCCCCCCCCCCCAACCTCCCAGCCATACTCCTCACTGAAATTCTCTGTAACAGCTGGGTTCAGTTAAACACACTCAACCCTCCACCCAGAATTCTGTGCCCACTTTACCTGGCAAGCTTCCGTGGCTTGTTATTGTTCAGGCATTACTTTCTCCTCCAGGGAGCTTGGCTACCCCCCAGTCTCACAAAGCAACTCCTCCATGCTCTCTGCCCTCAGGGATAATTCTGTGGACGTTTTGTGGTGTGGCTCTGGGTCCCTGGGACTTTTGAACCCTGGGGCCCTGGCACAAGGACTCTCTCAGTCCAGGTCTTCAGCATTGACATAGGTTGGCCATACTAGGTTGCTGCCCCGGAGTGGGTCAAGCCGAACCCGCCCAGGCCATGCCCCCTTAACCAGCTTTGTCTTCCAGTCCCAGCACTGAGCACCCTGGGCCCGCAGTCCCTGTTCTACTGTGGGTTTGCTGGCGGTCCCTGGAGCCTCTTTCTTCTCCAGGACCTCCGCCTCCTCTTCTGACAGATGGGATAACAACACAGAGAGCACATAGCTGGCTCACTGTTCCAACAACGGAAGTGAGCGCCGTGGAAGGGCTTTTGAAGCCCCTCCCAATTATCCTGGACGGATGGGTGCGATGGACGAGGAGTCTGTGCGACGCGGGAACACAGGGGTTCTCCTCCATTGAGGGCAAGGAACGTGTCCAATTCATGTTTCCCCGCCATCCAGTGAAGGACCCAGCAGACGTTGGGGGGTGGGGGAGGGCTTCTGGAAATGTGGGCCAGGCGAACAAACGCCAAAAACATCTCAAAGGGGGAAGGAGTCCAGGCACACTGTGAGTTTCTGAGAACAGAAACTTACCTGTCTTGTTCATCTCCCTTTGCCCAACGTGCAGACTGAAGCTTGGATACGGTAAATCCTCAGTAATTATCATTTGGATGAGGCAAAGCAGAAAGCCTGAGGGTGAGGCAGAGGTTGTTGGGGAATCGAAATCCCTGGGAAACGAAAGTTCTCAACTTCGTCAGCGCTTAATCCCCTCTCCCTGGGATGCAAGAAAGGACTCCGGTGGCCCTGTTGATACGATTTATTATTCTCCGCTCTGTACAAGCCGCGTCTACCACCCCGCCCCCACCCCCACAATCCAAAAGAGCACCCAGTCCCCCTTGTGCCCTCCCAACTCCACGCATACTCGGTTCCAGCCAGATCCCAAAGGAATGGGGAGGGGCAGTTCAGACCCACATCCTCCACCAAAGCTTATCGGGGGACAGAATGCTGCTGGGGGAGGGGGCGCTGATGAAGGTTACAAAACGGAGTTGGACGGAGGGTCAAGTTCAGTGTCTGACGGGCTGAGGGGAGGGCCAGAGACGTCCGGGACCGGAGTCTGTGCGGCATCAGCCTGCAAGGAGGCTAGTCTGTCCGAAGTTCTGAAGGATGGCTGGGCAACAGCGAGGAGGGGTTAAGAGTCTGATCAGCAACTGGAGAGAAGGAAGGGAGGGGTTGGGAGGGGACATCTGATTGGAGTGGCGGATGGGAACCCCCTCCTGGTCAGGCATCCTTTCCGGCCAAGGCGCCCGCCCCTGCCCCAGGTCCCCCGAGGCCCTCGGCTTTGTGCGCCAGGCGGTGTTTCTTGAGGCCGTAGGTGTTGGCGAAGCCCTCCCCACAGGAGGAGCAGCGGAAGGGCCGTCCGCCCTGGTGCGCCGCCAGGTGCTTACGGAAGTAGCCGGGGTCCTTGAAGGCCTTGAGGCAGGCAGGGCAGCGGAGCTCGGGCCGCGGCGGCTCGTGGGCGCGCTGGTGGCGCAGCACCGAGCTCAGGTAGAAGAAGCCCTTCCCGCAGTGCTCGCAGCGGTAGGCGCGCTCCCCCAGGTGCAGCCGCTGGTGCTCCAGCAGGTTGGAGCGGTAGCGGAAGGTCTTGCCGCAGGCGCCACAGCGCTGGGGCCGGGCCACGGCGTGCAGCCGCCGGTGCTCCGCCAGGCTGGACGACTGCGCGAAGCGCTTGGCGCACACGCCGCACTTGAAGGCGCGCTCGCCGGTGTGCACCACGCGGTGCTGCCGCAGGTACCAGGAGCGCAGGAAGCCTCGGCCACACACGCCGCACCGGTAGGGCCGCTGCTCCGTGTGGCAGCGCTGGTGGCGCATCAGCAGGGCCGCCTCCCAGAAGCGCTTGCCGCACACCGGGCAGCGGAAGCCCCGCTTCTGCCGGTGGCTGCGGCGGTGCAGGAGCAGGTCGTAGGCACCGGCGAAGCTCTGGCCGCAGAGGCCACAGCCTAGGGTCCGCCGCACCAGGTGCACGTACTTGTGAGTCACCAGGCCCAGGAAGTGTTTGAAGCTCTGGCCACACGTGGCGCAGCTGAAGCGCTCAGGGCCCGAGCTGGCACCCCCGCCGCCCCCCGCCACCGCCGTCCCGCTGGCGTCGTCACCCCCGGACACCCCCGCCAGGGCAGCCACGGCCGCCCCCACCTCTCCCGCCAGCCCGTTGTCCAGCACGCTGGCCGCGTCGGCGCTGCCGGAGCCATCCGGGGGCTGGGGACCCCCGGGCGTGGGCGGGAGCAGGCGCTCGGGGGCAGCCTGGTGGACCAGCTTGTGCCACATGAGATTCTCGATGAAGCCGAAGGTCTTGCCGCAGGCATCGCAGCCATACGGCTTCTCCGCCATGTGGGCCTCCTTGTGGCTCATCACGTGGAAGAGATCCGGGAAGTGTTCGCCGCAGTCCGAGCAGGCATAGCTCAGGGCATCGGCCGCCCCGGCAGAGGCGGCCGAGGCGCCCGGCCCACAGGCCCCGGGCGCACCCTGCGTGGCCGGGAGGCCCGCAGCCCCAGCCAGGGCGCAGGGCAGTTGGAGGCGGTGCACCTGGCGGTGGCGGGTGAGGCTCTGCGGGTAGCCGAAGACCTTGCCGCACAGCTCGCACTTGTAGGGCCGCTCGCGGGTGTGCACCACGTGGTGCTTGCTCAGGTGGAAGGACTCCCGGAAGCGCTTCCCGCACACGGGACACTGGTGGGGCTTCTCGCCGGTGTGGATGCGCTCGTGGCGCTTCAGAGTCTCGCGTCGCCCGAAGCCCCGCCCGCAGATGCCGCAGCAGAAAGTCTTTCCGGGGACGCTGGCGCCCGCGCCGCCCGCCGCGCTGGTGCCAGCCCCGCCGAGCAGCAGCGGGTGCGCCCCCAAGAGCGGGACGGGCACGGCGCCGTACACCACGGCCGCCGCGGCCGCCGCGGCCTTCTCGCTGTCCGTGGCCGGAGGGTCCGGGGGCAGGAGGTAGGGGCCCGCAGGGAAGGCTGGCGGGGGCTGCGCGACCGCGGCCGCCGCGTCCTTGGGCGCGTCCGGGGCGGGGGCGGGCGGGGCGTGCGCCGCCTTGTGGCGGAGCAGGCTCTGGGGCGCAGAGTACGACTTGCCACACAGGTCGCAGGGGTACACGGGCCGGGGTCCTGCCGCGCCAGCGCCCGCGTGGGCCGCCTGGTGCTTGAGCAGGTAGGCGGCGTCGCGGAAGGCCTTCCCGCAGACGCCGCACGGCAGGCGCAAGAGGTCGGCCGAGTGCGTCTTCACGTGGCGCTTGAGGCTCTCCCTGCGGTTGAAGCTCTTGCTGCACACGGAGCAGGAGAAGGGCTTCTCACCGGTGTGGATAATCTGGTGCTGGTGGAGGTGGCTGGGCTTCTTGAAGACCTTCCAGCACAGCGGGCAGGCAAACGGGCCCTCGCCGCCCCCCGCCGCGGGAGGGGGCACGCCCACCGCAGCGGGGGCTCCGGCCGCCTCCGCCACGCTGGCGGCCACGGCGGCTCCGGCTCCGGCTCCGGCGGCGGCGGCGGCTGGGGGCGGGGCGGGAGGGCCGGAGGGCACGGGGGTGGGGGCGGCGGGGGGTGCGCCGGCCGAGGGTGCCGGCAGGCCCAGCGGCGGGAGGGGCGCCCCGGGCTGCGGCGGGCCCCCGGGGGCGGGCGGCACGTCCTTGTGGCAGCGGCGGTGGCGGATGAGGCTGGACACGTGGTTGTAGGTGCGGCCGCAGACGCCGCACTCGTAGGGCCGCTCGCCCGAGTGCACCAGCATGTGCTGCACCAGGTGCGAGGACTGCTTGAAGGACTTCTGGCACACGCCGCAGGGGAAGCGCCGCTCCATCAGGTACTTGAGCCTCCGGAAGTAGCCTTTGTCGTCCTTGGCCGGGTCGCAGGCCGCCGCCCCTGCGGCGGGCCCCGGAGGGGTCTGTGAGGGGGCGGGAAGCGGCCCCGGGGTCCCGGTGGGAGAGGCCAGCCCCGGGGCCACCCCCGGCCCGGTCGCGGGCCCTCCGCGTTTCAGGTTCCCAAAAAGGTGCTGGTGTCCAGACAGGTCGACGATGCCCCACTGCGGGGCGGGGAAGGCAGCATCAAATAGGGGGGGCGGAGGGGGCCCGAAGGCGGGCGGCAGGGGCGGGTCGGGCTTCTTGGCCTGCGAGGAGGACGACGACGACGAGGACGACGACGAGGACGACGACGAGGAGGACGAGGACGAGGACGGCGCCTCCGCCTTGGGTTTGAAGGTCGCCTGGGGCGGGTAGTCGTACTGGGGTGGAGGGGGCTGGGGCGGGGGCTGGGGCGGCGGCCCGGGGGCGCAGGGCAGGGCGGCCACCGCCTTGGCGTGCTCCCCGTACAGTTCCATGGGCTCGAAGCGCTGATGGTTGAGGAACTCCAGAAAGTCGAAGGGGTAGCTCTGGAAGTGAACCCCGTCCTCGCCCCCTATGCCGCTGCCCCCACCGCCCCCGGCGGCACCGCCCGCTGCGTTTGCCTCCATCTCGGGCGGGGTGGGCGACGGCAGACCCTGTGGAGAAGAGGACAGGGCTGAGGAAAGGGGACCGGGCGCCGGAAGTCATGGCCATCTGCCGGAGCCACAGTCTGCCTCCCAGCCTTGCTCCTCTCGGCCCCCCCCGCCCCTCCAGCGCACAGGGCAGCCCCCCTCCTGGCTCTAGCGCACCACAGACGCCTGCTCAGCCGTCCACCTCCTTGCTGGGGCCCCTTTGCTCCTGCCCTCCCATCCCTTCCACGTTCCCGTTGTTTCTGGGGTCTTCCCACATCCTTTCTCCCCATGCCCCAGGCCCTCAGCTCCGCACCCCCAATCTAATTCTCCCAGCACCCCTTGCCTCTGGTGGCAGTCCCCTTACAAACTCTTGGGTATCAGCACCCTCCTAAAACACACACACCCCCCCTCTCCAAAACACATACATACACACACACACACACACACACACACACACACACACACGAGCCCCGTTCTCAATCCCCTCAGGTTTTGCCTCTAAAATGATAAGAGGGTGGACTCTAGAGCTCGAGTGCCAGATAGGAATCTGAACCCCACCACATTCCAGCTGTGTGAACACAGGCAAGTTCCTGAACCTCTCTGTGCCCAGACTGCCACATCTACAAACAGAGGTGACAAAGCACACCCCTCCTGCTCAGGGTCGAGTAAGGCTCCAGCAAGCAAATAGCAGGCCTTTGGGTGGAGGCTTCCTGGCACTTTGCAAGCATGTGGTAAGTGGTACTATATCGATACCCTCTCAGCACTGGCAGTAGACAAGGTCAAGACAGACCAAGAGAACTGGAATGAAATCAGTGTTGGGGAGGGCCGTGTTCTTTTACTACAAGGTGTTTGCCTGGAAGAAGCAAGTTACACCGGGAGGCCTGGCACTGAGAAGGCAGCCTGACGCAGCAGGAAACAGGTGGGCACTGCACCTGGGCAGACCTGGGTTCACATTCCCTCTCCTTCCCGAACCTCGCTTTCTCCATTTCTATGAGGAGGCGGTGACCCCTAGGCTGCAGGGGGAATTTAGGGAGCTCACTCTGCACGGAAGGAAACATTATGTGTACCTTCAGTGACGTCACACACCTGGGGGACACCGACAGCAGATGCCCAGGGGGTGCAGGTCTCCGTCCTCGCCCCAAGTGGGGATTTCCCTGCCTCCTGTGCAATGGCAGTCAGTCTCTGGGCACCTCCTTTATAGTATTTGTCATTCCAGAAGGCAGGTGTCCATGTCTGCGCCCCGGCCCCCACCAGAACCTCAGCTCCTACAATGGACTTTTGAACCTGAGCCACCCAGGGGGCCGGGGAAACACCTCCACCAAGTCTGCGACAGTCAGTGGGAGAAGAGCCCCCAAGGTGTAGCATGCTTCTTGTCCATAATCCCTGGCCCATGGGGGCCTGGCTCTGTGCCCACAACAGGGGTCAGCGATGCCTACCAAGGCCAGGGCCCATCTGTCCCCAGCTAGCCAGCTGGCTCTCTCCCCCCCACAGGTGAAAGGTGAGTGTCTCCTCCACTCCTCCGCCAAGAGGTCGATATTTTTAGCCTCTAGCTCTGGGTGTCCTTGGACGAGACTCAACATCCCATGCCCTTCACACCCCCTCTGGTTAATTTGCTCTCCAGAAGGAACAAAGGCATGGCTGCGGTGGTGGTGGGAGCCTGTGGGGGAAACCTAAACCCAGGAGACCGGGAGAGTGGGCTGGGTGGGCAGAAAGCACATGGTAGAGGAGTGCAAGGGGCAGGGGAAGGAGGTGTCTTAGGGAAGAAACCACCGCCCTGGCTTGCCTCCATCAGGGTACATATTAATAACAGCTAATGTTGACTGGGCATTTCCTACAAGCCCAGTGTGTTCCCAGCAAATCCCCCCAAAATCTATGAGACTATGACACAGGGACTCTTATCCCCTTTTGACAAAACAGAAGCACAGAGAAGTCAAGTAAATTGCCCAAGGTCACAGAGCAAGTCTGCGGCTCAGCCTCCCCACTTCCCCCACCAGGTTGTTTGTTTCCTAAGGTGGACAAAGGTGGGGTGGACTGTGGGGCCTGGAGCCTTACTGGGGGGTGTTACCTAGGTGATGGGAGTTTATGTAGGGGGCTGGGTGGGAGGGGAAGGGGGTCTCTGTCTTGAACGGATGGAGCAGTGATGTGGCGAGTCTATCCCTCAGATCTCAAGGTTCAGTCCTGTGCTTGCTTCAGGTCCCTGTTCAGATGTCCTCTCCATCCTACCCAATCCTCCCTAACCCCTCATCTTGCTGCATTTTCTCATCACTGTCACTGCCACCACTTGCTGTGTGTATTTCTTTGACTGTGTGTTTACTGTCTGGCATCCCCACCTAACAGAATAAGGATTTGGTCTGTCTTGTTTGCCGCTGTGCCCCCAGCACCGAGCACAGCACCCAGTACGGTGTGGTTGTTTGATAAGTATTTGCTGATATATGGGACTTAAACAGCACCCTCCTAAATCACCAGCAGACCCACCAAGAAACCACAAGAAACAAGGAACCCCAGATGAATAAATATGAAAACACAACGTACCAAAACTTAGGGAAGATGCAGCCAAAGTAGGGTTCAGAGGTAAACTGATAGCCTATACCGATAAGTGTTTGTTAAATGAGCAAAGGAACAAGACTGAGCTGACCAGAACCCCCTGAGGGAGGGAGGGGGACGTTTAGCAGAGATGGAGTTGACACGGGGTGGAGGTCCCCAGAAGAAGGAATTCAAGGGCGGTGATGTTGTAAGGAGGGACCCAAAGGCGAGTGGGAAGATGTGAAGGGCTACTGCTGTGAAGAGCAGGGAGGAGCACTGGGGGATGGAAGTGATCACGCTCCCAGTATTTCCACTGGGAAATAAGAGGCATTTCCTCTTTCAGGGGATCCCAGCCTTAAATCGGTGTCTTTCTAAGGGGAGACGCATCCTATGGAGAGAAGCATGATGGGGGCATGTCCCAAGGGGACAATGGGGATTTCCCTGCCTCCTGTGCAATGGCAGTCAGTCTCTGGGCACCTCCTTTACAGTATTTGTCATTCCAGCAACGACACTTGTAATCGTAACAGCTCATGTTTGTGTTTATTGTTCAATCAGTTTGAGGTGCAGCATCGTGAGGCCTCACGATGGTCCTGTACTGTTATCAGCTCCATTTTTTAAGTGGGAAAACTGAGAAGGGGGGGGGGGGTCATTTCCCCAAGGTCACATAGCCAGTCAAGGGGAAAGTAGGTATTAGATTCCAAATCTCTCCGATACCAGGACCTGTGGGCCATTCTGCTACAACAGGTTCGACTTGGGATGAAGCTGTACTCTGTTAATAACAGTAACGTGGACACACGGTACCGCGTAATGTGAAGTGCTTTCTATCTGCCTAGTGCTCTTCTAAATCCTTCAACGAATCTTCCTACTGAGTCAAGAAGATGGTGACCACTCTCAACTCTGTTTCACAGAGGAAGAGACTGAGGGCCGGAGACATAAATTCATCTCCTAACGTCATAACCAGTAACAAGCCGTGGCAGAGCCAGGAATAGGAGGCAAGCAGCAGGGCCCCAGAGTGCGTGCTGTTACCCACTACAGCATGCTGTCTTTCAACATTCTCTCTCCAAAATAAAGGAAGGCCCCCCACTCTGCCTTATACTAGAAATACACTTCGCCGCACCCACTTCCTTGATACCCGAGCCCAGAACCAGCCACCAGGATTTTCTGAACACTAATAAGCACCGTACTACGTATCTTATGTGGTTTGTCTCCAACTTCATAACAGACTCATCAGATAAGCATTACTATTATTCTCATTTAACAGATGGGAGGACTAAGGCCAAACCATGTCCCTCCTCTGTTCAAACCCTGCAATGACACCCATCCCACTTAAAGTCAAAGTCTCTATGATGACCTACATACCCTCCATGGCCACCTGGCTGCTCCTCCAACGTGCCAGCATTCCTACCCCAGGGCCCTTGCACTGGCTGTTGCTTCTGTCTGGAATCCTCTGACTGCTATCTCTATACCTCTCTCTCCCTCACCTCTTTCACACCTCTGCCCAAAGGCTGTCTCCTCAGTGAGGCTCTCCATGGCCCCTGTAACCTGTCATCCACACCAACATTCCGGCTCTTCCCAGCCTGCTTTGTTTCTGTCCTTACCTGTCAGCATCACCCGATAAACCACATATTCTGCTTGTCTTGTTGTTGCTGGCCTCCCCCTCTAGAAGGTGGGCTCCATACAGGCAACGATTTTTACCTGTTTTGTTCACTGTTCTATCCCAGGACCTAGATCAGTGCCTGTCTCCAAAAATATTTATGAAATAAGTGAATGAATGAGGCTAGGAAAAGAGGGAGTGGTTTGCTCAGAGATATGAACACAGTGGAATCCCGGACTCACCCTCTTAACCACTTCACTCTTGGGGGGAGCTAGTAAGAGCAGCCCCCAGTTGGCCACAGTTGTCCAGGAGGGTCGGGATTTACACAGAGGTGTGTGTGTGGCTTTGGGGAGCGACAAGATGACAATGGGAATCTTTTGAAGAAGGCCTTTTTGCCACCCTCTTCTGTGACTATACCCTGATCCTGCTGTATTTTATCCACACACACACATTTTGTTTTTTAATTGTCCCATCAGCTAGCATATGCGCTCCATGAGGGCAAGGGTTTTTGTCTGTTTGGTTCTCTGCTGCATCCGCCACGTGTAACAGGTCCTCATCAAACACTTGTTGAACAAATGAACGAATGAACAAATGAAGAACAGTATGGGCTTGGTAGAGCTGACAAAGGCGAGAAAATTGATCACAGTGCCCTTATCCCCAATGCCCTAAGACATCAAACCCTCTCCCTCTTGTTCTCTTCCTTCACTGGCTTCCCTGATGCTCCTCCACTCACCATGATCACGGCCACCTCAGGACCTTTGCACTTGCTATTCTCGCTGCCTGAAACCGTCCACCCAGATCTCTACATGGCTAAGTCACCTCTGCTAATTCAGTTTTCACCTCTGAGGTAAACCATCGGGCTCTGGGAGAACCCAGAAAACAGGATTTATCTTATTCGTTCACTTGTGTTTGAACTCTCTCAAGTAGACTGTAAAACCCACAAAATGAAAGACCATGTGTATCTCTCTCCTTCACCACTGTATGCCCTGTACCTAGAACAGTGAATGAATGAATGAATGAATGAACACATGCCTGGGGAAAAAAAGAGGTCAGGCCATAGTAAAGATGGGGGTCTTCTCTAGGGCGTCCAGGAGGATGAAATGAAGCTGGGTGCGAAGTGGGAGAGGTTAACGCCACAGAAAGAGGTGGCCTGAGAGGGAGAGGCTCACTGTGGGGCACTGCTCTGTGGGAGGACTAGGGACAGGAGCTGACCTGGCTTGGGGAGAGGAGGGAGGTACAGCAGAAGTGTTTCATTGGAGCCTGGAGCTAAACAGGCAGCTGTTTCCACCTGAATGGGGAGAGGATGTGGGTGTGAGAGCAGAACTCTAGAGGGAGCTAGCTGTTCTATGGGGGGGGGGGGGGGGGGGAGGGAGGGGGAGGGTTGAAAGGGGTATTCTCAACCACTACGGTACCGGGTGGGGGGGGTGGTGGTGGCAGAAGAAAAAAAAAAGGTATTTTCTGCTGCAGACCAGAATGGAAAGTATTTTTACATCGGGAGGAGGCGGGGGGGGGGGGGGGGGGGGGGGTGGGGAGTGGAAATGTGGGAGATTTGGGGGCTGCTGTGTGTGGACAGAGATAAGAGGGGCAGTTCTGCAGCGAAGCACTAATGCAACACTCTTTGGAGGCAGCCTATAGGGAATACTAACGGAGGGTTCACGGGCAGCTGCCCTCCGTGAAGGAAGGCAGTGCTGGTGGCATTTGGGGGGCTGTCCTGGAGGCAGCAATGACGAGGGTTACGCAGAAGCGATCCTATGAGAAAGCATTCATGGGGGCCCTGGCAGCAGTTTAAGGGATCGCCACAAATAAGGACGCTTTGGCAGCCGTCCTGCACGGGGGCGTTAATGGGGCAGATGTCTGGAAGGGTCTTATGGGGGAGCAGTGACTGGGGGGACCCCTGGCGAGGGCCCGGCGGGAGAGGCACTGACGGGGACGTTCTGGGGACCAGAGCGGGCCAGGGCGGGACCCCCCGCCCCCGTTGCCCCCGGGTCCCCGGGCCACGCGCCCCGTCACTCACCGGCGCAGGGGTCTCCGCCGGGAGGAGGCCGAGGAGGCGGAGGAGGCGCCGCCGCTCCGGGGAGACCCGAGGGCCCGACCGGAAGTGCCGCCCCCTCCCCCTCCCCGGCAGCCCCGCGCCGCCCGCCTGCCCGCCCGCCCGGAAGCGGAAGTCGCGCCCGTCTCCGAGGCGCCGGCGTGGAGGAGCGGAAAGAGGAGGCGGTGGCGGCGACCGAGAAAGAGAAGTGCGCCTGCGCACTGGCTCGGGGACGCGGACGGGGAGAGCCTAGGCCGCTTCCGGTAGGCGAGCTAAGCAACGTGCGCCTGCGCCCTGAGCCCCCGCCTCCTAGGGCACAGCCCACACGCTCCAGACATCCGGTTAAGCCACGCCCCTCGCGTAAATTGGGCGTGTAAGCCCCTCCCCCATTCTGAACCACGCCCATTTTGTAGCTTAATTATTTAAGCCCCGCCCACTGCCTTAAAATCCATCCTCCTCGCCCCAGCACCCACGATTTTTCTCCTGTTCTTACCCACCTCCAAGTCCCCAAGAACTCCACCTATCTCCCCTCAGCCCCGCCCACAGCCCCAACACTTTCTTCTAAGCAGTGCCCCCCAGAGGTTTTTAGGCTGCACCAAGCCCCCTGTGTTAGCCCAGCCCCTTCCTACTAAGCGCCCTTCGTCTCAGGCACTTCCCTTCCTTAGTATTTATTTAGGTACCCCCTTCTGTCACCTGTGCCTGAATAACAGTCATGCCCTCCTCACAGCACCTTCTCTTCACAGTTACATCCCGTCTGTCCCAACACCTTGCTCTCCTGCAGTTCCCCCTTGAAACGTCTCCTCTCAGATAAACCCTATTCATATGGCCTCTAAATCGTTTCCACCTTCTGCCTGCCAACCCTTAAACCAAGTCAAGCCCCACCCTTGTTCTCAACACCTACCCCCTAAACCCCGCCCACAATGCTCATCAGCCTCACCCCTTAGCCCCAACCCCGCCCTCTGTTTCCCTAGCCCCGCCCCCTCCTGGCCACACCTCTTATCTACGTAAGCCTTACCAAAGTTGTCAATTCTACTCACAACCCTCAACTCGGTTTTTCCTTAGTGTCAGGACGAAGTGATGGGGCAAAGTAGTGGGGGCAGAATTTCCAAGAATATGGCTGGGATGGGGGATGGGGACCTAGATCACATTTGCACAGAGGTTCAATGTTTTACTTAGAGTGGATATTTACAGGGAGCACTTTGGGGTCTGCTGGAACTGGGAGAGGGGGCAAAGCCTTCCTCCAAGCCAGCCCATAGTGGCAAGCTAACAAGGCACATGACATGGGGTTCTCCCAAATTCGATGCACTCCTATCAGGGTGGCATAGCGACCAGAGGACATTTGAAGGGAGGGCCAGCCCTGGTACCATCACTGAATACACACAGGAAGCCAGTAGGCAGATATTTATTTCCAAGGCCCCTGCCTCCAGGGGCCTGTCAGTCCGGGGGAGGGTGGCAGAAGGCAGCAGGACCCAGGAGTTTAGGTCCTCACCCTCAACCCCCTCCCACAACGGGAAGACCACCAGGTATGAGGGCGTCCCAGCTTTCCTGCCCAGGCTCAGCACCAGCTGAACTCCCAGCTCTAAACCTGGCCTGGGGACAGGTGGCCCAGGGTGTGGGTCAAGCCAGCTCTTTGCCCTCCGGCTCCTCCACCCCCTCTTCAGCCCCTGCCGTAGCCGGAATGCCCTCGTCGTCCCACGGTGGTTCGGGCCCTGGGTCCGGGGAACACAGGGGTGCCCCCATGGCCTCGGGGTGCTTGCGTTTGGCATGGCGCCGGAGCGTGTTGGCCTCCGTGAAGCGCAGCCGGCAGACAGGGCACTGGTAGGGGCGCTCCCCGGAGTGGACACGGTGGTGGTGGGCCAGCTCACCCGCCTCGCGGAAGCGACGAGGGCAGAGTGGGCAGCGGAAGGGCCGCAGGCCGGCATGGATGTTGCAGTGCCGCCGTAGGTGGCTGGACCGCTTGAAGGTCTTGCCGCAATCCTTGCACTCGTGCGGCTTCAGCTCTGAGTGCGAGATGCTGTGGCGTTCCAGGTCGGAGAGGTAGGGGAAGGCCCGCAGGCACACCGGGCAGAAGTGCGGGGCCTTCTTGGGGCCGGAGCCCTCAGGCAAACCAGCCGCTGACCCCTCAGAGACTGTATAGGGCACACCCTGATCATCGATCAACAGGAGGTCGCTGCCACCGCCGCTGCCCACAGGGGCTGTCACCCCCTGTGCCAGCGGGGGCTCCTGCCCTGACTTGGGGGGGCGGCCCCGCTTGCGAGGGAGGGCGGCCTTGAGCGTCCGATTCGAGGAGGTGGCCCCCCCAGGGCGCCGGCCTCGGCGGCCCCGGGGAACAGGAGGAGGTAAGGCCAGAGGTTTCTCTTCCTCCCCGGGCAAAGGCGAAGGCAACGGGTCTGGGCTGGGGGTGTCCATTGAGCAGTGGGGGGCTTGGGTCTGGGCACTGGAGCCGGGCTAAGAGAAGAGAGGGGGCAGCCGTCAGTGCAGGGAGGGTCTGAGTCATCCCTTGTCCCCCAACACCTCGCCCATCCCTTGGTCTGAGTCTCTCGACCTGGGCATGGCCAACATTCACCTGGACAGTTATAGCTACACTGGTGGGTAAAATAGCACGATAATTCCAACCATTTGGTAAAAAGACACTACCTTTAGCCACACAGGTGTCTCCTAAGCCTCCCTCACCCCCTTCCTAGAAGCTCAGAGTCATCTTGAATCAAAATAAAGGAAAATCTTCATAGGAGGATAGGATAGAGTCCAACTAAGGGTATGGGCCAGTATTGCGATGCTCAAAACAAAGAACCCATCAAACCTGAGCCATGGAGGCCTAGATGTTTTGTCCCGCTTCTGTTTGGCAAAGTGGGAGGAGTGTGGGAGTTCAGGACTGGGAGAAGACAGGGACTGGTGGTCCCAGGTGGTTTGGCCCCAAGTCGTGGGTGAAGAAATATATGGGAACTGTTAAGGCTCCCAACTCACAGGGTCTGGGTTCAACTCCTGAGTCTATCACTCACTCTCTGTGTGGTCTGGGGCAATTATTTCTCTGAGCCTCCATTAAGCCTTTTGCAAAATAGGACGAATAGGTCATCTTACTCTCACAGACATGGCATGGGGATAATACACATAAAGTGCTCAGTGCACAGAAGTGCCTAGAAGATATCAGCTAGGCACTCACTGACAGCTAAGCCCCACGCCAACTTTCTGAATAATGGTACATCACCCCCATTTTGCAGCTGGGGAAACAGAGGCACAGGAAAGCCAAGTCAGTTGCCCAAGCCCTCTCTGCAAACAAGAGCGAGATCAGGACTCGAACTAGATCTCCAGGACCCCAAAGGCGCAGGGAGTGAGAAGAAATGCACCCAAGGAGACAAGGGGACACCATAGGGTTCCTTACACCTGGGTTAGATCCAGCTCTGCCATTAATTAACAAATGACTTTGCTTCTCTGGGCCAGTTTCCACCTCTGTAAAATGGCTATAGCAAGTTGTCAGTCGGTAATAGTAAGCACTCAGTAAACTACCATCACCACCATGACCTCCATCGACAGAGCATGGGACCATGAGACTAGGGTGTAATTAAGGCGAGAGTGAGGAAGGAAGAGGTGCAGTTAACAGCTGGGGCTGCAGGTGCCACTGGAACAGGCACATACATTGAAGGCCAGAGAGGGGCCACCACTTTTCCACGATCACATGGTTCGCTCCGGTAGGAAGGCCTGGACTAGAACCGGGGTCTCCGGAACAGGGGCCTCGCCCCTTGCCCCTCTGCCACCCCCGTGCAGGCACGCGCCCGGCGGCCCGAGCGCGCGGGGCGGGCCCTGCGGGGGCGGCGGCCAATGAGCGGCGCGCGGGCCGCGGACGGCGAGGGCCTCCAGGAAGGGGGTCTGCGCGCGCGCGCCCGGGCCGACTCCGCGGGGCGCGAGGTCGGCGCGCGCGCTGCGGCGGGCGCGGGCGCAGAAGCAGGTGTGGGGGCGCGCTCCAGGAGCGCGCGGCCCCGGTCCTCCCCTCCCTCCGCTCCCCTCTCCCCGCCCGGACCCCCGCCTCTCGGGTACCTCATTTGCATGTCGCCTGGGCTCGCGAGTGTGCGCGCGCGGGGGCGACGGGGCCGGCGCGTGGGAAGGGGCGGGGGCCAGGGGGCCCTGCCCCTCGGCGGCGCGCTTGGGGACGGCCCCGCCCTCTCCCTCCCCCACTCCCTCTCAGTCGGGCCCGCGCCCGCGGGGAACAAAGAGGACGCGCCGGGTCCTAAGGACCGGTCACGTCCTTGCAGCCAAAACGCGCCTGCGCGCCCGTCGCCTTCGCTGGCCCCGAGCGGGAAATAACCCCACCAACACATTCTGGACCACATAGAAATGTCTTTCCTCCCACAAAGTACCCAGCCGGGTGACCCAATCAAAGGCAGGTACCGCAAGGATGAGGAGCGGGAAAATGGCTGCTTGTTCCCGTAATTAACATGGCGCCTGATAGGCTTCAAAACCCCCTGGAGGGCTGACAACAACATGGGACCTGCTCTTTCCTCCTAACTCTACCAAAGTCGCCGAACTTTGATTTTTCTTTTCTCCGGACTCAAAGCTACATCCTACACAGGAGGAGTCTAAGGCTGTGAAAAGGGAATCACATCTGCCCTCATCAACGTGAACTCCCGCCAGCACAGACACCGAGGGCAGGAGGCCGCGGCGGGAGCCTATTGCCCTCAGTCTGTATGGCGCCGGGAGTCCTCCCCCCCTTAGCTCCGCCCCACTCTGCCCTCACCAAAGATGGCGCCACCCTGGCTTCCCCAACTTCCAGTGCTGGGGAAGGGACGGGAAACAGGGATAAGGGCGGGCGGTGGGGAGGGGGAAGCCAAGGGGGCGGGAGAAAGGAGTGTGGGGGAGCAGGGAGCCGAGGCGGAAGTCGAGGGGCCCCCGGGTGGAAGTGACGCTGCCCCCGCTGCCCAAAATGTCGGCGCCCAGAGGGAGGTGTAAGTAATTAAAGAGAAAAGCCGACTGACTTTCCCGGCCTCCTGGGGCCGCCCCAGGGCTCCAAAACCCCCGCTCCGTGCGAGCGAGGTGGACTCGCCCGGCTGCGGGTCGCGCCTGACCTGCTCCCACCCCGGGCGCCCCGGGCCGCACCTCTTAGGGACAGGGGGGAGGGGCACAAAAGGCCGGTACTCAGGGCCTCGGTCCCAGAGCCGACAGGGGAGGGGGGGGGGCCAGTCCTGCAGGCGACTGGGTGGGAAGGAGGCGGGGCTTAGTGGCGACAGGGGCGGAGCAGCTGCGGGGAGGAGCTTCCAGAGGGGCGGGGCTTAGAATGGAAATAGGCTGGGCTTAGTGAAAGAAGCGGGACTATGGGTAGAAAATGGGTGGGGCTTAGCAATGGGTGGGGCTTGATAAGGGGCGTGGCCAAAGAGTGCTAGGAGGGTCCCAGGTCGAAGGGTGGAAGGGACTTACCTGGGCTGAGTGGGGGGGGCGGGGGGGGGGAGCGGGAATAGGACTCAGGGCACAGGTGGGCGGAGCTTAGAGTAGAAGGGGAGTAGTTTGTGCAGGAGTGGGCGCAGTGAGGTGATGGGATTTAGGCGTGTAATTAGTCTTAGTGGAAATAACAAGTCTTCATAACGTAAGTGCAATGATTTGGAGGGCTGGGAAGGGGCTCCCCCCGGAAGGCTGAGTGGAGGGGTCTTGGAAAGGACGGGCCCCCCTACAGGCTAGGTGGAGACGACAACCTGTGTGGCGTTCTGGAGGCGCACCTTAGCGGAGAAGAGATGGTAGGATTTAGAGAGCAATCTCAGAGGAACTTGGCAGGCAGTAGAAATCAGAACAGCTTGCCTGTTGAGCCTTTGCTGGGTCCCTGCCTGAGTCAGGGCGCGGCACGCACTGCCACAGTTTTGCTTACGCCTCATCTCCACTGCATGAGGTAGGTACCCCTGTTACTCCCACTGTGCAGATGGACAGACTTTCTGCAGATGGACAGTTGGTTTCTTCAGAGGTTCCAGGACCATTCCTGGTCGCCCTGGAAGGTTGAACCAAGTGCACTTGGCCCCAAATCTTTGTCCCACTCATTTGCTAGGAATGTGAATCTTTTCCCCGAAGATGACTTTCACTCTCGAAGAAGACTGGGAGGGACTTTCAGAGAGGAAGGGACTTGTCAGAGAATTCAAGAGGCAACTCGAACTTGAGGAGGAGTGGGTGGGACCTGATTCAGAGTGGCTGGGGCCTAACAGTGGGCGGGGCTTAGGGAGAAGTGGGGGGGGGGGGGGTCCAAGTAGAGAAGAGGCTTAAAAACACTCAGGAGTGTATTAGCCACTTGGCACTAATTAGGAAGATTGGCAGATGAGTGAGAGGAGGGTTTGTAGGAGAAGGGGAGGCTTAACGATGGGTGGTCGTGGCTTGGAGGTTGAGTGTAGCTTGGAGGGAAGTGGGAAGGGTTCCCAGCGGACAGATAGCGGGTCCTGAGTCCAAGGAGACTGATAGGAGAGGGCTGATGGGGAGCTGACTGCTTCACCTGCCCTCCATGTCTCCCCTTGCTCCAGAGAGAGCCTCCACTCGCCACTGCCCTCCCACCACGCCACCATGGATGATGCCCCGCTGCCAGTGCCCCCGGTCCCCGCCCCGGCCCCGGCCCCAGCACCTCCCGCTGCTGCTGCTCCCCGGGTCCCATTTCACTGCAGTGAGTGTGGCAAGAGCTTCCGCTACCGCTCGGACCTTCGGCGCCACTTCGCCCGGCACACTGCACTCAAACCCCACGCGTGTCCGCGCTGTGGCAAGGGCTTCAAACACAGCTTCAACCTGGCCAACCACCTGCGTTCGCACACCGGCGAGCGGCCCTACCGCTGCTCTGCCTGCCCTAAAGGGTTCCGAGACTCCACCGGCCTGCTGCACCACCAGGTGAGTCCCGCAGGCTGGGCTCAGGCTGGCCTCCCTGGGCTGGACACACCCTTGGAGCCACAGGGCCCCACTTTGGGCAGCAGACAGCGCTGTGCTTTCTCACTTAGCTTTACAGTTCAACAGGCAGGCACTACCAACCAAAAGGACTGGACGCTCAAAATCTGTCTCTAGTACTCCCAGACTTTTAAATAAACCACAAGGGCCACTATCAGTAAGGCACAGTCTTGTGTAACACACTGGCCACATTTCACCTGCTCAAAAGCCAGGTGTCGCTGGTGGCTGCCATACTGGTCAGTGAAGATACACAACACCTCCATCAGTGCAGAAAGTTCTGTTGGACAGTTCTTGCTCTAGAAGGTTGGACATTTACCTTGAAAAACCACCTCCCATCCCAGGGGATTATGAAAGATCCTCCCCACCTCTTCCTGATATCCACCACCTTAGAGGACATCCATAGGAGGTCGGAACATTTATCAATAATAAGTACAATTTCTAGGAATTGAGCAGCTATTTAGCGATGATTTTATCCTATACTCACAACGACCCTGTGAGATGGCACATCTTGTGCCCGTGTCACAGAGGAGAAAAGCAGAGCCTCAGAGATGATGTTACTTGTCTAGTTTTCACTGCAAGTAGAAGGCAGAGGGGGACTTGAACCCAGGTTTGTTAGTGCTCAGAGCCCTAGTACCTAGCCATTCTCCCAGGGAGTCCCAGTTTCCTAGGTGGGCTTGGTGAAAATGAGTAAGAGTTAGTCCGAACGAATGGGAGGAAGAATTCTCCAGCCTAAAGGAACAGCACGTGCAAAGGTCCTGTGAGGGAAGGGGCAGAAAGAATCGCAACATGACCCAAATCAGAGAAGATGAGGGAGGAGGTCGAAGCTAGGCAAGGCCACTCCGGAGGGCAGGAATCCGCCCTGCAGGCTGGACCCTCGGCTCTGATGCCGCGCTCTCCCTCTCTCCCTCCCAGGTCGTCCACACTGGTGAGAAACCCTACTGCTGCCTGGTCTGCGAGCTGCGCTTCTCCTCTCGCTCCAGCTTGGGCCGCCATCTCAAGCGCCAGCACCGCGGGGTGCTCCCGTCTCCGCTGCAGCCCGGCCCAGGCCTGCCCGCCCTGAGCGCGCCCTGCTCCGTCTGCTGCAACGTGGGCCCCTGCTCGGTGTGCGGGGGTGCGGGAGCTGCTGGCGGAGAGGGCCCAGAGGCGGCGGGCGCGGGCCCGGGCAGCTGGGGGCTGGCGGAGGCCGCAGCCGCGGCCGCCGCCTCACTGCCCCCGTTCGCCTGCGGAGCCTGTGCGCGGCGCTTCGACCAGGGCCGCGAGCTGGCGGCCCACTGGGCGGCGCACACTGATGTGAAGCCCTTCAAGTGCCCGCGCTGCGAGCGCGACTTCAACGCCCCCCGCGCTGCTAGAGCGGCACAAGCTGACGCACGACCTGCAGAGCCCGGGCGCGCCCCCTGCGCAGGCCTGGGCCGCGGGGGCGGCCGACGGCGGCGGAGGCGGCGGTCCTGCGGAGGCAGGCAGCGCCCAGCCGGCCTGGGACGGCGGGCTGCTCCTGGGTCACGCCGGGGGCGGCGTGCCTGAGCTCCGGGGGCTGCTCCCCGAGGGCGGCGGGGAGGCCCCAGCGCCCGCGGCCGTGGCCGAGGCGCCGGAAGACACCCTGTACCAGTGCGACTGCGGGACCTTCTTCGCGTCAGCTGCCGCGCTGGCCAGCCACCTGGAGGCCCACTCGGGGCCCGCCACCTACGGCTGCGGCCACTGCGGGGCCCTGTACGCGGCCCTGGCGGCCCTAGAAGAGCACCGGCGGGCCAGCCACGGCGAGGGTGGAGGGGCGGAGGCGACGCCCGCGGCCCCGGAGGGGGAGCCGGCGGCCGGGGAGGCCGCGTCCGGCTCGGGCCGGGGCAAGAAGATCTTCGGCTGCTCCGAGTGCGAGAAGCTGTTCCGCTCGCCGCGCGACCTGGAGCGGCACGTGCTGGTGCACACGGGCGAGAAGCCGTTCCCGTGCCTCGAGTGCGGCAAGTTCTTCCGCCACGAGTGCTACCTCAAGCGCCACCGGCTGTTGCACGGCACCGAGCGGCCCTTTCCCTGCCACATTTGCGGCAAGGGCTTCATCACGCTCAGCAACCTCTCTCGGCACCTGAAGCTGCACCGGGGCATGGACTGACGGCCAGGCCGCGCCTCCGCCCAACCGCCCCTCCCCGGGGCGGGGCTGGACTTGGGCCCGGCCCGGTCTGGATCCAGATCCACGGGCCCTGGAGCAAGGGGACCCTGGCTGGAGAGACAGGGCCACCAGACGCCCACACAGGGCCCTGAGCTGGAGGGCAGCAAATAAACGGAGAGATTCCTCAGCTCCGGGGTCCAGGACCCCTGAGTGTGAGACCCCTGGAATATACGCTGGGCACCCCCAAGTCAATAGGCAGCCTCCAAGCTGTGGGGACCTAGCAGTGAGAAATGGGTCTCCCAAGTACTTCCCATCTTGAGGGCCCTAATAATGACAGATGGGCACCTTTCCCCTCCCCCAAGGGAAGGCTGCCCCTCTCCCTGAGAGCCATCATTCCCAACGACCTTGATCTGGAGAATGTGGGGAGATCATGACCCCGAATTTCCCTAGATCCCCTCCAAATGCTACCCACCAGTCACTGGTGTTCCCCCCCCCCCAAAAAAAAATGGATATAGCCGGAATCTGCCTTCCCCCGCTCCCACCCCATTTCATTCCTTATGCTGAAAGAGGACCAGGGTAGATGTCCCCTGCCCTCAGCCCCCACTCCCCAATTAGGTCTCCCTCCCCTACTGCAGAATGGATCAACCCTAATGATCTTCCCCACCCCCAACCACTAGAATAGGCTGGTTTGAAATCCCTCCTGCCCAGTAGAATGAACTGATTCAGATACACACCCCTGTCCACTGGAATGGGCTGGTCCAGACTGTGGCCTGCCCCCCACCCTCCTTAGGTGAATACGGCAGACACTCCTCCCTCGCTCTGGAGTGTGGGCCAGTCCACGTCATTCCCCATCCTGTGAACTCATCTGAATGGGAGGTGGTGGACATTGGGGTTTTCCTCCCACTCTGCTGTAGCACCTGTCAGTCTTTCCATCTCTGTTGGTTTGTCTGTCTCTGTGTTCCCCTCAACCCCAAGGGGGAAGGGGGTTTGGCTAGGGGGTTCCCCCCTGTGAGCCTCGACCTTGCCCCCTCATCCCACTCCCTAATGTCTCCAGGACCCCAATAAACCTTGTCCTGTCAGTCACTGATGTCTCATTTTCTGATCCTTGGCTCCAGAGAGGTGGGAGTTTCTCCCTCCCTGGTTTAGGACAGGCCCCCTAAATAAAGATCTTTCCTCCCTCCCTCCTGACAAATTTTGAGTCGAGAGTGCACGACCATTAAAATCAGAAAGGGTTTAAGTCTCACCAAAAGGGAACCCAGTCCCTTAAAAACAACATCCATCTCCAATGGGCTAAACATGCCCTTTAGAAACCATCAATCCCATAAGACTTACCCCCTAAAAACCAAACTATCTCCTTAACGAAAAGTTCTACCCCTAAGCAGAGACCCTATCTCTTAGACTCCACCTCCAGGTGTCCAAATTTGTACCTTGAACGCTTACATCCAATTCCTAGGATAGGATTTGCCCATCAGGGAAGGGGTCAGCCATTCGTATTGTCTTCTGTGCACTAGATTACATTCCTGTACTGAGTGCCTATTCTGTGCCAGGCATTGTAATCCTCTCTGGGGATCCAACAGCAAAGAAAATAACTCCTCATGGGGTTTATATGTTTAGTGTGTGGGCGATAGGGTGGAGAAAAGAGTAATCAAAGAAAGGAGAGTAATTTCCAGATGGTTTTGAGCATCTGAAGGAGATGAGGAGAGGTGTTAAGAAAGTGACTCTGCCATCCCAGTTCGGGTGTCCTGTGGGCTTCTCTACAGAGGTGGCATTTGATCTGAAACCTGAAGGGTGGTGAGAGACCAGCGAGGAGGATGCCTGGATGGGCACGGAGAAGAGGGAGGAACTGAGGTCGAGGGGTCAGGTCACGCAGAGGCTGGTGGGCTCTCCAGGTCATCGAAAGCAAGATTTTAACGTGGAGGGATGGGATCACTCTTGCACTTTACAAAGTTCCCTCTGGCTGCTGAGTGGAGAAGGAACTGGAGGGGCACAGTGGAAGCAGAAGACTATAGCAGTCCAGTAGGAGAGATGGGGGGGGGGTGGCTAGACCTTAGTGGTGGAGAGAAATGGGTGGGTTCGAGATGAATTCTGTAAGTAGAATGTGAGTGTGTGTGTGTGTGTGTGTGTGTAACTGAAAGGGAGGAATCAAGAGGGTCTGGTTGAGTGGTGGCATTTTGAATTAAGAACAGAAAAGGGGAAGAACACATTTGGGTAGGGGTTTAGGTGAATCAAGAATTCCATTTTGAGCTTCTTAAATATAAGATGCCTGGGAGATTGGCATGCTCTAACAAGGCTGAAGATGTGCATATCTCGCGATGCAGCAATCCCACTGCTAGGCACAAGCCCCAGAGAAATCCCTTCACCTGCACTGGGAGACACATAGAAAAACACTCCCAGCAGCACATATGGTCAGCCTCAAACTCTGAACAACTGGAACATCGCTGTGAGGGTCTGAATGTTTGTGTCCCCATCAAAATCGATATGTTGAAATCCTAAAGCCCAGTGTGACAGTATTTGGAGATGGAGCTATTGGGAGGTGCTTAAATCACGAGGGTGGAGTCCTCATGCGTGGGATTAGTGACCACATTCCAAAGGCTCCAGAGTGATTCCCTAGTCCTCTCCACCATGTGAGGACGCAGCAAGAAGGCAGTGGCCATGAGGGCCTAGAAGAGGGCCTTCCCCAGAAGGCAAGCATGCTGGTGCCTTGATCTTGGACCTCTGGCTTCCAGGACTGTGAGCAATAAATTTCTGTTGTTTACAAGCCACCCAGTCTGTGGTATTTTGTTACAGCAGCCAGAACAGAATAAGACATCCATCAACAGTATAGCAGATCAATAAACAGTGCTATATTATGCTGTGGAATACTATACAGCAATGAAAGGAAAGGAGTGCAGAAACCCACATTTGCATGGATGAAAGTTACAAAGAAACCCAATGCAAGAAGGCAAGAAGAAGCCCATGGAGTATGACTCCATTTATATCACATTCATAAAGCCAGCAAAACTATAATACTGTTTAGGATGTATTGTGGGTCGTGAACCATCTAGAAAAGCGAGGAAAACATTTGCCCATAAAAACTCAGAACAGTGGGGTTGGATGCATCACGCCCAATCTTCTGTGGACTCTGGGGTGGGAGCTAACATTCCATGTCTTAATCAGGTGATCCATTGATGATTCTTTGCTAACTGTGCATTTGTATCGTGCTCTTTTAGTCTATGAGTCTCGTATCTCACAAGAAAAAAAAAGTAAAGGAGGCAACCCGGGATCCAGGAACCAGACTCATCCCCTGGGGCAAAAAAAAAAAAAAGAAAAAAAAAAAAGAAAAAAAAAGAAAAAAAAGAGAATCTGTCTTTGAGAAACAAGACCCGCCCCCTTAGATTCAGGCACCGCCCCAGGGACAAGACCCGCCCACTTGGAGACCTGCTCGGTGTCGAGCGCAGAGGGTCTGGAAAGGAGCCAGGGTTGTCATGGAGATGGCCTCCAGCTAAGGATTAATGAAGAGGGACCTGTGGAGGCTCAACTCCTCCCACCTCACCTCGAATCCAATCCTTTCTCTTCTGAGACAACAGCGAAAGGGACTCACCCATTTCCCCCACCCCCCCACCCCAGGGCCTCCCAAGGGCCCAAGGCTGGACCCTGTACCTAACTCCTCTCACTGTGGCCCCATTTCATAGGTGTGCTAACTGAGGCTCCGAAGGAACGAGGGAGGGTTTTGCTCTCCAGAGAGCCGATTATTGGGCTGACGCTGACGACTCGCTCGCAGCTGATCCGTCCAGGCGGCCACCTGGACGCTCACCCGAGCTCCTCGTCTCCCCACCCCGCCTCAGTCTTCTCCCTTCAGGGGGTCCCCCTCTCCTGAAGCCCCAGCCTCGTCCCCTCTTCACTCCTCATCCACATTTCTGTGCGCGGCTTGGTGCTGAAGGGCGAGCATTTCAGCATTTCAGCAAAGCCTGCCCTCAGGGAATTATTTCTACTCCTGCGGAGGGGGAGATGGGCAATCAGTGGGTAATCCACAAGTAGCCTAATGCTACTTTGCTGTAAGTACAGGTTGGAAATTAAGGCAGAGTAAGGACCAGAGGATGACAGGAGGGATCTTTTAGCTAAGGCGGACAGGAGAGGTGTCTCTGAGGACATCTGAAAGAAATGATGGGAGTAAGGGAAACTTCGTGGAAATCTAGGGGAAGGGCATTCCGGAGAGGGAGAACAGCACGTTCAAAGGCCCTGGGGTCCACAGAGAGCAAAGAGGACGGTGTGGCTGGAGCAGAGAGTGAAGCAGGGAGAGAGAGGTGGCAGTCAGCTGAGGGAGGCTCCAGGGGCCAGACCCGTCCAGCCTTACAGGGAGGGGTGAGGAACTCGGGAGGAAGGGATGGGGAGCACGAGAGGTTGTTCAGCGCTGGAGTGACAGCCTGTGATTTCTGGGTGCGGGAGACTGGCGGGGAGGTAGGGAGGCTGGAAGCAGGAGAGCCAATGAGGAGGCAGTTGCAGTGGGACTGGCCCCCCGGAGTGCAGCCCCGAGCCAATCAGAGCCAGGTCCCGCCCCCTGCCCGAGAGGCCAGCCCTGCCCAGGCCCCCCTCTCTCACCTGGGCCCGCGCCCCGCCTCCTCCCTGCTCCCAGCCTGGGTCTCCCCTGCATCCGGCCGGGCCTCCACGCGGGTCCCACAGGAATTTCTCTAAAACACTAATCGGATCATGTGACTCTCCAGCTTAAAACCTTTTCAATGGCTTCTCAGTGCGCTAGGAATGCGTCCAGCATTCAGCTTGGACTAAGAGGCTGGACACAGTGGCTCGTGCAGCTCCCGGGCTCTCTCCACCACACTGCCGGCTCTGATGTCCCAATCCAAGGCCCTCAGTCTCCCCCAAGACAAGACCCCTCTCCCCACCCCACCCCACCCCATACATGCTGTTCTCTCTGCTTGACACGTTATTTCTCACCTTTCCATTCCTGAATTTTCCTTCCTTCCTTCCTTTTTTTTTTGGGGGGGGGGGGGTAAGGAAAAAAACGTTAAGCCTGTAAAATATAGATAATGAAGGTGAAATAACCACACATACCCCCTCGATATAGACTCGGAAGAATTGAAAGCGGCCATTCAAACAAAAATATATTCTTGAACGTTCATAACGGCACTATTCACAATAGCAAACAAAAGGTAGAAATAACCCAATGTCCAAGAACAAATGAGCAGACCAACACAATGCAGTCTACCCATACAGTGGAATATTATTCAACCATAAAAAGGAAGGGCATACGGATACATGCCGCAACATAGATGAATCTCGAAAACATGCTAAGTGAAAGAAACAAGTCATAAAACATCACGTATTGTATGACTCAGTCGATATGAAATGTCCACAGTAGGCCAAGCCATAGAGAGACAAAGCTGAACGTTGGTTGCCAGGGGCTGGGAGGAGAAAGGGCATGGAGAGTGACAGCTTCATGGATCTAGATTTCTGTTTGGGGAGATGAAAAATTCTGATACTAGATGGTAGGCATAGTTGACATCTCGATGGTGACATCAAGAATGTATTCAATGCCACTGACATTAATGCCACACCCACCCCTATATACTACCAGCTTTGGGACATTAGAGATATACCTCACTCTCCATAGGCGCCTCTAGGATCTGATTGTTTCTCCCTGCTATAAAATACCCCTACCTGGGGTGCCTGGGTGGCTTAGTCAGTTAAGCGTCTGACTTTGGCTCAGATCACAATCTTGAGGGTTTGTTTTTTTTTTTTTAACGTTTATTTATTTTTGAGACAGAGAGAGAGCGCACGCATGAACAGGGGAGAGTCAGAGAAAGAGGGAGACACAGAATCTGAAACAGGCTCCAGGTTCTGAGCTGTCAGCACAGAGCCTGACGCGGGGCTCGAACCCACAGACCGCGAGATCATGACCTGAGCCGAAGTCGGACACTTAACCGACTGAGCCACCCAGTCGCCCCGACCAGATGCTTTTAAAAATCAAGCTGTAGGCCTCTGTTGTCTCCCCCATCTCTTTGTGAGATGCAAAGACTCCTGGAGACTCGCTTAGCTTTGAAATGTTTTAGTGCCTCGCTTTACCATTCTTTAAAATGGGAGAATAACATGACCCACTCCATATGGCAAGGAGACACAACTGGGTTTGTATTTGTAAGGCGCTTACAAGGCTACACTATTACTAATTTTCATTTTATTTCTTTTTCATTACCCTCCCCCCTCCCATTTATTTCTTGTACCTTTACTCTCTTGAGTATGGAACACATTCACATGGTTTCAAATTCAAAAAGTACAAAAGGATAGAGTGTAGTAAGTTTCAGTTCTGAGAGTTACACAAAGTTGCGAGTTTCCCGTCTCCTCGTCCAGTTCTTCCAGATGCAAACCACTGATGAGCAGATAGTTAGAACAGGTTACAGACTGTTTTCCAGCTGCCTTTTCCCCCCCTTCCCTTCACATTATTACTTGGAGCCTTTCATATTTTTACCCCGTAAGTTTCTTCATTCTGTTGTTGTTGTTGTTGTTGTTGTTGTTGTTATATTCATCTTTTTTATTAATCTGATGATGATGATGATGACGACACACAGCATTCCACTGGGCAGATCAGTCATGACTTCTCGCTCGAATCCTCCACGGATGGGCATTTAGCTCATTTCCGGGCTTCTGCAGTGATATGTAGTCCTACACTCATTCCTGATACAGATTTCATTTTGCATGTTTCCAAACAGGTCTGACAGAAGAGATCCTGGAATTGTTCACTTGTTAAGGTTGTTCCAAACTTCACTCGCCCCAGGGCGCCTGGGTGGCTCAGTAGTCGGTTAGGCATCCAACTTTGGCTCAGGTCATGATCTCATGGTTTGTGGGTTCGAGCCCCGCGTCGGGCTCTGTGCTGACAGTTCAGAGCCTGGAGCCTGCTTCAGAATCTGTATCTCCCTCTCTCTGTCTCTCTCTCTCTGTCTCTCTCTCTCTGCCCCTCCCCCACTCGTGCTCTATCGGTCTCTCTCTCTCAAAAACAAATAAACGTCAAATTCCATTCGCCCCAGCCGTGTACAAGAGGTTCCAGTTCCCACACTCTTGCCAACAATGTTGAGCATGTATTTCACCTTAAACCAACGGCGACTAGCTGCAGGCATACCTCCACCACGTGCCTTTTCTGCTCAGCATCAGGTATTTGAGGTGTCGTGTGGAGGCACACGTCTCTACCCTTTCCATTCGCTCATCCTTCTCATCCCTAACCCTTGACTTTCCTCGTGCAAGTTTCCGCTGAAACAGTGTTGCCTCCTGCAAGACCTTGAGGGTTGCTCTCACCCCTGTGTGGGATCAGCTCAGTGCCGTCTCTGTTCTCTGTGTTCCCACCAAACCCTCTTTCCTGCGACAGAGCACATTTTTCCAGGAGGGCAATTGGATCTGTGTCTGACTGCGTCCTCCTTGAGATTCCTGCAGACAGGGTCCAATGGCCTGTGTCTTTGCCACTGAAGCTCCAGCACCAAGGACAGAGCTAGCCCATAGTAGGTGCTCAGCGGATCTCGGTAGCTTAGGATGGAGTGAGTATGTGTGGCAAGGAATATGCAGAACGGACTTGGAGTAGGTGCTCAGTAAATACTGGTGTCTTAGGAGCGAATGATTATGCACAGGGCTTATCATGGAGGGGTACACTGAGGCCAGGAGAAGGGGAAGTCGCTTGCTCAGGCAGCCAAGTGATGGCTGGAATCGGGTTCTAGTCCAGAGCGCCCCCACTTTCCCTGAGGCCTCTGCCACCGCCTCATTCATCGCGGTCCCCTGGCACCCCCCTCTCCCGACACAGTGCCTGGCACAGACAGGACCTGATAAATGTGTATTTGTTGAAGCCATGAATGAATATGTGTGTCTGTTGGGGTGGGGAGGGGAGCTGGACCCGGCCTCCCAGGCCCGCAGCCCCCTCCCCGTGCAGGACCCAGGAATCCAAGCCGCCCTCCCTCCCCGCCCCCTGGGTCCCCTCGTCCTCCCGCTTCCGGCTTCCCAGCCAGTCTTTCCTCTTCGGGGCTCCGTGGAAAGACCCGGTTTCCGGGGGGAAGGCTTAGGCGGTGACACCGAGCCCAGCCTCCTCCACCCCCCACCACGCTCGGGCCCTCCCTCCCTCCCCGCCACCACCGTCCGCGTTTGGCCGGCCGCGGGGAAGGAAGAAAGGAGCGAAGGAGGCGGAGGTAAGAACCCTGCGCCCAGCGATCAGGGCCGAGCCCCAGGCCCTGGGCCCAGAAATCTGTGAGGCCTCGAACTGCGGCCCCAATTCTGCTGATCAGGCCTGCGGGGAACCGCAGGCTGGGCCCAGTGGGGAGATCGCCCCCCCCCCAACCTCCTTGGCCACCTAGGGCTCGGGACCCCAGCAGCCTTGGTGGGGGGCAGGCGTCCAGGGGCCTGGCCCCCAGCAGCCTCCTCCCTGGAGCATTCAGGCAGTGGAGCCCCCAGTCCCCTCCTCTCCCTTGTCTTAGGAGCCCAGCCCCCTCCCTCAATCCTCTCTGCCCCTGGGACCCAGGAATCCATACCGCTTCCCACACAGGAGTGGATCCCAGCCACCTCCCAAACCTGGGGTCCCAGGCCCCGGCGCCCACCTCCCTCAGTCCCAGGAGTGTGGCCGCCCAGCCTTCTCCTGGGCTGAGAGGCTGAGGCAGCCCTCCTACTCCTGGCCTCTCCCAGACCCCGGTCTGGGTACCCACATTCCATTTCCGGGGCCTCCCAGTGTTGAATTCCACCCCCTCCACTCGGGCACCACAGGCTGGTTCCCAGCCCCTCCCAAAACGCTCCAGCCCGGCCCCCGAGGAAGAGCGCTTGGCTCACTGTCTCCCTGTCTCCTCTCCTGTCCGTGTCTCTGGCTTGTTCCCTCTCGCTGTCTCGCTGTCTCTCCCCACCTCCACCCTGCTGAGGTTCTTCTGGTCTCTGTGTCTGCACCCTCTCTCCCCAAACCTCTTTGTTTTCTCCTCATCTCTGTCTCTGCTGGGAGTCCTCACCTCTCTCTCCTGCTGTCTCCCACCATCCTGTCTGACCGCTTCTCCTGCTGTCTGTCTTTCTGTCCCCACCTCTCTGTGTCTCTTCTGTCTTGCTGGCTCTCTCCTTTGCCTGGCTAAACACCTGACCATCTCTGCATCTCCGTCTGGCTCTCTGTCTCTGCTTCCCTGCCCACATCTCCCTTGATCCAACACCCTCCCCACAATGTCTCCTTGTCTCCCCTTTCTCCTTACAGGCATGGATCCGCAGCCCCCTCCACCCGCCCAGGGCAGCCCGCCTCACCGTGGCCGGGGCCGGGGCCGCGGCCGGGGCCGTGGCCGAGGCCGAGGCCGTGGCAGGGGGGGCGCTGGAGCCCCTCGGGCCCCCCTGCCCTGCCCCACCTGCGGCCGCCTCTTCCGCTTCCCCTACTACCTCTCCCGGCACCGGCTGAGCCACTCGGGCCTCCGACCCCACGCCTGCCCCCTGTGCCCCAAGGCCTTCCGCCGGCCTGCGCACCTCTCCCGCCACCTGCGTGGCCACGGGCCCCAACCCCCGCTGCGCTGCGCCGCCTGCCCCCGCACCTTCCCTGAGCCCGCCCAGCTCAGGCGCCACCTGGCCCAGGAGCACGCGGGCGGCGAGGTCGAGCTGGCCATCGAGAGGGCGGCCAAGGAGGCCGCGGAGACCAGCTGGGGCCCGCAGGACGCCAGCGCCGAGCAGCCGAGCACCGCGGCGGCGGGGGCCGCCGAGGAGGAGGCAGCGTGGCCCGAGACGTGGCCGGCGGGGGAGCCGGCCACGCTGGCGGCCCCCGCGAGCTCGGAGCCCCGCGAGTCGGAGGAGGAGGAGGCCGAGGCCGGGGCGGCCGAGCTGAGGGCCGAGCTGGCGCTGGCGGCCGGGCGCCAGGAGGAGAAGCAGGTCCTGCTCCAGGCCGACTGGACGCTGCTGTGCCTCCGCTGTCGCGAAGCCTTCGCCACGAAGGGCGAGCTCAAAGCGCACCCGTGTCTGCGCCCCGAGGGGGAGCAGGAGGGGGAAGGGGGCCCCCCGCCCCGCCCCAAGCGCCACCAGTGCTCCATCTGCCTCAAGGCCTTCGCCAGGCCCTGGTCGCTGTCCCGCCACCGGCTGGTCCACTCCACCGACCGCCCCTTCGTGTGCCCGGACTGCGGCCTGGCCTTCCGCCTCGCCTCCTACCTCCGCCAGCACCGCCGCGTCCACGGCGCGCTCAGCCTCCTGGCCCCGCTGCCCCCGGCGGGCAGGAAGGACGACAAGGCCTCGGGCGGACGGAACTCAGGGAAGGGGCCCGAGGGGGGCGAGGGGGCCGAGTGCGGGAGCGCCTCGGAGGGGGGAGAAGGCGGGCAGAACGGAGGCGACGCCGCCCCGGCCCGGCCCCCCGCCGGGGAGCCCCGCTTCTGGTGCCCCGAGTGCGGCAAGGGCTTCCGGCGCCGGGCGCACCTGCGACAGCACGGGGTGACCCACTCAGGGGCGCGCCCGTTCCAGTGCGTGCGCTGCCAGCGGGAGTTCAAGCGCCTGGCGGACCTGGCCCGCCACGCGCAGGTGCACGCGGGGGGCCCGGCCCCGCACCCCTGCCCGCGCTGCCCGCGCCGCTTCTCGCGCGCCTACAGCCTCCTGCGCCACCAACGCTGCCACCGCGCTGAGCTGGAGAGGGCCGCCGCCCTGCAGGCGCTCCAGGCCCAGGCCCCGCCGTCGCCCCCGCCGCCCCCGCCGCCGCCGCCAGCCGGGCAGGAGGACGAGGAAGGGCTCCCGCTGCCCGTCGCACACATCAAGGAAGAGCCGCCCTCCCCGGGGTCCCCACCCCAGTCGCCGCCAGCGGCTCCCCCTGTCTTCCTCAGCGCCTCCTGTTTCGACAGCCAGGACCACTCGGCCTTCCAGATGGAGGAAGAAGAGCTCGACAGCAAGGCTCACCTGCGCGGGTCGGGCGGCCTGGCCTCCTGACCTTCACACCCACTCTCGGCCGCTCCATTTGGCTCCCGGTTTGCCAGACGGAGGAGGGAAGTCCAAGAGCAGGCGCCTCCTCTGTCTCCCCACCCGTCCCCTTCCAGCCCTCAACACTAAGGAGGGGGGGCCCTGGACCGCCCCTCCCTCCCCATCGCCCACCCCCAGGCCCCCCGACCCTGGTTAGGAACTGCTTGCGCCAGCAGGCCTCTGAAGGCAGGACTACTCGGAAAAAAGGAGGCGGAGAATATTGGCCAGAGATATGGAGACTGGGGGTGGGGGGGGGATCCCCTGCCTGGCTGTCCCCCATGATACACACTGGACACCGTCACCTCTTTGGAACTGCCAGACGCTGGGGGTCCCCAGTGAGCAAAGGTCCATCCCTGTCCCTTTGTCTGTCTGTGAATAAATGTGAGTTCGTGAAACAGGAGAGAGTGAGGCTGTCTGTGGGGGGGGGGGGGTGGGGCTGCAGGGGGGCGCAGACCCTGAGCTTGGGTTCCAAGCAGGAAGGATCCACACACTCACATCAGGGACTGGGAGGGAGGGGCTCAGCCAGCAAGAGACTCAGGAGGAGAAACGGGAGTGAGACAACCCAGGTTACCATCCGTCCAGGCATCTTTGGGGAGCCCCAGGCACCCCCCCCTCCCTGTGTAATCTCTGCATGTATTCCTTTTTTATTTTATTTTATTTACTTATTTTGAGAGCGTCGGAGACAGCACTGGGGGGGGGGGGAAGGGCAGAGAGAAAGAGGGAGAGAGAGAATCCCAAGCAGTCTCCACACTGCCAGCACAGAGCCCAACAGGGACTCAGAAACCGTGAGATCGTGACCTGAGCGGAAACCGAGAGTCAGACGTCTAACCGACTGAGCCACCCAGGCGCCCGCTCTTCGTGCGTTCCTTCAGCAAACATCTGGCAGGCACAACGATGGGCCCCTGGGGGTGCTGGAGAGGAGAAAACCAGTGCCCCCACTATGAGGAGCTGGGATTCTAGATCTGCACCACCCAATAGAGTTTAGCCACCAGCCGCACATGGCTGTTTCTATTTAGATTTAGAACAAGTAAATACATTTGAAATAAAATAGTTACGAACGGATACAAGTTCAGCTCCTCAGTGTTCAGGAGCCCCGAGTGGCGGGCGGCTGGGTCTGCCCTGTTGGACAGCACAGATCTAGAACATTCTATCATTGCAAGAAGTTGTCTCGGGACAGAGCTGGTCCAGATAATAAACCGATCTGCTGTAGAGCACCAGATATCGTAAGGGTTTCTGAGAAAACCACGTGGCGCTGTGATGAGTGAGCATCTCACCCTCTGGTGAGATGACCTTTGACCTGAATGAAGAACCGGGTGGAGGGAACAGCAGGGACAAATGCTGTGAGGTGGGTTGGTGCTGCATGTTTGAGAAACCACAAGGAATTGGGGGTTGGTGGGGGAAGTGTCATTTTCTGCAAACTTTCTAATGTTTCCCCCCCCCACACACACACACATACCCATTTGTTTGGGTCTTGAGTAGAGGGGGAAGGGTGTGTCCAAGCCAATCTTCTTTAAACCCCTTCCCTTTCCTTCTGTTGACATCCTGCCTTCCTCTAGCACCTTCAGTGGCTCTCTCTTGCCCTTTGCAAACAATGATATCGTCCACTTAGGCATCTTTATGCCTGTAAGGCCAGGAAAAGAGGGGTGAGATCATCCTGGTTTTCCAGGGCAACAAACGGAGGCTTTGGGAGGGAAGGTCATGCCCTGGTGTGACGGAAACACCAGGCAGGAGCAGGCAGGAGGGAGGGAAGCCAGAAGGATGGAGGTTGAGGGTCTAGGAAGGGAGATAACTGACTCAGAGCTGTGCAGAATTCCCCCCTTGTGAAAGATTTAACACATCTTGGCTGAGCCCTTGGAACAGTGCCTGGCACATAGTAGGCATTCAACAAAGGTCATCTGTTTGATTGTCACTGCACCACCCAGGCCTGGATGCTAGGAGCAGAGTGATGAGTGAGACCACCTGGGCATCAGCCTCATGGAACTGAAGACCAGCAGACGACGTGGACAATAATGAAATATTGGCACAAATAAATCAGGGTTCCCAAATGAGACAGTTCTCCAACCAACTAGATCCTGCAACTAAGCCTCAGGTGTGAGCAGCTGGGGAGCTGGGATGTGCGTTCATGACATCAAAGCTACTTCCCTCCCCAGGAACCTTCAGCGACTCCCTATTACTGCATCCAAACAGGGGCTACCATTTAGCGAGCACCTACAAGGGCCAGACACCTTTTCAGCACAACCACACTGATACAGCTCATTGATGGAGGGGGTTATATAGCCCCCTTTACAGAAGAGGCAAACAGGATTAAAGTGAAGTCATTTGTCCTACTTTGGAAATCACCACCATGAATTGAGTCCTTTGTATTCAACGGGGTACTTTGTGGAAAAGGCTGAAAAACAGTGGGTGCCACCAGGGAGGGAAGTCATTGCTGTCGTTGCTTTGTTGTTTTCCCAGGCTGGTATAGACACGATCTCAGGGAATCCTCACCACTCCATTGGGAATTAGGAAACATCCTTACCCTTTTCTAGGGGCAAAACAACATTCAGAGAGGGGAGTCCCTTGTCCAAAATCTCATAGCTAGGAAATAGCGGGCACGGAATTTGAACCCAGCCTGGACCAGCTCTACACCCTGAACACCCTTAACCAGGCCGACATAACCCTTAGGATCAGCGCCCAGGCACACGATCCCCTCCTTACATGCATCCCGGTCTCCAGGCCCCAAGGCATCATACCCCCACCCCTCCGTGGGTTTGCCTACCACCCTCCTCCTCTCCCCCCATCCCCACTTACTCTGCCTTGAGGATCTGCTGTATTGGAGAGAAACATTCCTAGAAGAAAATACAGAATTTAGGGTGAGAAAAGTTCCCTAAAGCTGAAGCCCAGGTCTCCCACTTTGCAGACGAGAAAACTGATATGTGGGACACGCACAGAAAACGATAGAACACGCGCATGGTTACTATTCTTGGGGGGTGATAGTACTGCTGTTCATGAATCAAACCCTGTAGGCTACTCGTTCCTTGCGCTGAGCAGTTTGCACACGTGACCTCAATCACATGTGTTCATAATCATACAAACACATTTCTTGGGTATTTACCCTACGTCTCATTTAATCTTTACAACACCATCAATAGGTACACACTGTTATGGGCTCCAAGTTTTTTCTTTTTAAATTTTTAAATGTTTATTTTTGACAGAGAGAGAGAGAGAGACAGAGGGCGAGCAGGGAAGGGGCAGAGAGAGAGGGAGACACAGAATCCGAAGCAGGTTCCAGGCTCTGAGCCATCAGCACAGAGCCCTACGCAGGGCTCAAACCCAGGAACTGAGAGGTCATGACCTGAGCCGAAGCCAGACGCTCTCCAATTTTTTTTTTCTTAAACAGCTTTATTGAGATATCTTCCCCTCCCTCCCCCACTGCATAGAATTTGCTCATGTTAAGTGCACAACTCAATGACTTTTAGTAAGTTTACAGGATTGTGCAACTATCACCAAAATCAAATGATAGAGCATATCCAGCATCCCCAAAAGATCTCCTGTGCCCGGTAACAGTCACTTCCCATCCCCACTCCCAGCCCCAGGCAACCATGAATCTACTTTCTGTCTTAACAGATTCGCCTTTCCTGGGCAGTTCCTATCAATGGGTCATACAATAGGTGGCCTCCCATGTCTGGCTTCTTTCACTCAGCATACTGTCTTTACGGTTCGTCCACACTGCACATTTTACCAGTACTTCATTCTCTTTATGGCTGAGTAACGTCCCCTTGCAGGGCATATCGCATTGTGTTCGGCCATTCATCTGCTGATGGACACCTGGGTCGTGTCTGCTCTTCGCCTGTTATGAATAGTCCCACTGGGAACACATGGGACGACCCTTCCTGCGGACATGGGTTTTGTTCTCTTGGGCACACTCCCAGGAGCAGAATTGTTAGGCTGTGTGAAAAGCTCATGATACACTTTTTAAGAAACTGTCAGAACTGTTTCCCAAAGCGGCCACACCACTTACATCCCATCAGGGAGATATGAGGGTTCCCCATGGGGGCTCCATTATCCGGAGAAGGAAGCTCAGTGAACTGACACGCCCGGGGTCTCTTGGCTGGTAAGGAGCCGATCTGGGTACATCTCCAAGCATTGCAATGACAAAGCCTGTGCTCTTAGCCCTTATACAAAGATTCATTCTTACCCTGTTCATTCGTTCATTCATTCATTCATTCATTCATCCTAAAACTCTTTTTTAAATATTTATTTATTTTGGGGGAAGAGAGAGAGGGTGGGGAGGGGTAGAGAGAGAGGGGGGGGAGGGATATGGAGAATCTGAAGCAAACTCATGCTGTCATTGTAGAGCCTGACGCCGGGATAGAACCCTTGAACTGAGGGATCATGACCTGAGCAAAGTCGGATACTTAACCGACTGAGACACCCAGGTGCCCCCATCTTAAAACTCTTGGCTCTGTGCAAAGTACTGGGCTCTAGGTGGGGAAAACATCAGACAAGGTTACGTTTTGGCAAGAAGCACAGATTGACCAATACACGTAGGTCACGGATTCAACGGGTATTTACTGAGCCCCCACTATGTGCTGGGCACTGTCCTAGGTGCTGATCACTCCCGGGTTAATGAAACCGACCCAAATCCCTGCCTACATGGGGCTTCCATGGTAGTGGCAGGAGACAGACACAAAGCCAAACAAAGAAGGTAAACTATACAAAACATCTTAGTGGACACCTGGGTGGCTCAGTCGGTGAAGAATCCAACTATGGGTTTCAGCTCAGGTCATGATCTGGCAGCTCATGAGATCGAGCCCCACATCAGGCTCTGTGCTGACTGTGCAGAACCTGCGTGGGATTCTCTTCCTCCCTCTCTCGGGCGCTCTCCCTCTCTCTCTCAAAATAAATATATAAACTTTTTTAAAATAAAAAAAAATCTTAGGAGGGGACACATGGTGTGGAGCAAGGTGTGGGATGGGGGAGGCATTGGAGCAGGAACTGAAGGAGATGAGTCCCAGGAAGGGGCACAGCTGGTGCAAAGGCTCTAGGCAGGAAGGTGTCTGATGTGTTCAGGGAGCACAGAGGCCATCAGGAAGGAGAGAGAAGGAGGGAGACAGGGGGAAGAAATCAGGGAGAATCGGGGGGTCCAGATCTGGTAGAGAAACCATGAAGAGTCTGATTTCTACTCCACGTGACATGGGAAGAGAGTCCTGGGGGGTGGGGATCATGTGGAGGCTGGCACAAGTTGACTTCACTTTAGACTTTTAACAGTGGGAAAGAATTTTTTTAATTTTTTTAATGTTTATTTATTTTTGAGAGGGAGGGAGAGAGAGAGAGAGAGAGAGAGCATGAGAAGGGAGGGGCAGAGAGAAAGACACACACACACAAACACAGAATCCGAAGGAGGCTCCAGGCTCTGAGCTGTCAGCACTAGAGCCCGATGTGAGGCTTGAACTGGTGAACCGTGAGATCATGATCTGAGCTGAAGTTGGATGCTTAACTGACTGAGCCACTCAGGCGCCCTTAAAAAAAAATTTTTTTTTTTAAACTAAACTCTATGCCTATATAGAGCTCAAACTCAGGACCCTGTTATTAAGAGTCAGATGCTTCACCGACAGCCAGCCAGGTGCTCCAACATTTGAAAATCTTAAAACACATAGAAAATGGAAAAAATTGGGTGCTTGGGCGGCTCAGTCGGTGGAGAGTCTGATTTTTGATTTTGGCTCAGGTCATGATCCCAGGGTCATGGGATCAAGCCCTGTACTGGATTCTGTGCTGAGCACGGAGTCTGCTTAGGATTCTCTCTCCCTCTGCCCCTCTCCCCTGCTCGCTCACACTGTCTCTAAAATAAATAAAATGGAAAAAAAAGTGGAAAGAATTAGAAAGTAAATACATACGCTAACCCAAGAGAGTCTACAATGAGCATTTTGCTCTATTTGCTTCATGTCCTATCCATCTATCCTTTCATTTGTCCGTCCAGCAATCTATCCAACATTCATCTTTTTAAAATTTAATACACTTTCCTTTGGTGAGCAGTTTTACGTTTCCAGAAAAATTGAGTGGAAATTACAGACAGATCCCGTATATCTGCCTTTAAAAAAAAATCATTTCAAAGCAATTTGCAAATATTAGTTCATATCACCGCCTAAACACTGCGGCGGCATGCATATTGTAACAAGATATCAAATATTTGTTTAGGCTTCTTGTCCTTGGTAAAAATTTAAATACGGTGAAATGCATGCATTTTCCGTGTTACCATTTGATAAATGTTGGGGAATACGTACCCCCTGAATGGCACAGACTCCTCTCCTGATTTAACAGATTCCCTCTGGCTTCTGTTTGGAGAATTAACTAGTGAGGAGGGGGGCAAAGGTTCTGTTAAGCCCACCTGGTTTGCGTTTTAAATAAGCTTTCCTTGGGGCACCTGGGTGGCTCAGTCGGTTAAGCTTCCAACTTCGGCTCAGGTCATGATCTCACGGTTTGTGGGTTCGAGCCCCACGTCAGGCTCTGTGCTGACAGCTCGGAGCCTGGCGCCTGCTTCGGATTCTGTGTCTCCCTCTCTGTCTGCCCCTCCCCTGCTCATGTTCTGTCTCCCATCACTCTTTCTCAAAAAATGAATAAAAAACATTAAAAATAAATAATCTTTTCTTTTTAGAACAGTTTTCGGTTTCACAGAATTTGTAGTGATAGTACGGGGACTTCCCATGTGTCCCCGAGTCAGGGCCCCCTCGCGCTACCCTCTCCCGTTACCACAGCGCAGCTCTCAAAACCCAGGAACCAAAGCCACTAGACTGCTGTCAACCAAACGCGAGGCGTTACTCGCATTTAGCTCACTTTCCCTTGATGCCCCTTTTCTGTTCCAGGACCCCACCCGGGGTACCGCCCGGCCTCTGTCATGCCTTCTCAAGTCTCCGCTGGTCTGTGATCATTTCCCAAACTTGCCTTGGGTTTTGAGGACTTTGACCGCTTTGGGGCGTCCTGGGGAGAAACCCGAAGCCAGCCGGCTAAGTGCTTTTCTCAGCACGTCCTCTCAGAGGGGGCGGTGTGGGGGGAGGGGGAGCACGTGGATCCATTTGACTGACCACGGATGGTGCCGCCCTGGTCACCTGGCAGACAGGGACGTGTGCTGATTGCCAGGTGTCTTCACTGTAAAGCGACCCCTCCCCCTTTCACTCTGCACAAGTCATGGAGCACAGCCCACATGGAGGGGAGGAGAGAGGAGGGAAGGGGAGGGGAGGGGAGGGAGAAGCATCCAGATACAGTTTTGAAGACTGTTCTCCTTCCCCTATTTATTTATTTATTTACTTATTTGTATCCATATGCACTCAGGGATGTTTATGCTTACACTCCCATACAATGTTACTTATTTCATATAAATGTATATTATGGTCCCATACAACATTGAGATCCACCTGTATCAATGCCATCGAGAGAGAATAAAGCAGGGCCGCCTGGAGGGGCTCAGTCGATTGAGCTTCCGACTTCGGCTCAGGTCATGATCTCGTGGCTCATGGGTTCGGGCCCTGCATCCGGTTCCGTGCTGACGGCTCAGAGCCCGGAGCCTGCTTCCGATTCTGTGTCTCCCTCTCTCTCTTTCTCTCTCTCTCTCTCAAAAATAAATAAACATTTAAAAGAGAGAGAGAAAGAATAAGGCGGTGCTGCTGGAGAAGCAGGGGCTTCTGGCTCAAGCTGTGACTTTGGCTTAGTGGTCCTGGAGGGCTTCCGAGGAGGGGCACTTTGAGATGTGGTCCATAGGAGTGAGGGGACCCAGCACATGAGTCGGGAGCAGGGACGCCCTCCCCTTGCAGAGGGGCTCTGAGGCTCCCAGGCTCCAAGCTGCCGACCCACAGGCATCCAGGACCGCGGAGGCTCTGCCTTCCTCCGGGCACCAAGCCCACGGTGGGCGGTTTCCACTGCCTGCTCCCGGCCTCCTGGGGGGCGGTTTGGAATTCAGCCCCAGAGGCCAAGTCCGGGCTCTTCCTGGGCCCCTTATCTCACCACGCCCAGCACTGTGCCTGGCACAGACCTGCGCCACACACATATTTGCTGCCACTCGCCCAGCTTCCCGAGCCCCGGCCGCCCTCCTTTCCCACCGCTGGGGCCGTGCCCAACTTGTGCCCTCCTCCCGCCTCAGCTCTGTTGTCTCAAGGAGGTGGGGGGTGGGGTGGCGGGGGGAAGAGAGGCGCTGCCGGCACCAGACCAGACGTGGAGCCAGGGAGAGAGAAGTGACCCACCCAAGGTCACCGGGAGGGGGGGTGCCAGAGAGAGAAAGCGAGTCCTCCCAGACTGGCCGCCTCCAGACTTCTAGTATCAGGGTAACAATTGTAGCTACTATTTACTATCACGCCCATTCTCCAGTGCACTGGCTGCTCTTTTCCCCGAAACAGCTCTGCAGGCTCGCGGCACCTGCCAGCCTTCCCATCTCGCGGCCTTGGATGGACACTTCTCTTTGCCTGGGATGACTCCCTTGTCTTTCCCTTTATGCTTCCCCGAGGAGGCCCTCCCTACCTCCTCCCGTCTCCACCGATCCCTCATTGTAGGGCAGAATTCTCAGATGGCTCCCAAGATTCCTGCTCCCCCCCCACCCCCACCCCGGGGCACACACGCCTCCTCCCCAAGCTCACATAGGTGCTGCTGTGAAGGGCACACTGCACGTGGTGTTAAGATTCCAAATCAGACAACGTGCATGCACCTGGAGGGCGTTATGCTCCGTGAAATAAGTCAGGCAGAGCAAGACAGGTGATGGCACTCATATGTGGGACCTAAAAAACAAAACAAAACAGAACAGAAAGAGACTCATGAACACAGAGAAGAAACCGCTGGCTGCCAGGGGGCAGGGCGGCGGAGGGACGGGAGAAATAGATAAAAGGAATAAGAGGTACAAACAGATAAAAGTCACAGGGATGAACGGGGCACCTGGGTGGCTCAGTCAGTTAAGCGTCTGACTTCAGCTCAGGTCATGATCTCATGGTTCATGGGTTTGAGCCCTGCATCAGGCTCTGCGCTGTCAGTGCAGAGCCTGCTTGGGATTCTCTCCCTTCTCCTTCCCTCCCCCACTTGCTCTCTCTCTCCTTCAAAATAAATAAACTTAAAAAAGAAAAAAGCTAGGGAGATGATCTTTGGTGGGCCTGGCTTAATCAGCCGACCCCATAAAACGGATGGAGAAAAGATTCAGAGCGTGAGGGGGAATTCAACAAGAGGGAGATGCTCCGTTCCTAGCTTTGAGGGAGGGGGGGACGCCACCCCAGGGAATGCAAGCAGCCTCCGAGAACTGAGAGTGGGTTCTGCCCAACAAGCAGCAAGGAAATGAGACTCTCACAGTTTTCCCTGAGCAGAGAACCTAGTCATTGGTGCCTCAGCTTCCTTTTTTAAAAAAATTTTAAAAAGATTTATTTACTTTTGAGAGAGTCGGAGAGCGACCAGGTGAGGTGCAGAGAGAGAGGGAAACATAGAATTTAAAGCAGGCTCCAGGCTCTGAGCGGTCAGCACAGAGCCCAATGCAGGGCTCGAACCCACGAACCACAAGATCATGACCTGAGCCACTCAGGCGCCCCCTGGTGCCTCGGCTTCTGACTCACAGGCGCTAGGAGCTGATGGGGAGGGGGTTGGTTCTTTGAAACCGCTACGTTTGTGGTCATTTGCTACACAGCAGAGCCAACAAATGTGATCTGTTTTGTTTCCTTGATGGTACTCACTGTCTAAAGTCGGTCGGTTTCTTTAATTGTTTAATTGTTTCAAATACGTCCATCTGGCTGTAGCAGTTTGCCAGGGCCACTGCAACAAAGCATCGGGGCCAGTGCAACAAAGCATCGCAAGCCAGGTGGCTTCAAACAACAGAAATGTATCCTCTCTCACAGTTGCGGTTAGAAGCCCAAGAGGGAGCAAGGCTGAGCTCCCTCTGAAACCCGCAGGGAGATCCTTCCTCGCCTCTGCCTGGCTCCTGGTGGTTTGCCAGCCATCTGTGGCTTGTAGACTCATCACTTTTGTACCCCACCTGCAGCTCCACGTGCCGGTGGCCTCACATGACCGTCTTCCCACCGTGTTCTGGGGGGAAATTGTGGAGGAAACCGCCCGACTCCCTTATGACCTCCCCTTAACGAACTGCATCCTTGGTGATCCTATTTGCAAATGTGGTCACTTTCCGAGGTACTGGGGGCTCAACCCACGTGTTTTGTTTTGTTTTGTTTGTTTTTTGGTGGGGGGCACAATTTGATCCCCAGCGCCAGCCCTGTCCGCATGTGCAGTCTACCAGCGTGCAGATCTTGGCTGGGTATCACTGGCTTCCTAGAGCCTAGGGTATCGCCTGGTGCAAAGCAGGCACTTAAGTTTGTTGTTGTTCTTTGGTACATCATCTGACGAACTATTTCTCAGCGACTCTCTCCACATCTTTTGGGTGAGGATAAGGCCACCACCCTCACTGTTTTCTCCTCATTTACTAATTCGTTTGGTTTACAAATTGGCCACCCACCACCCCTCGCTAGAATGTAAAGGTGCCCGTGTGGCTCATCACTGGGTCCCCGGCACCCAGCACAGTGCCTGACACACAGTAGATACACAGCAAATAGCTGTTCGACAAATGACCTGAGGCTGTAACTCACCCCACCGCCACTTTGCAGAGGGGGAAACTGAGGCTTAGAAAGGGGACGTGAGTTGTTCAAGGTCACTCAGTGCCAAACTGGCGGCAGACCTTACTGTCACTTGCCCCCTACCTTCCAAATCACCTTCCACCAGTGATGCTTCCCGTTGGCTGAGCCTGAGCAGAAGCCCACCTGGTCCGGTCAGAAGGGCTCACCTGGACAGAGAGGAGACAGGTGGACGGAGGGGAGGTAGGCAGCACACGCGATCGCCTTCTGTGGGAGAATCTGTCAGGAACGATACACCCACAGGAGGAGTCCTCAAGCGTGGGGCTCCCACATTCACTCAGGTCTTTCACCCCAGTCGCCGGAAGGGTGAGCTACATGCCCAGCAGCAGAGCCCGGGGGTGGGGGTGGGGGGCCTGTTTCCCCACATCCTCAACCACTTCCTGTTTTCTGCCTGCCGAGTGGGATCTCCCCTCAGTGGTGGGCCATCGGGGCAGCAGGGGGAGCCGCCCGCCCTGGATGCAGGCAATCAGGGCGCGTCGGATATAAAACCACGGATAAAACTGGGGCGCCTGGGTGGCTCAGTCGGTTAAACGTCCGACTTCAGCTCAAGTCACGATCTCACAGTTTGTGAATTCAAGCCCCATGTTGGCCTCTGTGCTGACAGCTCGGTGCCTGGAGCCTGCTTCGGATTCTGTGCCTCCCTCTCTCTCTGCCCCTCCCCCGCTTGCACTCTGTCTCTCTCTCTCAAACAAAAATAAACATTAAAAAAAAAACAAAAAACAAAAAAACAGGGGTGCCTGGGTGGCTCAGTCGGTTAAACGTCCGACTTCAGCTCAAGTCGCGATCTCACAGTTTGTGAATTCAAGCCCCATGTTGGGCTCTGTGCTGACAGCCCGGAGCCTGGAACCTGCTTCGGATTCTGTGTCTCCTTCTCTCTCTGCCCCTCCCCCACTCACACTCTGTCTCTGTCTCTCTCTCTCTCAAAAATAAATAAACATTAAAAAAATTTTTTAAAAGACAAGAATAAAACCAAACTAAACATTGGGTCCATGTTTCAGTTAGGTCATGCCCCAGCAATGGTAAACAGTGTCGGGGATAGAGACCTCTCTGTGCAAAACATCTTTTATCGGTCTAAGTTCTGAACCTTTGCTGCTGATGTTACCATGGAGTTTTAGATATAATATATATTAAATATATGTGTATATGTATATAGATACAGAATACATATAGAAATATATATATACTACGTGTATATATTCATAGATATAATTAGCATGTTTTATTTTTTAATGTTTATTTATTTAAAAATTTTTTTTTAATGTTTATTTTATTATTTTTGAGACAGAGAGAGGCAGAGCATGAACGGGGGAGGGGCAGAGAGAGAGGGAGACACAGAATCGGAAGCAGGCTCCAGGCTGTGAGCCGTCAGCCCAGAGCCCGACCTGGGGCTCAAACTCACGGACCGCGAGATCGTGACCTGAGCTGAAGTCGGACGCTTAACCGACTGAGCCACCCAGGCGCCCCTGTTTACTTATTTTTAAGCAATAAAGAGAGACAGAGCTTGGGCAGGGGAGGGGCAGAGAGAGAGGGAGACACAGAATTCAAAGCAGGCTCCAGGCTCTGAGCGGTCAGCACAGAGCCCGTCGTGGGGCTCGAATTCACAAACCGTGAGATCATGACCTGAGCGGAAGTCAGAAGCTCAACCGACTGAGCCACCCAGGCGCCCTGCACATTTTATTTTTTTAATCCCTATCCTTTACTAAAGCGCTGTATGGCACGTGGAAGTTAATGCAGAGAATTCCAGTTTACAGCCGGCATCGATGCATGCAGACTCCACTACATGTGTTCATTTTGATAGTAAGTTCCTGAGGACCGGACAGTCCAAGGTCACTTCAGAGGCAGTCCGCATCTGTGCAGCTATGTGGTCCTGCTATATTTAAAATGGCAGTCTGGGGGCGCTGGCGGGGGTGGGAGGGCTCAGTTGGTTAAGTGTCCAACTCTTGGTTTCGGCTCGGGATCTCTCTCTCTCTCTCTCAAAATAGATAAACAAACAAACAAACAAACAAACAAAACAATAATAAAGGCAAAGAACTAGAACCTGAATAACCGGGGATCTGACCTTCTCTGCCACCCTTGCATCTGGTATCTGCATATCCAGTTCCAAACCGAGAGGCAGAGCGCCGGGCCGTGTGATGTAATATTTTTTATTGAAGTACACCTTTGAGCTCATACCCTGACATAACGTGCTCAGCTTGAACCGACGTCTCTAAAACTGCCAACGTGTCCTTCTTTTCCATGTCTGATTGTTTTCAGCTGAAAAAAATATATGTAGCAAGAAAAAAATGACAAACGATGGCTCCTAAAAACAGTTGTGTTGTATTTAAGAGAGGCACACCCAGCAGTCACGCTCCTTAGTGTCGCTGGAGTGGTAAAAAAAGTTACATGCACCCGATAACCCGGACTCGGATGTGTGCGGCAGCTGTATTCAATGTTGCCATTGGCAAGAATGGGAGAGTCGCTTCAGTAGGTGAAGGGGCAAACAGGGCCCCTCCGGACAACAACGGGATGTTATCCGGTGCTAAAAACAAATGAGCGATCAAGTCACAAAAAGGAGGAACCTTAAATGCACAGTTCCGAGGGGGAGAAGCCAAGCTGAAAAGGCTTCCTACATACAGGACGGGTCCAACTGTAGGTCGTTCTGGAAAAGGCAAAACTGGAGACAGTGAAAAGATCAGGGGAGGGCGGGGGGCGGGGGGAGCACAGAGGGCTTTTAGGGCAGTGAAATTACTCCACGTTGTACTGTAATGTATGTATTAGGACGTGTGTCCAAACCCTACGACGTCCAACCCTAAGAACAAACCCTAAACTGTAGACTTCCCGTGATTATGACCAGTCAACGAAGGCCATCAACTGTGACAAATGTACCCCCTGGTGCGGGATTTGCTAATGGGGGGGGTGGGCATGAGTGGAGGCAGGAAGGCGACGGGAAGTCTCTGTATCTTCCTCTCATTTTGCTGTGAACCTAAAACGGCCCTAAAAACTAAAGTCGATTAATTTAAAAAAAAAAAGGAATTAAAAAACCCCACAAATAAAGAAAACGAAGCTGATGGTTAATTCTGTGATTATTGCTGAAAATAGGTGTGCTGTGTACAGGAGGAGGGGAAGCTCAACTGAGCTGGGTGTCCACTCTGCCACGTTCACTGGGGGCCCGCTGGGACACGTGCTCCGCCAGAGCACGGGCTTTGTTCGATTCCCTTATCGAGATATTGTTCTCACACCACACATTTCATCTGTTGAGAGAGAGAGCAGGAGAGGGGCAGAGAGAGAGGGAGACACAGAATCGGAAGCAGGCTGCAGGCTCTGAGCTGTCAGCACAGAGACAGACGCGGGGCTTGAACTCACAGACCGCGAGATCATGACCTGAGCCGGTCAGATTCTCAACCGACTGAGCCACCCAGGCACCCCACTATGATCAATTTTAGAACACTCCTGTCCCCCCACCCCCCCACCCCCACCGAAAGACCCCCTCGAAGGATTGTCTCACCCCGTCCCCTCCAAGCCTTGGGCAACCACTCATCCGATTCCAGTCTCTGGATTTGCCTTTGAGGACAAGGATTGTTGCTCCTATCACTCTCGGCTGTATCCCCAGAACCTGCAATTCTGCCTGATACATCATACTGGGTAGGCACTCCCCAGTTATCCACTTCATCTGTTTGTCTTAATTGGTTTTGTTTTCTTTTATTTAAAAAAAAATTTTTTTTAATGTTTGTTTATTTTTGAGACAGCGAGAGACAGAGCATGAACGGGGGAGGGGCAGAGAGAGAGGGAGACACAGAATCCGAAACAGGCTCCAGGCTCTGAGCCATCAGCCCATAGCCCGACGCGGGGCTCGAACTCACGGACCGCGAGATCGTGACCTGAGCCGAAGTCGGCCGCTTAACCGACTGAGCCACCCAGGCGCCCCTGTCTTAATTGGAATCCCAGATAGGACGGGCCTCTGCTCAGAGGCCTCCTTCTCCCCAGCCCGTCGTCCCATCAGGACTTTTCAGAATCACCTCTGGGCCCCGCTCCGTCACCTCCATGAGAACAGATAACACCTTGTTTCATGATTGCTTACATCCGTGTCCAGGCCACTTTCTAGACTCCTCCCCCGCCCCCGGCAGGGACAGAACCCATCTGCTGGGTTTTGCACCAGCTCAGTCCCCGGGAAACGCGTGTTGAATTTGAGTGGAAACGAGAACTCAGCAACCTTGACGTGCATCGGTCCCTAGCTCCTGGCCTGCAAACATCTCTACACCGCAGAGCGGCCGGGGGAGGGGGTGGGGGTGACAGGTGGAGTCCAACTGTGCCGTTGACCCCGAGCGAGCGGGACACAGAGCAAGAGATTTAATCTCTGTGAGAGTCTCCCTTCCCTCAACTATAAAACGGAGCTAATAATAGGGCCTACCTTTCCCGACTGCTGTGAGGATTAGCACAGGGGCTGGTAATACACAGAGTTCAGTAAATGCTGCTATAATTATCGTTAATCACGCGGGATTTACGAAGCCATTACAAGTGCACCCCGGCCATCCGTCAGTCTCATTCCACACACATTTCCTGAGGACAGGGCGAGAGAATCCAGCCGGCTCCAGGGGACCGTAAGTGCAACTCTGGTGTCGGGTGCGATAGGGCGGGGCGGCAGATAAGATGCAAATTCCAACTCCAGAAGGGCTCAGAGGCCAGGCTGGGGAGCTTGGACTCGATCCCAAGGGTAATAGGGAGCCATGGGAGGCTAATGAGAAGGAGAGGGACAGTGTCTGGGTATCAGATGTGTTTGGGGTGGTGGGTGAGACCTCCAGGGGGGAGAGACAGGAGGCCAGGAGGAAGGTGGTCCATATGTGGTCCACATAAGTGAGGGACCTTGCCCTGAAGCCCCGTAGACATGGAGAAAGCAATGATTTTTAACCCATGGTCTCTAGACTTCTAGGGAGATCCAGCAGGGTCAGTAATCCTGGATGCTGTCTGCCCAATTGTGCCTCCGTCCTTCCAAAAGTAAAAGAAGAAACAAGGCAAAAATAATTTTGATGTTTTATTTCATTTAATTTAGTGTCTCTTTGTTACTGGAGTTACTTGACACAGTTGATTCTCCGTATTCGTGCCAGTTGTGGTCTATGAAGTGAATGCTGGATTAGTGAATATGGAACCATTGCCCCCCGGGGTGGGGATACGGGATTAGGTTCCTGGGAGCCCAAGTCATAGTATTTTCCTTAACGGATCAACACGCAAGCTTGTTTTACGTGTGTTCTGTGTAAAGACGCCTCACTTCCGATATATTGTTGATTCGCTAACATTTAAATCCCAGCCACCAGCCCAGGGAACTCGTGCCCCCGAACGAAGCTTACCTAACACAGATATTTCTCTGAAAGGCACATCACAGCCTCCTCGAGCTCAGGAGCACCAGACAGCACTACAGCATTGTGTGTGGGGGCCAGTTTAAGCCGCAAAATCAGCCACGAAAGGCACCAGACTGCGGACAATGTGGCAATAACCAGGCTGCAGAAAGGACACTTGTTAACAGGGCGAGAGGTGAGGCAAGAAGGCAGAGGGTCTCCGTGCACCGCCACAGCTGGGAACGTGGGTGTCAGTGGCTCAGATCTTTCGCAGCCCCGCAGACGCCCATCAGAGTGCCGGGACTTGATATGAGGGCTACAGAAAATTTTTAGGGGGTAGGCGAGTTTGCAAACACGAAATCCACGATTGGCGCGATCGACCGTACACCCCAAACATTATCAGGTCATCATGCAATTAATATGAAAACCATCAGGGAGATCGTTTACACTCTCTTTTTGGTGCTAAGTCTTTGAAATCCAAGGTCAATTTGACACTCACAGGAGTTCTCAATTTGGACCAGCCACGTTTCAAGTGCTTAAGAGCCACACGTGGCTGGTGGCTTCTGTGTTGGGCAGTGCAAGTCTCTATGTCTTTCTTCAGATTCTCAAAGGGGCCTGTGAACTCAAAAAAATAACAACAAAAGGTCAATGCCAGATACAACCGCCTTGGAGAGCATGCGGCAGGACCAGAGAAAGTGGGCCCTTGAGCACAAGGCAACGTGTCTGCAAATATTTTTTGCAACCCTGCTTGAAAGAGCACAATATTGGAGGAAAGGTAAAGTGTCCCTCATCGGAAGAACGGGTCCATCAACGAGTGTGTGTTCATACACTAGAATATGCAACATCTTTGCAAGGGAAAGAGCTTGAGCTCCAAGTACCGGGTGCAGATGAAACTCACAAGCAAAAGCAAGCTGCAGAAGGTCACAGACGTGATACTGTTCATGCAACATTTAACAACATGCAAGGAGACAGGCTACAGCAGTTATACGTATATACGTATGTAGCAAATGCATTTTTAAGTTTTATTTATTTATTTACTGTGAGAGTGAGGGAGCGAGAGGGAGGAGCGAGGGAGGAGCAGAGAGAGGGAGAGAGGGAATCCCAAGGTGGCTCGGCATTGTTAGCAAGGAGCCTGACCTCATGAGCTGCGAGACCATGACCTGAGCAGAAACCAAGAGTCAGTCGCTTAACCAGCTGAGCCACCCAGGCGCCCACAAATGCATTTTGAAATGAATAACAGGGCACCTAGGACGACTGGGTGGCCCAGTCGGTTACAGTGTCTGACTTTGGCTCCGGGCACGATCTTGCGGTCCATGAGTTCAAGCCCTGAGTCAGGCTCTGTGCTGACAGCTCGGAGCCTGGAGCCTGCTTCGGATTCTGTGTCTCCTTCTCTCTCTGCCCCTCCCCTGCTCGTGCTCTGTCTCTCAAAAATAAATAAACATAAAAAAAATAATAATAACAGGGCACCCGAGTGACTCAATCTGTTGAGCATCCGACTCTTGATTTCGGCTTAGGCCATGGTCTCACGGTTAATGGGTTCAAGCCCGATATCGGGCTCTGTACTGACAGCGTGGAGCCTGCTTGGGATTCTTTCTCCCTCTCTCTCTCTCTCTCTCTCTCTCTCTGCCTCTCTCTCTCTCTCTCAAAATAAATAAATAAAAACTTAATATATATATTATATATATAAGATATATACTCTATATAATAGATAATGATATGTATAATACATAATATAATTATACACATGGTCATGTATATTCCATAGATTATTATATACGATATATGACATATTTAAAATATAGCATGTCAAGTGTTTCTTTAACAATAATGCTCTGGGTAGAATGTGCAATTACTCCCATTTCATTAGGAGGACGCTGAGGTACGGGGGCATTTGGACGCTTGTCGAGGAGTACTCACTCACTCAGCCAGGAGGGACTGAGCCGGGAGGACAGTCACCGGAGGAGCCCTTGGGGACTGGCAGACAGGAGACACAAGAGAGGGCAGGCGGGAGGCCTAGAGGCCAGCTTTGATGAGGGGCGTGTGCCTCGCGGGGCCAGGACTGGAGCCTCCCCCACCCACACCTGCCTCCTCCGGGTCACTCCGGGTGACCCTGTGGGGTGGCGTTGCTAAATGGGGAAGTGCAAAGCTCCCCGGATCATCGGTGAGCCCGTCAGGGGGCTGGGGAGAGCCAGAGCCCTGCACCAGCGTCCCCTCTCACCCCCCTCCCAGGAGACCCAGGAGGAACAGCTGCAGAGTCCCCTCGGCCCCCTGCGTGCACACATCCGGCCCCAAGTCCGGTCCTAGTGGGCAGTGGAGAAGCTCAGCTCTGCTGGGACACCGGGGCTCTGGCTCACTCAAGCTACCTGGGCAGGGAGTGGAGAGCGGCCTGGAGTCCTCAGAACCGCACGGAGTCCTGGCCCAGGCTCTGTCTGCTGGCCAATGGCTCCGCTGCTCCTGGCCTCAGTTTCCCCACCAGTACATTGGAAAGCATCACTGTACCCGTCCAGAGCTTGTAGGGAGGACTCCACAATCTTGAATTAAAAAAAAAAAAAAAAAGGCCAGAGCCTGGCATTTGGCATCTGATAAGCATTGAATAGTCACCACTGTATTTATTCATTTCAGCTTTGGTTTTTGAATAGGTAACATACGCTGTGGGGGAAAAAAAAATCCACAGGATGAAAGGCACGGCAATGACAAGTTCCCCCAAAGCTGTGTGTTGACACTGATTACGGACCCAACGGCAGCAGGAATAGGGGACTTGTTTGGACAAACAGGGGGAAAGGGAATAAGACTGCCTCTGAGCTGGTTTTAAGGAATTATTGCTAATGCTATTAGAAGCAATCATAATAGCATTGCACTTGACCTGGAAATGATCCTTGCTTTCATAGAGATGTCAACCCCAGTGTTGCAAGAATTTCTTATGACACTTGCGGTGTATTTGGCGACTCTTAGCTCTTTAGGAGGAAAAATGTCCAGCATAACCAGAACTAAAGAGCGAAAGAAATCCCTTTTTTCTCGCTGAGCCACGCGCCCAAGTCCCCTTCCTGTCTCGGCATTCCCCCCACCCCACCCCCCCACTCCAACCCTCCATGCATTCTTGGATTTTCTCTCGCTGGGATATTTGAAAGCAAACACCAGCAGCATACCCCTGAACCCAGAAAGATATCCCTAGGCTGTAATTTACTTTAAAATACTTCATTCCCCCCCAAAAAAAAGAGAGTGCTGAAGAAAGTGAACATGTAAAGTCTGGTCAGGGTGGCATTCTTTCGATGTTTCTGCATGTTTGCAACTTTTCACAACCAACGCCCCCCCCAAAAAAAAAATCAAAGAGGGAAGAGTTCTCTCTCTGCCTCTCTCTCTGCCAGCACCGCCCCCCTCCCCCTCCCCCTCCCGGGTTCCCAGGGGCAACGCCGCCGTAGCCAGTTTCTCAGGATCCTTCCAGAGTCTGGGTAACGTTGTTGCTGTGTCTTTATTAATAGCAGGGCTGTAGTAGTAGTGAAACCGAGTTGGGCACACAACAGGGCTGTGAGTCACTCGGACCTGGCTCAGGTCCCACGATCTCCTCCTCCCCCGGTGACCTTGTGTAAGGTGATCCCAGCTCAGAACCTCAGTTTCCTGCTCTGAAAACTGGGGCTAAATGTCCATCCTTTTTTGGATGGCTGGGAGGATCCAGGGTAAAGCCCCACCCCACGCCCTGCACGGAGCCAGGCTCAGAGCAGATGCTGAGGCCAGGAAAGAAGTCCTTTTGCCCGGTGCATCTCTTGGCTATTAGAGCCCCTGGGTCTGAGGGAGGAGGGGCTGGGGGTCTGGATTCCTGGGTCTGAGGGAGGAGGGGCTGGGGGGCAGGACTCCTGGGTCTGAAGGAGGAGGGGCTGGGTTCTGGACAACCTGGTCTGAGGGAGGAGGGGCTGGGGGCAGGACTCCTGGGTCTGAGGGAAGAGAAGCCAGGACTCCTAGGTCTGAGGGAGGAGGAGACTAGGGGCCTGGAGTCTTGGGTCTGAGGGTGGAGGGGCTGGGTTCTGGACAACCTGGTCTGAGGGAGGAGGGTCTGGAGTCTGGACTCCTGGGTCTGAAGGAGGAGGGACTGGGGGCCTGGACTCCTGGGTTTGAGGAAGGAGGGTCTGGGTGCCTGGACTTCTGGGTCTGAGGGAGGAGGGGGTTGCGGGGTCTGGACTCCTGGGTCTGAGGGAGGAGGGTTTGGAGTCTGGACTCCTGGGTCTGAGGGAGGAGGGGCTGGGAGCCTGGACTCCTGGTCTGAGGGAGGAGGGACTGGGAGCCTGGACTCCTGGTCTGAGGGAGGAGGGACTGGGGGCCTGGACTCCTGGTCTGAGGGAGGAGGGACTGGGGGCCTGGACTCCTGGTCTGAGGGAGGAGGAGGCTGAGGGTCTGAACTCCTCCTGGTCCGAGGGAGGAGGGGGCTGGGGACTCAGTATTAAAGAACGGGACTTTGGGAATGGTCTCTCTGGTTCCTGGAGGCCAGACCCCCACCCCATGGAGGAAGACAGAATGCACGGAGCTCTGGATATCCCATCCCAAGTAAGGTATGTGAAGGGGCCTGTCTCCCCTTTTCCCACTGCCCTCAGGCCTGGCCCTTGGGGGTTCACAATACGTTTTGTCCCCTCTGTCCTGGGACCAGAGCCCAGAGTCCAAGCTGGTCTAAGTTTGGAAGGGGGAGGGAGGGGGGCAGCGGGTCAGAGGGGGTGAGGGAGGGGTGTGGGGGGGACAGGATGTCTCTGAGCTGTCACACACACCCCTGTCCCGGGCTCAGAGAAAGGGAGGGACAAAGGCTCTGAGAGAGAGAGTCAGGAACAAAGGCAGGAGGAGTGAGACAGAGAGACACTCGGGAGAGCAGGCCAGAGTGAGGCCGAGCGGGAGAACAGAAAAGTAGAGACAGGGAAGAACGGGGGGCCACGGAGTGTGGACTATCCTGAATGACAGACAGTGGGGACAACAGTGGGGACGAGAGAAGGGACAGGGAGACCCACCCTGAGGCCTGAGAGCCGGGACAGGGAGGGAGGAGAGAGAGACTGAGAAAGATAATCACACAGAAGCAACGATACTGCGAGGTCAGAGAGGGCAAGGAGGTTTGAGAGGGAGAGAGAGGTCGACAGGATAATACAGACGGACACACAGAGACCAGGGCCGACAAGGAGGCAAAAGTCGGGCGGAGGATGTCCCAGAAATCCTGACCAGGCAGGGGGAGATCGAGACAGGCCCTTTGACACGGGCTCTAGATCTCAGCTCTGCTGGGCCTGTGGGGCCGGTGGGGCTCTCTGGACCCAGACAGGAGGTGCTTGCTCAAGGGCCAGCTGACACCAGGGGACCCTGACATGGAGCTAAGGGACCCCGAGAACCATGAGGATGGGGACCCAGAGGTGAGAGCCGGGAGACGAGGGAAAGGCAGACAGAGATGCAGAAAAACAGAGTCGGAGATAGACACGCGGAGGGACAGTGAGCAGACACAGAGAGCAATGGAAGAGACCGGGAAACAGAAACATCAGAGACCCAGAATGACGCAAACCCAAGGATACACAGCAAGACCGAGGCTGCCAGGGAAATAGGCTCAGAAAGAAAGAACAAAGCACTGGATGAGGAGGATGGAGAGAGAATCGGGTGGGGTGGGGGTTGTGTCGGCTGAGGGCGCAGTCCCAACCTGGGCGGGGGGCTCCTGGTGGTTCCCACTGATGGAGGTGGGCAGGGTCTCCGAGACAATCACCCTTAACCCCGCTAGGACGCAAAAACAGGTGGCCCTAAGGCCAGTGAGTCATTATGACTCATCCTCCTCCCCGGGGACAATGACCCTATAACCCTGGCACCCCACATCAGCCCTGGGCTGGGCCTCCAATTTCCCCCACTGCTCTCAGTGGGCCCCAGACTCACCCCCTCCCCACTTCTACTCCTCTCCTACAGGAGGACACAGCTACGGCCCTCCAACGGCTTGTGGAGCTGACAGCCACCAGGGTGACCCCACTGAGAAATCTGCGTGTTCAGTACCGCCTCATCCGAACGCTTGGCTCTGGCTCCTATGGCCGCGTACTCCTTGCCCGGCCTCGCCAAGGAGGTGAGTTGGACCACCAAAGGGCAGACCCTAGAACTTCCCCATAATAGGGTTCTCAGAAGCCACTGAGACAAGGAGCATCCTCAGGAGATGATGGGAGCCCTTCATCTGGATGGGGGTTCTCAGAAAGTTAAGAGCTCTTTGGTCCTCCAATAAACAGAGCTCATCCAAAGAAGGTAAGAGACTTTCCTGAGGCCACGCAGCAAGGCAGGAAGGCAGCTTGGATTGGAACTCAAGTCACCACGTCCCCTACTTTATTCGAGACAAAACTGAGGCTCAGAGAGGGTAAGACCGTTGTGCAAGGCCACACAGAGCAGGAAGAGTCCTCAGGGAAGGTCACCTTCAAGCCCTACTTCATACAAGGACAAACTGGAAGCACAGAGAGGTCAGACACTGCCACTCTTGTTTTTGCACATGAAACATCTGAGGCTCAGAGAGGTTAGGCAGTTTGCCTAAGGCCCCACAGCAAAGATCAGGGCTCCCTGAGTTCCCTTCTGCACCCATTTCCCCGGCAGGTCCTGCTGTGGCCCTGAAGCTCCTGCGTCGAGACATGGTCCTGAGAACCACCTTTCTGAGAGAGTTCTGTGTGGGCCGCTGTGTCTCATCACACCCAGGCTTACTCCAGACCCTAGCAGGACCCCTGCAGACCCCCCGACACTTTGCCTTTGCCCAGGAGTATGCACCATATGGAGACCTCAGCGGGATGCTGCAGGAACGGGTGAGGCAGGTTGGGAACAAAGGTCGGGACTGCTTATCCCATGTACAACTCTGTCCCTAACCCACTCCTATCACCAATCCTGACACCCAAATCCGTCTTCAAGCTCGCTCTGTCCTAAGCCCCCAGACAACCTCCTTATTTCTAATTGTCAGTGCAATCCCATGCCTAACTCTAACCTTAAGCCACCCGACCACTCAACGCAAGTTTGCACGGGCAGGGGGTTGGATTTGGGGTTGGGGATGAAGTTAGGGGTGGGATTTTAATTGGCACTGGGGTTGGGAGTGTGGGAGTGGGTGAAGTTGGGTGGGTTGAGTTTATGTTTGATTATAGAATGGTAATGGGTGTTAAAAGTATTGATGGGGTTGCAGAGTGAGACAGGGATGGGTAAGGATAGGTATACAGACTGAGTTGGAGATGGGCTGTACTGAGGTTTCCTCTGGTGAGGAGACCAGGTCAGGACTGAATCCATGAGATTCTGGGGGCACGTGAGTTTGAAGATTAGAGTGAGACCATCTTTAAGAATAGATTTTGGATTTGAGATAGGGTTGGAGATAAACAGATGGAAAAAGAGAAGGGAGGGAGACAGATGAATGGATGGATGGATGGGTGGGTGGATGGACGGATGGATGGAGGGAGCGATGGGTGGGTGGGTAGGTGGATGGATGGATGGATGGACGGATGGATGGATGGGTGGGTGGATGGATGGATGGACGGATGGATGGACGGATGGATGGATGGGTGGGTGGATGGATGGATGGACGGATGGATGGACGGACGGATGGATGGACGGATGGATGGATGGATGGATGGGTGGATGGGTGGACGGACGGGTGGATGGATGGATGGGTGGGTGGATGGACGGATGGATGGATGGACGGATGGATGGACGGATGGATGGATGGGTGGATGGACGGACGGATGGATGGACGGACGGATGGATGGATGGATGGGTGGGTGGATGGATGGATGGACGGATGGATGGATGGATGGATGGGTGGGTGGGTGGGTGGATGGGTGGATGGATGGATTGAAGGATGTATGGGTGGATGGATGGATGGATGGACGGACGGACGGATGGATGGACGGATGGATGGATGGATGGGTGGGTGGGTGGATGGGTGGATGGATGGATTGAAGGATGTATGGGTGGATGGATGGATGGACGGACGGATGGATGGATGGACGGATGGATGGATGGGTGGATGGGTGGATGGGTGGATGGTAGATGCATGGAAGGAAGCAAGGAAGAATGGATGGATTTTGGTTATTAAATATTTGAATAAATCACTGGATTGCTGACTTGCTGGTGGAAAGGATGTTAAGCAGAAACCCTGCTGTGTAGAATGTTGACTGGATGAGAGGTTGGATGGATGGATTGCTGACTAGCTGCCCGGCTAGCTTGACAGATAGATTTCTCAATTGACTGATGAAATAAACTGACTTTAGATTGGGGTCTGAGTTAGATACAGGATCTAAATTAGTAGGGGCTAAGATTAGGATAAAATATGAGATTTGGGTTCCCATTGGAGATCTGGGTGGTAGGGCTAGAGGAGATAAGAAATGTAAGGAGTGGGTCTGAGTATCAGGGTTAGGAGAAACCTTGGTGGAAGCTAAAAGAGCTTCTGGTTCAGTCTGGGGTTCCAGTGACGACATACGTGGGGGTTAGAGTGCAGGGCGGCTGCAGATTGTGGCTGAGGATAATCTGGAGAAGGTGTTAGGGTGCAGTGGAGACACTAGAGGTAGCCACTGGTCTGAGGTTCTGAATTCTTGAACCCCAAGAACCAAAATAAAGAAGGAGCCTGACTTTCATCTCTCCTTGACCCCAGGGCCTCCCAGAGCTGCTGGTGAAGAGGGTGGTGGCCCAGCTAGCCGGAGCCCTAGACTTCCTCCATGGCCGGGGGCTGGTCCATGCGGATGTCAAGCCAGACAACGTGCTGGTCTTTGACCCTGTCTGCAGCCGTGTGGCCCTAGGTGACCTAGGTCTGACCCGGCCCGAGGGCAGTCCAGCCCCTGCCCCACCAGGGCCACTGCCCTCCGCCCCACCCGAGCTCTGCCTCTTGCTGCCACCTGACACCCTGCCCCTGCGCCCAGCGGTGGACTCCTGGGGCTTGGGGGTGCTTCTCTTCTGCGCTGCCACTGCCTGTTTCCCTTGGGATGTGGCACTGGCCCCTGACCCCGAGTTCGAGGCCTTTGCTGGCTGGCTGACCACCAGGCCCCAGCCGCCTCAACCACCCCCCCCTTGGGACCAGTTTGCTCCCCCAGCTCTGGCATTGCTCCAGGGGCTTCTAGACCTGGATCCCGAGACTAGGAGCCCCCCGCTGGCTGTCCTGGACTTCTTGGGGGATGACTGGGGGTTAGAGAGGAACAAAGAGGGGTCTGGGGGCTTGGGGGACATGTCTGGTGAAGATGGGGAGGAGGAGGAAGAGGGGGGAGCAAGCCTGGAAGAGGGGACAGAGGAGGAAGAGGAGGAGGAGGAGGAGGAGCAGGAGGGCAAAGGTGGCAGGAGGATGGGGACAGATGGGGAAGCTCCCTGACCAGGTGACTGAGACAGGTGGCCACAGCCTGGGCCAGAGGCCCCTCCCGCAGCCTCCCTCCCCCAACCCTGGCCACCTGGATGGAGACAGCTGCTCCCGGGAGGATAGGGATGGAACATACTGCATCTCACCCTGCTGAGGGCTGGACTGGGGCGCACAATTTCCCTCTCAGCTGAGGACCCGGGAGCCCGAGACCCAGCCCCTCCTCCCTCAGACCCGGGAGTCTAGGCCCTCAGCCCCTCTTCCTTCTGTCCTGAATGTGTCTTCTTGAAGGAAGGCACTGTTTCTGCAGACGCATTTCTGCAGTGCAGGGACATGCTGAATCCTCATCATGGACTTCTGATGGGGTCACTCATCCCCACCAAGACCCGGTTGACGCTCACTGTCCCTGTCACTAAATCTGGGCTTTCAGGATCTGAGTGAAACCTGATGATGGACACCTCATCTCCTTCTCCCATTTCCCGGGGCTCTGGGTGACATACTAGGGAAGTCACTCATTCTTTCTGGACCTAAATACACACACACACACACACACACACACACACACACACTTCCGGCAGCTACTTCTTGCGTCCTCCCCAAGAATGCCGTTGTCACAGCTCAGTGCCTCCAAGAAGTGGACCTCTCCCCAGGCCCTCTCCAGCCTCGGGAACTTTTATCCGGGTGACCTGTGTCTCCCATCTTTTTCGGCCTCACCTCTTGTGCTGTCCAGGATGGACTTGTTTTTGTTTTTGTTTTCCGTTTCGACATCCTTTCCGCTCCCACATGGCGAGTGCCCTGCGCCGGCTCCCTACGAGCACAGAGCACCAAGGTGTGTGACTGTCCCAGGCGTGTGGACCTCAGAGCCGTCCATGTGGAGGGCCACAGCTGCTTTGGAAGATCGTGCATTCACCTGGGCCAGGCTGGGAGCCGTGTGCCCCACGACGCACACGCAGGCACACGTACCCCTTGCTTATGATGCTTCACACCTGCAGGGCAGGGGCTGCGTGCATCTGGCCCCGGCACCCGGCAGAGTCAGGAACGGGAACTGCTCCCTCCACGGGAATCTGTCCCTCGTGCCTTCTAGACTTAAACACGTGGGTCCACCAAGCACAGTGTGGTGTCCTGGATTGGACCCGGGGACAGCGTAAGGTTGTTGGCGGAGGCGTCTGAGTGATGATTTCTTTGTTTGGACAAATGTGGGGTCGTTGGCTGTGTCAGATATCAACCTGGTGGGGAGCGGCGGACGGCCCGGCAGTTCTCAGCACCATCTTTCAGGCTGTTCTGGAAATCTAAAGTTATTCTGAAATAAAGGTTTATTTAAAAAAAAAAAATGAAGTGAGTCCACAGTGGTCCTCTTGCTGTAAACCTGGCGAGGAGATGTGACATCCCAGGCCCCCGGCCCCTCCTCCTCAGACCCTGGAGATTCTGCCTACCCCCTCCCTCCAACTTTAAAGTCTTCGGACTCAGAACGCAGACCTCCCCTCCCCTCCCCTCCCCTCCCTTCCCTTCCCAGTTGCTCCACCACCTGCTTCCCCTCTGCCCCAAGTCTGAGATCATCTCTCACTGCATCGTTCTGGAATCTCGTTGTCTCATCCTTTCCCCAAACAGGACCCCAGTGTCTCATCCCCTGGACACCCCTCACCAAACACTTGTGTCTGACCTGTCAATGGGGCATTGATGGGGCAGCTGGGTGGGGTCAAGGCAGGGGCAAGCTAGAGAAATGATGTCATCCTCTACAGTGGCCCGGACTCCTGGGTCTGAGGGAGGGGGCACTGGGGTCCTAGAGTCCTGGGTCTGAAGGAGGAGGATCTGAGGGAGGAGGGGCTGGGGGCCTGAGCTTCTGGGTCTGAGGGAGGAGGGGCTGGTGGCCTGGACTCCTGGATCTGAGGGAGGAGGCGAATGGGAGCCCGGACTCCTGGGTCTGAGGGAGGATGCGCTGGGGGCCTGAGCTCCCAGGTCTGAGGGAGGAGGGGCTGGAGCCTGGACTCCCAGGTCTGAGGGAGGAGGGGGCTGGGGGCCTGGGTCTGGGACACATTTCTGACAGCAGCCAGTTCTAGGAGTCAACACACGATGTCGCTCTGGCCCCAGTGGGGTAGAAGGGGCGGGGCCAGGGGCGGGGCCTACGACCCCCTAGGTGGGGGCGGGGTCTGCTCCCGGGCAGGCCTCTGCTGGCATGGGATCTAGTGCTGGGCACTGACCACAGCAGGCAGCGAAGGGTCGGGCAAGCTTTGGAGAAGGTGAGGCTTGGAGGCCGGAGCCCAGGTCAGGAGGAGGCAAGGGTTAAGCCGCGTGAGGTGGGCAGCACCTGATAGTGAAGCCGGGCAGTTGGCCACAGTCCTAGGTCCCTCAGAGGGCCGGGGCTGAACTTTGAGGCCGTAGGGTGGTTGAGTGTTAGGGAAAGAGAGTCTGGGAGTCAAAAGATGTGTGAGACATATAAGGTTCAGGAGAGGGGTGGGCTGGTGGTCCAGACTCCCGGTCTGAGGGAGGAGGGAGCTGGGGGGGGGGGGGGGTCTGGACTCCTGGGTCTGAGGGAGGAGGTGCTGGAGGGACTGGAGTCCTGGGTCTGAGCGGGGAGGAGGGTGGTGGCCTGGAGTCCCGGGTCTGAGGGAGGAGAGGAGAGGGAGCCTGGAGTCCTGAATCTGAGGGAGGAGGGGCTGGGGCAGGATTCCTGGGTCTGAGGGAGGAGGGAATGGGGGCCAGGACTCCTGGGTCTGAGAGAGGAGGAGTAAGGTCAGAGCTGGACCCCAGGCGTCTCAAGGACTTGGGGACTTCTCCCAAGTGCTTGCTCCCATCCAGGTCCCAGCGTCCCCACGGCCCGGCCTGCGCAGCCGCCCTCCCCAGCCCCTGGAGGCAGAGAACACCTGTTTGCTCTTAGGCGAAAGAGGCTACTCATCCACCCCCAGGGCCCAAGTCTGTTTGCTTTGGAAACAAGGTGGGGGGTGTCTCGAGTTATCTGGTTCATCTTTCACCCTTGGGCCATTGGGTGGCGCAGGGATGTGGGGGCAGGGGCAAGAGGTATCTGTGACCTTAGGCTTGACCTCACCCCAACCCGCAACTGGTCTCCCCACTCCTCAGATGCGGCTAATGAAGAGAGAGACTGAGTCACAGTGGGAAGTGCCAATGAGCCCCTAGCCCCAGGAGTCTAGACGCCCCCCTAGCCCCCTCCTCCCTCAGGCCCAGGAGGCCAGACTCGCAGCCCCTCGTCCCGTGGGCCCCAGGTCTAGCAGGACCTCGGCCCTGGGTCACTGTCTCTACTCTGCCCTGCAGAGATGCCCGGCAAACAGTCAGATGAGGAACAGGTGGAGACGGGGGCTGCGGAGAACTTGGCCGAGGAGGACCTAGGGGGCCTCACGGCAGAGGAGCTCCGGCAGGGCCAGGAGGCAGCCCTGGAGCTAGAGGACATGATGGCGCTAAGTGCCCAGACCCTGGTCCGAGCCGAGGTGGACGAGCTTTACCAGCAAGTGCGTCCCCTGGGCCAGGGCCGCTTCGGCCGGGTCCTGCTGGTCACCCATCGCCAGAAAGGTACCAGGGCCTGGAGACAGATACTGGAGGGGCAGAGGGTGGCGGACTGGGCCCCGGCAGAAGCTAGCCGAGGCCGGGGAGTCCGTAAACATGAACCAAGCGTTGCCTCTGCCCCTTCCGGGCTGTGTGTTCTTGGGAAGTTCCCTACCCTCTCTGAGCCTCGGCCTCCTCCTTCGGAAATGCGGGTGATGATTCCTTCTCTGGAAAGACTGTGTTTTTCTCTGAGCATATGTCGATGGCTCGAGTTGCCGGTAAGAAAGGGGAGCAAGACAGAGTCCCTCCCTCTGGCGCTCACATGTGGCCAGCTTAGCGGTCGCCATGGGGATGATGCGGACTCATGCCGTCTGCCAGGTACTTAGCAAGGCTGGTGCACAGTGGGCCTGCAGGGCACACTGCCCCCACCCCCTGTCTGTTACCTTTCTGCCAATGTGCACACATCCTCTGTCCTTCCCCTGAAACAGGGACAGTATGGATGGACTCAGAGTCGGTGTCAATTCGGGCTTCCAAGGCCACCTTGGGGGCTCTGCCCTGTCCTGGGTGGTTGCTGCCTGGAAGCCAGAGATCAATCTGAGTCAGCCCTGCCTTCAAGGAGGAGCTCCAGGACGCATAGGGACAGAGACAGTACTGGCGTGCTTGGGCGGCCCAGACAAGGCCCCGCGGACTAGGGCGGCTGAAAACATAGGGATTTGTTTGCTCACACCTGTGGGGGCCGGAAGTCCGAGACCCTGGTGTGGGCAGACTCAGTCTCCTCCGAGGCCTCTCTCCTTGGCTTGCACACGGCCGTCTTCTCCCAGTGTCCTCACATGTGCGTGTCTCTGTCCAGCTTCCTCCTTTTATAGGGACGCCAGTCGCGGTGGACTGTGACCTCATTTTACCTCTTCAAGACCCTATCTCCAAATACAGTTATGTTCTGTGAAACTGGGAATGAGGACCCCGACGTCAGGATTTGGGGAGGGGGGTGCACGGTTCAGCCCATGACGGAGAGACAGGCAGACAGAGATGCAGACGTGAGTCGTCGCAGAACGTCGAGGCACCGGCAGTAATGGGGACGTGGGGGGCGGGCACTGCTTCATTCGACCTTCTGGGTGCCCGCCCCACGCTGGGAGGCAGTGGGGGCATCAAGGTAGAGACACAGAGCCCCTGAGGGCTCACGGCGCAGAGCGAGCGCAGAGGGACGGGTGCCATCAAAATAGAAGGTGGCATGTGCCATGATGGCGGGAATCCAGGGTACTTGCAGACGGTCAGAAAAGGCGCCGCTGCATCCGGCTGGGGGGTGGGAAGAGAATGGTCAGCGTTTTAGGTGAGGAGGTGACCTCTCTCCATCACGCATGACCTCCTGATGCAGGAGGTTGGGCCCTCACGGCTGCTGGGGAATCAAAAAATGGAAGTCACCAGAGTTCCTGGCTTCGGGGAACTTCGTTCCAGGAAATGGCTTACATGGGTGACAACCTCCTTAGGATTCCTCCTTGATCAGATCGATTCCCCAGTGCAGGACGTCTTTTCTCCCACTGCCTTCGACGTGGCTTTTGTGCCCGGGGTTTTGTTGGGATGAGGGGCTTTGCAAACTAGGTCATGTGAGGTTCTGAGTTCGGTCTACGGGGCTCCCCTCCGTCCGCTCTGAGACAGCGGGGCAGAAACTCACCGAATGCCTGCATTATTACGGTCATTACCGCTGGCAGTGTTTTCGTGGCCATCTGGGGCGGGCAGGGTAGGGAGGCAGGGATTGGAAGACACGGCGACGGCATGTGGGGACGAGTCTGGGCTGAGGGGCTGGCAAGGTGACCCTGGGCTCTCACACTCCTTCCACACCTGTCTCTGCTGCCCCCAGGCACTACCCTGGCCCTGAAGGAACTCCCAAAGGCCTCCACGTCTCTCCGCGGCTTCCTGTATGAGTTCTGCGTGGGCCTCTCGCTGGGCACACATTCGGCCATAGTAGCGGCCTACGGCATCGGCATCGAGTCCGCCACCTCCTACAGCTTCCTGACGGAGCCTGTCCTGTGTGGGGACCTCATCACCTTCATCCAGCCCAAGGTGGGTAGGTAGACCCCGAGCAGGCCTCCGAGGGTCCCTCTGGGGCTCAGGAGTGCGCTCACTGAGTTGGGCTTCACCCAGCCTCACTGTAGCCCCCGAGGCCCCTCATGGAGCCTCCCTGGAGGAGACAGAACCGACACTATCCCCCACTGAGATTCACCGGCCCTCATGGACTCACCCCAGGCCTCACTCGGTTTCACTGAGCCTCATGGGGGTCACATGAGCCCTCACGGGGTCACACTAGGGCCCCCTGGGCCCATCGGGGTCACACGCTGGGCCTCACCGTGGCAGACTTATCTGAGGTCGTGCATTCTCCGGGGTGTCCCTGGGGCTGGGCGGGGCGGGGCGGAGGGCCTTGACGCCGGTCCCCCGCAGGTGGGCCTCCCGCAGCCGGCCGTACAGCGCTGCGCGGCTCAGCTGGCCTCAGCCCTGGAGCACATCCACTCCCGCGGCCTGGTGTACCGGGACGTCAAGCCCGAGAACGTGCTGGTGTGCGACCCTGCCTGCCAGCGGGTCAAACTGACCGACTTCGGCCACACGCGGCCCCGCGGGACCCTGCTGCGCCTGACCGGGCCGCCCATCCCTTACACGGCCCCCGAGCTCTGCTGCCCCCCGCCCCTCCCCGAGGGCCTGCCCATCCAGCCTGCCCTGGACGCCTGGGCGCTGGGGGTCCTGCTCTTCTGCCTCCTCACCGGCTACTTCCCCTGGGACCAGCCCCTGGCCGAGGCCGACCCCTTCTATGACGACTTCCTCATCTGGCAGGCGTCCGGCCAGCCCCAGGACCGTCCTCAGCCCTGGTTCGGCCTGACGCCGGCAGCGGACAGTCTCCTGTGGGGGCTGCTGGATCCTCGCCCCCGCAAGAGGAGCCCCGTGGGCTCCGTCCAGGACTACCTGGGGCGTCCCTGGAGGCAGCGGGAGGGGGAGGCTGAGGAGGTGGACCAGGGGGACGGACAGGAGGACGGAGAGTGAGCGGGCACAGCCTGAGCCCACCTTCCTGCAGAGACTCTCGAAGGGAGCCGGGTGGGCCCCACATCCTGAGGTCTCCTCTGCCTTCACGGGGTGGCTTGTGGCTTCCCTCTCACCTCTTTGCCCCTCTCGGCCTTCCTTTCCTCCTGTGTGGGCATTCCGTGTCCCTCGCGTGGCCTGGGAGGCCTCCGTGTCACCGTCGCCATCTGCCCCGGGGCTTTGGCAAACGCCGTTGCCTTTGCCTATGGTCTCGTGGCTCATTTCCTCACCTCCCGCTCCTCAGTGAAGCCCCCCACCCCCCACCAGGCAGCCGCATGTCTTGACTCTCTGCCCCCCTTCCCTCTGTGACATACACGTGGGTCTGTGTCCTGCTGGGGGACAGGGGTCCAGCCTGTCCTGGGGGGGGGTCCCCCACGTAGCTGTCGCTGTCCTGGCCCATAGCAAGGGGCGGGGAATGCGTGTTCAATAAACGAACCCGTCTGGTTTGTGTCCCTGTCTTCCTGCCCCGTCTTTCTCTCCTCCCAGGCTGGGCTTCACTTACTCCCGCTGCCCTGTTCTTCTGCCTGCACACCAGGCTGTCGCCCTCTTGATAATGTGTCCTCTCTTCTCTCACCCAACTTCATCTGGCACCTAGGTCTCCATGATGCTGTTGGTCTGTCACCTTGGGAAAGAGAAGGGCAATGCACATGCCGGACCGTGTTGTCAGGAAGAGAGAGAGAGAGAGAGAGGGAGGGAGAGACGGAAAGAATGGCAGAAAACGGTCCCGTGTGGCCGTGCTGCGTGCCAGAGGCCAGCCGCACGCATGTCTGTGAGTGAGCCTACTTCTGCAAGGACCTGTGTGTGAGCAGAGGCACTGAGTGTCAGAGCCATCCGTGGATAGGAGCCTGAGCTGGCCTGGAGCGTGGCCGTGAATGTCTGAGCCCGTGGGGGGGGGGTGGGCGGGAGACGGTGAGGGCGTGACTGTGTCTCTGTGGATGATGTGATTGTGTTGCGAGTGTCCGAGCATCTGAGCCTGTGTGTGAGGGGACTGGGTGGAAGTTTGCACGCACCTTGCTCCGTGCGTGTGGACGTCGGGCCTGTTTGTGTGTCCGCGAGACCTTGAGTATGTGTGTGTGGAGCAGGAGGAAAGTCACCCAGGCGCCACTGCCAGTCACCGGCTGGGCCCCTCTCTCCTTCACACCTTCCCCCCTCCACCCAGGCCCCTTCTTGGCAGCTGCCCTGTTTGCAAACACTCTGTCTTCCTCTCCTCGCCCTCTTTGGCCACCAGCCCAGAGCAAGGCTACAACTCAGAGCTGGATCGTGTGTCACTCTCTCCCAGGCCCTCACCACCCCCTCCAGTGCCCCTGCTGTGGCCTCAAGGTGCTACATGGGCAGGGGGTGGGGTTTGGGGTGACCCCCAAAGCCCTTCAATCTAGGTTCAATCCAGAGGACTAGGGACATGGCCCCTGTCCCAGGCAACCCAGGTGAGCTTACTGGAGTAGGGGACCACTGGAGAGAACCAGACAGGGAGGTAGATAAGTGGCGGCGGGGGGGGGGGGGGAGGGGGGCATGATCAGGACCTCCTGCCATCTTATCCGTGAATCTGAAATAGCCTGAGCCATCAGGCCAAGAATGTGTCCCAAAGAAGCTGGAGGTGGCTGGGGCAGGGTGGAGCCTGGTAAGAGGGGAGTGGAGATAGGAGGGGCACGCAGGCCCCCCCACCCCAACTGGGCATGGCAGAGGGTGTTAATTGGTGGCAGCAGCTGAGGATTAACTGGAAGTGATAATCACCCAGTCGGGGGCCCCAGGGCAGGGGAGGAGGACCAAGATTCCCAGGAAAGGCCTGAAAGGGGCAGGGGCAGTGCTAATTAATATTAGTTACTTATTAAATAAAACTTAATACTGATCATAAACCTTAACAGTGAAGAAGCCATGCTCCTCGAGCAGCAGCGCCCCCCCGCCCCTGCCCGCTGCAGACACATCTGCCCGCTCGCTAGGACCCTCCCCATTTCACAGGTAGGAGCCACAGGGGCAGCCAGGGCAGCCAAGGTAGCACCTTGGGGGCAGGGGCAGGGGCGGAGCCAGGAGTCAAACCCAGATTGCATCTTCAGGCTGTCAGCACCAAAAGGGTCCCGCACAGCAGGCTGGGGTTTGTGTGAGCGTGAGTCAGCGTGAGGGAGTGTGTGTGGGTATACGTGTGTGCATGAGTGTGCATGGGGGCTTGTGTGAGTGTATGCCTGTGGCTGTGAGGCAGACACTCTTTCCTGGGAGGACACGGGCATTGGGGGTCGGGAGTAAATGATGGAGATAGAAATGGGAGGTCACAGGAGCCTCCAGACCCACTGACACGTGTTGATGAGGACGTGGAAAAGTTGGGCCCCCGTGCCATGCTGGCGAGATGTGACACAGTGCAGCCACTGTGGACGACAGTCAGCAGTTCCTCAAAACATTAAACACAGAATTACCACGTGGCCCGGCAATTCCGCTCCTAGTATGTGCCCACGGGAAACGAAAACGTGCGTCCACACAGATACTAACAGCAACGTTACTCACAAGAGCCAAAAAGCGGAAACCACCGAAATGTCCATCAACAGATGAGTGGATGAACAAAATGTGGTCCATCCATACTCTGGAACATTACTTGGCCATGAAAAGGGACAAAGGGAGCACTGATACATGCCACAGCGTGGACGGACCTCACAAACACCACAGGAAGAGACAGGCCAGTCGTGGAAGATGATCCATCGTAGGATTCCGTTGTGGAAATGTCCAGAATAGGCCAATCGACAGAGGAGGAAATACTGGTGGTTGCTGAGGGTGGGGCTGTTGGGGGACAATGGGAAACAGCCACTAAGGGGCACAGCGTTTCTTCTTGGGGGTGGTGATGGTGGTGGACACGTTCTAGAATTAGATTGTGGTATGTGTTGTACAATTCTCTATGTTAAAAGCCACTGAATTGTACACGGAGAAAGGGTGAATTTTATGACATGTAAATTTCATCTCAATGAGATGAAAAAAAACAACAACAACAACAACAACAACAAACAAAACACCACAGAACAGGCTTTTCCCAGGTTCTCATGCCTTGATCGGTTTTCTTTCCTTCTCCGGCCCCTGAATCCCCATTAAAGAGAAAGGAAAAAAGCCCTTCTGTCTTTGCAGTAGCTCTGAATTAATCACAAACCAAGCCCTTAAATTCAGGACCCACTTCCTACTCCTCCTCCGATTTACAGAAAAGACAGTTGAGGCCCCGATAGGGAACACCCTACTTTCCAAAGAGCCTGAATTCCATCCCAGCTCTGGCCTGATTCCACAGTCTTTGTTCTTAAAACCCACCCAGCAATTCTAAAGTGTTCCCCGGGCCTGTGGCCACGAAGGACATTCTGCCCCCCACCAGCTGGGGAACCCCAAGCTTGCAAGCTGGGTCATGTGGGTGTCCAGTGCAAAGTGAAAATGTGGAGTTTCTCGTTTAAAAAAAAAAAAAGTATTTCTGTCCTCTCTCTCTCCCTCTGCATGGGGATACTGGCTGGTAGATCCTCACGGGGATGGGACCAGGATCCAGCCACCAGAACCCATTAGGGAAGTGACTTGGCCTGAGCCCAGGCTCGTGCTTCACTGTCCCATCCACCTCACTTACAAAACACAAAACGAAAACTCATGAGGAACGTCAGGACGGTTGCCGCAGAGAATCAAACCCTTGCGGCCGCACCCAACCTGCACCCTGCTCGCATGGGGGGGGGGGGGGGTTGCCTCGGGCCAGAGCAGGGCCAGCAGAGAAGCCTCTAGAAACAAGCTCTTTGGCAGTAGTCTTCGCAGTTCGGTGCCACACAGATATGCAAATGGCCTGGGCCATCCTTCTCACACATGAAGGCTGCCAGCCATGAATCACCTGCCTCCCTGTTACAACCCGGATTCTGATCTGGTGGGTCTGAGGCAGTGCTGGTGAGCCCCATGCCACCAGAGCACGGGTCACACTTGCTGGTGCAAGGGACACAACTCGAGAGTACTGATCCTGCACCCTAGCTGAACTCTTACTAACACCAATCATTTGTGCACTGGATTCTTTGGGGTTTTCTACACGGACTGTCATTATTGCCCACAGGAAAGGATAGATCTGTGTCTCTCTGTCCGCCCTTTGTGTGATTAAGGAAGTCCCCTCTTCTCCGACTCTGCTAAGAGTGTATGTGTGTAAACCGTGAATGGGTGTTGAATTTTATCAAATGTTTTTTCTGCATCAGTTGACCTTGCTAGGCCTCTGCAGCTACTGTTCTGGGCCTGGTGCAAGCTGGCGGGCACAGCAAAGGGCTCAGCCGTCCCGTGGGAGGTGTCCAGGTCAGGGCCAGCAGTAGGTGGAGGCTGGCCATCCACCCTGGCCTTGGGCCCCGGGGCCAGATGTTTGGGCTTAGCTGCCTGGCCAAGCAGGGATAGAGTGACCGGATAATTAAGCACTCGCCTCTTTGGGGCTGGCAGAAGGCAGCAGAGGGTGGAGGGACCTTGGGCCAGAGTCCCCTCCCCAACCTCAGCCCACTGACGGGGGAGCCCGAAGCCTAAAACCCCGTGGGGCCCTCTGGGGGGGACCCAGAGTTGGGGTGCACCTGCTCCAATCTACAAATGGGAAAGCAGACCTTTTGCCTCCAAGTTGGTGTGCAGTCCTGTGAGCCCCTAACTACCCAGGAGGGAAGGGGAAGGCAGGCAGAGGCCCCCCCTCAGCGCCCTCCTAGTTTGCCAGTCAGCAGTTCTGTAAGTCTGGGGCTTAATGAGACCCAGGGAACAGAATTCTCCGCGTGCTCCTTCGCCTGTTGACGGGGGCAGAGAGTCCATCTATCAGGACCCCCAGACATTATCCCTCCCCACCCCCAACAAGTAACTGGACCCCGCTGGCCTTTGCAGGACTGTGGGGGCGCCAGCTCCATGACCTTCCAACACCTCTGAGCCAGGCTCCCAACCGGGGAGAGGAGGAGGAGGGAACCGTCTCCTGCCTGAGGCCACAGGAGCCGAATCAGAGCTGGATCTCTCAAGACGGTCCCCAGTTTACAAGCCGAGACCGAGAGAGGGGAAGGGGCGCACCCAAGGTCACTCAGAGAGGGGCCATCATGGGAGTCCTAACCCGGAACCCCAGGCCAATGTCAAAGCAGGTGAGTATGCATTGTATTACTCTGGGTTTGAGTTCCTACTCTGCTGTGTGGCCTTAGGCAAAGAGCTTGCCCTCTCTGAGCTTCAGTGTCCTTTTTGAAATGAGGATCGAGTTCCTCCTGCAAAGGGCTGTGGTGAGGATGGAATGTTGTGTGTTAAGAGGGCACACTGGGTCAGGCACACAGAAGTGCATTCAGAAAGGGATCGTGATTATTCTTGTTAACTGAGCACATGATGTGCCGAGCTCTGTCCTAGCCCACACTACCTCATCTAATCCCCACAACCACCACCTCCCCAAAGGCAGACACTATGACTATCTCTGTGCACCAGTGAAGAGGTGGAGAAAGTTCCCTTTCAGAGAAAGGAAACAAACCACCAGAGTCCCATCGCCTGGTCACGGTCTCGAGTCCAGGATACTCTGACTTATGAGCAAGAACCCTGGGTCAGACAAGCCTGGGTCCCAGTCATGGCTCCATTAGGTATGCCCTGAATGACCCGGGCCCTCAGTGCCCTGATCCGTAAAAAAGGGGATACGTACAATAACAGCTATCCCAGAACGAGCACTTATCAAGAGCCAGGCCCTGTGTTATCCACACTTACATATGCATTAATTTATCATTTAATCGGCACAGCAACCCATAAGGTGTGTCTTTATTATCCCTCCTTCATAGCTGGAAAAACTCACACCTAGAAATCAAGAAACTGGCTCAGTCTCACACACACAAGGACTCAAACTCAGGCATTCAGGCTCCAAAGCTCACCCTGTCTCTGCTGAGCTGTGGTAACAGTACCCTCCTCAGCAGGTGTTCATGAAGATAAAGTGTCGTTAGGCACATAAAGCCCTGAAAACAGAGCCTGACCTAAAGGAAGTACCCAACAAATATTAGTCATTATTATTATTGTCATGTACTCACTCATTCAAAAGATATTTATGGAGTGTGTACCCTGCATCAGGCTCTAAGAGCCGGGCATACATCTGTGAATAGGACAAAGATTTCTGCCTTCATAGGGCTTCATCAGCTCCCATGGTGGCATCATCTTCATCACCATCATCTCCATCATGATTTTCATCACTATGATCATTACCATCATGCCCATCACCACTATTATTACCATCATCTCCACCATGATCTTCATCACCATCACACCCATGACCACCATCATCATCATCTCCACGATGATCTTCATCACCATCACGCCCATGACCACCATCATCATCATCTCCACCATGATCTTCATCGCCATCATGCCCATGAACATCATCATCATCTCCACCATGACCTTCATCACCGTCACACCCATGACCACCATCATCATCATCTCCACCATGACCTTCATCACCATCACGCCCAAGACCACCATCATCATCATCTCCACCATGACCTTCATCACCATCACGCCCATGACCACCATCATCATCTCCACCATGACCTTCATCACCATCATGCCCATGACCACCATCATCATCATCTCCATCATGATCTTCATCACCACAATCATCACCATCATTCCCATGACCACCACCATCATCATCCTCTCCACCATGATCTTCATCACCATGATCATCAACGTCATGCCCACGACCATGATCACCTTCTTCGTCATCATCATCACTTCCATTGTCATCACCACGATGATCATCTCCCACATTACTTCCATCACCATCATCCTTGTGACCACTGTCATTGTCACCATCATGACCATCACCATCATCATTCTCACTACATATAATCACTATGACCATCATGATCATCACCCATCATCACCAACATCCTCATCATAAAATCAGTGCCTTGCATGGTGCCTGTGGCATTCATAAATCAAGGTCACTCTTGTGATTCCATCTCCCTGGGGTTCCCCTAGGTCCCCACAAATGTCATTGATATCTTGTTTTTAATTAGATACTTTGGTTTTCATTTTTTGATTGGGAGCATCTTAAGCCCCTCAAATCCCATATAGGGTCACACATCTCCCCTCAGAGGCCTTTCTTCCTCCTCTGGGGTGGTGGTGGTTGGTGCAGGTGTGCTGGGCGGCCAGGCTCTCTCGGCCAGTCTCTTTACAACCTCACCCAGCTGCCCCAGACCCCGGGTGGCCTCCACCAGCTGAATCAGCCCCAGTTCCAGAGCTTGGCGCTGCTGCTGGTCCTGCTTCAGGACCTGGGTCAGCCTCTGCAGCTGGCCACTCACATCCCTCACAGCAGCCACTAGCTCTACCAGGGCAGGCGGCTCACAGGCCATGACCTTTACGGGTGGTGCTGGAGTCACACATGGGCCAACGGGGTCTGGGTCCTGCCCAGGGGTTGGCCTTAGGGTGAAATGGTCAGGAGGAGGTTGATCCAAGGGGTGGACCGTGGAAGACAGATGGAGGTCAGAGGTCCCTGTGGGGTCAGAGGCTGAGTGTGGGGTCTGGGTGGGTGGTGGAGTTGGTTTGGGGCTCTGGCTTCTTGGTGGTTGGAAATCCTCAGTGGACAGTGTGTCCATGCTTGGGCCTGGAGAAGACCTGGGGTGGATGGACTCTGAGGCTGAAAAAGGCGCTAGGCTGGACATCTGAGAGAGATGAGCGGCTCCCATGGAGGTCAACCAGGGGTGCAGGCTAGGCTTGACTGCTGGCGCTGGAGTGGGAGAGAATTCTGTTCCCAAGGAAGTTAGAATGGATTTGACAGTAACCACAGGGGTTGAGGTAGGGTCAGCAGTCACGGTGGGATGAGTAGAGGTGGTAGAATGAGGGGTCATGGTGGAGTCAGGGGTCGTGGCAGGGTAACTGGTTGTGATAGGGTGGGGGGTTGTAGTGGGTTGAGCAGTGGTAGAATGAGGGGGTGTGGTGGACTGAGGGGTCGTGGTGGGGTATGGGGTTGTGGTAGGGTGAAGGGTTGTGGGGGGGTGAGGGGTTGTGGTAAGGTAAAGGGGTGTGGTGGGTTGAGGGGGTGTGGTGGGTTGGGGGGGTGTGGTGGGTTGGGGGGGTGTGGTGGGTTGAGGGGGTGTGGTGGGTTGGGGGGGTGTGGTGGGTTGAGGGGGTGTGGTGGGTTGAGGGGGTGTGGTGGGTTGGGGGGGTGTAACAGGTTGAGGGGTGGTGGTGGGGTGAGGGGTTGTGGTGGGGTGAGGGGTTGTGGTAGAGTGAGGCGTGGCGGTGGAGTGAGGTGTTGTAGTTGGGGGAAGGGTGGTAGTGGGTTGAGAGGTAGTGGAGGTAGAGGGGTGAGAGGTCAAGGCAGAGTGAGGGCTGGTAGTGGGGTAGGGGCTTGTGGAGGGGTCTGGGGATCTGGAATGATCTGGAACTGAGTTGGGGTATGGAGCTGTGTCCAAGTTTGGGATTGTGGCAGATTCTGTAGTCAACTCTGAGGTAGAAAAAAGGTGGGTCACCACCTCTGGTGCAGAGGGGTCAGAGGTCAGCTCTTTGGGCAAGGCGGGTGGTGGGGTAGGTGAGAGATCAGACGGCGATGCTGCAATCACAGTGGCGTCAGGGGTAGACAAAGTGAGGCCAGGGGTTGTCAAGGTGAGGTCAGAGCTCATCCAGGAGGCCAGGTCCGGGCTGGGTGGCAAAGTGTCAGGAGGGTCAGAGGTCACCTTCCGCGTTGAAGCTGCCTCAGGAATGAACCATGGCGCAGGGCTGGAGGTCACGGAGGTCACCGGTGAGCCCGGGGGCTCTGACGAAGCGGAGGGATCTGGGGAAGGGGCAGGGGGCACCGTCCGGGACGATGTGGGGCGCAGCAGCCTACGCTGGGGCCACAGTTTTCTCTCGGAACCTGGAGGAGGAGGAAAGACGGATGGCCCGAGGTCAGTCCGCCCCACCTACTCCCGCGGCCTGCCACGCCCCTCCAGGGAAGAGCTGACCAATGAGAAGGCGCAAGGCCTCGTGACGTCTTGGGTCGCCGGCAGACTTCAGCCCCCCCCAGCGCCCCACCTCCCCACCTCCTGCAATGTCTCCAGGCGCCACCTGGCGTCCTCCACTGCGCGTGAGGGACGCGACGGAGAGGGCTACCTCAGAAGGCAGGAGGCAGCGAAAATGTGGGGGTCAGCAAGTCGGTGGGAGCACTGGAAGCTTGCAGGGAGTTGCGAAAGTGTGGGGGATGTGGAGGCTTACCTGGGGATGCAGGAGGGGCCGCAGGGGTATTTGGGGGAGGGATGTGGGAAATGCCAGAAGGGGCAGAAGTGTGAGGGGGGATGCAGAGCGGTTCCAAAGCGCAATCTCAGTGATCAAGATTTTTATGTCACAGTTTTAAGTAAAATTATCGCAAAAGATCCAAAAAAGAGACTTAAATTTTTGCCTTTAGTTAAATTTTTGATATTTAGTTCACTGTGAATGTTTTGCATGAATTTGTTATTTTAAAAATATAAAGGTATTATCTACCTTGATGGCTGAGTGTTTGGGCAGCCCCTTAAATTTAGGGACTGAGTTAGAGTGAGAAGCCTCGCCCTCTTTTCCTGGCCTAGCTTCCAGGTAAGAACGGATTGTATCCCTTTTTGCAAATGCAGGGAATCAGGCCTGGATGGTGGGTAACCTGCCATAGGTGGCACGGATACAGTTCACAAATTGCGGGGGAAAGATGCGAAGCAAGGTCCTCTGCATTTAGAGTTTAGACCATTAAACGTCACTTTCTCAGTGATGGAAATGATAACACGTGGCCACTGAGTACCTGAAATGTGGCTAGTCTGCCCAAGGAAATGGTTTGGATTCATTTACACTTAAAATAGCCAGCTGTATTGGTAACTACCATATTGAATGACACAGCGCTAGAGGATTCCAGTTTTCCTGTAGGATTTTTTAGGCGCATCTTGTTCCTGCCTTGTGTTTACAACGTTGGAGAAGCAGTTAAGTAAAGGGCTTGGCCTCCAGCCAGGCTGCCTGGGCTTACACCCCGGCTCCATCGCTTCCTAACTGGGTGACTGTGGACAAGTCACAAAACTGTCTTGAATCTCGGTTTGTGGATGAGCTGTCATGAGGATTCAGGGAGCTCATGTGTATACAGAGCACTTATCACAATGCCTAGCACATAATAGACACTCTCATGACTATTAATACTGTCATAGGCCTTGATGTCTGTACCTCAATTTCTGTTTTCTGTGAAATGGGCATTAACACCTACATCATAGGGCTCATGTAGATGTTATGAGGGCTAAAGGGGTAATAGGCAGGTGCCCCTAATTTCACTGAATTGTTTTTATCGATATATATATATATATATATATATATATATATATATATATATTGCTTAGAATAATAATACCTGACATGCGGCATATTGTTCAGTAAATGTTGGCTGGTTTTAGTTACTATTTCAAGAATCTCAGCTTGCTTAGGTATTGTAGGGGTTCAGATATCTAGAGTGGTATTGATTTTTAATTTTTCAGACCCACGGTGCAGAGAGCTAAGCTAATCATACTCCTGTGTACATTGTCACCAACAGTCCTGCAGGGTCTCCTCTTCCTTTTTCTCCTTTTTCCTCCCCGACCTCCATCCCTCTCACTTTCTCCCATAGCTACCTCCTTTAACGTATTTGACATATGTCCTTAAAGGTATGTATGTTCTCACACAATATAGAATCCATATAAGTGCGTATGTTAATACATTAAGTGTACGTGTATTTTTGTGTTTGTGCTTTGAGTTTTTGTAAATCACATTCTGCTGGAGCTCTCACTCTGGTTCTGACTTCCTTCCTCCATATCATGTTGTTCGTACCTACCATGAACTGTGTGTGCTGCTGTGTGTGCAGCTAGTCATTCTTTTAGCTATTGCATGGATCCATCGTGTGCACCCATTGCATTTCTCGTTACCCACTGTCGGACACTTAACTTGCCTCCAACTCCCTGATACCACACCGTTCCAAAGAACACCTTCATATATGTTTCCCTTATAAGCCTACCTAAGAATTTCTCTGGAATACACATCTAGGAGCAGGATTGCTGGGTCATAATGTGCAATCATATTTAATTTCACTAAAATTTTTAAAAGTTTTCTGTATTTAAGCAATCTCTACACCCAACGTGGGGCTTGAACCCACGATCCTGAGATGAAGAGTTGCGCGCTCTTCCGACTGAGCCGGGCAGGTGCCCCTAATTTCGCTGAATTGTTTTTATCGAATCGCTGTATCCAGTGGGGATGTCTGTCTCCTTACGTCCTCACCCACACTTGATATTAGCTACCTTTCCATTTTTTTTCCAAGCTTGTCATCATTTTCATTTGAATTTCCTGATTTCTTTTGAGTGTGAATGTTTCTACATAAACTTGTTGGCCATTTGGGCTTCCCCTTCTGTGAATCACCTGTTCATAACTCTTACCCATTTTCTTAGAGTGTTTCCTGTCATTTTCTTACTGATTTGTCAGAGTGAACTGCATAGTATAGGTTAGGGTTTCTCAAATCCGGGCATTGTTGACATTTGGAGCTGGGATTCTTTGTTGTGGGGGACTGTCCTGTGCGGAGTAGGATATGTAACAACATCCCTGGCCTCTACCCATTAGGTTCTAGTAGACTCCCTTCTTTTAGTTGTGACGATCCCAAACATATTCTGATATTGCCAACCATCCCCAGTTGGGACCACTGATGTAGATAATAACCCCTTGTTTCAGGGTGTATTTCTGTTGGGTCTGTGGGGTAAGAGTGGGGTCACCACTGGGGAATGTGCAGTCCATCTCTGCCCCACAACACAAACACCCTGGTCCCTCACCACAGCTACATGCCTCACCTGTGTCTCCACGGATCCTTGGAGCTGGAGAGGGACGGTCTGGGTCTCGGGTGGTGCCAGTGGTAAGAGTGGTGGGTGTCCCCTTGGGCAGAGCCCCTCCTGAAGGTGTATCCCATGTCCGAAAAGACTCGCAACCATCCTTGTCACCTTAAGAGATATAGGGAGAACTGAGTCTCACTTCTCTTGATTTTGACCCTCTGTTCATCCCGGAATTCAACTCAGGCCTCATCCTGTGTCACCTGGACCACCACCCCAATCTCCTCCCTGACCCCACAGCCACCCTGGTGACTCAGCTGAGATGCTTTCAACTACCAATAACAGAAACTGGGACTAAACTAGCTTATAAAATAAGAACAGTTATTACTTCGCTTTCCTGAAGTCCCTGCTCTTCCTCATTCTTTATTTTTTTTTCCCAGGGGGAAAAAACCCTGTAATATATTTAGTAATGAACTACCAGGAATATTTCCATAATATTTTTCCTAGGTCTCTTAGATAATCTCTACATGACAATTTTATATAACATAGAAATGTATAATATACAGCCGACCCTTGAACACTGTGGGTTTGAAATGTGTAGGTCCACTTATATGTGGATTTTTTCCATAAACACAGTACAGTACTGTAAATGCGTTTTCTCTTCCTTATGATTTTAGTAACTTTTTTCTCTAGCTTACTAAAAATTCAGTGTAATACATATATATACATATACATACATACATACATACATACATACATACAAAATGTGTGTTGTTTATGTTATTGGTAAGGCTTCCAGTCAACAGTAGGCTATTAGTAGTTAAGTTTTAAGGGAGTCAAAAGTTACATGGAGATTTTCAACTGCGTGGGAGTCGGTGCCCCTAACCCCCATGTTGTTCAATGGTCAGCTGTGTAATATAAAAATATGCCGTTTTATAAATGTAAAATATACCATTTTATATAGGGAGACTAGAAAGATTGAAATAAGTCTTCTAGCTTGATCAAACAACTTATTTTAACAATAGCTTTGTTGAGATATAATTCATATACCTTAAGCTGTACAATTCAGTGGGTTTTAGTGTATTCAAACTGTGCAACCATAAAGTCCACGTTCCTCAAATCCCTTCATTAACTGTCCCTGCCCACCTCTCCAGCACCTTCCACACGTTGCTGCTCACACTGGACCCCAAACCTTGAGGTGCTCAGAAGGATGGTGTCTGCCACCCTGGACATGTTTGTCCTGGTCGCCTTGAGCTCTGTGGCTAGCTGTCCCAGGTGCAGAAATCCCTGGCTTTGTCACCTAATACACTGCATGCCAACAGAACAAGGGTCTTCATCCCGATGCCCAGCACTGCAGATACTATACTCATGTCTCCCTGTTAACTGTTCTTAATTAAATACCTTCCCCATGCCTGATAAATACCTTAAGAGGATAGCTATGAAATCCTACCTGATGGTCATACTCATTAGGAATTTTATTTTATTTTTTTTTAATTTTTTTTAACGTTTTTATTTATTTTTGAGACAGAGAGAGACAGAGCATGAATGGGGGAGGGGCAGAGAGAGAGGGAGACACAGAATCGGAAGCAGGCTCCAGGCTCTGAGCCGTCAGCCCAGAGCCCGACGCGGGCCTCGAACTCACAGACCGTGAGATCGTGACCTGAGCCGAAGTCGGACACTTAACCGACTGAGCCACCCAGGCGCCCCATGGAATTTTAAAAAACATTAGCAGCACTATTAATTTAAAAATTAAAAATGGAAAAAAGAGTTTAGAGGGAAAAAAAAAAACCATTAGCTGTGAAGACTTCTTCTCGGGATGCTGGGTTTTAGGAGGGCTCCATTAAGAACACAAATGGAAGCTCTCTTCCTGTTAAAGTGTCAGTCCCCCAACTGCAAGCACACGCATTGGGTCTCTGTGTTCTTGAAATGTGCTCTAAGATATGGCCACCTGCTCATGGTCCATTAGTGTGTGATCGATTTGATTTTTTTTTCATTGAAATATATGCATTTTTAATTGAAAAAAGCAGCATGGCAGAGTTATAGCCCTCATGAGACCCAACCACATCCCTTCCCTGCATCAGGGGGAGCCGCTGCTCAAAGTCCAGCTTATCATTGCCAAACATGTCTTTACAGCTTGGCTACAGAGGAGGTACTCCCCGACGCCATATTGTTTCTCCACACTTCCTACGATTAGTTTAAGACCATGCACATCCACGTATATCCCGTACATGTCCTTGGGCAGCTACTTCTCGGACGTGTCCCTTCCTAGCTGGGTGAACAAGCCACCAATTTCTCCACGACTCAATTTCCTCACCTGTAAAGTGGGTACCGTGGTGGCATCTACTGAATGGCATGTGATAAGCTTATTCTTGGAATTGAATCCATATATCTCCGGTTCCTTCTTTTTAACCTTTGGATAATGTTCTATTGTACAAATACACATCTGTTGGTTCATCGACGCCCCTGTTGACAGAGGGCTAGGCTGTGGCCAATGTTCCGCGGTTACAAATACAACTGTAGTGAATTTATACTTGTGTCCCTGGGCTCATGAGTGAGAGCTCAACACCTAGTTGTACAATTGCTGTGTGAAAGGCAAATGCATCTCCCTAGTGTCAAACCGCTCTCCTACCCAGGAACAGAGTCTCACGCCCACCTTTATCCCACATCCTTGGTGCTGTCAGACATATTAATTTTTGGCAATCTCATGCGGAGAGGGTGGGTGGAGAAGCTGCTCAGTACAGATGACCAAACTGAAGCCCAGAGAGGGCAAGGGGCTTTCCCAAAGTCACACAGCTAAGGCGCAGTATTAGGTTTCAGACCCACACAGGTCTACCTGGTCCTAAATGGAGACCTCTTTCCCTCGGGGTGCAAATTTCCCGAGTCTTCACTCCTTCCCTGGTGAGCTTTTATTCAACCTGCAGGATTTTATTCAAAGCCCCCTCCCTTTTCCCCCTCAATGAAGTCATGCCTTGCTTTATGCTTCCTGGGTTCTTCAGAGCTAACTCTGTCATATGCTCCTTCCCTGTCTCCGTGGCTAGAGTGGCTACGAATGTAAATGATGGAGTATGAAGCCAAGCTCTGCCCTTTGCTGTACTGGCCTCTCTGCACCTCAGTTTCCTTATCTGTAAAACGGTGTTAAGGATAGTTCTCTTCTCATAAGGTTCCACGGGGAGGAAGTGAATTAAACCATGTGACACATGTAGATGGTGCCTGGCACATGGAGAGCATTTGATGAATATTAGCTATTACTGTTTTTATTATCATCCAACCTCTACATTTAATCCTGCATTCGATCTTGGGTCCTCTCCCCTCTGCATGGCCTCATGCAGCCATGACATACGGCAACAGCCCAAATCCATGAGTCATCCCACCTCCCGAGCTGGGTGTGGGAGGTCCGCTAGGCACAGCTGTCCGTCTGCATAGCCTCATCCATCCCCACGGCTTCAAATTCCATCTGTCGACTTATAGCTTCAGCCCAGGCACACCTCAGAGCTCCAGGATTGCGTATCTAATGTGTCCACTTGAGTGTGTCCAATGCATCCCCAATGGATCTATATTCCCACTGTGGTCCTCTGCATCCACCCGCAATGTCCCCAGATCCAGTGGAAGGTGGGTTCCCATCCCCTACCTTCCTCTTCTCACACCCTATCTGACCCATCGCTCAAATACCTCAGCTCAAAACTCCCACCATACAGCTGACATACATCCACTTCTCCCTCAGTCTCCACCACCACCCCAGTCAAGACCACTGTCACCTCGCCACAGACCTCCGGGTCTCCCTCCATGCACTCTAGCTTCTCCATCCATTTCTCATCTGGCATCCTCAGTGACTGCTTTGAAAATACACATGTGATCATGTCCTTCCAAACTTAAAATTCTCCACCACTGCATGCAGAACAAAACTCAAATTCTAGCCTCCTCTCCTATCACTCTCCCCCTGCCCGGCGCACTCTGCTCCAGCCATGCTGATGTCCTGGCCCTTCTCTTAAGGCCATCATTTACAGGGCACTTTCTCAGTAAGGAATCTCTTGCCCATCCTACTCTAAATTGTAAATCTCAGCCTCCCTTTCCCTTGCTCATCACTGCTACGTTCCCAGGGGTTAGTATTCGTGCCTGACACACAGTGGGCATTTAACAGAAAGTTAATGTCCGTGTCTCCAAATTCTGAGAAGCCTCAAGAAATGTTGCTTCAGTGAACTAGGAAGTGAAAATCCAAGCTTTGTGAGCTTCAGCTAGACTTTGTCTAGCTTCGGCTATATGCCGTCTCCAGACTTACACTGTGGTTTCTCATTCATTCATTCAACCAATCATTCAACAAACATTTAAGTTCCTACTGAGTCTCTACAACACAGATTCTGTGGTAGATAGAATAACGCTCCCCCAGAGATGTCCATGCCCTAATCCCCAGAACCTGTGAATATGTTACCTAATGTGGCAAAAGGGATACTGCAGAATGTGATTAAAGGTCCAGACCTTGAGATGAAGAGATCGTCCTGCATCAGTCCAAGGAGACCCAATCCAATTGGGACAACTCCTTAAAATCAGGACAGAGAAAGATCTGAAGGCAGTTCGGAGAGATGCAACATTGCTGGCTCCGAAGATGGAAGAAGGGGCCAAGAGCCAAGGAATGTGGGCGCCTCTAGAGGCTGGAAAAGGTACAGCAATGGATTCTCCCTAGAGCCTCCAGAAGGAACACATCCCTGCTGACGCCTCGGTTTTAGGCCCTAGGAGACCCCTGTTGAACTTCTGGCCTACAGAACTGCAAAATAAGTTTGTGTTGTTTTAAGCCACTAAATGTGTGGTTCCGTGTCAGGGTAGCAATACAAACGGACAGTTAAACACACGACAGAACTAAAAGTCCAGTGGAGATGACAATGGCCCAGACTGGCAGTGCAATTTTCTCAACGTCAGCTTTTTTGCTCCTCTGAGAAATCCTTTCCTCCTGGTGTCTGCTGCTGGGGATAATACCACTTCCTCTGTGAGGCTTTTCCCGATTGCTCTGCTAGAAAGAACGACTCCTTCCCCAGGACTGTTCATTTACGGTAAATAAACCTAACAGCCAACGTTCTGTGGTTTGAAACTATTTCACACACATTTTGCTCGTTGGTTTGCGACCGGAGGTCACCCAGCTAGTTCTCATCTTGGTGGAGCCACAACCGGAACCCAAGGAGTTGGACTCCAGAACTCAGCGCTAATTCCCTCAGTAATTCAGTAATCTTTCCCAGCCCAATGAGCAAACTGTGCGTGAAATCGTTTCAAATGGATCGCCATGGGGGTTCCTGAGTTCAAGTTCTGAGTCGGAGTTTTTTTCCCCCCACCTGAAACACGAGCGTTAACAACAGGACGCAGGTCTCCCGGTTGTTGGAACCACGCGTGCCCAGCACAGAAAAGGTGAGCTCTCCTGCACTGCTTCCTCAGAGGAAGAAAGTGAGGCTCATAGAGGTGGACTCATGTTTTTCGAGGTCACCTTGCAGTGAAGACAGGAATCCGCGTCTATGCTTGCTCCCACTCCCCAGCTGGCCTCACTGTGAAGACGGTACACGTGACTACCCCGAGCCTTCCCCTGCACAGTTCGCACTTCTCGGTGCTCAAGCAATGCCTTCTCACCCCGCACCCCCCCGCTCCCAGGGAAGGGACTCCCCGCCCAGCGTGTGACCGTCTCCACCGCGAGGGGGCGCCACGGGACAGGCAGGGGTCCCGCTCCGGGTTGCAGAGAACAAGAGCTCTAGAACCCTGGCCACAATGCACCGAGGTGCAGCACCTCTAAAACTGGGCCGGACGGGCCCTGGCTCTCACAACTCGGGTCCCCCACCCTACAGCGCGGCGGCCCCTCGGCCTGCTCCTCCCCTCCCTCTCTCGCTCGCAACACAAGCCCAGCCTCGCAGACAGGCGGCCGCTCTAGAAGCCCCCGAGGCGCTTCACCCGGCTTTTATTACCGCGGGCGGGGGCTGGCCGGCCAATCAGGAGGCGCAGAGCGCCTGTGACGTCACACGGCGTGAGACCGCTGGAGCCGGGCTCTCTCGCCAAGGGCCGCGGAGTGCGCGTGCGTGCTGCGCGCCACAAAAAGGCGGGAAAGGGGGCGAGGGGAGGGGCGGTCCTGAGGGGACGAGTCTCGCAGAAGAGGGGCAGAGGAGCGCGGGGCGAGAGGCAGAAGTGGGACCTTCAGGAGATGGGAGGGCACACGGAGAAGCAGAGGGCGAGAGCAGTCCGAGGCGCAGCGGGTGCGGCAGGCTGGACCGGGCGGCAAAGGTGGGGCCGGGGCAGGAGGAGACAGCCGTGAGGAGAAGACGAAGAAGCCACCGTGCGAGGGAAGGAGCACGAGGGTGACAAGGAGCGCGGGAGGGGGAGGGGGGGGATGGTCAGATGGGGAAAGTAGTGACCCGGCCTGAGAAACAGCGGAACCCGAAGAGGAGGCGGAGGCGTGGAGTGTGGAAAACAGGAAGGCTGGGAGCGTGCACTGGATGCGAGCACACGAGAGCCACGGGGAGCAGGAGGCGGACACGCGGAGATGCGGAGACGGAGGGGCGGCGTGGATGGGCGAGCGGGGAGGGCCGAGAGGATGGAGGGGCGCGTGCACGCGCACGCCCGCGGGCCAAGGAGAAACTCGCGAGAGCACCAACACGCACGCGGGGGCGGGCCACAGAGAAACCCGCGACAGCACGCTACGCGCAGGGACGTGGGCCGCGCAGACGCCCACGAAGGCACGCGCACGCACGTACACGCAAGCGCCAGGGCGCTGGCCCGGGAGGGAGGCGCTGTGAAGCCGGAGAGAGCCGGGCTGAGGCCCACGCCCCCAGGTGTGGCCACAGAGGTGGAAAGGACAGTTCCCGCTGCAGTGAGAGGGGCCGCGGGCCGAACTGTGGGGCTGAAGGCCGCCCCACTGGCCAAAGGGAGGGGAACCCTCCATTCGGGGCTCCTCACCCCGCCACTGAACCACTCCCTGACCCAGACCAGAGCATGAGGGGAGGACCAAGTGGAGGGCGCTGGGGGGATGACAACGCGGTGACCTGGGCCAGCTGGGGCTGTCGGGGTGGAAGGGCCCAGGCTCAGGTGTCACTGCTGGTTGGCTGGTTTGCGGGAGGACCGTGGGCTCAGACCCTGCGAAGTCTGGTCTGATTCTCGGAGACACACGGTGCCTGGGGTGGGAATGGGGGGGGGGGGTCTCCTCTTCAAGCCTCTCCACGAGGAGTTCCAGAGGGAACGTTTTAGGGGCCCTAGGGCCACGGAAAACTTGCCTGGGGAGGCGCGCACAGGTCGATGATGGCCCCCTCCGCACCCTGGCCGTGCCCCTCACCTGTGTGTGGAAGACGCCTGGTTGCTGGGGAGGGTCCCCCTGGGCTTTTGGTGGTGCCCCAGGAGAGCGTGTGTCCAGGCACCCCTGCGGCAGTGGTCCCCTTGGCCAGGTCCTCTCCCGAGGTGGGATCCCAGGTCCAGGGGGGATAATCATCCTCATCGGCGTAGCCTTGGGAGAAAGTGGGGCATGGATTGAGCCCTGCCCTGTCTCCAAGGTCCTTGCTGCAGCTCCAAACTACCCTTCCAGAATCTCCTGCAGTGACTCTGGGTCCCCCACCCCATCCCCAGTACCAGTGCAGGTGAGCCCCACGTCTTCCTCGTGGTCACAGTTGTGCTGGCCCCATGCCCCAGCAGGGCAGTCACTCAGCGAGGCCTCGATTCCCTTGCAGCCCACGTCATCCAGCCAGATGGGGCCCGTCCCGGGGCCGTAGTGGGTTTTGCCCACTCGGGGCCGGACCCTTCCACAGCCCAGCTCCCAGCAGGCCACGGTACTGTCCCGCAGGTCCCAGCTGTCATCGCACACTGTCCCCCAGCGCCCAGCATGCCACACTTCCAGCCGGCCAGCACACCGGTTGGGCCCATCAGCCAGACGCACGCGGAACGGGCCTGCCGGTAGAAGGCCCCAAGTCAGGAGAGGTCAAGAGGGGCCAGCCTCACCTCTTGTGTTCCCTCCACTCACCTGATCCCCGAGTGGTGCTCCCAGTGGGGGAGGGGGCTGGGTCTTTGGGTGACTCTGGAGAACCCTGTGCTGGGATCTCAGCTGATGACTCCTTGGGGGTCAGAGGGATTCGCGTTGCGGTGGCCTCAGAGGTCACCTCTCGGGGGCCTTGAGTGGTTGACGTTGCCACGGCCTTAGAGGTCCGTTCTCGGGGGGCCCGGGGAGTCCGTGTTGCAGTGGTATGTGAGGTCATCCCGTGGGGGACCCCAGTGGTCAGCTTTGCAGTAGACTCTGAAACTGGTCTGTGGGAGGCCTCGGTGGTCAGGGTTGTGGTGGTCCGTGAGGTCTGTTCAAGGGGCCTCTGGGTGCTCAGGACCCTGGAATGTTTAGTGGTTGGCATCACGGGGGGCTGAGTGGTCGGTCGCTTTGCATTTTTGGTCACCCACTTCTTAGTACTCTTGGGCATTTTCCCTGGGGCCTTGGTGGTGGTTTTCTCAGGAACGCTGGGGGTCAGCCTCGCAGAGGGCTTGGTGGCCAGCTCCCCGGGGAGCCAGGCATCCGGATCTCTACCCAGGCCAGGGATCCAGCTCCAACTGAAGGGGTCTGAGATAGAGTCCAGGCCAGGGGTCTCTGGAAGGTGCGAGGAGAGGACAGGGAAGATGGCGGACACCATAATGACAAGATTATCTGTCTACACCTCCCCTCTCTGCAATCACCAAGTTTCCATTAATCCCTTCATTATTCATTCACTCATTCACGTGACAAACATTTGTTGAGCATCTTCTGCGATCCAGGCACTGTGCCAGACCCTGGGGATACTGTGGCCAGCCAAATCTGACCCCACCCCCTGCCTCCTTGTCTCGTACAACGATGTGACTGGCCCTCTGTGCCCTTCTCACATCCGACCTGTCGTCCTCCTCTCTCTGGCCACGCGTGGCCTCACTTCCTGTGACGTCTCACTGTCCACCTCTCACCAGTCACCAGGGTGGTACCAGATCCGACAGCTCACTCCCCAGCTGAAAACCCTGCCGTGGCTCCCACGGCCTCCAGAGGAGAGGGAAAGGGCGTAGGTGCAGGGGCTCCATTGCTACGGCTGCCACTGTTCTCTCATCTCTCGGATTAGCACTGTGTGCAGGAAAATGTTCACTGTGCCCAGAGGAAGGTTGGGCCCTTTGCCCCCCGGCTCCTGGGGCGACCAGAGAATCGGTACCCACGTTGTGCCGTGGACAGGTGATAGGTGGGCAGGCACAGCTTGTAACCGAGCTCCTATAAAAAGCCTGCACACCGAGTCTGGGGAGCGTCCCTGCCTGGCAGTACTTCATATGTGCTGTCACATGTCGCATGACTCCCCTGGGAGAGGGTGGCTGGAAGCTCCATGAAGGTCTCTCCTGAACCTGCCCCCTGTGCTGCCTCCCTCGGGTGGCTTTTAAGACAGCTTTTCTGACTTTTGTGAGTCCTTCTAGGAAATTATGGAACCTGAAGTTGGTCTTGGGGACCTCCCAAATGGTAACATGTCACACAGGTTTGCAGTGATCTGTTGGTACATCTTTGCGTCAGTGAGCTGCGAGCTTCCCAAAGGGACTGTGTTCTTTGCATCCGGAGGCCCCAGCACCTGGCTCAGTGCCTGGCACTCGATAAATGTTGGAAGCGAACGGCGAACACGAAGCCTGATTTTCCTGCAGCTGGCCCTCACTCTGGCTTCTGTGCATCTCCCAGTGGCCCTGTCTTCACTTCCTTTCATCTTGGGGAGCGTTCTTGGGAATGGGAGGGGGAGAAAGAATCCCAACTCTGCCACTTCGTTGCCGTGTGACCTTGTGCAAGTTACTTAACCTCTCTGTGCCTCAGCCTCATCGTGTAAATTGAGCATAACATCCACTAACTTGGACCTATTGTGAGGTCACACGTGTGAAAACACCCAGCCCAGGGCCCGGGCTTAGGAGACGGGCATTCAGTAGATGGTAGTTCCCATTCCCTCCTCCAGGAAGCCCTCCAGGAACTAGTGGGTGGCTAGGGCCTCCTTACCAGTGCAGGTGACTCCAACATCTTCATTGTGAGCACAGTTGTGCTTCCCCCAGGGCGCAGCGGGGCAGTCAGAGAGCGAAGCCTCGGTGCCCAAGCACCCCACGTCGTCCAGCCAGATGGGGCCGGCCCCCCAGCCAAAGCGGCCAGCGGCAGGGTCCGGCTGCCGAGCTCCGCCACAGCCCAGCTCGCGGCAGACCACCGCAGCGTCCCGTAGGTCCCAGCTGTCGTCACACACCGTCCCCCAGCGCCCTGCGTGCCACACCTCCAGCCGGCCCGAACACCTGCTGGGCCCTGCCACCAGGCGCAGTTGGGGGGAGCCTAGGATGGAAGAGACCCAAAGGATGGGAGTCAGGAAGCCGTCCAGCTCTCTGTGTCCCTCCACCTGCCTTCCATCCAGCCGCATATTAGTCCTCCGCTGGGCCACCGTCCGCCTTAGGCACAGGGATAGGGTCGGGCACAGTCTCGGTTCCTCAAAAAATTAAACATAGAATTACTGTCCCACTCCCCAGGATATACCCCAGATAAAGTGAAAATGGCTATTCACACAAATGTTCACAGCGGCACTGTTCTTGGAAACAGCCCAAACGTCCGTCACTAGATTGAAGGGACAGCAAAATGAGGTATGTATACACACAGAACGGAATATGATTCCACCTTGAAAAGGAAGGGAACTTGGGGGCACTTGGGGGGCTCAGTCGGTTAAGCTTCCAACTTCAGCTCAGGTCATGATCTCACTGCTCGTGAACTCGTTGAGCTCGTTGAGCCCCATGTCAGGCTCTGTGCTGACAGTTCCGAGCCTGGAGGCCGCTTCGGATTCTGTCTTCATTTCTCTGTCCCTCCCTCATTCGCGCGCGCTCTCTCTCAAACATAAAATAAGACAAAACTTTTTTAAAAGGAAGGGAATTCAGACACGTGTCACAACGTGGATGAAGCTGGAGGGCATTCGCACAAATACTACGAGGTCCCCAGAGGAGTCCAATTCTTAGAGACAGAAAGTAGAAGCCAGGGGCTGGGGGACTAAGGAGTCCGTGTTTAATGGGTTGGGGTGTCTGTCTGGATGACAAAAAGGTCCTATAGCTGGATGCTGGCGGCTGCACGACCTTACGAATGGATTTAATGCCACTGAACTGTACACTTACTAGCGACTGAAATGGTCAATTTTATATTATGTATATATTGTACCATAATAAAAAAAAAGAGAATATGGGCCCTGGAACAAATTGCTTTCATTGGAGTCCTGACTTCCCCATATTTAAAAAAAAAATTTTTTTAACGTTTATTTATTTTTGAGACAGAGACAGAGCATGAACGGGGGAGGGTCAGAGAGAGAGGGAGACACAGAATCTGAAACAGGCTCCAGGCTCTGAGCTGTCAGCACAGAGCCCGATGCGGGGATCAAACTCACGGAGGGCGAGATCATAACCTGAGCCGAAGTCGGACGCTCAACCGACTGAGCCACCCAGGCGCCCCTCCCATATTTTTTTAATCACGGGGTTTCATGAGTGACACAGAGACAAGACAGCACCCAGGGCCCGCGTGGCTGGGAGCGTCACCTGGCATAAACACGTAGAGTACTTGGGACAGTACGCGCACACACAAGCCAGCGAATGCTGAGTGAATGCTCGTAGTTGTTGTCATTCTGCAAAAGGGGAAAGAGGCCTCCAGTAGGAGAACCAATTTTGCCCTCTCTGCGGCCTTTCCCGCAGAGGCCTTTCTCCTCCTGTTCTCGAGGAGACAGCTGCGCCAACCCTGCCTTCTTATTTTCTGTATTTCTCCTGCTGTGACGTTGGGCCTTGCTGACCCAGACAGCCTGTCCCTCGGAGGGTTGGCTGATTCCTAGAGACGCCGCCGGAGCGTGCCTTGTCTGTGCAGGCCAGCCCGTCTGGGGCCCACCCCCCACCCCCCCACCGCCTCCACGCGGCTCTCACGCTCTGGGCCACCGGCCACCTGCCCTCAGCCCCACAGGGCCGGGTGCCCCACAACCAGGGGCAGCCCCTCCGCCCCACGGCTCCCTGAAGTGATTCCAGCGAGCCGGTCCTGACCCTGCCCACCTGGCCTTGCCCGATCCTTCCCACAGAAACCACAGTCACAGCTCCTGCTGGCCTTTGCCCCTCGCTCCCTCTGCCTGCTGGCCGCCCCTGGGGCTTCCCTGGGTGGCCCCTGCCCGGGGGTGGGAGAGAAACCCACTATCTTTCCAATGACGGTCCCGTCTTGATCGGCTGGCTGCACCAACCCCGAACACTACTAACGCCGGTGTTTAAAAAATGACAACTACTGGGGCACCTGGGTGGCTCGTTTGGTTAAGTGTCTGGCTCTTGATTTTGGCTCAGGCCGTGATCTCATGCTTAGTGGGATTGAGCCCTGCGTGGGGCTCTGTGCTGACAGCTCGGAGCCTGGAGCCTGCTTCGGATTCTTTCTCTCCTTCTCTCTCTGCCCCTCTCCCACTAGCTCTCTCTCTCAAAAGAAGTAAACATTTAAAAAATCAAAACGAGGGGCGCCTGGGTGACTCAGTCGGTTAAGCCTCCGACTCTCAGCTCAGGTCATGATCCCACGGTTTGGGGGTTCGAGCCCCGCATCAACCTCTGCGCCAACAGCTGGGAGCCTGCTTGGAACACTCGGTCTCTCTCTCTCTCTCTCTCTCTCTCTCTCTCTCTCTCTCTCTCTGTCTTTCTCTCTCTGCCCCTCCGCTGCTCATGCTCACTCTCTCTCAAAATAAATAAATACACATTTTTTAAAAATGAAAATGACAACTATCGAGTGGGTCCCTTCAGCGTTTGTGAGGAGACAACCTCCAAACATTCAGGATGGTGACAGCAGAGTATTCAAGCAAGCACAGACCCTTCTGGGTGTGGGGCTCTGTTTTCTCCTCCACCCCTGATGAGAGGGTCTCTGAGCAGGGAGAAAGGGTGCGGGGGGGGGGGGGGGGGGGCGGGCACCAAGGGGGAGGAGGCAGAAGGGAAGACCCCGCTTCCTTGGGGAGCATTCCAGACTCACCGGCTTCAGGTCCAGGCTCCCGCGGGGCAGTGGGGGAGGCAGGCGGAGGGGAGGCGCCCGCGGTCCGCGAGGCCTGACTCGCCGTGGGGGGGCGGGGGCCCTGACGCCGCGTCGCGGGACGCAGAGTGGTTGCCCGCCGGGGCCGTGGGAGGGACATATCCAAGAGGCATCCCTGGGGCGGGGGGACGGTGATCACCACGTGCCGCCCTCCAGCCCAGGACCGCCATTGCAGGACGAGGTTGCACGGATGGGGACAAGATGGGGCGAGGCGGCAGTCAGGACGGAAGGAGAGAGGGGCCCGTGGGGTGTACGCTATGAGACCACGCGAGCCTCCCCCCCCCAGCTCTCCGCACTTCTACTGGTGGCTCTAGCATACCCCCGGCCAGGCGGTCCCTGCTGTCCTCCTCACCGTCACACACGGCCCCGGCGTCCTCCCGGTGGTGACAGTCGTGCTGGCCCCAGGGCCGTGCTGGACACAATCGCAAGGCTGTCTCGTTACCCCGACACCGAAGGTCATCCAGGAGGATGGGGCCAGCCCCCTCCCCAAAGAAGGCGCCTCCGGGGGCAGCCAGCGCGCCGCCACAGCCTAGCTCGCGACAGGCCACGGAGGCGTCCCGCAGGTCCCAGGCGTCGTCACACACGGTCCCCCAGCGCCCGCCGTGCCACACCTCCAGGCGGCCGGCACAGCCGTGGGGGCCGTCGGCCAGACGCAGCCGGGGGGCTGGGCCTGGATGTGGGGAGACGGGGAGAACAGAGAGACGGGAGACTGTGACGGGTGAGCAGGTGTAAGCCCCACGTGCAGGAAACCAGCACAGACACGCGGGTGCAGAGCCATCCGTCCGGACTGCGGTGACGCTGCGCAGCAGGCACTCCAACTTCAGTTTGCCGGTGAGGAAAAGGCTCCAGGATGGGAAGTCTCTCGCCAAGAGTCCGGCTGTGACCTGCCCGCAATGCCCCTGCCTCCCCACGGGCAGGCCCTGGTGACATTGGCCCTGATCCCCTCCATCCACCGCCCTGGCCTGGCCCCCCGCTCCCCGGCCGCCTGCCTCAGTCCTGTAAAGCAGGGCTTCTCAAGCTCGGGACCGAGGACATCGCTGGACAGGTCATTCTTTGCCTGGGCCGTCCTGCGACTGTAGGATGTCCAGCGGCCTCCCGGGGCTCCAGTCCCCAGATGAGAGTAGCATCTACAGCGTGGCTGCCGGACTTCGCCCAATGTCCTCTGGGGAGTGGGGGATGGGAAAACCACCCCCCAGCCACCGCTGAGAACCACCTGCTACATAGGAACCTCTTCTGGTTTCAGGGTACATTTCTGTTAGGTCTTTCTGGGGTGAGGCCTGGGCCCACTGGGGAGCGTGGAGTCCATCTTTCCACCCCCCCCCCCCAGACGGGCTGGGGGGCAAATCACCCCCAGTCAGTGTTCTAGAGACACGAACCAACCAGAGGGGTCAGACACGCCTGTACTTGCATCTGCTCCTAGGAAACGAGGGGCTCCCTTGTGGGGCCCCCCCAGGAATGAAAGGTGTGGTGGGCACCAAGCTTCCCCAGGCACCTCATGGGGTTCACTTCTCCCCAGCAACTTAGCCCTCCCTGGAGTCTTAACTTACCTCCCTTCCTCCCCCTCCCTGCCCTCTCCCTCCCTCCTCCCTTCCCACCCCCCCCCACCCCCCCCACCCCCCCCCCCCCCCGCCTCCTTCCTCCTTTCCCTGCCCTCCCCCTGGGACATGGAGGGGGAGGGAATGGAGAGGAGTAGGAGGGAAGAGAGAGAGGGAGGAGGGAGGGGAGGGAAGGGAGAGGGGGAGGAAGGAGAGGAAGGAGGGAGGGGGAGGGTAGAGAGTGGGGAGGAGGGAGAAGGGAGGGGAAGGAGGGAAGAGAGAGGGGAAGGAGGGAGGAAAGGGAGAGGGGAGGAGGGAAGAGGGGAGGGAGTGAGGAAGAGGTAGGAGGAGGAGGGCAGGGAGGGGAGGGAAGGGAAGGGAGAGTGGTAGGAGGAAGGAGGGAGGGGGAGGGCAGGGAGGGGAGGGAAGGGCAGGGAGGAGGGAGGGGGAGGGCAGGGAGGAGGGAGGGGGAGGGCAGGGAAGGGAGGAGGGAGGGGGAGGGCAGGGAGGAGGGAGGGCAGGGGAGGGAGGAGGGAGGGGGAGGGGAGGGAGGAGGGAGGGGAGGGCAGGGAGGAGGGTGGGCAGGGCAGGGAGGGGGGAGGGGAAGGAAGGGAGGAAGGAGGGAAGGGCAGGGAGGAGGGAGGGGGAGGGCAGGGGGAGGGGAAGGAAGGGAGGAGGGAGGAGGAAGGAAGAGAGGAGGGAGGGAACGGAAGGAAGGAGGGAGGGCAGGGAGGGGGGAGGGGGAAGGAAGGGAGGAGGGAGAGGAGGGAAGGGGCAGGAGGAAGGAGAGAGTGGAGGAGAGCTCTATCAAGCAGGTGCGGGCACCGCTGCCTGTGAGTAGGGGCAGATGAGGGGGGGCAAGCAGCAGCTTCGGGTAAGCGTCCGGAAGGCGGGGGACATACCCGTGCAGACCAGCCCCGCATCCTCGCTGTGGTCACAGTTGCTCCGACCCCAGGGGCTTCGGGGACAGTCCCGCAGAGCCTGCTCTCCGCCTCCACACCCCACGTCATCCATCCACACAGGCCCTGAGCCCGGGCCGAATCTGGCGCCTCCGGGGGCGGCCAGCGCGCCCCCCGCAGCCCAGCTCGCGGCAGGCCACGGCGGCGTCCCGCAGGTCCCAGCCGTCGTCGCACACGGTCCCCCAGCGCCCGCCGTGCCACACCTCCAGCCGACCGGAGCACCCGTGGGGGCCCGAGACAAGGCGCAGCCGCTCTGCGGGGGGCAGGGAAGAAGGGAGTGTTGAGTTTTGTTTGGGGGGGGAAGCTTGGGAAAAGCAGATTCAAACAGCCCTCGTTTTCCATCCGGGGCAACCAAGGCCCAGAGGGGGCGGTGGCCTGAGATGCACCTGCCAGCCAGGCCGTGAAGAGGGGTGCCAGGATCTGAGCGGGGTGGGGTGCCTGGGTCTCCTGATCAGGTGCGCAGGTGGGGGCGGGGGACGACGGGGCGCTGGGCCTCGCTGGATCCCGAGGGGCGTAGTGGCGCTGGGGGCCTGCCAGTTACAGGTGAAGAGGAGGGCACCCAGGGGTCGCTGGGCTGGTCCAGATGTGTGGTGGGGCCTTACCGTGTCGGGGGGCTCCGGCTGTCAGCTGAGGGGCCCTGGTGGATTTGGCCTGCTTGGGTGGCCGGGGACCCTTCTTCCTGGAGCTATTCTGTGGGGTCCCAGCCGGGCGGGGTGCTGGGAGAGACAGCGGGGAGACCTCAGCCGGGAGCCGCTCACCCTCCCGCCGGGGGGGGCGGGGGGGGACCAGGCCACGCCGCCCGACAGCCCCAGGAGGTGCAGGAGGATGTGCAGGGGGCTGTGACGGGGGCCCTGCGGGGGACGCGGCTGCTGCCTCCATCTGTCCCCTAGGAGGCGCTAGTGCAAGACCCCTCTCCCTCACATTGGGAAGCGGGGAGAGAGCGTGGCTAGGGTGGGCTCACCGTGTGTCCCTGGAGGCTCCTCCGAGCCAGGGCTCAGCTCCCCAGACAGCCCCGGCCAGGGGTCCCCCTCCAGGATCAAAGGTGGATCGTCCCCGTCCCTGGAGTTGGCCACACGCTGACCTGAGGACAGCACAGAAGCTGTGGCCGGGGCGCCCCCCACCCCCCGCCCCAGACAGGCAGACCCGGGGGGGAGGGGCAGGCGGCAGTGAGCTGGGAGTCCTGGAGGGGGCGTCTGGGGCTGGGGGTGCCCGGACTTCTGGGTCGCGTCTGTGGGAGCGCCCCCGAAGGAGGGTCAAGGGCCCCTCACCTGCGCAGACTACGCCCGCGTCCTCCTCATGGGAGCAGATGTGGGCCTTCCAGCCGCGATGGGGGCAGAGCCCCAGCTGGCCCTCACTGCCCCGGCAGGCCAGCTCGCTCAGCCACACGGGCCCCGCGCCCTCCCCAAAGAAGGCGCCTCCGGGGGCGGCCAGCGCGCCCCCGCAGCCCAGCTCGCGGCAGGCCACGGCGGCGTCCCGCAGGTCCCAGCCGTCGTCGCACACGGTCCCCCAGCGCCCGCCGTGCCACACCTCCAGGCGGCCGGCACAGCCGTGGGGGCCGTCGGCCAGACGCAGCCTCTCTGGGGGGACAGAGGAAAGGCTGTGACAGTTGGGGGGGCGGGGCCCGGGAAAGGCGGGGTGGGGGGCTGTCTGTCCTGTAGGGTGTGGTGTGAGGCCGGCCGCCCAGCTCCTGAGTTCCCAGGAGAACAGTGGCCCCCACAGGAAGTGGGAGGCTGGTCAGCGGTGGTTCTGGGGGGGAGAAGTGCCCGAGGTCATGGGCCCACGCAGGGCAGCCAGGTTTGCAGTGGAGGGTGAGGCTGGGCAGGGGTGGGTTGCAACTGTGCAAGGTCAGGCAGCCGTGCTCAGGGCCACTTACCAACAGCCTGGATCCCCATCAGAGCTGCTGGAAGGGGGGTGGAGGGGTAGGGTAGAGTGAGGGCAGGCCCGAAGGGGTGCTTTCTCCAGTGCAGACCCCTCGTCTTAAATACCCCAACGCATGTGCGCACACACACACACACACACACACACACACAGAACGTGCACACCTCTGAACCAAAAACCCCACTACTGCAAGGCAGGACTCTGGGTAGAGGGCTGGGCAAGACTCAGGTCCCTGAGACAGGCGGGGCCCCACAAGCCTCAGGTCAGGGCTGGGAGCCAGGCTTTGTGCTCCCCCCAGGGGCCTGGCTAAGGTCAAATGGTGGGTGACCTCCCCCCCTAGGGTCAGGGCCGGTGGGGGAGGAGGGTAGGTCCCTGGGGTCCTAAGAGGGTAGGGCTGGCTGTGCAGAAGGCTGGGTCCCTCAGGGGATCAGGCAAGGAGGACCAGATGTCCCTTATCCCAAGCACCAGAGACAGGGTCCCGGAAGTCTGAGTCGTTCAAGTGGATGAGCTCAGGGGTCAGAGGTCCCTGAGTCCCCAAGGAGAAGGGGTCACTCACCGATAAGGCAGGCCAAGACCCTCATGTTTGCAGACTCCAAGGCAGGGACGGGGTGAAAGGGGACGCAAGCTGGAGAGGGGAGGAGGCTGCGGCCACCGGAGGGAGGGAAGGAGAGAGGGAGGGCGGGAGCGAGGGGAGCGCCTGCCAGAGGCGCCCTGGACCGGGGAGGAGCAGGCAGGGGCTGGACACTTTGCCAGAAGGAAGAGAGGCTGCCTGCCGAGGCTGCAGCGGCAGCAGGGGACAGGAGTGGGGGGAGGGAGGGGGCTGGCCAGCAGCTGAGGCCTGGCGAGGAGGGGGGGTGGCGGCGGGGAGCGAGGGTGTCCAACTGCAAACTCCCACTGGGAGCCGGAGACTCCAGGCCAGGCAACCCGCTGTGCTTAGAGATGCTCAGGAAAGGGACCCGATTGGGGGGGGGGGGGAGCACGCACCAGCACCCGCCCATCTGCTCCTCTCTTGTCCAGCAGGGAACACGGGGAGACCAGGAGGGAGCGGACTGGGAGTGGATTCAAACTAGCAGCTGGGCTTGGGGACCCAGTACATCTGGGGCTCATGGTTCAGCAGCAAGAAGGCTTGCAGCCAGACACCAGGAAGGACTTCCTGATTGGAAAAGGAGACAGAAACCCCTGTCTGTCCCCCCTGATGGGGTTCAATGCAAACTCTTTGATCCCCTGTCTGTGGGAGCTGTGGTTGAACTCCAGGGAGCTGGGGGGGGGGGGCGGGCCGAAGGACTTGGGGGTCCAGTCTTGGCTGAGGGAGGGGGCCACCACACACACACACACACACACACACACACTTGCTCCCCCCGGCCCCCACTCTCTCTGCACCAGGCAGCTGTGAGGCGGAAAAAATTCGGTAATGGGGAGCGTGAGTCAGAGGCTGGCAGGGAGTGGGGCTGCCGTGAGCTCATCGCCGCCCCTTCTCCCGGTCCAGCACCCCCAGCAACAATTAATGTCAACTCAGGGAAAAGCAGAAGCCAGACAGAAGGAGGGGGGTGGTGTGCAGAGACGGACTGGAAAAGGCATCAGAGAGAGCGAGACCAGGCTTTATTAACAATCGGGTGTAAAAATCCAGATGGGTCTGGCCGCTCCTCTCGGCTCACCTTCCCGGGAGGGGACCGCCTCGGGCAGCCCTGCGCCCACCCTGCGCCCACCCGACCCTGCCCAGGCCTCTCTGAGCCGATGACCCTCCCCTGCAGAGGCTCTGTTCATCCCCTGCAGCCATCGCATTCCACCCCGTTCCCAGGAGGGCTGTGTCCCCCATTTGGGGTGCCCCCGCCCCAAGTCTTAACACACAAGAGGCGGACACGCTCGTCCGGCCCCCTCTCCTCCTCCCCGCACATCTCTCCCAGGCCCATACCACAAAGGGGGCCGCCTTTGCGGACAGACCGAGATTTCTCGGTGCGCAAAAACCCCCGCACAGGTTGACCTCTCTGAGAAGTTCACGCACTACACACAGACATCAGCCTGCAGCAGAGCGACTTGCCCTCTGCAGGCCTGTTTGTGAGCCCCCAGAGGGCTGGGGGTTCACACAGGGAGGACCTGCACACGGCGAGTGCTCGAGAAGTGATCTCCCTCCCGGCTGGCTCCGGTCACAGGTCCTTGCTGAATTCTCTTACAAGCGTGTAACCCATGCAGCCCCAGCTGCCCTCAGCCTGGTAGCCGCACCCCTCCAGCATCCCTGCCACGCCCCAAGCTGCCACAGCCACTGGGACCACGAGCCGGGCCCGGGGCTCCCCCATGCCTCCCGCCCAGGCTCGAGCCCGGGACTCGGCAAAGGCCAGCAGCCGCCTGCCCACACCTCGACGGCGGTGCCAGCGAGAGACGGAGAGGCGGGTGACCCGGGCCCCGTCCCCAGCACTGGAGCCTGGGGCCAGGGCCAGCACCCCACACACGTCACCCGAGCTGCGCACTGCCACCCACGGGCCCCCCAGGCCGCCTGGTGGGGGCAGTGAGCCCCATCGGGCCCGCAGGCCCAGCTTCATGGCCGCCACGGCCAGGAACACGGGCAGGAGAAGGGCCAGGGCGAAGGAGGCCAGGACGAAGCGCAGGCCACTGCTGGCCGCGGCCAGGAGGAGCAGGGCTGGTGGCCGTGTCAGGGCGTGCAAGGCCACGCGGTTCTCTGTGTCCTTCACGCCAGCCTGTGGGCAGAAGGAGCAGTCAGAGGAGGGGGGCCCGGTGGCAAGAGACACCAGGAAAAAAGAGAGGGAGTGGACAGTGCCGGGCACTGGGGGCAGGGGCCCCCAGATGGGCAAGGGCCCTGCAGCCAAGGAACAGGCAGGGGACAGGACACAATCTGCTCCCGGCACCCGGAGCGAGTGAGTGCATCAGGAGCTGTGGGGGACGCCCAGTTCAGGGGGGCTGCAGGTGTGAGGCTCAGGGAAGGCTGAGGCCTTGAACAGGACAGAGGACAGCCCCAGTTCCGAGCAGGCGCCGGCGGCAGGACTCGGGGAGGGAAGAGATGCTGTCCCAGGCGGGGGCCCCAGGGCTCTGCTCTGCAGAGTGTGGGCAGGAGGACGGGCTCCGCGGGCTGGTGCAGGGCAGACTCAAAGTCTGAGACGAGGAGGCAATTGTGCCAGGGTCGCCCCACGGCCCTCCAGCTGTGAAAACCTTTCTGACCCTAAGGGTGGGAAGAAGGCACTAGAAAAAGGGACCGAGCCAAGAAGACGCTTAGGAGTAAGAGATCCCTTCCCAGGAGCCCGGGCTGGCTCAGGCAGGTGGCTGAAGACGCCCCAATGCCGCCGCCCGCCCCCCCCCCCGCCCCCCACCTCGCGCCTGTTCTCACCTTCAGCATCTCCAGCACCAGGGGTTTCTCATCTTCCCTCATCTCCCGCACGGACAGGTGGCTGGGGGCCATGGCAACCCCCAGGCTCCCGCGCCCCCCAAGGGAGCAGGCGTGCACCTGGTGAAAACAAGCAGGTCACTGAAGGGCACCTCTGGTCCCCACCGCGCCCCAGGGAAGGGGACCCGCAGCAGCGTGTCCCAGATCAGGACACTGGGAACGCTCGGGGCCCCCAAGCGAGCGCAGCTCGGGATGCACCCTCCACCCAGCGACCTTTGTCAAGTCTCCCGGCCCCTCGCTCCCGCCCGCCGCGGTGCTCAATCGGTTCCCTCTAAACGCCCGCGGACGTCAGCACCCTGCAAGCCGGGGCTCGCTCCCAGGCTCAGGGACTGCCCTGGGGAGTCAGCGGAACACCGCCCCCCGCCCCAGCCAGGGCATGGACCCCGTTCCCTGCCCCACAGTCGTCCCCGACCCGCGCCGCAGGAGCAGGCCCGCAAGAACCTCTGCAGGTGGCTGCAATCTTCCCACTAGGTGTGGGGGCGGCAGGGTCGGGAAGGGGTCGCCTGCGGAAGTGACGTCAAGCTCGCGCACAGTGGGGGCGGGGCCTGCACTCGGCCTTAGCAACGGTTGCCAAGCGTCCTGGCAGGATTCTGCGCGGGGGGGCGGTAGGGACCAGAGCTGGACGCGGCGACCCCGCCGGGGGTGGGGTAGGGGGCGGAGACAGGGGCAGCCGCAGGCGGGTCCCGGCGGGCAAGGTACTTACCCGGCCCGCAGAGGAGGAGCGCACGGTCTCTTCCCGACCTTCCCTGGTTGCTAAACAAGCGGAGAGCCGAGCGTGGGGGACAGGGGGCGGGGGAGGGGGGGCGGTGATGGGAGCGGATTAGTTCTCGTTGGCTCCGGGGCCTTCGAGGGAGGGGCCGCATCCTGGGCCCACCAGCTCCCAGAGAACCCGCCCCAGGAACCTCCACCCCAGCCCACCTGGGCTCTCTGGGAGGACCTTCGGGATAAGGACTCCCACCCACCCATTTTTCAGATGAGGGGAGCGGTGGGGTGACTTACAGCGAACAAACAGAACCAGGATTCTAGACTCTAATGCTTCCCCACTATGGTGACCACTACACCTTTTTACTTTCTTTTAATGTTTACTTGAGAGACAGACACAGAGACAGAGCGGAGGAGGGGCAGCGAGAGAGGGAGACACAGAATCTGAAGCAGGCTCCAGGCTCTGAGCTGTGAGCACAGAGCCCGATGCGGGATCGAACTCACCAACCGTGAGATCATGACCTGAGCCAAAGTCGGACGCCCAACAGACTGAGCCACCCAGGCGCCCCCCACTGCATCTTTTTAAAAGGATGAACTGAACCTCACATAGAAGTGGCTGGCCCCAAATCGCAGTCAGTCACCTGGGAGCCAGGAAGCAAAAGCTACAAGACTCTGAGCTCCCAAGCGGTGGCTATGACCACGACATTCCCCCTCATCCCACCCATCGCCAAGAAAACAAAACACAGGGGAGGAGATTCTGGTCTTTATTAGCAAGCCCAGCCTGCAGCTCCCCTCCCCCCAGCCCAGCCCAAGCAGTGAGTCCGGGTCTCTGTGTGGGGCAAGAAGAGATACCAGTGGTTCTGCTCAAAACGTGTGCACCAGCTGGACTGCGGGCAGAGTCTGGACAATCTGGATGGAGGGGAGGGCCTGCGGGGCCATGCCCCCAGGTGCAGTGCCGGTGGGTACCACTTGTACCATCTGGGAGGCGGGAGCCGTGGAGATGCCCACTGGGACAGAGGCTTGGCCAGGTGGGGGTGGGGCCAGCAGTTGCAGCGTGGCACCGCCTCCCCCACCACTGCTATTCTCCAGCAGTTCAGCGGCGGGAGCACTGCGGATGATGAGCAGTTTCTGTCCCGGCGGACCAGGGGCAGGTGGCTCAGCCAGCCCAGGGGGTAGCGTCTCGACCTCCTGCACACACAGCTGGGTCTGCTCCCCATCTGCCCCGCTCAGCACCAGGACGCTCTGCAAGCCCTCGTCCGTCTGCAGCGTCTCAAAGAGCACATCCTGGACGACACCAGTACCGGCCTCACCGTCACCTGGCTCCCCAGGGCCGGGACCGGCCAGCAAATCCTCGGCCGCACCGCTCTGAACCACCAGCAGATTGGGGGCCTCCGTGGTCACAGCTGCCCCGCTGGGATTGGACAGTTGGCCCGCCACAGGCTGGAGCTGGACCGTGGTCACCTCCTGGGCCGGCTGGAGCTGGACCGTGGTCACCTCCTGGGCCGGCTGGAGCTGGACCGTGGTCACTTCCGGGGCTGGCCGGAGGGGCTGGAGCTGGACCCCGCTCACTTCCTGTGCCCCTGCCTCCCCACCCCCCACATTCTGCAGGACGATGAGGCTCTGCCCTCCCCCGCTGGCCCCTGCGTTGCCCCCTCCCTGAACCCCTAGTCCCCCAGGACCTGGCAGCCATACGACTCCAGGCCCCTGCCCAGATTTCCCAGCTGCCCGTGGGCCCTGCCTGCCACGGCTGCTCCCCGCCGCAGTGCCCGAGGAGGGCAGCAGGATGAGCTTGGCGGGAGCGGGTGGGGGCGGGGGCGCGGGGGGCTGCACGCTGCTGGGGATGAGCTGGAGGCCCTGGGCGGTCTGCACCAGGAGAAACGTCTGGGAGTTGGGGGCTGCCTGACCCGGGGGCGGGGCCTGGGCCGGGCCCCCGGCCACCTCGAGGGAGAGCGTGGCCTGGAGGTGGGGGAGAACGTGGACGTCTTGGGTGGCAGACGGGGCCGGGGCGGCGGCCGGCGGGGCGGGGGGCTGCGAGCCGGCGGCGGGGGCCGCGGGGGCCGGGGCGTGCGTCCTCAGGTGCCGCTGCAGGTAGGCGGCCATGACAAAGCTGCGGCCGCAGATGGGGCAGGCGAAGGGGCGCTCGGCCGAGTGGGTGCGCTGGTGCAGCAGCAGGTTGGACGAGTGCGTGAAGGTCTTGGGGCAGAGCGGGCAGCGGAAGGGCCGCTCGCCCGTGTGCACGCGCTGGTGCTGCCGCAGGTTGGAGGTCTGCGCGAAGCTCTTGCCGCAGACGCCGCAGGCGTGCGGCCGCTCGCCCGTGTGCACGTGTCGGTGGCGCCGCAGGCACGACGTGTTGCGGAAGGCCTTGCCGCACTCCCCGCAGGCGTACGGCCGCTCGCCCGAGTGCAGCCGCAGGTGGTACTGGTAGTGCGACGACCACTTGAAGGTGAGGCCGCACTGGCCGCAGGTGAAGGCCCGCAGGCCGGTGTGCACGCGCTGGTGGATGGCGAGCAGCGACGAGCGCTTGAAGGCCTTGCCGCACTCGCCGCACTGGTAGGGCCGCTCGCCCGTGTGGTCCCGGAGGTGGTAGCGCAGCCCCGAGGAGCCCTTGAAGGCCTTGCCGCACTCGGCGCATTTGTAGGGCCGCTCGGCACAAGCCGGCGCGGGCGCGGGCGCCGGCGCGGCAGGGGCGGCGGCGGCGGCGGCCGGGGCCAGGGGCTCCTGGGGGCAGGTGACCTCGGCGGCCTCCGCCTGGGGGGGCGGGCGCCCCGCGGCCGCCTCTTCCACGTGGCACTGCTGGTGCGCCAGGAGGCTGGCCAGCTGCGGGAAGGCGCCGTCGCAGCTGCCGCAGCGGAACGCCTGCCCGCCGGCCGCCCCGTGGCTGTGCTGGTGGCGGGAGAGGCCGGCCACCGTCCGGAAGGACTTCCCGCACGGGAGGCAGGCGAAGCCCGGGGCGGCGGCGGCAGGCGGGGGCTGCGGCGGAGGGGCCGGCGGGGACCGCGAGGGCGGCGGGGCAGCGTCCGCCTTGGGCGTCGCGGTGGCCTGCCCGTCCTGGGGCGGCGTCGCCGCCTCGGGCCCCGGGCAGGGCTGGTGCTCCAAGAGCAGCTCCTCGCTGCCGAAGCCCAGCTCGCAGCCGTCGCAGCGGTACACCAGCTCCACCGTGGTCTCTGCCGCGGCCAGGAAGAGCTCGGGCACCACGGGCGGGGGCGCGGGGGGCGGGGGCGGCGCGGGCGCGTGCAGGTAGGCGTCGGACACCAAGACCTTGGCGCCGGGCTCGTGCTGCGGCGGGGCGGGGGCGGCGGTGGCGGCGGCGGCCGCCGCCCCGTGGGTGCGCTGGTGCAGCAGCAGGTTGGACGAGTGCGTGAAGGTCTTGGGGCAGAGCGGGCAGCGGAAGGGCCGCTCGCCCGTGTGCACGCGCTGGTGCTGCCGCAGGTTGGTGCTCTGGGTAAAGCTCTTGCCGCAGACGCCGCAGGTGTAGGGCCGCTCGCCCGTGTGCACGTGCCGGTGGCGCCGCAGGCTGGACGAGTTCTTGAAGGCCTTGGGGCAGTCGGGGCACGGGTAGGGCCGCTCGCCCGTGTGCTGCCGCAGGTGGTACTGGTAGTGCGACGACCACTTGAAGGCCAGGCCGCACTGGCCGCAGGTGAAGGCCCGCAGGCCGGTGTGCACGCTGCGGTGGATCTGCAGCAGCGACGAGCGCTTGAAGGCCTTGGGGCAGTCGGGGCACTGGTAGGGCCGCTCGCCCGTGTGGCCCCGCTGGTGGTAGAGCAGGGCGGAGGAGCCCTTGAAGGCCTTGGGGCACTCGGGGCACTTGTAGGGCCGCTCGCCGGTGTGCGTGCGCTGGTGGTGGAGGAGCCGGGACGACCACCGGAACGACTTGCCGCACTCCCCGCACTCGTACTGGGCCGTCGGGGCGGGGGCCGCGGGGCCCGGCTTCTCCGCCGGCCCCTCGGAGGTGGAGGCGGGCGCCATGTCCGCGTGGGAGCCGACCATCACACCTGGTGGGGGACTCGGCGTCAGGGGAAGGCGGGACCCCGCCCCACCTCCGCCCCAACGCCGGTCCCCTCAACCTGGACGCACACGTTCGCCCTGGAAGCGGCAGAGGGTGCGTCCCCGGCCCACGCGCGCGGCAGGACGCCTCCCTCAGGATCAGGGCCCCCGGTGGCCCAGGGCTGCGCCAAAGCAAGACCTTAGGTGCCAACGCAGAAACTTCTGGCAAACTGGGAGGAGTGCTCACCCGCCACAGCATGCTGGTCATCCCCTCGCCAGGAGGCTGGACAAGTGTGAGAAGGCTGGGCGTGGTCTTTAGGAGGCCAAGCGCGTCCTTTAGGGCCAAGCTCCTCCCCTCTAAAGACAGACACTGTCCCTGAGGATGGCCTGGGCTCTCTCTACACCCCGGCTTCTGATGCTTGAGCCCGCTCCCTCTGAGGAGCTCCTCGTCCACCCTGCCTCAACGCCAGTTCCCAGCCACTGTAACTAGAGCCCCTTCGAGCATTCCACACTCCACCCCCCACTGCTGCTTGCCTATTTCCTCTCCACATTAACCGAAAATCCCTAGACTCCACCAGATCCATAGCCACGCTGCACCTTCCACACCCATCCACCTCCTCGCTTCCTGCCTGGCTTCCGTCTCCCTTTAAAAAAAAAAAAAAACCACAAAAAAATGTTTTTTTTTGTTTTTTTTTTTAAGTAACTTCCACACCCAGCATGGGGCCCGAACTGACAACTCCGAGGCCAAGAGTCACATGCTTTACCACGGAGCCAGCCAGGCGCCCCTAGTCCGGGTCTCCCTCTGCACTCATGCCCACGAATCTCCAAGTTCCCGGCACTGCTCATACCTGCATTTTTCTAGTCCATTCACTCCCACCCAACAGGTGGTACTCAGACATGTTTCTGTTCCCCTCAAACCTCTCCTCTCCCCTCCTGCTTTTAGCAGGTGATCCTGCCATTGATCTGGTCACTGAAAACATAAATGCAATCAGAAGAGAATGTCGCCACATCCCAACCACTGTAGCGGTGATTCTCAAGGAGATCGACTCTCCCACCCCAGGGGCCATCTGGCAGAGCCTGCAGACGCTAAGTTGTCACGACTGGAGGGGCCGGTGCTCCTGGCATCTAGCGAGGGGGACACCAGGGATACTGGTCGACACCCTACAGTGCATGGGACGGCCCAGCACAGCAAAGAATGCTCCAGTCCCAAACGGCAGCAGTGCTGAGGCTGAGAATCCGTGCACCACCCTCCCACCTGCCCGCCTCTGGCCCACAGACTCGGACTTCCCACCTACTTTCCTCCTCTCCTGGACCGTTCCCATCTGGGTACCCACAAGCTGCACCTCCCTTAACAACCAACAGGGGCATCTGGGTGGCTCAGCTGGCAAGCACTGACTCTTGATTTTGGCTCAGGTCATGATCTTATGGTCCGTGGGTTTGAGCCCCACGTCAGGCTCTGTGCTGATGGTTCAGAGCCTGCTTGGGATTCTCTCTCTTCCTCTGTCCTCCCCTGCTCACACTTTCTCTCAAAAATAAACTTAAAACCCTTCAGGGGCACCTGGGTGGCTCAGTTGGTTAAGAGCTGATGATCTCGTGGTTTGTGGGTTTGAACCCCGCACAGGGCTCTGTGCTGACAGCTCAGAGCTTGGAGCCTGCTTCAGATTCTGTGTCTCCCTCTCTCCCTGCCCCTCCTCCACTCATGCTCTCTCCCTCTCTCTCTCAAAAACAAACATTAAAAAAATTAAAAATATAAAAAAAAGCCTTCACCCCACTACTGCCTCTAGCTATGGCTTTATTTCTCCCCATCCCCTTTGCAGCAAAGCAACTCAAACGTGCGGTCAATACATGCTCTTTCCCATCTCAAACCCCACCACTCAGACCCTCCACTCCATTCATGGCCTCCCTGGTGCTAAATTCCACGGCCCCTCCTCAATCCCTACGGGGTCCCTCCCTCCTTAAGCCACTCTCCTCGCTTTCGGGCACTGGTTCCTTCTCGTCTCCCTGACTTGTGAATGTGGGAGAGCCCAGGGCTCTGCCGACCCTTGGACTCCTTCTTCATCCATACTCTGTCCCTGGGAGCCCTCACTCACCCTCAGGATCTCCGTCTAAACAGAAGGACTCCAAAATGCAGATCTGACACCTCTCCTTTGAACTCCAAACCCTGCTACAGTTGTCATAGGGACGCCTAGCAGACAACTCACACTTAACATGCCCCAAATCTCTTTTTCTTTTTTGCTCCTGCTTTCTCCCTTCTTCACCCACAATCTTCTCCATCCCCGAAAACCCCTCTATTCTTCCTCACCACCCTCTCGTTCTCTCACCGTCTATGACCAATCCGTCAGCCGGTTCCCTTGTTCCAGCAGGGACATATTTGGAACCTGGCCACTTCTCTCCAAGCCCCTCATTGTCACCTTTGTCCAGGGCACCAACGTGTCCCTCCTGGACAGCTGCAACAGTCTCCCAAAACAGATCTCCCTGTTTCCACCCCTCTTCCTTTCCTACCTCTGGTATGTTCCCAACACAGAGGCTGCAGGGAACGTGCCACAAGCTTCTACAGCTCCCATTTCAGAGGAGATACATCTCATACGTGCCCACAGCCTCCTCCCCTCCCTGACCTCCTCTAGCCTCTCCCCCCACGTCATCTAGTCGGCGCCTGGAGCCCCTTCCCGACAGTGTCCTTGCTGACAGGTCGCTTCAGGGAGACATTCCCTGCACTGGACCTACATCTGCAACCCCTTCCAACACTCCCCGTTCTCTTTCCCCTCTTTCTATTGTTCTCTCTAGCACTCAGCACCTTCTAACCTGCTTTTAAGCAGGGTTTCCCAACCTCAGCACTGTTGCGATTCGGGGCTGGACCAGTGTCGAGGGACCAGTCCCGAGCACTGCACAGTGTTTAGCAGCATCCCTAGCCTCTCCCCTCTAAATGTTTGTGGCATCTCAATCACTGTTGCACCCCAGAGCCTAAAATAACATCTGGCACAGAGTGAGCACACATCTTGAATGTAAAAGGGCTGGGCATCCCCTCTGGACAGGCTATAAAGATTCTCTTTAAAAAAAAAAAAGATGACTTAGCATCCTCGGGGCGCCTGGGGGGGCTCAGTCGGTTGAGCGTCCAACTTCGGCTCAGGTCATGATCTTGCGTTGAGTTTGTGCCCCATGTGGGGCTCTGTGCTGACAGCTCCGAGTCTGGAGCCTGCTTCAAATTCTCTGTGTCCCTCTCTCTCTGTCCCTCCTCCGCTCACTCTCCGTCTCTCTCTCTCAAAAATAAATGTTAAAAAAAAGTTAAAAAAACAAAAACAAGATGAACATCCTCTTTAAAATGTAAGCAAGTCCTTTAAGACACTAATTATCCCAGGAAGCTGCACGTGCCTTTCAGAAGGCCGAGCACGCCTTAGACAGGAGCCATCGGCTCTCTGGAAGAGCTGGACCCATCTAGTCCAATAAAGAGCATCCCCTTCAAAAGGCCGGACCACACCCTTCCATCAGGCCCGACTTCCCCTTTAAGAGGGTGCTCCTAGGGCACACCAATCTCCACCTTTGTTGAGCTAAGCTAGTGTCTGGTTGGAAGCCACCGGGACTCAGAGGCTCTTCCTTCAAAGTTTGGGGCACTGCCAGTGCTCCTTCGCGAGATAATCCTTCCTCAGAGAATAAAAAGCGGGAAGCTGCGGGGAACTGCAGAACCTGCCCCGCCCCTCTGAAAAGCAGCCCCTTGCCCTTTAAGAGGGAGGAGCCGGCCTGGTGGACAAAAATCGGAGGTGAAGTGGCGCCCTTCCCTTTAAGGCATCCCTTCCGGTTTCACGCTCCCCCATTTCCCCAACGTCTCCGCCCTCCGGTCCCTCCCCCCACCCCCACCCCTCCGGTCTCTCACCTGCGGCCCCGACCCGGGGAATGAGCGGGAGAGACCCAGGGCCTTCCCGCGGGGGCCGACGGGAAGACGGGGCCCCGGCAGCGGCGGGAGAGGAGTGGGGGCGTGGGAGGGGGGCGGGGGCGCGCTCCCTCCCAACAGCCCCCGGCGCGAGGCACCCAACCTTTATCGGCAGCCTCTCGCGCACACAAACCCCGACGTCGCCGTCGGCGCGTCACGACGCCACGTGCGCCGAGGCCCCGCCCCACCCCTCCCGCTAGCCTGCGGCCGTCGCTCGCTCCCCGGCGCAGGCGGCGCACGGCATCGTGGGAGTTGTAGTCCTCCCCGGACCTCGACGGCCCCGTCGTTTCGGCTGTGTCCGAAGTCAGCCCAAGGCCTGGGAAGACCCGCCCGGAGGCGGGGTCTCACGTTCCCCGTGTTTTACTACCGATTCCCTCTCCTCTGTCCTAGAATTGCTCTCCAGCTGCGCGGTTTCCGAACGGGCCTAGCCCATCAAGGGTGTGGTCATTCCTGGCCTGACCGCCACGCCCAGTCCCTGGATCTCTAAAATTTCCCTGCCGGGGAAACTGAGGCCCGCAGGGCTTCTGTTCACACCCACACCCCCACCCTGCAGAGGTCCCACGTGCACGCAGTTCCCGGGAGTGTGCGGTTGTCCCGGGAAGCTGGACCCTGCTGTGCTTGCTCCTTGGAGGCCTGGGGGCTTAGGGAACCACTGAGTTGTCCTGGATCCCCTCTCCCTCCTTTCCAAGTCACCCCACCACGGCTTCAGCCTTGGTGACTTCTGCATGTCACCCAACAGTCTCTCAGCCTTGACACTAGTGACGCTTGGGCCAGATTGTTCTTTGTTTTGAGGGCCATCCTGTGCACCGTAGGGTGGTTAGCAGCGCCCCTGTCCCTGACCTCCACCTTCTCTCCAGGGGATACTAGCCCCGTCCAACTAGATCAGGCATCTTATCCAGCCCAGTCCCTCTGAACCCCTCTCCCCCACCTGGCCAGCCAGATGAACCATTCATCCCAGAGGACAGAGCTGGGAGTGGGGACTGCAGGCTTTGAAGGCAGCCCAAACCTACCTGACCCTTCCCAGGGACCTAGGCTATTACTCGTGCCCCAAAGTCCTGTGTGCATGGGAGGTTGTCCCTCTCTATCCCCATCCTAAAGCTGTCAGCCAAAAAAAAGTTGATAAGGACGACACATACACACACTTCCAGAGAAAGGCAGCCCCACCCTCACTGGTAGTCAAAGGAGAAGAGAAACCCTGGAAGTAAGTGGGGAACCTGGACCTTTCCCTCTTCCTCACACTAGACGCCCCCCCCCCCCAACCCTGCCAGCCATACTGTGGGTGGTGGGAGGTGTGTCCTGGGCTTCTGGAACAGTCCAGCTCCAAGGTGGTCCAACAAGGACTAGAGTCTTTTTGATCACAGGGTGGGGAAGGGCTCAGGCCCCACTCGCTGTGCCCGCACCAATGCTCCTGGTCCCCACATGCTTAAGCCCTCCAACCCACATCCCTTCCCTCTGGAAGGAGAAGGTGTGTGGTGTTGGGCTGAGTGGACCCTGGATCGTGGTTTGGGCCATTCAGTCCGTTGCCTTGGTAACGGCGCCACCTGCGCTTAGAGAGGAGAGGATGAGGGGCTGGGGTGGGGGCTGTCCTGGAGCACCGGTCTCCCCCTGACACGCAACAGGAGGTATCTGGACCAAAGACAGGATTCCCAGGGCCAAAGACTAAAAGTAGAATATCCATTTTCACCCTAGTGCAGGAGGAGAGCAGAGATGCACTTTAAGCAGGGGGGCTGGGGTGTGGGCAGGAGCCAAGAGGGCTGGCCTGTTTCTCCCACAGACTAAGGATGCTCCTTTTTGACATCTTTTGTGGCTCCCATGGGTGCCCAGCCAGCCCTGCCCGAATGGGCCTCTTTCCAGGGAAGGGGTGTTATCCTCACTTCAATGCGGGGCGGGGGGGGGGGGGGTGGTGGTGGTGGTGAGAGGAGGGGGTGGCAAATAGAGGCCCTCTAAAGTCTCTTGGCCAGACACAGGACCAGGAAGTGATATACATCCTACAGCCAGGAAGTGATTCCTGTAACCCGGAAGTGATTTTCTGAGGGTGTCTCCAGCCCCAGAGTCTATCTGCCCCCATCCAAGCCCTATCTGGCAGGTCCCCACATGCGTGGTCATGGCCCAGTGCATGGGAGCCAGAGGAGCCTCCCCGCCCATCCCTGGGGGAACCAGGGCTGACACCAGGTCACACAGTCCCATCTGTACCTAGAAAACAGATTCCGGGTGTGCCTGGGTGGCTCAGTCAGTTAAGCGCCTGACTTCGGGTTTCGGCTCAGGTCACGATCTCACGGTTTGGTGAGTTCCAGCCCCGCACCAGGCTCTGCGCTGGCAGTGTCGGGGGGCCCTGCTTGGGAATCTCTGTCTCCCTCTCTCTGCCCCTCCCCCACTTGCGCTGTCCCTGTCTCTCTCAAAATAAATAAATAAACTTAAAAAAATAAAAGTGAAAAGGAAAGAAAACAGATTCATCTGTTTTAAGTACAGAAATGTGGCCAGAGACAGATACACACCAACTGCCCTCCCCAGGAGTGGCTGCCACTTTCCGTGATGATCCCCAATGACCCATGTCCTTGTACACCAAGTGCCTTTTCTTCAGGTGGCCTGCGGACATGATGGATGGCACTCCTGCGATAGGTTATGTGATTTGGCAAAGGTGAAGGGATTTTGGCAAGTGCAATCAAGGCTCCCCATCAGCTGATGTCAATCAAAAGGAAATGTAATGATTAATCTTACGTGTCCACCAACTGAACCACAGGATGCCCAGGTATCTGGTGAAACACGATTTCCGGGCGTGTCTGCCAAGGTGTTTCCGGAAGAGATTAGCATTTGCATAAGTAGACTGAGTAAAGCCAACGGCCCTCCCCAGGGTGGGTGGGCATCACCCAATCCACGGGGGTCCTGACTAGAACAAAAGGGCGGAAGGTTGGATTCCCTCTCTACCTGACTGAGCCGGGAACGTGGATCTTTGCCGGCCCTCTGCGCTTCTGGTTCTCAGACCTTCAGACCCACGCTGGGATCCACACCATGGACTGTCTGGTTCTTAAGACTTGGAACCACACCACCGGCTTTCCTGGGCTCCAGCACACCGATGGCAGATCATGGGACTTCTCAGCCTCCATAATGGCACAAGCCAATACCTTATAGTAAATCTCTTTATATATAAAATATATATAACATCTCTGTGTGTCTCTGACTGTATGTATAGATAGAATAGATACAGATAGCTATAGATATAGATATAGATGATGTAGATACAGGTAGATATGGATCCTATTAGTTTTGCTTCCCCGAAGAACCCTAACACGGGAAGGTTGTTCCGGGGTGGGCCTGATATAATCAGGCAAACTTTAAAACTGGGTCTAGAAGTCAGAGATGTGAAACATCAGTGATTTTCCTGCTGGCCTTGAAGCCATCCACCTCCACGAATTCTATAGATGTGAGGAAATGAATACTTCCCTGTGAACCTAGAAGAGGACCCGAACCCCAGATGAGACTGCAGCCCCCGCCTACATCTTGACTGCAGCCTCACGAGGCCCTGAGCAGAGGACCCAGTGAGCCGTGGTGCCTGGACTCCTGACCCATGCAAACTGGGAGAAAATTAGTATACGCTGTTCCATGCCATGGTATTTGCGGGGGTTTGTTACACAGCATAGATAACTAATACACTTCTGTGTTACTTTGCTAGGGCCACCCTAACAAAGTCCCACAGGCTGGGTGGCTTAAGCAACAGAAATTTATTTTCTTACATTTCCAGAGACTAGAAGTCCAAGATCAAGGTGTGGGCAGGGTTGGTTTCTCCTGAGGCCTCTGTCCTTGGCTTGTAGACATCTGTCTTCTCCTCGTGTCTTCACATGGTCTACCTGTACCTGTCTGTATCCAAATCTCCTCTTCTTATAAGGACACCAGGCAAACTGGATTAGGCTCAGACATATGACTTCATTTTAACTTAATCACCTCTTTAAAGCCCTTATCTCTGGGGCACCTGGGTGGCTCAGTTGGTTAAGTGTCCGACTTCAGCTCAGGTCATGATCTCGTAGTCTGTGAGTTTGAGCCCCGTGTCCGGCTCTGTGCTGACAGCTCAGAGCCTGGAGCCTACTTCAGATTCTGTCTCCCTCTCTCCCTGCCCCTCCCCACCTCTCTCTCTCAAAAATAAACATTTTTAAAAAATAAAGACCTTATTTCTGAACACAGTCACATTTTGAGATATGGGGGTTAGGACTTCAACGGACGAATTTGGGGAGTCACAATTTAGCCCATAACATCCCTCTTCTCAGAAGAAAACATGGGAAATAAATATAATAGTGTTGGCCTCTCAGAGTTCTGGGTTGGAAACACCAGGAACCTGACACCTGTACATTTTCACAATAAATTTTAAGGGAACCAGAGTCCCTCTGGGACTAGGTGGAGAGGTGGGAGATGAGCACAATGGGGGCAAGGACAGACAAGTTTTGCCTGGGCTCCTGGCCTGGCCCTGACATCTCAGCTTCTCGATTCCCCCTCCCCATATTGGAGGGGGGTTTAGGAGTGGGGTCTCCACATTCTAGGTGTAAAGACAGCAAAGGAAGTTTTGGGCAGGGCCCTGAGGTCTCGACGCTACCCCTACATCGAACTCAGCATGGCCCTCGTCACTCTTACCTTCAAAACCCAACTCCTACTTGGCCTACAAAGCCCTTCAGGTCTGGCCCCTGTCCCCTTCTCTGACTTCACCTCCTCCTATCCTTCCCTCTCTCTCACCTCATTCAAGCTTGCTCCTGCCTCAGGGCCTTTGCATGCCCTGTGCCCTTTGCCTGGGAAGCTCCTGGCTGCCCCCTCTTCCGCTCAGGTTGCAGGACAATTGTCACCTTCTCAGAGAGGGCTTCTCCATCTGAAGCAGGACGCTCCCCCCATCCAGCATCCAACTTACTGTCCAGCACACCCTGAACCGGTCTTTTCTTGTTTGTCGGCATCTCACTCCCAGACTCCTCCAGGGACAGACTGTGCTAGTCTCGCTCACTGCTACATTCTCGGTCTACTGTAGGTGCTCAATAAATGTTTATGAAATAACCCGCCTCTAATTGCAAGGGCTGGGACGAGGGGAAGGGAGCCTGTGTATATACCTTGTAATAGCGGGAAGGGCGGGTCCTCAACAAACATCAGATGAAGCCAGTCCCCAGCTGTGGGTGACTCTTATCCACCACCAGAGAAGAGGAGGGGGGCCCAAGGGTGAGTGAGGGTGAGCCTGCTTCCGCACGGCCTCCCGGCCCTGCCTGGGATGTTGGCGCCCCCTGGTGGCGCGTCCCCAGGCCAGAGCCAGAACGGCCGGTGGCCCTACGTGTGTTCCCGACCCTGCCCGTCGGTGGGACAGGGCTGGCTAGCAGATGTCGCCCTCGGCTCCTGGTGGCATGGGTGCAAGCCCGCTCCTGGAGGTGGGCTAGCAAAGGTCGGGCCCCCGCCACGCAGTGGCGGCCGTCCTTGAGCCTGAGCGCTGACCTCCAATTCTCCAGAGACCCGGGGGTCCACTCCCTTAACAGCCCCCTGCCAAGCGACCTTCTGCGTTCCCCGCGGGGCCTGAAAGTAACAGGACGGGAAAGCTTCCAGGCGATTCCACAACACCACATGCGCGTCCAGGCTGTGCGCACACAGGCAAACACACACACACGACTTGCCCAGGCCAAGACAGAGATTGAGGAGGGAGGCCAAGCGGCCGCCCGCTGCTGGCACAGCCTGCCTGCCTGGTGGTCCCCGTCGGAGCCCTGCGCTGACCCCCTGCTGCTGGCCCTGCAGCAGACAGACCTGCCGTGCAAACACACGGTGTCGGGCCCACATTGAGCCACCTCCGGGTCCGGGCTCTGCCACTTAACTCGCAGCGTGAGCTAGGAGAAGTCTCCGGCGCCTCTGGCAGCCGGAAAAGTCACGGGGTTGGGGGGGGGGGGGCGGATGGATTCTCCCTCCGCCGCCTCCAGATGGAACACCTTGATTTCAGCTCGTAAGAGCCGCCTCGGACTTCTGACCTCCAGAAGTGCAAGACAATCAGTGCACGTGGTTATGAGGCACTGGGTGTGCCTGAGTGTGTAGCCACAGGTGACCCGCACGCCCCCCAACGCGAACCTTCCGCGCGGCCCCCTCACAACAAGCTCCGCAGCACCTATCCCTACACCAGCCCAGACCAGGGTCCCCCCCACTCCGGCCAGCGCCCTTCCAGAGACAAGAGGACCCCCTTCCCACCCCCGCCCCCGCCCCCGCCGGAGCCAGCCTCTCCACCCCGCCATGCCCCAGTCTGTTCTCTGCCTCCCCGAATACCAAGGGCCCCCCAGTCCCTCAGTAAAATGCCTTAAGGGAAACCACACACCCATGTTTTGTCTTCCCCTCCCACGGCCACAGCCAGGCTGCGCCAAAAACAGTCCCTAGCGTCACCCACCTGAGCAACCAGCTGGGCCAGCACGTGTATCCTCCCCTCTCCCCTACTCACTAGCCGCTCTGGCGGAAAGTCAGGGTTTGGGGATCAACCCTCTTGCACAGAAGCCAGCCCTTCCGGCTGGCTGGAGGCCTTGGGCACAGGCAAGCCCTGCTCTCTGAGCCTCAGTTTCCCCAGGAGGTTGGGCCCGGGGCACAGAGAGGCAGGGAGGCCCAGGCAGGTGCGTCTGGAGGTAGGTGGGCAGAGTCGGTGTCCAAGCGTCGGGCTCCACAGCTGAAGGCTTCCGGCAGCCCTCCCGAAGGTCATCTCCCCCTCCCTCCCAGCCTGCACCCAAGCCTCCTGCCGCCCCCTCCCCTCCCCTCCCCTCCAATTAAAGGTCCTCAACGCTAATCGCTGCCGGTTGACTCAGCCCCTGGCCTCGCTTCCCTAACGAGGCCTTTGTCCCCTTAATTGGCTATCTCCAGGCGCCTTTCTCTGCCCCCCACCATGCTGCCCTGTCCCATATCCCAGGTCCAACTATGTGCTAATTGGGCCCCTGGGGGGCACACATAAACCCCCCCCCCCTCACCTTCCTATATCAGCCTCCACCCACGGGCTCCTCAAAGCTCAGCATCCAGCCTCCAGGAGGTGGGGATGAGGCACCGGAGGGAGGGCCTGCCCTAATTCTCAGGGCCCTGTCTCCTCCAACCAGAGCGGTGGCCCCCCTCCAGAGTCGACCTACCCTGCCCAGAGCCCTCTCTCCTCCTGTCTGCCTCCCCAGCCCCGAGCCCCCAGCCCCGGCTGCTCCTCTCTCCTCAGATGTGGAAGCAGCTTTCTGACCAGCAGCAATACTGTGGAGGGGCTATTCCAGATCACCCCAGCCATGCACCCCGGGGCCCCCACAGCCTCTGGGGGCTCTGAGCCCAGCCCTCGGGAGCTGTGTGCCTTCGTGAGTGGGGCAGCCGCCCACGTGCTACGTGCCCTACACCCTCGGAGGACCCGGCCCCCCAAAAGGAGGCCCAACCACAGGAGGTTTCTGCACAACCAGATCTGCAGGTGAGGAGGGGTGGAGGGTGGGAGATGGGCAGAGGGGGAGGGGTCGGGGTCAGACACCTCAGAGGCGGGGAGACCAGGCTCAGACAGAACAGAGAGAAGGGGACCCCAGGGCTGGACGCAATCAACACTCAGGATGCGTTTATTGAGCATAGACTGTGGGCCAGGCCCGAGATCCATTAGCGCAAGGCGGACAAAATTCCCTGCCTTCATAGAGCTTGTGTTCCAGCAGGAAGGTGGCCGGCAAGGGACAGCCACATAATGTCAGTGAGACAGTATGACGCTACATGGACCAACCTTGGAAAGCTGATCGATCCCGTGTGAAAGAAGCCAGACACAAAAGGCCACCTGTTGTATGATTCCATTTGTGTGCAATGTCTAGAACAGGCAGAGCCAGAAAGCGGGGTAGCGGGGCCAGAGGAGGCACCTCTGGAGGCAAGTGGGGGTGGTGCGTGATTGGCAGGGGGTTCATGGTTTCTTCCCGGGGTGATGAAAAGTTCTGGAACTAATTAGAGGTGGTAGTTGCACACTGTGAATGTCCTAAATGCCACTGAACTGCACGTGTAAAGGGGTTCAGTTATGTGAATTTCACTTCAATTTTTTAAAATGATATGGCATGTTATAAGGTGATAAGTGCTATGGAGGGCACGCGGGGGTGGGGGAAGGACTGGGTAAGGTGTCAGGGAAGGCTCGGCTGAGAAGGTGCCAACAGAGCCAAGACCTGACTGAAGCCAGAGGATAAGACCTGTGGATGTCTGAGGGAAGAGCATTCCAGGCAAGGGGCAGCAAGTGCAAAGACCCTGAGGCAGGAACATCCCTGGAATGTTTGAGGACCAATGTGGCCAGAATAGGGTGAAAGGGGGACAGGGGGGAGGGAAGTAGGTTCTAAAGAAACAGGAGCTCCCCATTTAGCACTTGACCATCCAACTTCTTGGCCTTTGCCCATCCTGTTCGCTTTGTGGGGCAATGTCCTTCGCCGTCTCTGGGAGTGTAGATGGGAACCTCAGCTCCTCAGTTGTCTGCTCAAGCCTGTCCCCGCTCTCACACCCCGCCCAGCCCCATCCCACCCTAGCCTGTGCTCTCTCCTCACTCTGTGACAGTGACCACTTTTTGAGCACTTTCAGGTGTCAGGTACACCACACTGAGGCTTTGACATATAATATGTCACTTAATGCTCCCAAGAGACCTGCACAGTAGGTTGACTTTGTCCTCACATTGCAGACAAGGAGTCTCGTCATGGTGATAGTGATGGTGGTGATAATAATGGCGATGATGGTGGTGATCAACACTCATATGTGCCGGGTGCTTGTTCTAAGTACTTTAGTGGTAACTGGTAATACTCACTCACAATGAATAGGAACTCATTAATCCCCCATAGTAACCCCAGGAAGTAGATGTTATTACGATCCCCATTTCTCAAAGAGGAAACTGAGGCACAGAGAGACGAAGTTACTCGTCCAAGGACCTGCTTTTCTGCAAGTAGGTTGTTCCTCCCAGCCAGCCCAGAATCTTGTCCCAGGAGGTCTTGGAACCAAATTTGAGCAAATAGGTGCCTCGTCCAGCCTAACTCCTGCCTCCACACTGCAAACCCCCTTCCACCAGAATGCCCAGCCCTGACCAGCCCAGAATGTTCACCACCACCACTCTACAAACCCATTATCGAAGAGGAAAACATGCATCTCCCCAAACACGGTCCAGCCCTTCGTCCCAGAGCGAGCCTTCTAACTCCTCCCCAGCCCCCCTTGTCAACCACTTCAAGGACCCCTCCCCATCTGCAGCCCCAACCTGGAGGCCTCCCTGCTCACTCCCAGTCTGGACCCCGTGCTAATGTCTGTCTCTCACCTCCCACGTCCCCCCTCTACCCTCCCCAGCTCAGCTTCCCCACTCCCCAGGGCCAGCTTCTCTCCTATAGCATCCCAGATATTCCCACCCCCACGCCTGGCCCTGCCACATACTCCCCAGAGACCCAGGCCACCCACGAGGCGGCACAGGCAGCTATGGAGTATATTCCCCTGAGCGCCCGGGCTCACCGTGAGAAAATCCAGGTCAGAGGCAAACTACCTTCAGCATCTTCCCACCCACGTCCTCCTCCTCCTCCCCCCAGGTCCCCTCAGGCCCTGCCCCCTCAGGAGCCCCCCTCCCACCCTGGACATGGATTTTTGGCTTTTCGTTGTGAAGGATTTCCAGCCCACAGAAACGTCACGACAGTTGTCTGATGCAGCAGGCCAGCGGCATCTGGTCTGCATCTGGACCCCAGACCAGCAGCGTCAGCACCTCAGCATGGCGTGGCGATGTGCCAGAAACACAGCTTCTTGGACGCCACCCCGGGGCCTGCAGAACCCAAAGTTCCGGGGCCCAAGGACCTGTGTTCCCATCAGCCCTCCGGGTGTTAGGCCGGGCACTCAAGTTTGAGAAATGCTGCCACTCACGCACCACTGTTACACTTCACTGCCGATGACATCTTAGCCTACTTCCTTCACCTATCGTCCTAAAAGAGCTGTAGTAAGTCACACACGTCATGACTCTTCGGCCCTAAGTGTCATTTATACTTAAGTTTGTTCAAATCAGCTCCCCCTTCTGCCCCTCCCATTCTCTGTCATTTAACCTGACCTGCCCTCTCTGAACTTTTCCCAGGGGCACTCAGAGTAGAACTATCCTCCTTAGCTCCAGAGACAGTTCCAGAATGTCAGCTCTTACTAACTTATTTCTAAGCCTATTTTCTTGTGGTAAAATATACACGACGTGAAATTCACCATTTCGAATATTTTAAAGCGGACGCTTCGTGGGTGTTTCCTACGTTCGTAATGTTTGGCGACCGATTACCTCTGTCTGGTTCCAGAACATTTTCATCACCCCCAAAGGAGATCCCATACCCATTAGTAATAGGCAGTCACTCTCCACCCCTCCTTCCCCAGAACCTGACAGACACCAATCTGCTTTCTGTCTCTGGGGATTTGCCTATTGTGGACATTTCATGTAAACAGAAACATACAACATCAGACTCATTTTTATTTTTTTTTAATTTTTTTTAACGTTTATTTTTGAGACAGAGAGAGACAGAGCATGAACGGGGGAGGGTCAGAGAGAGAGGGAGGCACAGAATCCGAAACAGGCTCCAGGCTCTGAGCCATCAGCACAGAGCCCGATGCAGGGCTCGAAGTCACGAGCTGTGAGATCGTGACCTGACCCGAAGTCGGCCGCTCAACCGACTGAGCCACCCAGCCGCCCCCATCAGACTCCTTTTTAAATAAAACCTTTGGGGGAGAGGGGGCTGGGTGGCTCAGTCAGTTCAGTGTCCACCTTCGGCTCAGGTCACGATCTCACGGTTCGTGAGTTGGAGCCCCGCGACGGACTCTGTGCTGACAACTCGGAGCCTGGAGCCTGCTTCGGATTCTGTGTCTCCTTCTCTCTCTGCCCCTCTCCACTTGTGCTCTCTCAAAAATAAACAAAACTTAAAAAAAAAGGAAAAAAAAAACTACAAGAAATGCACACATTGTCAGCATAGAGCTTGATGAATGCTCCCAAAAGGAACCCACTCGTGTAAGCAACACTCAGATCCAGGAACAGGGCACTTCTGGCCCCCGGAGACCCTCATCGTGTCTCCTTCCCAGAAGCTGCCATCGTGATTTCTCTGTCACTGGGTCACCCCATTTAAAAAAAAAATTAATGTTTAGCTTTGAGTGACAGAAATCGACCTGCCAGAACCGAGCACCACAGGCTGGGCGGCTGAAACAACAGAAATTTACTTTCTCACCCAATCCGAGACCAGGTGCTGGCAGGGTGAGGCCTCTCTCCTTGGTTTGTAGGTGGCCTGTGTCTCCACGTGGTCTTCCCTCCACGGGCCCTAATCTCTCGTTGGATGAGAGACCACCCTCAGGGGTCTCCAAATACAGTCACATTCTAAGATACTGGGGGCTAAAACTTCAACATACGAATTTTAGGGGGACAATACTGAGCCCATCGCTGTCAGATCCATCCATATAGTTCTTGAGGGATAGGAATGCTGGGTGGGGGAGGCCAGTGCAGTGGCAGCTGTAGTCATCCAGGTGGGAAATGCTGGCGACTTGAACCAAGAATTGGTGGAGATGAGAGGTGGGCAGATTTAAGAGCTCTGCCGGAAGTAGAAGTCACAGGGCATCAGTGTTACAGGTGCACCCCTAGCCCACAGTGTGCCTTTGTGTGAAAAACATTTGTTAAAGCATCCTTTCCTTCTGATGCTTTTTTACTTTTCTCCCCCTAAGTTTGTTTTTTTGAGAGAGAGAGAGCTAGCAGGGGGTGGGGGCGGGGGGGGGGGTGTGGGGGCGGGCAGAGAGAGCGAATCCCAAGCAGGCTCTGAACTGTCAGTACAGAGCCGGAAGCAGGGCTCAAACTCACAAACCGTGAGACCAAGCGTCTGACCGGAGTCAGACGCTTAACCGACGAGCCACCCAGGCGCCCCCGTTTTTCACTTTTATATGTTGGAATGTGGCCATAATAAATGTAAATGACAAAAGACGTGCATTATAGCGGAACTGGACTTGCTGCCTTGTGCAGTACACAAACCCCACAGCCGTTCAGGGCTCCCCTATGAACGGGATTGGAAAAACTGAATTGTCAGACTCAAGAAAATGGACCCAGGGGCGGGGAGACTAGCACGGAGAAAAAAGATGGAGAGGAAAGGAAGAGGGAAACCACTCCCGGGAGGGCAAACAGGAGGCGAATGCTTGACAGCCACACAGCTCGTATGTCTGTCTCTCTGCAGGCAGTTTGCCAACATTGAGGCTGCCACCCAGCGCCTGGCCCTGTCTATCCTGTCTCAGAAGGCACCTCCCCAGAGACCGCCACCCCGAAGGCCACCCCCGCCGCCTCCGTCCCCCTTCCTGGGGGTGGCCTGTGCTGTGGCCCCCACTGAGGAGCCCTGCGCCAGCCCCGGCCCAAGTCTCGCCGCCCTGGACGCCTCCACCCTCGACCTCTTTGATGACATTGCACTCACCCCAGAGTGTCCCTCAGTGCCATCTGGTCTATCCCACTGTGCTTGGGGCCAGCCAGACCTGAGGCAGGCCTCACACTTCTATAACCGCCTGCCCCCTACCCCGAATGCACTGGAGGAAGTGGACGGGCTCTGGGCTCCTGAGGGGGACTGGGTGGGCAGGTGGGAGGTGCCTTGTGCCTGTCACTCTCAGGGAACCCCTGAGGGCTGGGGGAGCTGCTCCCCATGATGCCCAACCCACCCACCCCCACCCCGGGACAAATCAGAGGTCCCCTTCATGATAGCTCAGCAAACACCCCCAGGAACTCCTTGTCCCATCCACTCCCCTCCTGGAAGCCCCTGGGAACATGAATCAAGCCCAGACCCCCACCTATGACCACGGCCTCACGGGGCTCCCCGGTGCATGTCCCCCACTTCTGCCTCTGCCAGAGGTGCCCCTCACACTCTCCCACACCCCCAACTTCTCTCTTCTTTTTCCCCAGCCCCATCTTCTCAGTGTCTGCCACTCCAGTTCCCTCTCACCTTGGCTCATCTCTGCCTAATGTCTGGTCTTGTCTCATTTATTCTCAAATATGTACTGAGCACCTACTATGTGTCAGGCCCCATCTAGGTGCTGAGGATTCGGCAGTGAATAAACTGTTAAATAAACATTTAAGGGGTTTGGGGGGCAGGGCACAGGTAGGGTTGATCGACAATAAATGAATATGCCGGTACCTTTTTAAAATGCAACATAGGGGCGCCTGGGTGGCTTGGTCGGTTAAGCGTCCGACTTCGGCTCAGGTCATGATCTCACGGTCTGTGAGTTCGAGCCCCGCGTCGGGCTCTCTGCTGACAGCTTAGAGCCTGGAGCCTGTTTCAGATTCTGTGTCTCCCTCTCTCTCTGACCCTCCCCTGTTCATGCTCTGTCTCTCTCTGTCTCAAAAATAAATAAACGTTAAAAAAAATTTAAAAAAATGCAACATAAACTTCCAATTTCAGATTGGAATTAGTGCTGTGAAGAAAATAAAGCAGAGACCTGATGGAGTGGCTGTCTGACATCTGGTGCTCAGGGAAAGCCTTGAATGACAAGAAGGAGCTGGCTGAGAAAAGGTCTGGGGTTCTGGGCACAGGAGAAAGAATGTGCAAAGGCCCTGAGGTGGCTGAAGCAGAGTAAGCAGGGGGATCGTGGTAAGAGATGAGGTCACAGAGATCAAAAAGGCCGACATGAATTGGGACTAGTTTGGATTTCATTCCGAGCTTTTTTCTCAACCCCATTCCCAAGCACAGAGTCTAAATATTACAAACGTCACCCTGGGAGGCAGGTGCAGTACAGATGGGGAAACTGAGACTGAGCGGGGTTGCAAGGACTTAAGTTCCCTTTCTTGTAAAGTGCTTGGGTCTCTTGATAAGTTTCTGACTCTTGACTCAAAGGCCAGCGTTGGAACCCCAGGCCTGCTTCCACCCTGGGCACACCCCTCACTCCCTCTTTCTGGGCCTCAGGGGTCTCCTCTAGACCACAGGAGGGCGACCCACCGCCCCAGCTGGAATTCGCTGTCTCTGCACCCACCGAGCCGCTCTGTCCCGGGCCCGCCATTCACGCCCTTCCCGGCTCCCCATTGGTCGGACGCGCTGCCTTTCCGCCCCCTCCCACCGGCGGACCAATCACGCTCTCAGGATGGCCATCTTGCCCGGCACCGCCCCTCCAAGGAGGGCTAAGCAGCTCCGCTTGTAGGTTGGCCGGACTCAGGGTCGGGGCAGAGTTTGGCGAGCGCCGATTGGGCGGCTCGGCCTGGGTGGGCGGGACGCGGACCGCGGAGGCGGGCCACGTGTCGGAACAGTGCAAAACGGTGACCCTGCTTTGGAAAGGGGCGTGAGGACCGGAGCGGCGTGAGTTCCGGCTCGGAGCGGTGAGTGTCCCCCAGGCCTCTCCAGCGGAGGGGCGGGCCAGGCTGGAAACCAGCGCCTTCCGGGTAAGGCCCCCCAGCGCCTCGGGGGCGCTGACCTTCCCGCTTTGCAAGTGGGGAAACTGAGGCTTTGCCAGGACGTCCGGGCCGAGGTGACACAGCCAGGGCGAGGACTCCTGCCGGCCCTACAGAATTGGCTCACCGGGGACTCGAACCTTCCACGGGTCGCGCCCGCCCTTTGTGCATCACTGGCCGAGTTTTGCATCGTCCCTATGGGGTGGGTTAGTTTGACCCCTATTTCTCCGATGAGGCAACTGAGGCTCAGACAGCGTGAAGTTTGCCCAGGGTCACACTCAGGGAATCCTGGCTGCAGGGCTGCACGCCCCACCCTCCCCCGCTACTGCGCCTCCTCCTCCGGCCTTTGACTCCCCCACCTGGAGCTCAGATCTCTCTCTCCCTAACAGCATTTCTAAGTCAGTCTCCAGCCCAGACCTCTCCACCTTCACACACGCGCATACACACACACACACTCCCCACCCTCCACCCTCAGTATTTCATCTCCCCCAAACCACTTCCCCTTTCCAGGTTCCCAGTTAGTCCCTAGGACCTACCACCCATGGACCGGAAACCTGTAGATCTTCCTCCTTGCCCCTTCCCCCACAGCCAGCGGCACCTGCCCCCTGAATCTCTCTGTCCTGCCTCCTCCTCTCTCTTCTCTCTGCCTAAAGTGGAGCCCAGGCCTCACCTTTGTCCACCTAGACTCCAGCCCCGGTTTTCTCCTGGCCTCCACCCTTTTATCTGATACTTTGAAAACTTTTTATGGAAGTATACTGCATATCCAGGGGGAAAAAGCCATACATACAAATCACAAATACCTCAAATAACTTTTCACATAGCCAACGCTCTGGTGTAAACAACATCCAAATCCAGAAGTAGAACTCCCCACTGCATCCCAGAAGCCCCCCTGCCTTGTGCCCCTTTCTTTACTGCTGCCCAATGATAACCATTATAACTTTACTAACACAGATTGGTTTTGCTGGGTTCTCAGCTTATCTAAGTATTTTATCGTATATATTACGGACCAGACAACCTATCACACACTGTCCACACTTCAAAAGGAACAGTACTCAGTGAAAATAAGATTTCCTTCATACCCTGTCCCTCAGTGACCCACCCCCCCCCCCCCCACCTGAAGCACCTCCACGTGTACCCACCAGAGACAGCAAATATAGGAGCAGAAAACTCACGTTTTCTCTTCTTTGGGGAGACGAAGAGGGAAGCATTGCTGTGTATACTGTTCCGCTTCTTTTCACTGTTAACATCTCTTGTTACTCAAAGAGCTTCCTTGTAATTTTCCCTGGCTACAAAGAATTCCATAGTACAGCTATACCATAACTTACATAACCAGAACCCTAACCATAGACGTTTACATGTATTTCCATTCCTTTGCTCAGCGGAAAAGTCCCATAATGAATAACCAAAAAGTCTGGTAGGGAATAACCTTGTGTCATTTCACGTGTATGTCTGCAGGGTAAATACTTAGCACGTTTTCTGGGTCACAGGGTTCATGTAACTAGAATTTTGAGAAACCTTGGCCACATGTGTTTCCCTGGGGGTTCTTGCAAAACACACTCCTACCAGCCTGAAAGGGAGATCTCTGTGGCTTCAGACACCCTGTCCTACCTAGGCTTTCAGCCATGATAGCCCTGATCTGACCCTGTCCCTCCTGTCTCCTGAAAAGTTAGAAGGGAAGTGAGGAGAGCAGCCCGGGTGGAGGGAACCACATAGGGGAAGGACTTGGCTGGGATGGTTCCAGGCACCTTGCCTGAGCAGGTTACATTTTAGTCCTGAAGACCTGAGAGCAGCCCTGGAAGGTGGGGGCTAAGACAGGGGAGTAACAGAGTCAACCTTGGGTTTTCAGAAAGATTGTTTTCTCTCTCTCCCTCCACTTCCTCGGGGGAGACTTTTGCAGACTCTGCCAAGATAGATCAGGTTCCCTCGAAATCCCAGCACTGATCGCAGTCGTAATTAATGTGATTAATTCATTCAGCGTGGTTTTGTTTTTGCGGGAGTTTCCATTCCTTTTTTTTTCTTTTTAGACAAAATTCACATAGCATAAAATTCTTCCTTGTAACCACCCATGAGTTTTTACACTGTTTCTGCACTATGTTGCCCATAGAAAACATTTTCTACAGTAGATGTGTTCATTTGAAAGAATCGTCATAAACAGCCTGTGCGCCCACCAGCCAGCCTCCAGACTTCCCCCGTATTAACCATTTCACCTTCCCCTGGGTCTGCAGGGTCTCCCATGTCCCACATAAGTTAACGAGTAAATGAGTGAACACGCCGAGGGCGTGAGATGTGCAGACATAAGCGGGGCCAGAACCCCCAGTTGAGCAGCAACTTGAGGACCCTGGGACTCAAGCCTCCTGGGCACATGGGCTGGGACATGCCAAGACTCTCAGAGGCGGGGCCCAGATGCTGGAGAGGGAGCCGCTCTGACGGGGGGGGGGGGGGGGGGGGGGGGGGGGGGGGGGGGGCGGGGCTTGCTGTCCTCTAGTCCTGCGGGACCGGGGGCAAGTCGTGGACCCCTCGGGTCTCAGTGGCCTCCCCTGTAACAGGGCTGCTGGGCAGGTGATTCCAACAGCCCCGCCCCCCCCCTTTTTTCATTGTGCTAAAGTACAAGTCACGAAATTGACCATTTCGACCATTTTTAAGTGTACCATTAAGTGGCAGTTAACAAATATTCGTGACGTTACAGAACCGTGGCCACCACCTAGTTTGAGAATGTGCTCATCAGCCCAGCAGCAACACCGCACACAGGAGGCAGTCAGCCCTCATTGTCCCCGCCCCAGCCCCCCACCAGTCTGCTCCCTGTCTCTGGATTGGATCCCTGTGGACGTTTCATGCGAATGGGCTCCCACAACGTGTGGCCTCTGGTGACTGGCCTCGCTCGTGGGCGCGGCGATCTTGGGGTTCACCCGTGATGTAGCATGTGGCAGGGTCTCATTCTTTCTGCGGATGAATAACAGTCCCCTGTGCAGGTGCACCGGCCTTTCCTTCTACGACCTGCAGGGATGTGCAGCCTGCATGTTGCATGAGGGTAAACTGAGTTTCAGAGGCTGCGTAGGGGGAGTCAGACTTGAAGAGCCTCACTCAGGACACTGCCACTGCACCTGGGCTCTGGTTTTCATCCGGAATCACACCCGCGCCCTGTTACCTGCTGTGGGCCCTCCGGCCTTCACCTCCCTCCTCTGTTCCCCACCCCCACCCCGAAGGGCAGGGTGAGGATCACAGTTGGAGTGTCCCTTGTGGAGGGCAGAGGGTGACCTTGATGTCGCCGTGTATCCCGGAAGGAAAAGGCTTTCCCAGGGACCTTGGGAGAGTGAGGTTGGGAGCACCAGGTGGTCAAGGTCAGAGAAGGCTTCCCAGGGAAAGTGACCTCCCGGCCGAGTAGGACGTATTAAGAATCAAATGGATTCCGGGCCCAGGGATCTGCGGACACGCTGCACATGGGCAGGGGGAGGTTTCCAAAGGACTGTGTGGGACCCTCGCGGGTCTGAGTGCACAGACCCCGGGCAGGGGGTCAGAGCCCCTGCCCTGACTGGCCCCTCCCTCTCGCTCCTCTGCCCACCCCCAGGACATGGCAGCTGTGAGGCCCAACCTGGGCCGAGTCCTCCCTGGGTCTTCTATCCTCTTCCTGTGTGATATGCAGGAGAAGTTCCGCCAGGTCGCCTACTTCCCCCAGATAGTCTCTGTGGCCGCCCGCATGCTCAAGGTACAGCCCCTCCTCCCTCAGACCAGGAGTCCAGGCCCCAGCCCCTCCTCCCTCAGACCCACTCAGCCCCTCCTCCCTCAGACCCGGGAGTCCTGGCCCCAGCCCCTCCTCCCTCAGACCGGGGAGTCCTGGCCCCAGCCCCTCCTCCCTCAGACCCGGGAGTCCTGGCCCCAGCCCCTCCTCCCTCAGACCCAGGAGTCCTGGCCCCAGCCCCTCCTCCCTCAGACCCAGGAATCAGGCCCCCAGCCCCTCCTCCCTCAGACCGAGGAGTCCTGGCCCCAGCCCCTCCTCCCTCAGACCCAGGAGTCCTGGCCCCAGCCCCTCCTCCCTCAGACCCAGGAATCAGGCCCCCAGCCCCTCCTCCCTCAGACCGAGGAGTCCTGGCCCCAGCCCCTCCTCCCTCAGACCCAGGAGTCCTGGCCCCAGCCCCTCCTCCCTCAGACCGAGGAGTCCTGGCCCCAGCCCCTCCTCCCTCAGACCGGGGAGTCCTGGCCCCAGCCCCTCCTCCCTCAGACCGGGGAGTCCTGGCCCCAGCCCCTCCTCCCTCAGACCGAGGAATCAGGCCCCCAGCCCCTATTCCCTCAGACCCAGGAGTCCTGGCCCCAGCCCCTCCTCCCTCAGACCCGGGAGTCCTGGCCCCAGCCCCTCCTCCCTCAGACCCAGGAGTCCTGGCCCCAGCCCCTCCTCCCTCAGACCCAGGAATCAGGCCCCCAGCCCCTCCTCCCTCAGACCGAGGAGTCCTGGCCCCAGCCCCTCCTCCCTCAGACCGGGGAGTCCTGGCCCCAGCCCCTCCTCCCTCAGACCGGGGAGTCCTGGCCCCAGCCCCTCCTCCCTCAGACCGAGGAATCAGGCCCCCAGCCCCTATTCCCTCAGACCCAGGAGTCCTGGCCCCAGCCCCTCCTCCCTCAGACCCGGGAGTCCTGGCCCCAGCCCCTCCTCCCTCAGACCGAGGAGTCCTGGCCCCAGCCCCTCCTCCCTCAGACCGAGGAGTCCTGGCCCCAGCCCCTCCTCCCTCAGACCCAGGAGTCCTGCCCCCACAGGCCCCTCCCTCAGGCTCAGGCCTTTGTTTCACCTCCCTAGCGCAGGTGGCCAGGCTGCTGGGGGTACCCGCTGTGCTGACAGAGCAGTACCCAGAAGGCCTGGGTCCCACGGTGCCCGAGCTGGGGGCTGAAGGCCTGCGGCCACTGGCCAAAACTTGCTTCAGCATGGTGCCTGCGGTGCAACAGGAGCTAGACACGCGGCCCCAGCTGCGCTCCGTGCTCCTCTGTGGCATTGAGACCCAGGCCTGCATCTTGGTGAGACCCCCAGCTCACCCCTGGGTACCTCCATCCTCAAAAGGATACCCTTCCCTGACCCCGAATCCTCTGTCCTCCTGGCAGGACCCCCTTCCTGACCTGGGACCTTCATCCCTCCCAGGACCCCTCTCTGCCTCATGGTCCCGTGGGGCCCTAGGACCCTGCCGTAACATGGGGGCCCCCTGCCCTGATCTGAGGCTCCCTCATCCCCGTCCCCCTCCCCGGGCCCCTGCTCTTGTCTGGGGTTCAGGTTGCCCTTGACATGTCTCGCCCCCAGAACACGACCTTGGACCTCCTGGACCGGGGGCTGCAGGTTCACGTGGTGGTGGATGCCTGCTCCTCCCGCAGGTGAGGGGGTCCTGCTGAGGGGTGGGTGCACGTGGGCGCAGGTGGGGTGTCTAGGAGGAGTGGGATCCCTGCCAACCTTGCCGGGCATCTGGGCGTGCGGGCCAAGGCACCAACGACCTCCGTCTCCCGCGCAGCCAGGTGGACAGGCTGGTGGCACTGGCCCGGATGCGGCAGAGCGGCGCCTTCCTCTCCACCAGTGAGGGGCTCATTCTGCAGCTTGTGGGTGACGCCGCCCACCCCCAGTTTAAGGAGGTACTGGCCCCGCACCCTCCACCCCACCCTCCCTGGTCTCCCTTCTCAGCGCCCACCACGTGGTGGTTGACAGCCTACATCTGGGAGCACAGCAGGCTGCTGCCTCCTGGCGGCCGAGTTCTAAGTCCCGTCAACACCGTGAAGGGCAAGGGAAGCTGTCGGTGGCCATGAGGGCGGGGGAGAGAGCGAGAACGCAGGGGAGGGGCTGGGAGTGTTGGGGTGCAGAGGAGGGGTTGTGCGGGTGGTGTGGGAGGCCTCCTGGTGAAAGGTGGGGTTTAGAGTGAAGTGAGGGTGGGAGGCAGACAGGAACAAACAGTCCGCCAGAAGCCCTGCGTGGGAGCCCCTGACCCCCACCTCCGTCCCCTCCTCCCGTCTCTGGCCCTCAGTTGCGTCCCCCGCAGCCACCACCACCAGGTGGCCTTGCTAGTGCCCGGGTCTGACTAGATAGCCCCAGCTGAGTCACACTGCTGGCCCTTAGGATGAAGGGACATGCCCCAGCCCTCTGAGGTCCGCCCTTGTGCCTCCTCTTAGGCCAGCTCTGTTGAGTTATTTGTTAAGCACCTACTATGGGCCAGCCAATGGGGCAGGTCCTGGGGCAGCAGCCAAAGCCAGGGTGTATTTGGTTCCACGTTGTGGTCAGGGCTGGAAGGGAGTGTTCAGAGTGTGTGAGAGAGAAGATGGGGCTCGCAGCAGGGATGGCCCTTAAGCGGAGGCCTGCAGTGGGAGGGGCAGCGGCCGTCCAGAAAGTGTTCCTGGCCAGAGGAGCAGCTGAGGCAAAGGGCTGCAGGTGGACTGGAACTCGCCCTATTCAAAGAACCAGAGTGGGCCATGCCGAGTGCCCGGTGAGCGTGACAGGGGAGGAGGCAGGGAGGAGCCAGATCAGTGTCTTCCCGGAGTGGAGGGGTTTGCACAAGGGAGCTGGCCAGAGTCAGATGTGCAGGTTGGCCCCGGGGGGCCCATGGATGTGGGCGGGAGACCAGAGTGGAGGCAGTGGGGATGCAGATTGTGCTTATGTTTCTGGAGGCAAGCAGGGTGGGGCTTGCTGATGGGTGCCATGTGGGGCTTTGGGAGAAGGCAGCCCCAGAGAGGCGGGTTGAGCATCTATGCTCCTGTGGTCTACTGGTTGGGGGAACACTAGTGTGTAAGAGGCACTTGGATCAGAGTGTGGAGTTGAGGCGCAAGGCGTGGGCCGGACTTGGGAGCTGAGGGATGGGAGAGGTGAGACAGGAGCACGGTATAGACCAGAAGCTCCAGGACAGAGCCTGCTGGCAGCAAGCCAGACAAGTGGACCAAGATGGCAGGTGATCATAACCCAGGCGGCTCTGGTGGAAGGGAGGCCCGAGGAAAAGTTTTGAGAAGAGGGAGTGGTTGGTTTGGCCTGTCGCTGCCAAGAGGGCAAGGCGGATGAAAATGAAGAAGTGCCCTTCCAGATTGTCACAGACATGGGGACTCTTGACTCCCTGAACCCTCCTCTTCCCCCTACAGATCCAGAAGATCATCAAGGAGCCCGCGCCAGACAGCGGGCTGCTGGGCTTCTTCCAAGGCCAGAACCCCCTCTTCCGCTGAACTCCTCACCGCGAAGACCACCCTCCTGTCATCCGGACCTCGGTGGAATCACTTTGCCCCCATCCTTGGAATCCCAACAGTGGTGCAGTCCACCGGGAGTGCCACCCCCTCGGGAGGGGAGGTGGAGAGCTACCTTGCCATTGGGCCAGAGCTCCCGGAAATGCAAATGAGACTCGTGGAAGCTGGGCGGCAGTTGGCTGAGCAGAGCTGGGGGCGGGGCTCGGCCCCGGGCCACTTCAAGAGGCGGGAAGGGGAGGGGGAGGGAGTGTCACAGGCTGTGGGACCCGGACTTGCCGAATAAACATTGATGTGGCTGTGGGCCGAACCATTCTTGGATTTGGGGGGTATCCCGGGGGCGAGTGGGGGCTGCGGGTGGGGGGAAGAGGGGTCCCAGCAGGTGGGGAGGGGGAGGTGCCTCTCCCCTGCTCCCAGCCGGCGCGAGGCAAAGGCGAGGCTGGCCCAGCCACATCTGCGCGGACAGGAGCTGCCGGCCGGGTCGCCCGCCCCGCACGCTGCCGGCCGCCCCCCACCGGCGCGCACACGCCCAGCCGGTTGGCTCGCAGACACGCGCTCGCTCTGCCTCCCCGGCCGGCCGCCCGCCGCCGCCCCCGACTCCCCAAGGGTCCCGACTCCGGAAAGTGAGGTGAGCGCGACCGCACCCCGGTGCGGAGGGGGAAACTGAGGCACGGGGCCACGGGGACGGGGAGGAAGGAAGAGGCAGGTATGCGGGTGAGTGGATGAATGGCTGGGAAGGACAGACCGCTTCCTCTGAGTGCTTCCTGCTCCCCTAAGACGCAGGAGTCTGGGGATCCACATGGGGGCTCCCAGAATTCTGCAGCCCCCGTGGAGATCTGGGAGTCGGAACTCCGCGCAGCCCCCAGTCAAGGCCCCCCAACCCCTTGAGATTCGCAGCCCTTGGCCCCCAGCCCCCGCCTCCAACCTCGGGGACCTAAGAAGGCAACCTCTGAATCCCCCAGAGACCCAGCAGTCGGAGCCCTCCCCAGCCCGCCCCCACCGGGGAATCAGAGTCCGCCCCCACCCCCACCCCCGCCAATCCTGGAATCCCAGACCCCTCCCAGAAGGCCCCGTCCGCGGAACCCGGCGTCAGAGCGCCCAGCACCCCCTCTCCCCGGGGACCGAGGAGTCCCCTCCTCCCCGCTCCTCCAGGCCCCCCCGGCCCCCGCCTTCCGGATCCAGGTGTCCCCCCTCCTCACCCCCCAGCCTGATGCCTCGCGTCTCGGAGGCCGCGCTCGCGTCGCCATGGCAACAGGAGTCTATTTTGCGCTGGGAACACACAGCTCCCGCTGCAGCGCCCCCCCACCCCGCCCCTCCAACCTGGGCCTGAGTGAGAGTAGGGGGACCGGGGAGAGAGACCGGGGACCGGGGTGGGGTGAGGGTAGGGGACACAGAGACACTCAGAGGGACAGAGATCTGTAGAAAGCAAACCTGGGAAAGAGACATAGAGACAGAGACAGAGACAGAGAGGCAGAGAGACATGGGGGGGGGCACAGAGACAGGCCGGAGAGAGACAGAGACGATGGGACAAGGGGAAGAAGGGAAGTGTTGGCACACAGAAAACAGACTCCGAGAACGGGACACCGCCGGGGGGGGGGGGGGGGGGCGGGAAACGAACGTGTGACAGAGACTCGGGACACAGAGAAGCGATGAGACCTGGAAAGAGAGACACAGGCTAAGAGGACCATGACCCAGGGCAGATCCGGCTGGAGAGGAGAGGCCGCCGGCGGGCCGGTGGGAGGCGGGGTCCGGGAGAAGGGTGGACAGCGGAGATATCCGGAGTCAGAGAGGTGCCAGAGACAGGAAGGTGTAGGGACGGGCCGGCCGCCGGGAGCGTGCCCAGGGAGGGTCCTTGTCTCTGAGTCCTCTCCGCGTGGGCGCCCAGGACTGCGATCCCCGCCCCCCATCCGGACCCCTCCCCTTCCCCCTCGCTCTGCTCCCCCAGCCCGAGCACCTGGACTTGAACCCACACCCTCTCCCCTCTCCTGCTTTCCACATCCCTACCCCAGATCGACCCCTCACCTCAATCCCAGATATTCCTAGGGGAATATCATGCCCCCCCGGACCCTGCGTGCCCCCAGCGTGTCTCTCTCTCTCTCTCTCTCTCTCTCTCTCTCTCTCTCTCTCTCATACCTGCCGTGCACCCTCAGCCCCCCTCCACCACCACCTCCAAACCCCTCTCCGGCCCCCAGTTCACCAGCTCAGGGCTTCTGACTTCCTGGGTCTCACCCTTCTGTGGGCTTCTGTTCTCTCTCTCTCTCTCTCTCTCTCTCTCTCTCTCTCTCTGTTTGTTGATCTCAGAACCCCACTTCTCTGAGTCTTTGCCCCTCCTGTGAGTATCTGTCTTCCCCCTCACTGCTCCCCCACTCTGGGTCTCTGTCCTCCTCCCTGGGTCTCTGTCCTCCCGGGGTCTCCCCCTGCTCTCACATCTCTGTGTCCCTCTCCCTGGGTCTTTCTCCTCCTCTCTCTGAGTCTTCCCCAAACCCCCAAGTCTCTCTCCTTGTCCTGCTCCATCTCTCTCTGCTGCCACACATCTCAGAAGGCGACTCACCTGGCCCCCACCCCAGCTGGCAGAATCTGGAGAGGGCACAGGAGCAGGGTGTGGAGTGTGGGGCACAGTGCTGTGAGGGTCCCAGGAGCCTGCTCTGGAAACCCTCCTCAAGTTGGCTCCCCAGATCTCTGTATGTCTCTCGGGTCCTAGGCGGGGGGCTGGGGAAGGGGCACAGCCAGACCTCTGGCCCTGAGCTGCTGAGCATGCATGGGGCAGAAAGGGAGGACACTGGGGTGCAGGGAGGAGACTAGGGTGCAGGGAGGGAAGAGATTGGGGTAAGGGCCCCTTTTCTCTTCAGCTGTGGGGGGAGGAAAGTGCCTGCGTGTGTAAGGGGTGCGAGAAGGGCTTTGGGGGGTGCGGGGGGGGGGAGTTGTCACGTGCCTGCTTCCAGACTCCACCGCTGGGTGAGGGTGTGTTTGCAAGTGTGTGTGTGTGTGTGTGTGTGTGTGTGTGTGTGCCCATGAGGTTGCATGACTGTGGGCTGTGATGTGTATGGTCGTGTGTCCATGTAGAGCTGGTTTGGGCAGGTCTCTGGCTGTATTGGGAGCTATGTGTGGTCCCAGGGTGTCACAACTGAGATTGTGTCCTGTGGGTGGAACGGTTGTGTGTCCTCATGGAGCTGTGTATCTGTGTATCTGTGTGTTGGGAGGAGGTCTACAGGTGTGCCGCCGGGATGACATTGGGTGTCCTTGTGCGTTGTGTCTGGCACATGGCGTGGGTGTCCTGTGTTCTCCGTCATTGCGTGCATATCATGTTGTGTGTGTGTGTGTGTATGTGTGTTGTGTAAGGGAAGAATCAGTCCTCCTGTATCCTTGTGTCTGGACAGGCCACTGTGTCCCTAGGTGTGTGTCCACTTTCCTTCCGGAGGCATAAGACAGGGTAGGAGGTTATGGGTCCCTCCACTAACAGAGGTGGTGTGTGTGTGTGTGTGTGTGTGTGTGTGTGTGTGTGTGTGTCTGGGTGCATTGCTGGGTTTGAGGGATGTATGCTGTGGCCCCTCCCCCACTCCCCAGAGTTGTCAATGGCCTGGAGTTGTGTCTCCCTGGGTATGTGCATGTGTAAGCAGTTGGAGGAGATAATGGGACTCTGTTAGCAGAGGGAAGAATTGTGTCCGTGGAGCTCAGCCGGAAGCTTGGCACAGAATGGGGACTGAGTGAGCAAACCGCTAGCCCATTTGGTGCCTTTATGCAAATGAGACAAAGGTACCCCCTGGTCCAATGCAGCTCCCCTGCGGCTATGGTTTGGCAGGCAGATGGCACCCTCGTGTGAGTTCTAAAGGGTGCACCTTCCCCCAGATGGATGCAGCCCCATCAGCACGCCTTAAGGAGGAGAGCCTGGCTGGATTCCAGCCTCGCAACCAGAGCTCCTTGTGCAGTGCACAACCTGCCCAACCGTATGTGGCAGCCCTCAATGAATGAAGAAATCCACATCGCTGCATGCATGTGGATTCCCTGATAAAAGAGGTGTGTCTGTATGCATGTCAACCCACGTTTGTCTGCATGGAATAAAGGGACCCATGCCCTACAGGTGGCAGTGCCCTGAGCCCTGAGTTCAAAGCCTAGCTCCAATGCTTGGGCACTGTAAGGCTTAGGCAAACGATAGTACCTCTTGGAACCTCAGTGTTTTTGTCTGAAGTGGGGGAGGGGGAGAGAGAGAGAGAAGACCCACCTGTCATACATCTTTCAACATTCATCAATGCCATAGTGCTGTGGACACAACCATGAACAAGAAAGACCAAAAAAAAAAGTCTGCCTTTATGCAGTGCATAGTCTATGGGGCCACTGCACGTATAATGCGGCAGCAAGAGATGGCACCCATAACTAGACAGAAAGCAGGTGCAGGGAGCAGAGTGGCTGGAGGTGCTAGTTTAGACAGGGCAGGGAGGGACACTGAGAAGACATGTGAAGGGCGCCTGAAGGAAGGAAGGGGGTGGGTCAGACCGATATCTGCAACAAGGCGGGGGGGGGGGGGTGTCCCAGGCCAGAGGGACAACAAATGCACAGGCAGGAAGAAGGGACCCTCTTGGACACGGGACCTGGAAAAGCATGAAGGGACAGGGACAGGGAGAAGGGTTCGCATTTTATTTTGGGTGTGATAGGAAGCCATTGGGCAGTTTCGACAGGGCAACGCTTGACGTCATCTGACCTATGCTGGTGGGTTTTTCGTTTCTTAAAATTGTGGCAAGATACACGTAACGTAAAGTTTACTGTTTTAACCATTAAAAAAAAAATGTTTATGTGTTTATTTTGAGAGAGAGAGAGACCGTGCATGAGCAAGGGAGGGGCAGAGAGAGACAGAATCCCAAGCAGGCTCTGAGCTGTCAGTGCAGAGCCCCACTCGGGGCTCGACCTCATGAACCACGAGATCATGACCTGAGCCGAAATCAAGAGTCGGACTGAGCCACCCAGGCGCCCGATAGTCTTTAAACTATTTTTACGTGTACCGTTCAATGATACTTAGGACACCGGGAATGTGCCACCATTGCCACCAATTCAGAACATTTCTATCACCCCAAAGCAGCCGCTCCCCATTCTCCCACTCTCCCCCAGCCCCAGGCAACCGCTAACCAGATTTTCTGGCTTTATAGACCTGACTCCTGTGGACGTTTCGTGTAAGAGCAATCATCCCGCATATGACTGTTTGTGTCTGGCTTCTTTCATGTGCTGTTTTTCGGGTTCACCTGTGATGTAACGTATCAGTGCCCCGTTCCTCGCTAAGGCGGAATAATATTTCATTGTACGCATAGACCGCGTTGTGTGGATCTGTTCCTCTGTTGGTGAACGTCCGGGTGGTCTCCGCTTTGGGGGTGTTACGAATAGTGCTGCTGTCAACACTCGCGTGTTAAGTTTTCGTGTGAGCGTACGTTTTCGGTTCTTTGGGCAGATGCACAGGCGTGGAATTGCCAGGTCATGTGATAACTGCTTAACTTTCGAGGAGCCACCAAACAGCTTTGCACGGTGTGAGCTAAGCCACTGCTAAGATGCCTATTAAGCAGGGAGTGGGATATTCTAGCCCAGATTCAAGGGAGGGGCCAGGGCTGGAGCTAAAAGGGAAGTTGAGGCCCCTTGCAGGAGCAGGGCAAGCTGACTGAGGCGTGGGGAGCCTCGGCTCCCATGACCCTCTCCCCAGCCCAGCCCCTACTCCTTTTGGTGATAATGGTGTGGTCCCCAAACACACACACCCCCAGTGGAAAGGAGCAGATAAACCTAATACCTAATGATGCTCATTCAACTCGTCCTATCCACCCTCCCATCCTCTTTTTTTTTTAATTTATTTTTTTAACGGTTATTTATTTTTGAGAGCGAGAGAGACAGAGCACGAACAGGGGAGGGGCAGAGAGAGAGGGAGACACAGAATGTGAAGCAGGCTCCAGGCTCTGAGCCGTCAGCACACAGCCCAACACAGGGCTCAAATTCACAAACCGTGAGATCATGACCTCAGCCAAAGTCAGCCGCTCAACCGACTGAGCCACCCAGGCGCTCCTACCCTCCCATTCTCTCATGCTGCTTTCATTTGGTCATGACTTCCTGCAAAATTTCTTCATATTTGTCCTTAACAGTTTTCAACAAGCGTCACCCTGGTGTACGTCTGTGCGCCCAGCCCTCTCCCGCCCCTGGAATATAAGCCCCGTGAAGGCGGGAACGCTGTGGCTTAGTCACCGCTGCACCCTCAGGGCTCAGGACACACTGTGGAAGCATCCGTCCTGCCGTTCTGCTGCCTAGAAACGGCCCCATCTGGCCCCTCACTCTGCCGTCTCCTCCCTGGCCCTGTTCCTGGCCACCCCCTGAACTAGCGGCTGCAGTGTGCACAGTGCGCGGCACTGCAACAGACCAGGGCGTTCTGAGCTCCTTACAAAGATCAACCCGGCTCATCCTTCTAACCACCCCCTGATAACCATCCTTACCCCGATTTCACACATGGGGAGACTGAGGCACATGATCAGCTCTGCCACCCTGCGTCGCCTGCTGTCCTGAGACACTTCAGACCTACAACTGTGTGTGTGCTCGAGAGACAGAGGGAGAGGGTGGAGGAGGGAGGGAGGGAGAGAGAAGCTTGAGGCCCCTGAATTACCAGACCTAAATAAAGGAGAGAGAGGGGCCTTTGGGGGCGACCGAGGACCAGCCGGGTCTGAGCCAGCACTCCTCAACCGGGGCAGCTGTGACCCCAGGGGACCGCTTGGCACTGCCTGGAGGCATCTTATGTCGTCACCATGCGGAGAATGCGAACTCTCCTGGCACCCAGTGGCACACAGGTCGGGCCCAACGTGAGCGGTGTCAGGCTAAGAAGTCCTGACCACCTGGGTCCACCTGTCTGCTCTGTAAACTCAAGTTCTCAACTCCAATCTCTCTCTCTCTCTCTCTCTCTCTCTCTCTCTCTCTCTCTCTCCCCACCCACACCTCTTCCTCTCACCTTCCCCATCTCCCCCTGCTCCTCCCATCCCGCCCACCCCACATCTGTGTCCATTGCCTCCCCCATCCGCACTGACCCACCACAACCTCCTCCCCCGCTCTCCACGCCCCCATATCACCCCCCCCCGCCCTCTTACGCTCCCCCTGCCGTCGCTCGCTCGCTCCTCTCCCCGGTTTCTTCTCCCCACATCACATCTTTCCTCTGGGTTTTGCCCATCCTTTACTTCTGTGCGCCCGTCTGACATCTCCGCGGACCTTCCCAATCCCCCCCCCCCCCACACCCCCCCATCGCTCGCTTTGACCCTACCGGCGTCTGCCCATTATCACGGCCATTCTCCTGCGGCGCGTCCGGGGCGTATTTCCGTTCCGCCCCCTCCCCAAACACCCCTGCGTCCACTGCCCTGGGGGGCTGCTAACTCGGCGCGCGGCATCTCCCTCTCCACGCATCCTTTCTGTCCCCTGCGGCATGATTCTCGCCATTCTTCTGCCTTCCTCCTCGCGTCCGGCCCCCCACCCCCACATGTCTGCACATCTGGCCATCTCTCTCTCGCCCCCCGCTGCAGCCTCGGTTCTCCCCCCGGCCTGGCAGCCCGGTCCGACCTCCTGCGCGCCCCATGCCGTCCCTCCTGCTGCTCGGGACCCTCCTGCTCCTGGCCTCGACCGCCCGCCAGGCCGGGGCGCGCCCGTCCAACACCACAAGCGCCGAGCCCCCGGGCCCGCTGCCCGCCCTGCTGGCGCACCTGCGGCGCCTGACCGGGGCGCTGACGGGCGGCGGGGGCGCTGCGGGCCCGGGCGCCAACGGCACCAGGACCAGCACGGCGAGCGGGACCGGCGCGGCGGCGCGGGCGCCCCCTCCGGCCGAGCTCTGCCACGGCTACTACGATGTCATGGGACAGTACGACGCCACCTTCAACTGCAGCACCGGCTCCTACCGCTTCTGCTGCGGCACCTGCCATTACCGCTTCTGCTGCGAGCACCGCCACATGCGCCTGGCACAGGCGTCCTGCTCCAACTACGACACGCCGCGCTGGGCCACCACGCCGCCGCCGCTGGCCGGGGGCGTCGGGGGTGCCGGGGGCGCGGGCGGGGGGCCCGGGCCCGGCCAGGCCGGGTGGCTGGAAGGGGGCCGGGCGGGGGGCGCAGGGGGGCGCGGGGGCGAGGGCCCCGGGGGCAGCACGGCCTACGTGGTGTGCGGGGTCATCAGCTTCGCCCTGGCCGTGGGCGTCGGCGCCAAAGTGGCCTTCAGCAAGGCGTCCCGTGCGCCCAGGGCGCACCGGGAGATCAACGTGCCCAGGTGTGTGAGCGCTGGGACCCTAGGGCAGGGCGCCTGGGGGCGGGGCCTGGGCTATCAGGGGTGGAGCCATCTGGAGAGGGCAGGGCTACAGGGAACCAGGCTTGCTCAGAGATGCGGGAGGCAGCCACAGCGAGCGCGGGAGCAGATACCCAGGGAGACCGAAGGGGTCCCAAGAATAGGGGCGACAGAACCGGCCCGGCTGCTGAGTGACGGGAGAGGCTCAGGCCTTTATCCATCCAACAAACTTATTTGTTGGGCACCGTCTGTGTGTGGGTCAGAAGCTGGGCATACAGCTGTGGACCAAACCAGGTCCCTGCCCTGCTGGGTGAAGCTGGCTTTCAATCCCAGGTCAGACTGTAATGAGGATTAACTGAGTTGATTCATGTCAAGTCTGGGCACATAGTAAGCCCTCCATAAACGCTGGCTGCCGTTATCATTAAATGTGAGTGGTGGGGAGAGTAAGCAAGTCAAACGGGTATTTGTGGGAAGGGTATTCCAGGCTGAGGGAACAGCACGTATAAACGTCCTGATAGAACTTGCGGGACAGCGACGGAGCCTCTGAGCCTGCGGAGCAGTGGGCGGAAGCAGGTTTATTCTAAGATGGGGGGGGGGGGTGTCTGGAGGGCGCGGAGCTCAGGCACGAAGCCATCTGATGGTTCCAGAGGAGTCTCTGGGGACAGCAGAGGACCAGGGTGGAAGCGGGAGGCCCCTTAGGACACTAGCAATGAGCCAGCAATGAGAGGAGGCACTGGGGGCAGCACAGGTGGCAAGTGGTCCGCTAGGGATTTATCTTGGAAGTCCAACATGGCTGAGGGCCATGAAAAGAAAGAGAAGCAGGAGCCAGGGGCGAGTCTCAGGGTTTCGGTCCGCACAACTGGACGGAAGAGGCACACTTTACCGCCAAGGGAAGGCTGTTAAAGGAACGGGAGGGAGGCCCCAGGTTCAGGGTGGGGTGGGGGCCCAGGGAGGACGGTGTGGGAAGGACCACAGAAGGGGCTGGGTCCCAACGAATTGGGGAAGGGGCGCTTCAAGCAAGAAATGTGGTCGGAGGAACCTTGGGGCGAGCGGTGCTCAGATGGACATTAGCGATGGGCGTGGCCAAAGACGAGGAGCCCCGCCGAGCTGACCGACTCCCCCAAAGGGGAGAGCAGGGAGGGAAAAGCAGCCCGGGGCCTCCCCCTCCCTGCCCCCACCCCCGTCCCCAGGCCGCTGACCGGCTCTCTGCCACCTTTAGGGCTCTGGTGGACATTCTGAGGCATCAGGCTGGGCCTGGGACCCGCCCGGACCGGGCACGAAGCAGCTCCTTGACCCCGGGGGTCGGGGGCCCCGACAGCATGCCCCCGAGGACGCCCAAGACCCTCTACAACACCGTGAAGCCCTCCAATCTCGGTGAGTGGGACCTGGGAGCCGGGAATGCCGCTGCGGCCTCTGACCACGCCCATCTGCCTTGTAGCCCCGCCCCCCGGGTAGTCCCACCCCCGGTGCCCAGGCCCCGCCCGCGCCCCCAGCCCACCCTCCAGCCTCTTCCTGCTCTGAACCCGACCAGTTCCCGGCAAGGCTGGAGGGACCCTGCTGTGAATCAGGACCCCTCCTTGCCCTCCCGTGAACCCCCTGGGTGGGTATCACGGACGCCACGGTGATTTCAATGTAGACATTCTCGGCCCCTGCACTTGAGAAAGCCAGCGTCAGAGCTCCTAACAGCCACACACACAAGAAAGCACCTAACTATCGAATTAGAATGTCCTGAACACTGCCTGGGTTTGAACCCTGGCTCTGCCGCTGGCTACCTGGGACACACGATCTCACCTTTCTGGGCCTCACTTCCCCCCGCCATAAAACAAGCAGCGTCGCCGTCGCGGGTTACTGCAAAGCTCAAATGAACTAACGACGGAAGGCTTAGAGCAGTGCCTCGCACAGAAAAAAGGTCCATGTAAATATGAGCTGTTCTCATATTTTATGATGAGTTCACCAGGGAGCTGTAACAGGTTAAAAAGAGTCTCGTCTGGTTTGAGGAGGAGGAGGAGGAAGACTTCCCCCAGGATACCGTTTGAGCAGTGGCCTGGAGGGTGAGGGGCCTACCTGGGCCGGGCAATGTCTGAGCCTCTGAAGCATAGTCTGTGAGGCCAGGGAGAGGGTGGGCAGACACCTCAGGAAGGATCTGAGCACCAGGCTGAGCTGAGGAGCTCTGTCTTTGTCCTGATGGCGATGGGAGCCACGGAGGACTTTAGAACAGGGGAGCAACAAAGTCAGAAGTGAGTGGAAGAATTTTTCTGGAACTCATGTGAAGGGGGAGAGATGAGAGGAAGAAGGTGCAGGAGGAGGCTGGGTAGTAATGCAGGCTATACAGGACAAGGCCTGAGCTGGGGTCAGAAATGTAGGGGAAGAGATGGGTTTGAATCGTAATATAAGGAAGACACATTTGAGGTGGGTCTTGAGGGATGAGTAGTTCTTCAGGCAAAGAAGGGGAGGAAGGAATTCAAGTCAGAGAGAACAGCATAATAGCATCTGCAAAGGCCCTGTAGCAGGACTGAGCTAGGCTCATTCAGGCAAGGCATCAGCTAGGGCCGAGTAAGTCTCAAACACCATTCCCGGCTTAGATTTTGTCCTGTGGATGACAGTCAGCTGTGGGAAGAGACTCCAGCAGCATAGGGGCAGGGGCAGGTGTGGGTGTCAGGAGTACTACCAAGGCGGGGGCGGGGGGGCTGATCTGGAAGATGGGCTGGCCAAATGGCCAGGAAGCCGATTTGATGATCCAGAAGGGTGAGGAAGGTCAGAGCAGAGATTCAGGAGATAGGAGGGATCAGAGCTGGGAACCCAGTGGACATGAGTGGAAATCCTCCCATGAGACCAGGACAGCAGTGCCAGCTGGGAGTGGGTGATGGCAGTGACACCACTTCCCTTCTTGGTCCCCACAGATAATCTGCACCACAACTACCTGCACCTCAACGTCAACAGCCCCAAGCACCATGCCGCCACGATGGGTAGGGACTGGGGCTGGGTTGGGGGGAGGACAAAGGCTCCTTTCCTTCCCTGCCTGTATTAAGCCTGAGCTGGGTGCCCAGGATAGAGCAGGTGTGAGATCCTGTGAGCCCTGGCCTCCCAGTCCAGCCAGGTGACCAAGCTAGCCTCAGTTTCCCAGTCTCATCTCTCTCCTGCCGGGGCTTGTGGGGAAATGTGTGGAGTGGACGGCCCCTCCAGCCTCCGGCCAGGCACACAGCAGGTGCTGAGCACGTGCCAGTTACCTCTCTTCCTGTGACATGACCTGCTTCCCCAGCATTGAGCCTGTCTCCTGAGGTCGGGGGAGCAAGTATCTGTGAGGGGCCAGAATCCCTGGTTTCCACTCCCTAAGGGGCTGGGGGCTGGAACTGCTGGGTCAAAGGGAGAAGGGGCTGGGAGCCTGGACTCCTGGGTCTGAGGGAGGAGGGGCTGGACTGACCCCTGCCATGCCCCTCTGCCCCAGACTGGCGTGCCGTTCCGCCACCCAGCCCCTCCTTGCACTACTCCACGCTGTCCTGCTCTCGGTCCTTCCACAACCTCTCACATCTGCCCCCGTCCTATGAGGCCGCTGTGAAATCTGAACTCAACCGCTACTCCTCCCTCAAGAGACTGGGTGAGTCCCAGGAAGGGGAGGGCGAAGCTGATGGGGTGGGGCCAGGGCCTGGGTTTAGGAGTGTGGACAGTGGCCCAATAGGCCTCTGAAAGTGCTTTTTAAAAATGCATATCCGTGCCCCCCTAAGATCTATTGTATTCATTAGGACTTGTATTTACAATTAACAGAAATACAACTTAAGCCAAAAACAAAAGGCAACTACATTGGCTTGATATGGGAAAGTCTATGAATCATGAGCTTCAGGTATGGCTGGATCCAGGGGTTCAAAAGCTATCTCCAGGATTCTACATCTCTTCTTTATTTACAGACAGATTCTTCTTTAGTGGTAGCAAAGACTGACCTGAGAAATTTCAAGACGCTATTCTGCCAGCAGAAAAGGGTCTTTCCCAATGATTCTAGCATTCCCAGGTCTAGATCCCACTGGTCCAAATTGGGTCACACGCTCATCCCTGGACTAATCACTGTGATTCTGGACATTTCTGGGTCAGTGGCAAGAGCCTTCAAACATTTCATTATTTTTAAAAAAATTTTTTTAACATTTATTCATTTTTGAGAGACAGAGCACAAGCAGGGGAGGCACAGAGAGAGGCAGAGGCACAGACTCCAAAGCGGGCTCCAGGCTCTGAGCTATCAACACAGAGCCCGACATGGGGCCTGAACCCACGACCCATGAGATCATGACCTGAGCCAAAGTCAGACGTTCAACTGACTGAGTCACCCAAGCACCCCACATTTTATTATTTTTTAAGTTTATTTATTTATTTTTGAGAAGGAGAGTGGGGGAGGGGCAGAGAGGGAGAGACAGAATCCCAAGCAGGCTCCGCACTGTTAGCGCAGAGCCCAATGTGGGGCTCAAACCCACAAAGCACGAGATCATGATTCCAGCCGAGATTAAGAGTCAGACGCTTAACTGACTGAGTCACTCAAGCACCCTAAGCCTTCAAACAGTTTAAACTGAGAGCCAGGGGCGCCTGAGTGCCTCACTTGGTTAAGCATCTGACTTCAGCTCAGGTCATGATCTCACGGTTCCTGAGTTCAAGCCCCGAGTCTGGCTTTTGGATCCTCTGTCTCCCTCTCTCTCTCTGGCCCTCCACCACCCCCTCAAAAATAGACATTAAAAAAAAAAAAAAAAGATTTAAACTGAGAGCCACATTAAGAAATGCTTTTTATATCATGACCCCTGAGACACATATAATATGTATAATTTTTAGTTACAGCAAAACTTTGAAACTTGTTACGGATATTTTCAAACATGCCCAGCATTAGAAGACATTGTAAAACGAATGTTCCCATCGCTCAACTCAACAATGAGCGACATTTTGTTAATCTAGACTCCCTTCAGCACACTTTTGGCGGATTATTTTAAAACAAACCCCAGGTACTGCCACTGCATCCATTAATATTTCAATAACACAAACAGAACTGAAATAAAAATTTTAGGAACAGGTTGCTTACCCTTATTCCCCTAGTATACCCATGCCTCTTTTTAAATAACTTTTTTAAATGTTTATTTGTTTTTTTAAAGTAATCTCTACACCCAGTGTGGGGCTCCAATGCACAACCGCGAGACCAAGAGTCGGATGTTTCACTGACTGAGCCAGCCAGGCGTCCCTGTGTGGATGCTTTCTGAAAATTTTCTATTCTAGTTAATTTTAAAATGCCATTCACCCTCTACAAAACTGACTTCATAACCCACGAATAGGTCACATCTCCAAATTTGGGGCGGGGGGCGGGGGGAAGGAAATTCCCCCCACATCTGCTGGCCCACCATCTGTGTCACACAGCTAGCCTGATGGTTTTGGCCGACTAAAATTTGAGACTCACTTGGGCGCCTGGGTGGCTTAGTCGGTTGCGCGCCGACTTCGACTCAGGTCATGATCTCGCGGTCTGTGAGTTCGAGCCCCGCCTGAGGCTCTGTGCTGACAGCTCAGAGCTTGGAGCCTGCTTCAGTTTCTGTGTCTCCCTTTCTGCCCCTCTCCAGCTTGCACTCTGTCTCTCTCTCTCTCTCTTTCAGAAACGAATAAATGTTAAAAAAAAAAAATTTTTTTTTATTTAAATAAGATCCCTCCACCTATGTCACCTATGTCACCCACCTGTGTCCAGGCTAATAATGACCAGGGCATTCTGGTGATCCCTGGGGTCCTCGTGGGTGTGGGATGTACGGAAGCCAGGGGGGCGGGGGCACGTTCTGGACTGGTTGGGGACTTACCTGTATGGCCTTTCCCCCTCTTCCCCCAGCGGAGAAGGATCTGGATGAGGCCTACCTGAAGCGCCGGCACCTGGGGGAGATGCCCCGCGGGACGCTGCCCCTGCACACTCTTCGGCGACCTGGCACGGGGGGCGGCTACCGCATGGATGCCTGGGGCGGCCCCGAGGAGCTGGGCCTGGCGCCCGCGCCCAACCCGCGGCGCGTCATGTCCCAGGAGCACCTGCTGGGCGACGCGGGCCGCGCGCGCTACGAATTCACCCTGCCGCGCGCGCGCCTGGTGTCGCAGGAGCACCTGCTCCTCTCGTCGCCCGAGGCCCTGCGCCAGAGCCGGGAGCACCTGCTGTCGCCCCCGCGCAGCCCCGCGCTGCCCCCCGAGCCCGCCGCCCGCGCGGGTCTGGCCGCGTCCCATTCCAACTTGCTGCTGGGACCCGGGGGGCCCCCCACGCCGCTGCACGGGCTGCCCCCGCCGCCCGGCCTGCACCCGCACCACCACCACGGTCTGCACGGCTCGCCGCAGCCCGCCTGGCTGTCGGACGCCGGCGGGGGAGGGGGCACGCTGGCGCGCAGGCCGCCCTTCCAGCGCCAGGGCACGCTGGAGCAGTTGCAGTTCATCCCCGGCCACCACCTGCCGCAGCACCTGCGCACCGCCAGCAAGAACGAGGTGACCGTCTGAGGCCAGGCCCGGGGGCTTGGGGGCTGCGGCCTCGCGGGGCCCCCATCCCAGCCCGGATCCCTCAACACACTCCAGGGGCCCGGGACCCAGGATCAGCCTGTGGCCAGGGGGCTGCCTCCGAGGACACTGCTTTGGATGAAATCGTCACCGGAGACAAAACCTCCTCTGGGATGTCACGGTAGATAAGATCCCTCCTCCTATGTCGCCGTTTGAGGCAAGGCCTCTTTCCCATGACGTTATCACAGAGGAAGAGCCCTGCCTGTGAGCTCATCACTAGTGAAAATGTCTGTGTTCTGTGATGTCATCACAGGGACAAAACCTCCTCCCCATTAATCCGTCACAGAAGAATAGGCCCGCTCCTGAAGTCAACACTAGCGGCCATGTCTATGTTCCATGAAGTCATCACAGACTTTCTTCCTGGGAGGTCACAGCAGAGGCAATGCCTTACCCTATGACATCATCCCTAGAGACAAAGATTCCTTCCTGTGAATGTCATTGCAGAGACAAGTCTCACCCTTATGATGTCATCTCCGGCACCAAAAGGCCTCTTCTGACATCATCGTCAGGAAAATATTTTCTTCCAGAGAAGATGCCTGTGTCTATGATGTTGTCGCTACAGACAAAGCCATCTTCCTGGGACACATCGCAAGCAAAATGCCTTGCCAACTGTGTCCTCGCCATCCATAGGACTGTCCACGACATTGTCACGGGGACTCTGCCTCCTTCCTGCGATGCCATCTCCAGAGAAGGTGCCTTGCCCTATGACATTATCAGAGGGACCGTGCCTCTTCCCGTGATGTCATCACCAGAGGTGACAACCTGCCCCTGGGGCACTCCAGGATGAGGCCCCTTCTGTGGTATCACCACTGGACTCTGCCTGCTCGGAGATGATGCTGTAAGACACCTGCACTGCTCCTGCCCTATCATGAGAAGGCAGGGCACGCCCAGAATCCATGAGAACCCCCCCAGGGTCACCAGAGAAAGTGCCCTGAGCTGAGACATCTGAGGGATGTTGTTGCTGCGGAGGCAACCCCACCCGGAGAGAATGGTCTGACTGCAGGTTGTTGGCAGCAGGCCCCCGCTGAGGTTCTGTCCCGGGATTGTGATGACATCACCACAGACACTGCCTGCTCTGGAGGGCCATCATTTGTGATGGTGTCACCCGAGTTTCTGCCTTGTCCTGCCATGACTTCACTCGGTCACTCCTGTCCCTGACAGCAAGGACATGCCCTGCAGGACTTCCACCAGACTCTCCCTCTAAAGGGTGCCTGGGCCTCAGACCCCATCCCTGTGCAGTGATGTCACCTCCTGTGTGACTCCTCAAGGAGGCCACTCTAGCCCACCAGCCTCCCAGAGTCGTGGGACTCACAGTGGCCCAAAAGCTGGCCTCGTTTCTTTCTGCCATAACGAGAGACATCATTGCCTCTGTCAACAAACTCCTGGATTTCTGTTGGGGGTGAGGTGGGATGGGGTTGGTTGGGGTGTGCCCACTGTTGATTTGGCTGATGATATCATCGGTGCCATAAGACTTCCACCACTCATGATGGCATTGTACCTGGGGTCAAATGCTAACCATGTCTGATGATGACATCATTTCCCAGGATTCCCTATGACCTACGGTGTCCATCTCCCAGGATCTACCACAACCATTGTATCATCTCCTAGGACCCATCATGACATATTATGTCATTACCTTCCAGAATCCTCAATGGCTGATGGTAGCATCCTCTACCAGGATCCACTAGCACTGATGATGCCACCATTTCCCATAGTCCCTGACAACTGTGGTGTCATCACTTCCTAGGACCCATGAAAGCCAATGCTATCATCACCTCCCAGGATCCACTTCAACCATGATGTCATCACCTCCCAGGATCCATTTCAACCATGGGGTTATCACCTCCTGGGATCCATGAGCGCTAATGGAGTCATCACCCCCCAAGATCCATTTCAACCGTGACGTCATCACCTCCCAGGACCCATGAGAGCTAATGGGGTCATGACCCCCCAGGACCGACTCCCACCATGGTGTCATCACCCCCCAGGACCCATGAGAGCTAATGGGGTCATGACCCCCCAGGACCGACTCCCACCATGGTGTCATCACCCCCCAGGACCCATGAGAGCTAATGGGGTCATGACCCCCCAGGATCCACTCCCACCATGGTGTCATCACCTCCCAGGACCCACCATAACCATAGCATCATCATCTCCTAGGATCCATGACACCCAAATATGTCATCATTTACTAGGATCCACTTCAACCATATGCATCGTCATCTTCCAGGATCCATCATCTTGAGGGCCAAGCACGACAATGGCTGCATTTCAGTTGTGTTCTGGGGTCCCACGGCACCTATAATCGTTCCCGTAAGGGGAACTAGCACAATAACACACCATTTTCCTATTCCCTCAAAAATGGAGTAAGGTGAGGACCCCTCTGATGACATCATCCTTAGTCTGCCCCTTTTTAATGATGTCACTGCCTCTCCCCTGACTTAAGCTGATGCCTGCATCAACCCCGCCACAGACCTGGTCTTGGCCAGACCCCATCACCCCCCTGGTGAGGGCATCCAGGCCCCTCCTGGTAACTCACAGCCCTTCACCCAACCATCTCATCGGTGACAGGGTCAACACAGATACCTTTTATCATCACCAGGGAGTGTGTGTGTGGGGGGGCGCTTTACAGGTCTCAGGTGATATCACTGCCCCTGTTACCTGGACCCCTATCCAAAACAGCACTCCATTGGCTTGGGCCAGACTTGACCCCATGGGCTGGGTGGGCAGCTGTGGCCCCTCTGGGGCCTTCAATCATGTCTTCTGCTGGCCTGATCGTGGAGCAGGCCCATCCTGAGGGCCACAGCCACTGCCAGTGCCATGGTGGGGTGGTGATCTGCATCATCTCAAGACGACAGAGAGGTAGTGTTCTCCCCCTCCCTCCCCCTCACACACCAGGGAGCCTCCAGGGGTTTTGGGGATTCCTCAACACCCAATGCACAATCTGCCCCAATTCCCTTTGTATATAGCCATGTTGCAGGGGGGCGGCCATTCCCCCACTTTTAAAGGGCTACATACCCCCTCCCCAGCCCCCAAGGCAAGGCGAGGGGGCCTCTTCTCCCTTCTCTGGGCCGTCCCTCTCCCTCTTGTCTCCCCCCCTCCCCCCCCCCAAAACTGGCACCTCAGCTCATCCCTTCCCGTCAGGAGCTTGGGGCAGAGAACTGGCCCTCAGCTCCCACCACACCGAGGGAACTGGGGAGCCACCCCCATCTACCTGGGCCCCAGTGCCAGTTTTTTGACTCCATGCTTATGGCTGCTCCTCTGGGTTCCTCCAATCCCTCCTAGGGCCTCGCGGCGCCCAGTGCCCCTCAGGCAGACTGTGACTTCCCAAGAAAGGAGCCAGCTTGGGCACCTGCCCCCCTTGCAGACCCTCTGCTCACCTTCCCCACTGAGCACTCAGCTTTCTCCAGCCCCCAGAATTTGGGGGTTTGGGATCTTTCAGCTTTTGTACTCGCCCCTACACACCTCAACTTGCCCTCTCCTGGCCTGGATTCCAGGAATCTCATTCCCCCTTCCCCGCACTCATTCTGCCACAGGCCGCCTGACCTCGGGGCCTTGACCTCTTATCTCAAATAAGCCATAGTGGGGAGAGGTCTCAAGGGGGTGAGGAAGCAGCCCTGCCCTGCCCGATCACCCTCGATGCTTCCGGAGCCGGGACCTCGCCATCTGAGTCTTCCGCCCCTGATAAATGCGCATGCGCGCACACTCACACATTTCCCCCACCCCCCACTTCTGGTGGAGGGGGCAAGGGGAGGGGTGCAGAGAGAAGCCAAACAATTCTGGACCAGACAGTGCTGGACAGCTTTTTATCCCTGCCCCTCCCGGGCTCTACACCAGACCCCCCTCCCCCCCAGTTCCTTGGTGAGGACAGCGGTGGAGTGGTAACTTGGTATTTTTTGGAATAAACAGATGTTTCCTGAGCCCCAGTCTCAAGGTTTACTGTCGAGAAGAAATGGGTTTCCACCACTGCGTTTGTGTCACTGGCCGAGGCGGGGGTGGGCATCTAAGAGTCCATAGAGGTGGTCAGGGCTGCCCCCCCCCCCCCCCCAGTCTGTCACCAAGAAAGGAGCTGGGTGTGGGAGGGACCGGTACAGCACCTTGAAAAGTCCTCGGTTTCTTCCAAAGAAAGCCTCTTCCCTCTGTGCATTTAAGCATGTGTTTGCACCTCCTTCTACCTGAGGCCTTTGGCTGAGTCTGACGGAAGCGGGGTGCTCCGTGCTGTTGGTTTGCTGGGGCCGCTGAACCGAGCAGCTCACCCAACAGAAATGTGCCACCTCCTGGTTCTGCAGGCTGCAGGTCTGCGAGCAAAGGGTCTCCGTGTTGGTTCCTTCTGAGGCAGAGCAGAACTGGTGCTGTGCCGCTCTCCTAGCTTTTGGTGGCTTGCTGGCAACAGCTGGCACTCTACACACACATCATCTTCCCTCTGTACTTTTCTGTCTCTGGGTACAAACTTCCCCATTTTCTAAGGACAACCAGTTATGTTGGAATAGGGCCCATCCTCAGTGACTTCTAAACCCGATCATCTGTAAAGACCCTACTCCCAAAAGAGGTCACCTTCACTGGTCCTGGAGATTAGGAAGGACTTCAATGTCTCTATTCTGGGGGGAGGGGGAGACACAATTCAAGCCATAACAGGGGGTGTTACATGGCACGGTTCATTCAATTACCAGTTTTTGTGATAACAAGGAAGGATTTTTCCCCCAGTGCATTAAAATATTTGCATAATGAGGACAAGAGCTGACAGTAAGCCACACTGGGGAGAGTAGGTGCCTGCAAGGCTTTATGAACTTTAGGACACCTGTCCCCTAGGGGCACCAAAGTGTTTGTTCATGAATCGTAGACTTCCATCTTACATTGAAGGGCTCATTTGCACATGCCTCTGGGGGTGGATTGTGTGTGCAGTTCATTCCAGTATTGATTTTATCTCAAAGATAACCCCTTCCTGGGAAGCCTAATTTCATCTCGAAGATAACACACTTCCTGGGGAGTGTGTGACACTTGATCTCGGGGTTGTGAGTTTGAGCCCCATGTTGGGTGCAGAGATTACTTAAAAATAAAATCCTTTATTAAAAAGGAAAAGAAAATCCCTCCCTCTCTGGTGCATTTGTTTCCCAAATTTTAACATTTATTTATTTTTTGAGAGAGTGTAAGCGAGGGAGGGGCAGACAGAGAGGGAGACACAGAATCCGAAGCAGGCTCCAGGCTCTGAGATGTCAGCACAGAGCCTGACATGGGGCCCAAACTCACAAACCAGGAGATCATGACCTGAGCCAAAGTCAGACACTTAAACAACTGAGCCACCCAGGAGCCCGTTTCCCAAATTTTAGATTTTACTTGATTAGTCAGGGTTCTCCAGAAAACTGGAGCCAATAAGACTGTGTGTGTGTGTGTGTATTCATTTTAAGGAACTGCTTCCTGTGATTGTGGGGTTGGCAAATCCAAAGTCTGTGAGGCAGGTCAAAGGCTGGAAATTCAGGCAGGCTTTCCATGTTACAGCCTTGACACAAAATTCTTCTTCTCTGAGATACTTTATCTTTGGTCTTATGGCCTTCAACTGATTGAGTGAGGCCCACCCATGTGATCTTGAAGTCAACGGATAGTAGACATTAATCACATCTACAAAATACCTCACAGCAACATCTGGACTGGGGTTTGACCCAGCAAATGGGAATGGTAGGCTGGCAAAGTGGACATGAAATCTAACCATCGCACTGTCCTTGTGGGGAAGTGGTCACTCCTAGCTTGCTGGAGGGACAGTGTGATCTGCTTTGGAGAAAGCCTCATCCCCTTCCGTGTGGTCAACTGTTCAGCACTGGCCAGAGCTCACCTAGTCAGGTTTATTTGTTTGGCTGTAGATTAGTGGGGCAGGAGGGACGCGTGCAGTGCACTCGAATCTTGGTGTTATGCTCCCTCGTTAAATGTGTCACCTGGTGAGCACAAGGGTTGTCTGCATATTCTTAGAAACCACCTCTTCTCATTGGCGTCTTTGTCTGCAGATAACTGGAGGGGGTGGGGGAGAGGTGACCATGCAGCGCATCCAAGTATGGGTTCCCTGAGCACGCGACAATTCTCCCCGTAGGGACACAGAAGGACAGTACTCCCCTGTCCCCTTGAGATCAGATGTTCCCACGTGATATGCTTGAAGTAGGAACAGAGGTAGGTAGAAGCTTCCGAGAGCCCATGTGCAGACAGATCCCCACACTCTTCCTTTCCCCACTGGCAATGTTTCAGGTGATGCCTACTCTGTGGGCCTGCATCCAAGACACATCAGCCAGGGCCCCAAATAGCGACTTCAGCCAAGCCTCGATGGACATGCAGTGTGAGTGGGAAATAAACCCTGTTCCTTTAACAATGGGGGTTTGGGGGCTACTTGTTACTGCAGCACAGTGTAGTCCATTCTGGCTGTTACAGGTTGCCTGTGGGGGGGGGGGGGGAGGATGGGTGCCTAGAGGCTTTTCGACATATCCTCTTTTGTGCTTCTGAATTTTTGTGTCAGTGGGGAGCCCGACGCAGGGCTCGAACTCACAAACTGTGAGATCATGACCGGAGCTGAAATCGAGTTGGACGCTCGACCGACGGAGCCAGCCAGGCGCCCCTAAAATCAAATATAAATTTAAATGTAAACGGTGCCAGCTTTGACTGGCATTCCCCTCGCTGAGCGTGTGCCCAGGAGGGACTGCAAGATGGGAGGTCCCAGTCTCACTCCTCGGCCCTGCAGAGTGACCACACTGAGTTGCAAGGCCAGGGCTTAAAGGCACGTACTTTTCATTGGACACGGCCTCCATGTGCCAGTCCAGTCGCCTTCTTCACTTGTGTTCCACCCAGAAAAGAACAATCTGATCGACACACACCGTGCTTTGGATGGGCAAGTCATGGCTATGGTCTGACGTGAGCATTTCTGCCTTCGTAGCCTAACACTTGCTCAGTCTGCAACTCCGCTGTGTCAATAAATACAGCTCCCACGAGACTATTCTTAACCCGTTGACAGGGAGGGCCTGCGAGCTCCTGAAATCTACACCAGATGCCGTGTCCATGTGCCTTCCCCTCTGCCGCCATTAACTTCGGGTTTTGAAATAATTTCAAACTTGCTCAACAGCTACCAGAATAAGTCAGAGAACACCTGTACACACTTCGCCAATTCACCAGTTGTTAACGTTGCAACACACTGCTTCGGGATTCTCTTTCCATATAAACACCTTTTTTTTCTTCTCCAGAGGTGCGTGAGGGTGAGTTGCGCACGTCATACCCTTTTGTCGCGAAGGGGCATTTCTGGAGAACAAGGACGTTCTCTTCCACATCCACAGCACAGGGACCGAAACCAAGCACTTCACGCTGATGAAGCCCATGTTCCGGTTTCACCGACTGTCCCAACCCTGCTTTGGAGCAGTTTCTTTGCAGTCCCTGCTGTCTGGGGACGAGCTATTACATGTGATTGTCTCTTGAGGCTCCTCTAGTTTGATCAGTCCCTCTGTCTTTTTCACGCCATTGATGCTTTTCAGGAGTCCAGGATGGCTCTTTTGCAGGATGTCCCTGCACCCGGTCCGAGGTCTCCTCATGAATAGGTCCAGGCTGTGCACGTCCGGCAGGAGATTCAGCGGTGACACCGACCTCTTGGCACATCACCATGGGGACAGCCTGTGCTGGCCACCAGCTGGGACTGCTGCTGTTAGCTTGGACCACTTGGCCGGGGCACCGAGGAGGGGCTGTTTCCCCCTCGGTAAACAGGAAGTACCCTGCCTGAGGGCCCTCGGACTTGTTCCCCCTCAAACTTGTACCTGCTGCTTCAAGCCTCCCTGGGTGATTCTCTTGCCTAGAATCTGGGTGATTCTTACTGTGGTGTCTGCCGAATGATATTTTCTAATTTCACCCTTCCTCTGGCATTTGTTACTTAGCATTTGCACACGATCATTCCAGGGGAACAGGATTCAGTACCCCCGTCAGACTCTGTGAGACACCACTGAGTCCAACAACAAATTCACCAGGACTCTCAATGGCACCTGGAAGTGACAGACTCCCGTCCCTACCCACACAGCGTTTGGGTCCTTCCCCTTTTCCATTACTGTAAACAATGCTTGGAGGAACATCTTTCGCAAACCGCTTGGTGCGTTCGCTTCTCGCTTCCTAGGATGAGCCCCCAGGAGACGAATGTCTGAGTTGCACGGTGGTGTGTTTTACACATTTGCTACTCAAATGCCACGCTGCAGCCTCAGAAGTCCCGCCGGGTCCGTGGATGTGCGAACATCTCTCTGCCTCCGTCCTCACCGGCACTGATCATTACCCTGCTTGGTCTGGGTGTGCAGCAGAGGTACTGGTTTTACAGCCAGTAAAGGAAGGCCCTGGTGCACGAAAGTGTGTTTTCAGCCAACGTGATGTCTGCACTGCTTTCTAGGGTTTCTGGTGCCTGGAATGGCCGGCGGAAGAAGCGGGTCATTACCAGCGTGTCCATTGCCTGATCCATTTCGGGGCATCCTTCCAATCAGTGAAGGTCCCTCCCACCCAGGAGAGCTCGAAGTCCTGCTCTTGGGACACAAGGGCACGCGGTGTTGTTAACCACCTACTGAGTCAACCGCAGACGGCCAAGTGCTCAGAGGTTTGAAGCCCCCCAGGGGCAGAGGACCTGCTGACCACCACAGACGGTGGCCTCAGAAATGAAGCTGGGGGTATTTACACATGGAAAATGCTCAGCCACACCGGGAGGAAAGGAGACAGGGCTGAAGGGGAAAGCACCGTGGTCTGCCCGCGATGGATCATGCATTTTGAAGATCGCCGATATCCAGGCTCATTCCTGAATCAGGACATCGACGTCGGCTGCACCCCTGCCCGGAACGGCTTTCTCCACATTTCCACAAAACTTGCTCCCTCACCGCCATTAAGCCTGTACTCAAATGCCTCCTTCTCAAGAAAGTCCACCGTGGCCACCCTGCCTAAAATGCCCTCCCACGGCATTCCCAATACTCCTTACCCTGCTCTGATTTCTCAGTAATTAGTACCATTTCACACCATCAACCTTCCTTACGTACTAGCCCGAGACTTTCCCAGTTTTAGCACCGAAAGTCCTGTGTCTTGCGCAAACCAGGACAGCTGAGCACCTGGGTTTTGTGCTTGGTGTTTACTACCTATCTCCCCCTACAACGAAAGCCCCGGGAAGGCAGGGTTTTGTCTCCTGTCCTGCTCTTGGATCTGTCCCAAGCACGTAGAACAGCGCTTGCAAACGGATGGTGCTTACGAAAGAAAAAGAAAAAAGAAACATCACTTGTTAGGGAGCCTGGGTGGCTCAGACACTCGAGCGTCCGACTTCGGCTCAGGTCATGATCTCACGGTTTGTGAGTTCAAGCCCCATGACGGACTCTGTGCTGACAGCTCAGAGCCTGGAGCCTGCTTCAGATTCTGTCTGTCTGTCTCTCTCTCTCTCTCAATGCCCCTCCTCCACTCGCTTGCGCTCACACGCTCTCTCAAAAATAAATAAACGTTAAAAACAACAACAACAACAGTAAAACACTTGTTAAACAGGTCAGGTCCTGATGGTGGTGAGGATCCAAACAAGGGCCACTTCTAGGCGCTTCTCCCTCAGGAAAGCTCAGGACAGTGCCCAAAGGTAAATGCTCACGTGTGCTCCCTGCAGCTTGTAGCCAAGGACTGGACCTGGAGTAAACGCTCACGGGTCGGAGAGTGCTAGAAAGTGTGGGCGCTCTTCCCGAGGAGCAGGGCACACCCACCCCCCCCAGGGCAGGTGTGTGTGGACGTGTGCACACAGATGTGAGCACAGCCGCTCCAGGACCCCCGGGGTGCTCACAGGGGTAGCCGAGGGGGTGTGCGTGAGTGGGGGGGAGGACAAGAGCTGCACCTCCCGTCTTTCCTTCCTGCACCTCAGTAGCCATGCGAGTTCCCCCCCAGAACCTACTTCTCTCATCATGTAATACAAACAAACAGGAGAAATGAAAATCGATTTGTGAGGCTAGAATTCAGGCTGAAGGGACAACCTGGGTTTCAATGCAGAAGACGTTTCTGGGCCGGGGTGCCTGGGTGGCTCACTCGGTTTGAGCTTCCGACTTTGGCTCAGGTCATGATCTCGGGGCTTGTGAGTTCGAGCCCTGCATGGGGCTCTCTGCTGTCAGCACAGAGTTAGCTTCGGATCCTCTGTCCCCCTCTCCCTGCCCCTCCCCCGTGCTCTGTCTCTCTCAAAAATAAAACAAACAAACAAAAAAAAAAGAGTAAGCTTCCGGGTCACCAGTATTTAGCAAAGGGAAGGCACCCTATGCCCACCCTTCCCCACCTCTCCCAAACTGACTCAGGGCCATCACTAGGCCACCTCCCGACTAATTCTCCAATCTGTCCTCTTCTCTCCAACTGCCAAGGCCACCGCTTTAGCTTCTTTCCCTGAGCATGAGGCATCTGAGTTTTCTCCGTCTTGGAGCATGTGCAGGAATTTCATTCTTTCTGTGGCCATAGAACAGCCCATTGTATGGGAGGCACCACAGCTGGTGTGGCCATTCCTCAGCTGATGAACTTCTGGGTTTTTCCACCTTTTGGTCATCGTGAATAATGCCGTTGGCAACACCTAAGTGTGACTTTTTGCGCAAACGTCTGTTTTCAATTATCTGGAGTAATAATCAGAACCATGGGTTCACACGGTAGCTGTATTTACATCTGAGGGATTGCCAGAATGTTTTCCAAACCAGTGGTACCATTTATCATTCCCACCAGCCATGTGTGAGAGTTCTGATCTCTTGGGGCACCTGGGTGGCTTGGTTAGTTAAGTGTCTGACTCTTTTTAAATTTTTTTTTAATGGTTACTTATTTTTGAAAGAGAGACAGAGCGTGAGCAGGGGAGGGGCAGACAGAGAGGGAGTCACAGAATCCACGACAGGCTCCAGGCTCCGAACTGTCAGCACAGAGCCTAACATGGGGCTCGAACCCACGAACCGTGAGATCATGACCTCAGTAGGACACTTAACCAACTGAGCCACTCAGGCATCCTGAGGGTCCAACTCTTGACCTCAACTCAGGTCGTGATCTCACAGTTCAAGGGATCAAGCCCCACGCTGGGCTCTGTGCTGACAGTGCATGGAGTCTGCTTGGGATTCTCTCTCTCCCTCTCTGCCCTCCCCTGTTTGTACTCTCTCTTTCTCTCAAGATTAATAAACATTAAAAAAAAAAAAAAAAAAAAAAAGAGTTCCAATTTGTCCACACCCTCTCCAACACTTGCTATAGGCTGACTTTTTTTATAACTGCCACCCTGGTGGTGTAAATTGGGATCCCACTGTGGTTTTAGGTGGCATTTCCCACATGGCTAATGCTGTTGAGCATTTTTGTCACATGCTTACTGGCCACTTACAGATCATTTCCCTGCCACCACAGTCCCTTCTCAGGATCTGCAACGGTCTCCTCCCTGGCAGGGAGGCAGGGCTGTTCATTCTTTTCTCCACCCAGCAGTCAAGTAACCTGCAAACACCCGAGTCAGACCACAGCACTGCTCTGCTCAAAACCCTGCAGTGGCTCCCTACTACCTCAGAGAAAGGGGCAGAGTTCTAACCATGGCTTGGAAGGCCCTGCATGAGACCTCCCACCCCAACCTCATCTCCCCCCCGCACTCCTCCCTACCTTCCAGCCACACTGGCCTCCATGCAGTTCCTCAGATGTTCCAGCTGTTCCCGCTGCTGCCTGGAATGCTCTTCTCTGATAAGCCTATAGCTCACTTCTCGCCTTCCTTCCGACCCGGGTTCAAATGACACCTGCTTGCCGAGGCCTACCCTGGCCACCTAGCTTAACATTCGCAGGACCTAGTGCCCCGAGCCCCTTCCTGTGCTTCTTTCTTTGTCCACGGTTCTTGTTCCTTCTACATACTCCAAGTCTTACGAATTTATTGGACTGTTTTATGTCTGCCCTGGCCCACTACAGCAAACCCCACTTGGGCAAAGATCTTTGTCTGTTTCCTGAGGTACCCTAAGCACCCAGAATGGTCCCCGGCACACACTAGGTGCTCAGCAAACACCTGCTGAGTGAATGAACACCCCTGACTTGTCAGGCATCCTGCTGGGGGCTGAGGACCGAGTCCCTGATCTCCTGGAGCTCACCTAATCAGCGGTGACAGCAATAAACACGTCCTAAGTGATCAAGAAATGACAAATTTCGACAGACCGGGATCAAAGAGGGTGGAGTATGCCAGCAAGCAAGGCAGTGGAAAGTTCTCCAGGTACAAGGGACCCACGCCCAAGTGTTCTCAGGTCAGACAGCTTGGCAGATACCAGGGACCAACAGAAAGGCAGCCCAGGGGGCTTTGGGGAGTGTGCTGTTGGAAGCTTGGGGTCTAGTCAAAATGTAGCGGGGCAGAAGGGTCCTGCGAAGTTTCCAGCAGGGACAGTGCCTGTTGGGATTGGGATTCCAGGGGATGGTAAACAAGGACCTACCCAAGGGCCACTCGGGCCACTACCTGTTCTTGTAAACAAAGCCTAAGCGGAACACGGCCACCCCTTCCTCTTCATGTTGGCGAGGCCACTAAAGCAGGGCTGAGCAGTGGGTTGAGACAGAGACCCACGGTCCACAAAGCTGAAAGCCTTTTCTGAAAAGGTCTGCTGACCTCAATTTCAAGATGACCGTTCAGGGGGTAGGCGACCCCTCCCTCTCCCCCACAGCAGGTCCTGTTGACTTTCACGGAACCCCAACCCCTCGACCCACCCCGACTGCCACAAACCTGCTCAGCACGGTCTTCATCCCCACCTCCATGGCTGCCAGCACCTCCTCCTCGGCCTCTCTGTTCTCGACTGGAAGTCAGACGGAGTCGCGCTCGGCTCAGAGCCTCCCGCGGCTCCTCCTTGATAGAAGGAAAGAACACAGCGTTCTGCTCACTGCGGCCTGGACCCGAGACCTGCCTCTTCCCTTTCTCTAAAGGTTCCCCCCACCCCATCACTCCCTGTCTCCCCCGCCCTCCCAGCGCAGGCCCTGATATTCCCTCCTCCGGTCTTTATCACACTCCCACAGCACGTTATATATTTGCTTGCCTGCCTGGCACCCCCAGGAGAGCGTCAGCCCCACGCCGCCAGGGGTTTTGCCCCTTGCTACCCTCCGCCTATTCCAAAAGCTTCGTGCGTGCACATCGTGCTTCCACCCGACAGGGTTGCCGCCTGCAATGGAACGAGGGCAGTGCCTGGCGCACAGCTCGCAGGGGTTGCATCGTGACCGTCACTATCAGCACGGTTGTGTCTTTTGGATGCATCCTTGCGGCAGGGCCGGGCTTGACTACCATACCACCTCGACCTTGTCTCTGCTTGGGGGGGTGGGGGGAACCTGGGCGAGGCCCCTGCTTCTTCCCTCAGTGTCCTTGAGCGCCCCTCGGGTCAGAGTCCCCTGCAACCGGCTGGCTGGTACTGAGGACCAGGTGGGGCTCGCCAGTACGCGGCGGATCCTCCGTGGGTGCTTACGGAGCACAACAGTGGGGTCCCTGCTGCTGGAGCTCGGGCCGCATGCACGAGGGAGGCGGCTCAGGGGTCTTCCCGGGACACGTGGCGGGCAGGGATGGGAGGCCGAGGCCGGTGCCCGGGACACGGCGAGGACAAGGGGACACCATTCCCCGGCGCGGGGCTGCAGGGTGGCGAGGCCCGTCGGGGACACGGGGACACCGCCGCGGGGCTACAGGGTGGAGACCCGAGGACCACTGGCGGGCAGCGCCAGGCCCCGACCTCCTTCCGGCACATCCCGAGGGAGCCCGGCGCCCGCTTCCCGCGTGGGGAAACAGAAACCCGACGTCGTGATTGCCACCTGGCCAGAGTCACAGGCCACAGACGGCCAAGCCCTCAAGGCCGTGCAACCTGCTTCTGCCCCGCCCGCGACACACGACACGGGTCACGGGGCAGTGCCCGCACAAAATGGCGCCTCGTAGAAAAATGCAGCCGACTCCCAGCGCCCATCCCCACCGCGGGCTGAGGAGCGGGCGCGGACGGCCGCGCACACCTAATTTGCATATACAAAACAGACGAACTTCGTTGGCTACGAACGGCTTGGCCCGACCTAGACAAGGTTCCCATTGGTTACTCTCCACTCCTTCCCGCCCCCCTGGCACCGCCTTCTCCATCTAGGACTGGCGCTTACGAGCCCCGTGACGCCATTCCACCATTACGTGTCCCCATTGGCCAGGGAGCCTTCCGTCATCCGTTTAAACCCCCCGAGTCCCGCCCTCCCATGCCCCTCCCCGGCTCCGCGGCCGACCGTTACTCGCGTGCGCGATTTCCTGGGCGTCAGGGCACGCGCGCGTACGCCGGGCGGAGGAGGCGTCTCATTCAAACGGCCCAATCAGCGGTCGCGTTGCCTCTCGCTTCCTCTCCTTCTCTATTCTCCCGCCTCAGAGCCCCCATTCTCCGGGGACCCCATTACGACCCCCGTGCGTCCCCATTGGCCGACCTGCCGCGCGTCCCCCTCCCCAACTTCTCCTGCTTCTGCCCGCAGCTTGCGGGAAGGGAGCGAGCGCCCCGAACGCCGAGGACCTTGCGCGGTGACGTCACGGGTCGAGGCGCGGCGCTCCGGGGCCGCGGGGGGGGTGTGGCCTACGGACGGCTACAAAAGGGCGGCGGTGCGCGCGCGACCGGCTCAGTGCGGCTGGGCGCTCGGGGCAGGAGGAGTTCTAGGCGCTCAGCGCGGCGGGCGTCGGAGGCAGCGGGGAGTGGAGCGGAGCTGCCGGGGCCTCCCTAGGGCCGCAGCGGCAGCAGTTGGGCCCCCCGCCCCAGCCGGCGGCCCGCAGAGCGCAGGAAGGGGGCCGGGGGGACCCGCCCCCGGCCGGCCACAGTCATGGTGAGCGCGGAGGCCAGGCCCGGGAGGGGCGGTCAGGGGCCCCCCTGGAGGAGGAGGCGGGGTCTCAGGAGCCTCTCGCGGACTCACTGGGGTATCGGGGGGCCCGCCTGGGGTCCCGGGCCTGGGATGGGCCCGCGGGCCCTCCTGGAGGCGGGGCAGGAGCGGAACCTGGGCGGCCCGCAGGTTCCCCAGAGGGGAAGGCCCGGCTGAGTCCCGGAGAGGGCTCTGGGGCTTTGTGGCTCGCCCGTGGGTGTTCCGGGAGCAAGGACGCTCCGCCTCCATCTCCAGGCCCGAGCTGGGGTTTCGAAGATGGTTTCACCAAGGTTAGGTAGGGAGGGGGACCAGGGTAGGCCTCGGGCGTACCCCGAAACACTGGGGACCATGCCTGACTGTGAGCAAGACTTGGGGGCCTCTGGAGAAGGCAGAACCATCCACAAGCCCCTTGGAAGGCCCGTCCCCATTTCTAGTGGGAGGTCAGCTTTGGACGGCCATCTGGAGCATGCTGGGTGGGGGACCTGGGGACTGCGGGATCAACACCAGGGTGGCCACTGCATCCTTAGATCCAGGAAGCCCCGGCTCCGCCAGCTACCCACCCCTTCTCTTCTGTGTCCAGAACTCCAATGTGGAGAACCTGCCCCCCCACATCATTCGCCTGGTGTATAAGGAGGTGACCACGCTGACTGCTGACCCGCCTGATGGCATCAAGGTGTTCCCCAACGAGGAAGACCTCACTGACCTGCAGGTCACCATCGAGGGCCCTGGTGAGTGTGGGCAGGAGGAGTGTGCTTGTGGGTTCCTCTTGAGTACGAGAAAGGGTCGGAAAGAAAGACCGTTTCCACGTGATTTCACTTATACGTGGCATCTAGAAAACAAACAAACCGAAAAAGCAGAACTAGAACAATAGGAAGCTCCAGTTACAAGTTGGACTGTGCCGGGTGCTGGGGACGCAGTGGTGGACCAGGGAGCCCTCTGACTTGGCGCTCACGGCTTGCAGGGCCGGACACCACAACCACTGACCGTGTACATGTTTCCTGCAAGGTGGTGAGAGCATCTAACGGGGGCTGTAGCAGGCTTGTCAGGTAGGGGTTCTCTGGGGCCTGGAGGGTGGGCCGGATGACCGCAGACTCCTTGCTGTCATGTCCGGGACCCACGGGACAGAGCAGGGAACTAGCCGGACACGGTGTTGCAAGAGGGAACAGTAATAACCAGGTGATTATGTGTGATCGTTTAACCGTGCAGTGAATTAGTGTGCTGCTTCTACACAGTGACACAAGAGGTTGCGAGAGCGCGTGGTGAAAGACTTGGCCGCGCATGGGACAGTGGGGAGGGCGTCAGGGAAGACTTCTGGGTTATTATCACGCAGTGCTCGATGGTGATAGGCCGGGTTCCAAGGCAGGCGCCGTGGGTACTTTGTAGGGGCAGAGAAGAGACTGATGGAGCTTTCAGGGAGCAGAAGAGTCTGTAAGGAGTTGGGAAAGGAAGCCATTGGTGGGTTCAAAGATGTGATGGCTGCAGTGTTCCTTTGACAGGGAGGGGGCAGGGCGGTCAGGAAACTATTAACCGCTGGCTTCGGGAAAGAGGTGACCGTAGAGGCGGGGTCAGGTGCAGGAGGGCGCCTAGACGTCAGTCGCCAGGCTGCCACTGAGGGATGTGGGGATTGGGGTACGAGGAACAACAGTGGGCACAGAACCGCTCCCTCGTGTGTGTGTGTGTGTGTGTGTGTGTGTGTGTGTGTGTGTGTGTCATGAGCAAGTGGGTGGACGAGAACCTTTCACTGAGGCAGGCTGGCGGGCAGACCTGGAGTTGACAACAGTCCCATCATTTGCCTGCGGGCCTTCAAAGAAGATCTTCCTGCTTCCTAGAAGATCTGTGGGTGGGAGCGTCTGCCCTCGGGAAGGAGAGAGGAGGCGTCCGGGGGTGGCTACCAGCACCAGGTCAGGGCCATCACCCTGAGGCAGGGAGCTGAGCCTCGCTCCACTCTCACGAAAGCCTCGGTCTTGTGGGGGGTAGGGGGGGTGGCGGCAGGGCACTGGGCTCACAGCCAGACTGGAGACTGGGCGTCCTGACCCGGCCCCCTCCTGCACTCCAGAGGGGACCCCTTACGCCGGAGGCCTGTTCCGCATGAAGCTCCTGCTGGGGAAGGACTTTCCCGCCTCCCCGCCCAAGGGCTACTTCCTGACCAAGATTTTCCACCCCAACGTGGGCGCCAACGGTGAGATCTGCGTCAACGTGCTCAAAAGGGACTGGACAGCGGAGCTGGGCATCCGGCATGTGCTGCTGGTGAGTTCTTGGCGGGGGGCTCCCCCCTCCTGGACATCCCAGTGGCGCCTGGGCTGTGGTGCATTCTTTCTTTTTTAAAATAAACTCTGAAGTTGTTAGGGGCTTCTGTGTAAAAGTCCAAGTTTCCAGATGGAAAATTCTGGAAGGCTTGGCAGTGCTTGATCCACTGAGCGTGGTTGTACAGGTTGTGCCGTGCCTGGTGTACCTTTGCTGTGTGTGGAACGCGCAAGGGGTTTGTGTAATGGGACACTTTCCTGATGGAGCAAGTCAGGCATCGGGCGGGGGCGGGGGGGGGGGGGTTGGTTTCAAGTTATAATTTACAGTATGAAATTCCTGGACCATACAGTTCATTGGTTACGCGGGAGTCACAGAATTTGTACAGCCGTCACTGCCGTAGCTCAAACTTGTCGTTTCCACCAGGAGCAACTCTGCTCCACCAGGGACGGTGTGTGGTAGGGGACTCGTACTTGTCGCATCGAGTGGGAAGCCCAGGCGCTCGTGCTGCTCTGCGGCCTCACAGAGGGTGATTCGGACTCTGTGTCCACTGAGCCCAGGTGGAGACACCCATCTCCACGGCCACTAAGGCATTTAGGTCACATGCTGCCTCCTCACCCCACTCAAGGCTTACAAAAGGTTTCTGAGGGGCACCTGGCTGGCTCAGTCGGTAGGATTGTGACTCTTAACCTTGGGGTCGTGAGTTCCAGCCCCATGTTGGGCATGGGGGCTACTTCAGAAAACACATTTTTTTGAAAATGGAATTGCTCTGGAGCCCTGGGGCAGATGGTGGGGTGGGGACGCGGAGTTTCCTGCTGGGCACTTGGGGAGGATGGAGCTCCAAGGTAATCGTACTTTGTCCTCCTCTCCCGGTCGTGTCTGCAGCGGCTGCCAGGGACTCTGGAGGTGAGCTCACAGAGTGACTCTGTGTCCCCGATGATCCCTAGGAGCCTTGGGTCTGGCCCCAGCCGTGAGGGAGCGCCTGAGGGGCCTGTGGGTGTGGGGCCAGAGCTTAGAATTGGGTGTGGTCCTGGGTCCCTGCTCAGCATCATTGGTGTTTGCCGGGCCATGTGCCTTGCCTGTCACAGCAGCCAGGGGACCACCTGTTCTTGTCCTTGTTTACAGGCCAGAAGGGTCGTGTCCCCCGCTTGAGGCACAGTTAGGGCCCTGCAGGCTCCCTTTCATAGTGGCCAAAAGGGGGGTTGGGACAGACCCCACTGTGGCTGGTCTCGCTCCACCCCTTCACGGAGCCCGTGCACGTCTGGCTTCGGTTTACCCCCCACTTAAAGGGGTGTGGGGATCGGCTCCCTTCCTACACTTCCCTCTGGATGTTCCTCACGGGCCAGGTCCCTTTATTTACACCCTGATGCCTTTCTCGGTCCGGCCCGCCCACCGGAGTCTGGCTCTTCCTTGGTACCTCTGGTGACAGCCCTGGGTTTTTATGTGTCCTGTTTATGTTGAGAGATGAACAGCCCTGGAGTCCCAGCAGGCCCAGGTGTGAGTTCCTAAGTTGTCTCCCTTGCTTCCTGAGTGACCTCGGGCAAGTCCCTTCCCTCTCCAGTCCGGGCCTCGATCACAGGGGACACAGGTGTGAGCTGGGCCAGCGTCTTGTTGGGGGACAGCATCGGGAACAGGGAGCAGCCGGTGTGGAGGCCACGAGGCCCAGCCCCCTGACCTTGGTCCTCTGCCCGCAGACCATCAAGTGCCTGCTGATCCACCCTAACCCCGAGTCTGCCCTCAACGAGGAGGCTGGCCGCCTGCTCCTGGAGAACTACGAGGAGTACGCCGCCCGAGCCCGCCTGCTCACGGAGATCCACGGGGGCGCCAGCGGGCCCAGCAGCGCAGAGGCCGGCCGGGCCCCGGGTGCGGGCGCAGCCCCCTCTGCTGACCCCCTGGCTCCCGGGGGTCCTGGAGGAGCCGATGGCCCCATGGCCAAGAAGCACGCGGGTGAGCGGGACAAGAAGCTGGCAGCCAAGAAAAAGACGGACAAGAAGCGGGCGCTGCGGCGGCTGTAGTGGCTCTTCTCCAGCCCTCCCCACCTCCCCCTTCCCGACACTGACCCCCAACTCTGTCTCTAAGTTATTTAAATTATGGCTGGGGTGGGGGAGGGTGTGGGGGCACCGGGACCTGGATTTGTTTTTCTAAATAAAGTTGGAAAAGCAGCTGCTGTGCCTCACAGACACCCCAGGACCACGGCCTCAGCCACACGGGTCCCCCTGTTAAGTCCCCATGTAGGGCTGCAGCTCGCTCATCCTGTGGCAGTGGGGGAGGACCCCGATTTCCTGTCTAAAGGGGGGGGGCCGGGCCTGTTCTTGATAGTTGTTGTCTTCGTTCCTGAGGTAGGTGTGCGGCAGTGTCCCTTTCTTCCCGAGACAGTCAGGTGACAGGTGGGGGGGAAGCTGCTGGCTTCTCCACACCTGATTCAGCTCAGGGCAACAAAGCCTGTTCCCCAAATCCTAGGCCTAAAACGATGCCCATCCACCTGTCTCCGTTGGTCTGCAGCCCGGGTGCGGTGAGCTGGCCACTGTCCTCTGGTTTCACAGTTGAAGGCCTCTGCCCCGTCCACGTTCCTATCTCCAGTCTCCAGTCCCGGCAAGGGATCCCTCCTGGTGGGTTTTAGCTATCCTCAGGCTTGTAGGACCCGGTCACCCAGAGGCTGTCCTCAGCTCTTGGAAGCTCAAGTGCCCCACCTAAGGGCCAGGTCCTTCTGAAGGGCTCAGCTGATGGGCAGAAGCCTCCCAGGTGCTCCTGCTTAATTCCAGGTGACTGTGACCTAATCCTAGAAACCAGTCTGTCAAATTGACAGATTCTGCCCCACCACTCCAGGGGAGGGGGGTGGTGCAGGAGGACCTGGGGCAGGTTAGCCTCCTGTACACAGGCAGCTTTTACTGGCCTGGCCCTCTGGACTGCAGGCTGGTGGTCCTGGTCTCAGACTGATGGGGGGTGGGGCAGAGGTAAAGGCTGTAAAGCCCGAGTGGTGGGAGGGTGGGAGGGACCTCGAAGGCAGAGGCCCGGCAGCCAGCTGGCTTCAAATTGGCTTATTGTCCATTAACAAAATTTGTGGTCCCCTGTCAAAAAATGATCATGAAAAGAGAAAGGGAAACATGTCTACATAAAGACTTGTACATGAACTTTCAGAGTTGCTCCCTTTCTGATGGACAAAAAGTGGAAATAATCCAAAGGTTTAACAGATGGACTAAAATTGTGAGTTCATAGAATGGAATACTACTCAGCAAAATACTGATACAAAAACCAGCTTAGATGAATCACAAAAATATTCTCTGCTAAGTGAAGCCCTATACATAAGTGTACAAAATATCTGGTTCCACTTACGGATGAAATTCTAGAACTGGCAATATTGGTCACTAGTGGCTGAGAACAGGTCACTGGCTATCTGCAATCAAGGAAAACATGTACAGGGGCAGGGGCAACCTTCTGGAGTGATGAGTATATCCCAGATCTTGATCATATCGGTGGTCACACAGGTGCATAAATTTGTCAAAACTTCAACTAAAAATGGGTGTATTTTTATGTAAACTGTATCAACGAAGCTTATTTAATTAAGCCAATAACTTCATTTATCTAGAGTAGAAGATAAGTCAGTGGGGCAGAAGATTTTGCAAGACATATAACCAAAAAGTACTAATTCAAAGAATGTATAAAGAGCCCCTCCAAATCAATAAGAAAAAACACAAAAGAGAAACTGGTGAAAGCACGTCACAAAAGAGGAAATCCAAAAGCTACTCCTCGCTCGTAGTTGAGAAAATGCAGTGTAAGCCAACAGTGATACCGCTCCACTCCCACGGAACTAATAACGGTCGTTCGTGTCTAACAATACCAAGGTTGTAGAGCCACAGACCCCGTCGTGTGGCCCTGGTGGGAGCAGCAAATGCTAAAACGCACGCGGAAACGTCGAAAGCACGCGTACCTTGTTACTCGGCATTCTTACACACACAGCAGGCTTTAAACAACATCTGTCCTCATTACACGCACTGTAAACACGGTTGTAGGTTCAAGAAACAATACCATAGGACCAAAAATGAACTACCACTGCTCCCAGCAGCAGGGAAAAATCACAAACGTCATGATCAGCCAGACCAGCAAGTCATAAAAGATTCCCACAATTCGAATGCCTTCGTGCACAATTCCAAAGCAGGCAAAAATAAGTTGTACTGCTGAACATACATACGTAGGTTGTAAAACTGTAAAAGATTGTCTGCGTAAAGTTGGGCATTCTGGTTACCTTAAACTGGCAAGAAACCCAGGTGGACTTCTGGGGAGCAGGTAGTCCTGTTTCTTTACTTGGGTGTTGATTATGTGGATGCTTGCTTTATAATTCTTTTCTATATATATGTGTGTGTGTGTGTGAGTATTGAATCCTGAAATACACTATTTCAGGATTAAAAAAATTTTTTTTTTAATGTTTATTTTTGAGAGAGAGAGAGACTGCAAGCAGAGGAGGGGCAGAGAGAGATAGAGACACAGAATCTGAAGCAGGCTCCAGGCTCCGAGCTGTCAGCACAGAGCCCGACACGGGGCTCGAACCCACGAACCGTGAGATCATGACCTGAGTCAAAGTCAGATGCTCAACCGACTGAGCCACCCAGGCGTCCCTGAGGATTTTTAAAACAAAAAAACTCTTTATGTGTGGATATGGACCAATCTCCAAACTAGATTAAGTTGGGGTGGGGGTGGGGGGAGCAACATGTGAACAGTGCAAACTATTATTTTTTTTTTATTTTGTTTAAAATAGGGTATGTGTTATTTGTTTGCCTATGCATTCAAAGCTTCTGGAAGGTTACTTTAGAACCTGCAAATATTGGGGCGCCTGGGTAGCTCAGTCGTTTGGGCATCCGACTTTAGCTCAGGTCATGATCTCGCAGTTCTCGCGGGTTCGAGCCCTGCGTCAGGCTCTATGTTGACAGTTTGGACGGAGCCTGGAGCCTGCTTCTGATTCTGTGTCTCCCTCTCTCTCTGCCCCTCCCTCACCTTGTGCTCTCTCTCAAAAATAAATGTAAAAAAAAAAAATAAATAAAAAAAAAAAGACCCTGCAAATATTAATTGCCTCAAGGAAGCAAAGCTTGGGATACCTTGTGATTGTTACTCTTCCAAAAAACAAAGACTTGATTTTTTTTTTTTTTTTTTTTTTTTTTAGATAAAAGTTTCTACAAAGAAACAGATCCCTCTAATTCCTATCTCCCCAACGGCCCCCTTCATCGGGGACAACCAGTGTTACCAGCTGCTTGTATATTTTTTTAGAGAGATTCTACACAAATGCAGGCAGAGTCAAATATATAATCCTGTTAATCCTTTTATTCTCCCACAGCACACAGCGTCCTGCACACCGCATGCCGCTCCTTGCTCTTTCAACGTAACTAGAAGTCTTGGAAGTCTGTCCAAATCAGCACTTCCCTGCTCTTAGGTGCCTAGTGTCCCATCATATAAACGCGCCGTGACTTACCACATCCTGTATTGATTGACCAACAACCCACGAGGCTGGAACGAATAATCTTTGGAGGTGGGCCTTGTGGCACACAGGGAGTATGTCCTTACAGCAAATCTTATACATGACATTACTGGGCCAAAGTGTTACAATTACGTTGGTAATTTGTACAGATATTGCCAAATTGTGCCCCGTGGGGTTTGTCCCAGTTTGCGTTCTGTTAGCAATATGAGGGTGCCCATTCCCCCATGCCCTCACTAGCACTTTGATTTTGACCCAACATTTGGATTTTTCCCAGTCTGGGAGTTACAGACTATCTTGTTTTTTGTTTTAACAGACTTTACTTTTTAGAACAGTTCTGGACTTACGGAAAAATTATGAAAAGTGTCCCCTATTGCTGCCTCTCTCCCATAAATACTATACAAAATGTAGATGCTAGGGACACCAGGGTGGCTCAGTCAGTTAAGCGTCCGACTTCAGCTCAGGTCATAATCTCATAGTCTGTGAGATGGAGCCCCGCATTGGTCTCGGAGCTGACAGTGCTGAGCCTGCTTGGGATTCTCTCTCTCCCCTCTGCCCCTCCCCCATGCACAGGCACGTGTGTGCACTCGCTATCTCAAAATCAACAAACCTTAAAAAAGAAAAAATGTAGACGCTAAAACGAAGTTGCTGGTGTTGCTGAAAGCCCAGAGCCAGGGGTGAACATACAGTAAGGGCTAACTCAGCAGGCTGCTCAAACCCCATACGTGCACGGGGCATGCACGTGGGTATTTGTGAAGAGTTTCCGATAACTTCCACGAACAACACGCGACAAACAGGTTGTGGAGCCAGGGGCTGGGATGCTGGGGCCCCTTTGCCCCTGGATACTCTTCTTCCATTTGCACATCTCCAAACCACGTGCACACGTTATTTTCATAATGACTTTAAAAGAGTAGATGGTTTTATTCCAGCCAAGTGACTACAAGAGAAACAAAGGGAGATCAACAAATTTGCTGGACAGCCTGGATCAGAAATGCTGCAGATGTCACGACATTCACAAACACACACGGCCGCTCGCATGAACTTGGGAACCACAGGGTATTGGGGTGTATGGATTCGGCACGTGTGCTCACGAGTGCCCTGGAAAACACACATGGTTTCCCGCGCAGAGTTATAAACATGGGAAGGCATCTCCGATTATCTGAGTCCATCCAGTCAAAATAATTTATAATAAACATTCATTCACGCAATTATGATTTGTGGGCATGACATGGCAGGTCTCTTCCTAAGCTTTTTGCACACCGTATCTTCTCAACAGCTTTAGGAAGTAGGATCTGTTGATGTAGACATCACAGATGAGGGAACAAGGTCATAGGGAAGTTTAGTAATTTGCCCAAGGTTGCAGGACCAGGGAGTGCAATGCAAGTATCTGTGTGTGTACGTATGTAATGGGTGGATATATACGTATATATGCATATATATGCATACGTGTACACACACATATCTCAACGTATCTGATATGCCAGTGCTAATGGAAATATAGTATAATTAAGGCCAGCCTCTCAGCCGAGCCCCCGTGTTGAGTGACCCTGTGACAGCAGCCAAGGGTGTGTCCTACCCTCAATTCTGCAGACGTTTTGAGCTAATGCTGGAGACGCAGCAGCAAACAAAACCACAATCTCTGCTTTGTGGACCCCTGAAGAATCAGGCACTTGATATGCTTCTCTCAGAGATGGGGAAACTGAGGCATTGAGCCACCAGGTGACCCACCCACAAAGGCACCCCTCGAGGCAGGGGTCCTGCCCTGATGCAGACAGGGGGGCCTCTGCAGGATGCCTTTGGCCGCAGGGCTCTGGAGTGGAGACAGGGAGCAGGGGTGTTCCAGGACATGGTCTCCAGAACAGTAGAGACCAGGGGTCTCCTGTGTGGGATCCTTGACCTGTGGCATACTGGCTGGCACAGGGTGTGTATGCAGGGAACAGGTCAGGGCAATGACTATGTGACCCCTTCCCAACCTGAGCCTAGGACACCTGCTTTGTCGAGTGACCACAGCTGTTGGGAGAAACAGCCACTCCCCATGTGTCTGCATATACACACACAGATTTGTACACAAACACATCCCGCTTCCTGCTGTACTTGCTTCTGGAAGACCAAAAACCCACTGCTACTGAGCACTTGTCTTGTGCAGGCCCTCTTCTCGCCAGCCCACTCAGTTCTGACAGGAGGCACAGAGAGGTCCAGTTACTTGCCCAGAGCCACACAGCTAGTGGTTGACATGTTGGTGGGACCCAGGCAACCAGGTCCCATGCCTAGCAGCCATCACCAGCTGTTAAACACCAGGAGGAAAGGGGTGGAAGCCACCAGAAACTACTCTAGCTCCTCAGGATGGGAGAAGGGGTGGCCCAGTGAAGGGGTTGTGTGTGGTTCCCAGCCCGAACAGGATGCCTAAGGTCACCCGTAGCTGGTGGCTCCTGCCCACTATGGGGGCTGAGCACTCAGGAGACACCACTGAGCCCAAGACCAGCAACTCTGGCTTCAGACGGGCGAGGCAGAGATGGACACACTCCTGGCCCCCATGGCCAGGGCTCTGCCCATCCCTTCTGGAACCTTTCACTTCCGTGGGCCTGATGCTTAATCCCCATGAGGGCTGGGAGCTGTCCCAGGACCCGCTTCCGTCAGGAACCAACTGGACATCCTCTAGGAAGGGTCCGCTGTCCAGTCTGAGACCACAAAGCCCTAAAGCGTACGTGCTCTCGTGTTCACAGGCCACACTCTCGTGTTCACAGGCCACACATGCACGAGGCACGAACCAGGACATGAACAGGACATGACAGTGGGCTGACCCTTGGCCCCAATCCCCATCCATGAGATTGAGGCTCCACCAGTCTTTCTTGAAGCTGTGTCCCGTGTCGACAGAGTCTGAGACTGTGAGGTGAGGACTGTAGTCAACTTTACGTGTTTAGCATCCACTTTCTAATCTGCTGCACTGGACAGTCACCTCTGATGTTCAGAGTAAGAATCTGTACCAGGGGCACCGGGGCGGCTCAGGTCAGGATCCCACAGTTCCGGAGTTCGAGCCCCCCGTCGGGCTGCTTGGGATGCTCTCACCTCTCTCTACCCCTCCCCTGCTTGCTGTCTCACAAATACACATTAAAAAAAAGAAAAAGGAAGACCCTGTACCAACCCCCAGCCTGAGGGGCAGGAACGCTGGCCTGGACATTGCCAGCAAGACCTGGGCCTGGGCTCCACCAGCCCCCTCCCTGGGCCCTCCGGTCCCCGGACGCTGTGACCTGTATGTTATGGCGAAGAACACCCTGCACAAGCAGGCACACACACACAGGCGCGGAGCCCCAGGCGAGGTGGCTGACATCTTTATTGCTTGGGAGGGGGAAATAGGTGCTCAGGAGCTCTTGGTGGGGCGGGCGCGCCTCCTCTTCACCATCACCGGCTTCTGGCTGCGCAGGATGGCGCTGGCTCTGCGAATGGCGGCCTAGAGCGACAAGGAACGGGCTCAGCCCACCAGCCCTCCAAGGAGGGGTCGGCAGAGGCCCCGCCTCAGTTCTGGCAGCCCCACTCACCATGCGCAGGTCTGGACGGTACTTGTTCTTGCGGATCATGTGCCGGATGCTGCTGAGGGTGGCCCGGGCATTCTTGTTGATGGTGGTCCGCACGTAGGAGGTGGCAGGTTTTCGCTGGCCTAGAGGGTGGCAGGGGTCAGCCTGAAAGTCGTCTGGATCTTTAGTGGACCTCCCAGGCAATGGTGGTGTGGTCTCACACCGGACACACAGGTGCCAACGCCATCCACCCATGTACTGCCACAGGCCAGGCCCAGCCGAGCACCCTGACGGGTCTTCTCCCGTGTCCCTAACAGTCATCAACTCACTTGACAAAGGAATGCAGAAGCACTGGAAGAACTCTCATCCAAGGTCACAGGCACACAGCAGTTAGGTGAACACAGGCTATCTGCCCATGCCCTGCGGGCACAACCCCCATGCTGGCCAGGCAGCCAGTGCTCTGGACACCAAAGCTCTGGTCTCTTCCTGCCCTACCCCAGGGCCCAGGCTACCCCGTCTGGAACAAGGGTGTGAGACAAACAATGAGGCTTGGCTGAGTTGCTGGCAAGCCATGAAGGGGCCAGAGAAGGCCAAGGTGAGGAAGAGCCCTGGGCCAAGCACCTGCCCTCCCGCACGCCTGCGCAGGCAGAGCCAGGACTCCCGCTACCCACGATCAAAAGGAAAGCACCCCCTTTCTTGTGCCACAAAGCTGCAGGCCTAGGTTTAGGATCTCAAGTAGAACAGTGGGGTCCTGGGTAGACTCCGGGCTCCAAAAAAAAAGATTGTAATAAAAGGGGTCACCCAAGAAACCAAGGACGCTGCACCACACCAGTGATTTTAAACACTGGCCTTGACCAAGTTGCTGACCTCAGAGCAGAAACATTACCTCCTCATGTCAGTCCAGTTTGACAGCCCGGGGGAGGCCACCCAATGTGAGAAGAAAGTACAGTTTTCAGGGCCCAGAGCACCAGAACAGGGTTCTCGGGAGTACCGGAACCCTACAAGCTCGTTCCAAGCTCTCTCTTGCTCCGGGTGCTGTGCTCCTCAGAAGGGACAGTAATCCCCCTCTAGTGTGGGCGGGAGTCCCATCAAGAGCCAACAGGCCATGGCCACTGCTGTCACTGAACAGCATGCTGGACTGCGAACCCAAAGAGAAAGCAGCCGTACTCAAGAGCCCAGGGAAATCCTCATTCCGATCGCTTAAACCAACCCCGCTCCCCACCTCCCCAAGAACAAACAAAGATGGTGGAGCTGGGATACAGACTCAACCTTTACCAGCCTCTGAAGCTTTGTCCCCGTGACCTGCTAAAGACACCTGTCCAGGCCCCAGAGCAGTTTATGGGGGTCACATCACTGCTGCTTCCCATGCAGAACTAGCCTGTCACTTCTTACCTGTTGGCCTGTTTTCCCACCTGTGAAATGGGGACATCTACCTTCCCCGACATGCTTCAAGAACTTAACCTGAAAACATCACACGACCATGCAATCCTGCAACTTAGCCCTTAGAACCACCTGGTGTGGATGAGATCCTGCTAGCTTAACAGATGCTCACACAGCTTCCCTCCCGATCTGGGGAATCCTCGATTCCACAGCATTACAGCTGTGGCCCGAGAGGGGTCTGCAGCCCGGAGCCAAGCCAGGGCGAATGCTCACCGGATCTCCGCTTCATCACCACCACCACCCCTTTGCCGTCGGCCGCCGGCTCCACGCCCACAGTCTTGCGGTGAATCAGCCCGTTGTAGCGGAAGGAGTTGCGAGCCTTCAGGTTATTGGGCTCCTGGGAAGGAGAACGCATCGGGGTCGCGAGGAGGGAAGGGGCCCCGCGACCGCGAGGGTGCCCCCCTCAGACCCCGGCGTCCCAGCCCCACTCACGGTGCTGTACGTCTGCTTGTTCCTCTTAATCAGGAAGCTGGAGCAGTTCCGCACGACCATCCATTGCAGGTGGGCGGACATGGCGGCAGCTGCGGGAAAAGGGGCAGGGACAGGAATCAAAGGGAGTCGCGGACCGGCGCCTCAGGGGCAGGGTGTGACTGGGAACCAGGGCGAATAGGGGTCCCCAGGGGCACACAGCGAACTAGCACTTTGCCAGACGGGGCTGGATGACCGGAGGCGGCGGCCCGAACTCGGGAGGCCGAGACTAACTGCGGGGGACGCAGGGGTGAGAACTCGAGAATTCACAGCGATTTCCAGCGGTGGACTCGGGGGGGAGGGGACAGCCAAGGACACAAGGGGCGCAGCGACTGAGGCCACGCAAAGGCAGAGACCCAGGGCCGCGGAAAAGTGCTGCGACCACGCGGGCCGACGGAGAGCCCAGACCTCACCTCCGCTCCCTACAGCAGCCGGAGACGGAAAGAGGCAAGCAGGGGGCGGGGCGACGCCTTTAATACCAACACGCATTTCCGCTTCCTCCGTGAGCGCGCACCGCCCCCGCCTGTCCCGCCTCCTTCCGTCCGCCTCCGAGGCGGCTCGGAAACGTTCGGCCTCTTCCGCCTGCTGGTCTCCTGCCGCTCGAAGACCTTCGGAACTCTTCGGGCAGGGACCCGAGGGCGTGTTCTCGGAGGCGGAGCGCCACCGTGCCGGGGGCCTTTCGTGTGTTTTCGGAATTCCACGGCTGGATTTCCCAGTGGGTCCAGTTCAGAGGCCCCAAGTCCCTTTCCTCAGCGGTTTCTCTCCGGGGTTGCTCACCAACGCTTGGCACAGTATAGGCGCTCAACAAGCACTTGCTTTATGAATGAACGTGCCAACGCGTGAATTACCTAAGGCCAGCTCCAGCGTCTTCGGATCCTTCCGCTCTTCGTAACCTCTCGGCTATTCCCGACGAAGGCACGGAGGCCCGCTCGGCCATTTTCGGAAATCTCAGGAAACGCTCTTCCCCCTGGGTGGTGGCCTTCTCTTATTGGCGCTTGCCCTTTCGGGTCTGTTCGGAAACACTCGATTTCCATTCGGCCACATTCGGAATTCTGTAGCTAATCCCGACAGACCTCTCAGTTTGCCCGCCTCAGGTCCTTTTAAAATAAACTCTTAGGGGCGCCTGGGTGGCTCAGTCAGTTGAGCGTCCGACTTCGGCTCAGGTCATGATCTCACACTCCGTGAGTTGGAGCCCCACGTGGAGCTCTGTGCTGACACCTCAGAGCCTGGAGCCTGTTTCAGATTCTGTGTCTCCCTCTCTCTGACCCTCCCTCGTTCATGCTCTTTCTCTGTCTCAACAATAAGTAAACATAAAAAAAATAAACTCTTAAACCGTTTAGAGTCTAGAGTTTAGAATCTAGAGTTTAGAGTCTAGAGATAAGCTAGACGGAATCTCCTCGCAGACTGCCACCCCAGGAAGGCATAGATTCCCTCTAAAGATCGAGTTCCTTGGAGGAAAAGAGATTTGCGTGGGAAAGCTCTTGGTTCCTTTAGGGGGTCCATACCTGTTGGCCCAGCCTCTTCTCCGTGCTTTGCTGCCTTCCGCCCCCGTTCTCCCCTCTCCAGTGTGCCCACTGTCACACCCGTTAAACTTTCTGGAGGTTTATTTTTTGCCTGATGTAGATCTGTGGCTTCAGCCTCACCAGCACGGGGCTGGGCGCTTGCTGGTGGTGATGAGGATCTCAGGGGACCCCAGCTCACTAAAAGGAATGGCAGTGGCTTAGGTCGACCCCATTATTAATGGCACCCTGATGTGTGATCATTTCTGGGAATTCTTTGAGGGCAGGAGCCTCGTCCGGTCCCTCTCTATGCTTTTGGGCTTCACCCCGAATGAGTCCTGGCAGTCCAGAGGCACTAGGGAAAACCTCCTGAGCGGACGGGAACCAGGGGATCGGCCTGCTGCCCCCATCAGAGCGCCCGGAGTCTGGAAGGCAGCTGTGCTCACCGCTATAACCAGCAGCGTTGCACCAGAGCGCCCAGGATCTAATGGTTGGTGTGCACAGGGCTGCAAGAACCATCCACCTTCGTGCCTCCAGGTTCATTCCCAGGCGCACGAGAGGCCCCAGGAGACAGGCAATGAGTGAGAGAAAGCTCCGTAGGGCCCATGTTTCTTCCATTAGGGCACCCTGACTGCTGATTCTTTGCCTCCCGGAACTCGTTGGGGTCCAGGGGCCTTGTCTGATTCTTGTATTTGACGCCTCCTCTCCCCCCACCACCCCCACGCCTGGCCCAGCCGTCGGGCGCTGGTGCGCAGGGGGCCCTGGTGACAGGCACTGAGCAGAAACAACCTCGGGGCTCCCATAGCACCCCACGCTGCCTCTTTAGACAACCCTGATCCTTCATGCTCCTTGGGGGTGAATAAGGCCCCTCCCACCTTTATCTGTGAGCCAGGCTGTCCCCCAGCACAGGCCTCTGAGGGCCGGGACGTGCTCAGAAACCGCGGCCGGGGTTCCCCCAAGCCGGGCCGGTCTGCACCCAGCCAGCTCAGGTGACCAGGAGGGCGCCGGGCACACCTGGCGCCGTCCCCTGACCCCGCCCCGGGCCCGGCCGCACCCCGGAACGCTCTCCGGGGGAGCCAGCTTGGCGGAGCAAGGCCATGGCCGCGGCGCCAGCGGTGGGCGCCCCGCAGGGGCCCCCGCCGGGTGTACCGTCCCCGCCGGCCGCCGCGCCAGGGCCTGCGTCCGGCCTGGGCCGCTGCCGGATGGCGCTGCTGCTGGCCGTGGCGCTGGACGTGGCGGGCATGGCGGCGCTGCTGACCGGCGTGTTCGCGCAGCTGCAGGTGCGCGGCCGCGACTTCGGCGACCTGCTCATCTACTCGGGAGCGCTGCTCGTCTTCCTGAGCCTGCTCGGCTGGATCCTCTGGTACACCGGCAACATCGAGATCTCGCGCCAGGAGCTCGAGCGCGACTACGGCCTGCGGCCCTCGGCGCTCGCCCGCCTCGCGCGCAAGCTCTCCCGCCGTTGGTCCGCCCCGGCCTCCTCCTCCGGCCCGCGCGCCGCGCCCGGCTCCCGGGGAGCGCGCCGTGCCGCCCGCGCGCCCCCGCCGCCCGCCGCCAGCTCCCGCCGCGTGCGCCTGCAGCTCGCCACGCTCGAGGCCGGGCCCGGGGCGGCGGGCGCCGGCACCGAGTGAGCCCGAGGTGAGGGGCGGGGCGGCGAGTGGGGCGGCAGGGAGAGTTGGAGAGAGCTGGAGAGACAGGGGAGAGACAGCCAGAGTGACGGGGGAGGCGGGGAGGGGGAGGGGGAGAGACAGGGGGAGAGCTGGAGAGATAGCAAGGCGGGGGGAGGTGGAGAGACAGGGGGAGAGCTGGAGAGACGGGCAGTGGGGGGGGGGGAAGTGCTGGAGAGAGATGGTGGGGATAGAAGTGGAAAGAATGGGAAAGATGGGGGGATGGAGATGGAGGGAGACAATAGGGAGGAAACCCAGGGGTCAAGGTTAGAAAGGAGAGTAGCAAGGCCTAGAGGGTGGAGGCTCAGACAGCAAGGCATGACAGTGGACTTGGAAGACACAAGGAGACCCTGCCCCCCAGATGAGGCCCAGGGATGTCTGTTACCTCACCCCCACACTTGGAGACCCTGCTCTGCACCCCAGCCCCCAGCGGCACCAGGTCCCATTTAATCCCCTCTGTGTAACTGGGTCTCTGCCATCACTCCTAGTATCATCCCCATCCCTGTAGGGGACATTGAGGCCCAGAAAGGTGCCGCCTCTTGCCCGAGGGCACACAGCTGGGATTCTTCCGAAAAAGAGGGAAAGAGTAAGAACACCGGGAGGAGTGTGAGATGCAGGGAAGGCTCTACTGCTCTTTCCTTCCCTTTTCTCTCTCCTCTACCTTTTATCTCCTTTCCTAAACACACACTCTCCAGCTTTGCTCAAACACCTGCTATGGCTCCCTGTTGCCCTCTGAGAAAATCCTAGCCACTCACTGCATGTGGGCCCCACAAGTTTCAGCCCCGCATCCCCTGCCTTCTTTGCAGTTATGATGGCACCCCTCCGTGCATGGACACCAGGCTCCCTCACGTCAATTGACCTCTGTTCGTGCTTTCCCTTATAGGAGGAGCGCCCTTGCTGTCTGTACTCCACACAGAAAACTTCCCATGTGTTCATTATGGCCCAACTCAATTTTGCTGCCGTTCTTTGGGTCTTCATATTGTCTGAGTTACCCCTGTTATCTCTTATATCTGTCTTGTTGTATCTGTGTGCTGGTACTATCTCTCCCGCTGGACAGGCAACATCTTGACGGTAAGGCTTGGGCCTCTAGTGTCTTCATTCTTAGCATGGCCTAGCAAAAAGTAAACTCGGGAAACCAGAGGTTGATAAGTGGGTAGGTGGATGGTTGGATGGGTTGTTGGATGGGTGGATGGATGGATGGATGGATGGATGGGTGGGTGGATGGATGGGTGGATGGATGGGTTGTTGGGTGGATGTGTGCATAGATGAAGGGGTGGATGGATGGATATGGTTAGATTGATGAACTGGTAGATGGGTGAATGGGTGGTTGGATGGATAGTTTGGGCAGATAGGTAGGTAGATAGATGAGAGAATGGATGGTTGGATCGATGAGTGGACGGCTAGGTAGAACAATGAATGCATGAGTGACTGAATCACTTTCTCAAATGGGTTTCCATAAAAGAGTGAAATCCTGATGTCCTAAGACCTTCTTTGTATGTGAGGAATTAACTTTTCTCCTATGTATTCAGAATGATACTAGTTATATACCCTTCTTTGTGAGAATTCAGAAAATAGTCACTCCAATCATCTGCTGTGTTCTGTAGTTCAGATGAGGAGACTGGTTTAAGAAAAGATGTATGCGAGGCGCCTGGGTGGCTCAGTTGTTTAAGCGTCTGACTCTTGATCTCTGCTCAGGTCTTGATCTCAGGGTTATGAGTTCAAGCCCTGCTCTGGGCTCCATGTTGGGCTTGGAGCCTACAGAAAGAAAAGAAAGAAAGAAAGAAAGAAAGAAAGAAAGAAAGAAAGAAAGAAAGAAAGAAAGAGAGAGAGAGAGAGAGAGAGAGAGAGAGAGAGAGAGAGAGAGAAAGAAAGAAAGAAAGAAAGAAAGAAAGAAAGAAAAATAGAAGATGTTTGCATAGCTGAAGCATCAGCTAACACAAAATTTGGCATATAATGCAGAAATACTCACCAGTGGTTAAAATGACCCCTGAAAATCCTTTACCTTGCCCCAAAGTCTAATACATCTGGATGGATCTCCGGCTGGAGCCACCTGCCTGCCAGAAACATGGGCCAAGCTGACTGGAGCGAAGGCCCCTGTTAGAAGGAAGACAGGCCTGTTCAAACACAGGACTCCTTAGTGGGCAGGGTGAAGTGTTTCCAGTGCATGAAGGACAGAGAACTTGAATTGTAACACAGGGACCTGAAGATTCTGGCTCTGGGTCACTCCCTTCTCCCTCTGGAGCCAAAATCCGTTGAGTGGACAGACAGAGCCACTACCGTTCTTTGTTATTTATCCCCTCTTGTTGTTTTCTTTCTCTGTCAATCTCCCTTTTTCTCTGTCCCTGTGTCTCTGTCTCTGTCCCTGTCTCCTGTGCCTCTTTGTCTCGGTCTCTGTGCCCATCTTTCCCTCTACACGTCTCTGTCTCTCCTCTCTCACTTTCCTGTCACTCATTCTCTACCTGGCACCACTGGGCCCCGGTGAGTTAAAGGCCCACAGGTGCTGCCTTGAAGGGGGGCCTGGAGGGAGATGAAGGAACAAAGGAGAAGGTGTGTGAGCTCCCTGGGGCTAAAGCAGCAAGAAGGGGCTCCCTTCCCCTGCACCCTCAGGCCGCTGGGTGGGGGGCCCAGCAGATGCATGGATACTGAGAGGGGTCCCGAATAGCCACTAACCCTTCCCTTCCTCCTGCAGACGAACCCATGGCCCCACCTGTTGGCACTGGACCAGGATGTGCAGCTGTGCCCAAAATCATTTGGCCACCAGGATGCCTATCAGTCCTCCCCCAATCCCCCCCCCCCCCCCATAAATGGCTCTGCCTCCTAGCACTGTGTGTCTGTCTGGGAGAGGGACAGCCCTGGGGCCGGGCCACACCCCCAGAGGAGCTGCCCGCGCCCTTGGGGACCTTGTAGCCCGCTTCACACCGACCCCCCACAGAGGGCGGTGGGAGAGTGGGGCCAGGATCTTGAGCACAGATGCCCCCTCCCTCAGTCCACACCTCCCTCAGCGCAGCCCCCTCTGGTGGTTTGGGAGGTCCTCCGAGAAGCACACAGAGGGACAAATTAGACTTGCAAAATATTTATTGGGAGGAAGCATGTATGGAGGGTAGTTGGTGACACCTGAGATTGGGGGGAGGGCTGGTCAGGATGAGTCTTCAACTGTCTGCACTTCCTCGAAAATGTCTGTCTGGCCTGTGGAGAGCCTGAGAGTAAAGTTGTCCCCTGGAGACAGCCCGGGTCCAGCAGGGGCCCCTCCCATGCTCAGGCATTGATGGGAAGCCAGGCACATGCTTGGGGACAGGATCCCAAGGGTAGGCAGCAGGCAGAGGCCGACAGTCCGTGATGCTCCCGCAGGAGAGCTGAGGACCACATTTTCATGGCGGCAGGATGCCACCCCAGCCCAGTTCGGGCACCCCTCAGCCCTGCGGCCTCAGCCCAGGCCACCCCCTGCTTACCCACTGCCCCCCCCCCCCTCAGCCCAGACCTCCCACGATCATGCACACACACGATCACACACACACTCGAACACACACACACGCTCACTCCCTGCCCCAGAGCTCGACCATCTCCTGCTCCCATGATACTTAGAAAAGGCACCACAGGTCCATATGCTAGATCTGTATTGAGGGGTCCCGCCAGGAGTGCCCCTAATCATCATCCTCTCCCCCTTCCGTCTCTTCACCCCCTTCTGTCGTCCCTTCCCCTTCGGTGGCCCCTGATGTGTCCAGGTTCCCCTCCAGGGGAAGGGAGGCCGGCATGCTGCCCGAGGACCCCTTCTTGTAGCTCGGATTCCCCCGGTCCTTGGACAACAGAGACTCGGTCCTCGACTGGTCACATTTGCCCTTTAAGAAGCCTGGAAGGTTCAGCATATCCCGGCGCTTGGCCCACCTGGCGGGGAGGACGGACACTCAGCCTCGACCTTCCACCTGCCCCTCTGGGGATGGGGTCCCACCCGGAGTCCCAGCCCCACTTGCCAGAACAGGCAGATGCTGCAGATCAGGAAGAGGAGGCCCCCACACGTCCAGCCCAGCGCCCACATGTGCTTCCTCCGCATCATCTCTGCACAGAGGAGGCAGCTTTGAGACCGGGGTGGGCGGGGAGGGGTCTCTGCCACAGCCCCAGGGGACCCCGCTGCCAGGTACTCACCGTCTGGGCGCTGGTGGTAGCAGACCCCGTCCCGGTAGCAGCATCGGAGACGCAGACAGAGATTGGGGTTTTCGATGGCCGCCTGGCCCCCACAGCTCTCCCGGTCCCACACATCTCCCTCACAGCCTTGGGACCAACCACACGTGTCAGCTATGCCACAGAGTCCGCCAGGAGCCTCAGAGCACCGCAGTCCCAAAGGCAGGCTCTGGGATTGTCTGCCCGGCGCTTACTCTGCGGGACACAGGAGTCCTGCCCCCAGCGCTGCCTCCCTCAGACCCAGGAGTCCTGACCCCCCCCCCCCCAGGCCCTCCTCCCTCAGACCCAGGAGTCCAGACCCCAGCCCCTCCTCCCTCAGACCCAGGAATCCAGGCCCCCAGCCCCTCCTCCCCCAGACCAGGAGTCCAGGCACCCAGCCCTTCCTACCTCAGACCTAGGATCAGGCCCCTGACCCCTCCTCCTTCAGACCCAGGAGTCCTGACCCCCAGCCCCTCCTACCTCAGACCCAGGAGTCCAGACCCTCAGCCCCTCCTCCCTCAGACCCAGGAGTCCTGACCCCCCCCCCCCCCCCCCGCCAGGCCCTCCTCCCTCAGACCCAGGAGTCCAGACCCTCAGCCCTCCTCCCTCAGACCCAGGAGTCCAGACCCCAGCCCCTCCTCCCTCAGACCCAGGAGTCCAGACCCCAGCCCCTCCTCCCTCAGACCCAGGAGTCCAGACCCCAGCCCCTCCTCCCTCAGACCCAGGAGTCCAGACCCTCAGCCCTCCTCCCTCAGACCCAGGAGTCCAGACCCCAGCCCCTCCTACCTCAGACCCAGGAGTCCAGACCCCCAGCCCCTCCTCCCTCAGACCAGGAGTCTAGACTCTCAGCCCCTCCTCCCTCAGACCCAGGAGTCCAGACCCCAGCCCCTCCTCCCTCAGACCCAGGAGTCCAGACCCTCAGCCCTCCTCCCTCAGACCCAGGAGTCCAGACCCCAGCCCCTCCTCCCTCAGACCCAGGAGTCCAGACCCCAGCCCCTCCTCCCTCAGACCCAGGAGTCCAGACCCCAGCCCCTCCTCCCTCAGACCCAGGAGTCCAGACCCCAGCCCCTCCTCCCTCAGACCCAGGAGTCCAGACCCTCAGCCCTCCTCCCTCAGACCCAGGAGTCCAGACCCCAGCCCCTCCTCCCTCAGACCCAGGAATCCAGGCCCCCAGCCCCTCCTCCCCCAGACCAGGAGTCCAGGCACCCAGCCCTTCCTACCTCAGACCTAGGATCAGGCCCCTGACCCCTCCTCCTTCAGACCCAGGAGTCCTGACCCCCAGCCCCCTCCTCCCTCAGACCCTGGAGTCCAGACCCTAGCCCCCTCCTCCCTCAGACCCAGGAGTCCTGCTCCCAGCCCCTCCTCCCTCAGACCCAGGAGTCCTGCTCCCAGCCCCTCCTCCCTCAGAATGGGGATCAGTCCCCCAGTCCCTACTCCCTTTAGACCCAGGAGTCTAGTCTGGCTCCCTGTCCTTGGAGGGCCCGGGTTTCATCCACTGCTCACTCCATGGGTAGAAGAATCCCTGGATTCCATTCCCATCTGTGAAGGAAAATGGTTGGTGTTGGGGCTGCGGTATGAAGGCTGAGGAGGCTCCCTGCTCAGCACTCTGACCCTGTCTTTGGCCCCCTCACCTACTGAGCCCTGCATCAGCAGGAAGAGGCTCAAAGCTGGGATCCCAGAGCCCACCATGTCGCCTCCCTAGACCCCTGGGGCCTCTGTGGGGACAGACCTTGAAGGCCATCACCCCAGCAACCAGCTGGGCCCCGCCCACTGCCCACCCAGCTTTCAAGGTTCTAAGTTCTGTTGCCAAGGAGCCCCCTTGACATGGGGAAGAAGGGAGAGGGGGTCACACTGGCCTGGTCACGTCTGCTTGTTAAGAAGCTGCTTCCTTAGCAACCAGGTGGGAAGGGCCGTGGGGTGGGGGTGGGGGCCTGGGCATGAAAATGAGCCTCCGTGGCAGAAAGAGGAGGTGGTGGTGGTGTAAGACGTCTGCTCCCTGTGAACCAGGGGACTCCACGGGGCAGGGCCTGGGGGACCTTCCTGCCAGGGAATCCCTCCACTTAGTAACCCGATACCTGCGGGGCAGCTCATAGCCTGGGGTCTTCCCCCTAGCAACCAGGGGCAGGGGCCTGAGGCTCCCTGAGCCCCATTGTTAGGGAGCCCCCCCCCCCAACAACGAGATGGCCTAGGAGGACAAGGGGAAAATGGGGGTTGGTCCGCGGGAGGGGGGCAGAGCACTTGCTCAGGAGTCCCCTTGTCCCAAAGGCACTCCGGGCCTCCCCGTGGAGAAAGTATGGGGCATGTGTAGGGGGCCTTAGGGATGTGAGGGCCCTGAGGGTGGCTTCTCCCTAGGCCTCAGTCCACCTACAAATGGGGAAAGGAGTCCATGTGGAGGTCGTCAAGCTTCCCATTTGGTTCCCCTCAGTAAGGAGGAGGAGCCCAACTGGGGAGCTGGGTTGGGACTGCGATCCTTAGTTCTCTCAGGTGAACTTCCAGTCAGCTTTGCAGGGCAGTGAGGAGGGGCCTCCTGAGGCCGTATAGCTTTGGGGCCTGGATTTCTGAGTCTGAGAGAGGAGGGGCTGGGGGGCAGGACTCCTGGGTCTGAGGGAGGAGGGGCTGGGGTCTGGACTCCTGGGTCTGAGGGAGGAGGGGCTGGGGAACAGGACTCCTGAGTCTGAGGGAGGAAGGGCTGGGGGCCTGGGTCTGAAGGAGGAGGGGCTGGGGGCCTGATTCCTGGGTCTGAGGGAGGAGGGGCTGGGGGTCTGGACTCCTGGGTCTGAGGGAGGAGGGGTCTGGGGTCTGGACTCCAGGGTCTGAGGGAGGAGGGGGCTGGGGGCCAGGACTCCTGGGTCTGAGGGAGGAGGGGCTGGGAGTCTAGTCTCTGAGGGAGGAGGGGCTGGGGGTCTGGACTCTTGGGTCTGAGGGAGGAGGTGTTGAGGGCCTGATCCTAGGTCTTAGGGAGGAGAGAGGCTGGGGGCCTGGACTCCTGGGTCTAAAAGAGGAGGGGGCTGGGGGTCTGGACTCCAGGGTCTGAGGGAGGAGGGGGCTGGGGGTCTGGACTCCTGGGTCTGAGGGAGGAGGGGGCTGGGGGTCTGGACTCCAGGGTCTGAGGGAGGAGGGGGCTGGGGGTCTGGACTCCAGGGTCTGAGGGAGGAGGGGGCTGGGGTCTGGACTCCAGGGTCTGAGGGAGGAGGGGGCTGGGGGCCAGGACTCCTGGGTCTGAGGGAGGAGGGGCTGGGGGTCTGGACTCCTGGGTCTGAGGGAGGAGGGGTCTGGGGTCTGGACTCCAGGGTCTGAGGGAGGAGGGGCTGGGGGGCCAGGACTCCTGGGTCTGAGGGAGGAAGGGTATGGGGGCCAGGACTCCAGGGTCTGAGGGAGGAGGGGCTGGGGGCCTGATTCCTGGGTCTGAGGGAGGAGGGGCTGGGGGCCAGGACTCCTGGGTCTGAGGGAGGAGGGGTTGGGAGTCTAGTCTCTGAGGGAGGAGGGGCTGGGGGTCTGGACTCCTGGGTCTGAGGGAGGAGGGGGCTGGGGGTCTGGACTCCAGGGTCTGAGGGAGGAGGGGGCTGGGGTCTGGACTCCTGGGTCTGAGGGAGGAGGGGGCTGGGGGTCTGGACTCCTGGGTCTGAGGGAGGAGGGGGCTGGGGGTCTGGACTCCTGGGTCTAAAAGAGGAGGGGGCTGGGGGCCTGGACTCCAGGGTCTGAGGGAGGAGGGGGCTGGGGGCCTGGGCTCCTGGGTCTGAGGGAGGAGGGGGCTGGGGGTCTGGACTCCTGGGTCTGAGGGAGGAGGGGGCTGTGGGTCTGGACTCCTGGGTCTGAGGGAGGAGGGGGCTGGGGGCCTGGGCTCCTGGGTCTGAGGGAGGAGGGGGCTGGGGGTCTGGACTCCAGGGTCTGAGGGAGGAGGGGGCTGGGGGTCTGGACTCCTGGGTCTGAGGGAGGAGGGGGCTGGGGGCCTGGGCTCCTGGGTCTGAGGGAGGAGGGGGCTGGGGGCCTGGACTCCTGGGTCTGAGGAAGGAGGGGGCTGGGGGTCTGGACTCCTGGGTCTAAAAGAGGAGGGGGCTGGGGGTCTGGACTCTGAGGGAGGAGGGGCTGGGGGTCTGGACTCTTGGGTCTGAGGGAGGAGGTGTTGAGGGCCTGATCCTAGGTCTTAGGGAGGAGAGAGGCTGGGGGCCTGGACTCCTGGGTCTAAAAGAGGAGGGGGCTGGGGGTCTGGACTCCTGGGTCTGAGGGAGGAGGAGCTGGGAGTCTGGACTCCTGGGTCTGAGCGGGGAGGAGGAGGAGGCCAGGACTCCTCTGAGGGCAACTGTCCAGAAGCCCAGAGCCCATTTCTCTGGAAGCCCTGTGAGGCTGACCCCCTGCCCCGGGCATCTCCTGTAAACATCCTGGTGGGAGCTGAGTGGCCCTGGGCTGCCTCCGTCAGAGATGACACAGGTTAGAGGGGGCTCAGCAGGGGGCCGGGGGTGGGGGGTCATAGGGGTTGTGGAGCTGAGGCCAGCAGCTGATGACCATTTCCTGTGTCAACATCATCTGGACCCACTTCGCAATTCCCGGGATTCCTCAGGGATCAAGGAGGGGGTGGGGGGCGGGGCTGCCAGGGCCCTGGACCGCGACTTGGGACTGGGGGGGCCCCCGCCGTCACGGCCCTCACCGCTAATGACAGGTTTGGGCTGCTTCTGCGGCCCGCCTGCCCCGTCACCCCCCAGAGGCCAGACAGGACCCCCCAGGGACAGACAGACGGACACACGCAGCCTCGGACCTGCTGACCTCACACCAGCCAGCCCCACCTCACCCAGGGGGTCGGCACACGCGAGGACCCCGGCTCCCCGCTAGTATCCCAGTGGTACCTTCCCCCAAGATTGTGACCCCCCACCAGAGCCTCACACACTGGGTCTCCCCTGATCTCCGAGTTTGTTTCTTCCTGTGTCCCTAGATCCCATTGTTTTACATCATTGTCTGTTTGTCACTCTGGGGGTTTGTGCTACAGTTTCTGTTCCTGCTTGTCCTGTCATCTTGTCACCTCCCTCTCAGTGTCTGCACCCCACCCCTTCCTTCTTACTGTCCTTGTAGTGGAAGTAGCTGGAGCACCCCTCACCCTGGGGAAGACCCAGGAGTCTGGAGAGTTCCCCCTGCCCTCGCCCTCCTGTCCTGCGCCCACCACATCTCCCTCAGCCTCCTGCAGCCGGGAAGGATGAAAGATGGGCAAACATGACCCCAGAGCCCTGGGTGATGGCCAAGGCGACACTGGGGGTGGGGCGGGGGGACTGGCCCCAGCCACGCACCACTGACCTGGCCCCAGACTCCTGACCTTTTCCGTAGCGTATTCTCCAAATTATAAAAGGCAACACTTTTTTCTCTACCTGGAAGCCAGGGTTTGGGGCCTGGATACTGGGCATGGGGTCTGAGGGAGGAGGGGCTGGGGACCAGGACTCCTGGGTCTGAGGGAGGAGGGGCTGGGAGCCTGGACTCCTGGGTCTGAAGGAGGAGGGGCTGGGGGAAGGACTCCTGGGTCTGAGGGAGGAGGGGCTGGGGGTCCAGACCCCTGGGTTGAAGAAGGGGGTCTGGTTCCCTGTAGGTGGAAGGGGCTGCCATTTCGAGATCCCTTTTGTTGCTCCCAGACTGGCCCCGGGCCCAGTCCCTATCCCCTCAGGCCAGTCCATCCCCCAGGCTGGTGGCCTGAGTCACCTTGGCTGGCCCCGCCGGTCTGGGGGGGGGGGCTACGTCAGTTCTCCCCTCACTGACGCAGCCTTGGGCCCCCCACGCTGACTCAGCCGGAAACAGGCCCCCTGAGGGGCGGAGACCCAGTGGTCAGAGGCCTGGGTCCCTGCGGGAACGGGGGCTGGGAAGGGCCCCTGGGGGGCCCTGGAAGGGGTGGCCATGACAGACCAAGGGAGAGAGAGCTCTTACCTGAGCAATGAGGTCATGTCCCACCATGGGGGGGCTGTGACCTCACCTCTCTGGGGAGGAGAGCCGTCGTACCCCCCCTCCCATGGTGGGGGATGGGAGGGGGAGAACTCTAGCCTCCATTCATCCCCAGAGTCCCCCCTGCCAGCTCAGCACAGAGCCTAGAGGGAGTCTGCCGGGGGACCTTTGGAAAGTCCCGTCACTTTGTCTTCCACTGTCGCTTCTGTCCTGGGTGGTGGTGGGGGGGGGGGATGCTCCTGGGAATGGAGCTCTGGACCTGTTCCCTCAGGGGCTCTGCCCAAGTGCCTGGCCCTCCTCCGGGTACCATGTCCACGCGGCTGTTCCCCCGTCTGTGTGCGTCTCCCCCTCTGGCGCCAATGCCTCTCTGCACCGCGATCTCTATGCAGATGTCCCCCGTGCCCTGTCCCCAGCTCCTCTCCCTGGCTGAGCCACTCTCTCTGCAGTTCTCTCACCCTCCCTGCCTCCTCTGCTCACGCAACATCTCCACCCTTCTTTCTCTGGGTCTCCCCGCATGTGTTAATAAAAATCAAGAAAGAGAATAACAATGGTTCATATTTCCTGAGAGCTGACTGCGTGCTTTGCATGGGTGAAGTCATTCTTACCCCGGCGTTTGGGGGGTAGGATGGGTACTCGGTCACCCCCATTTCACAGGTGAGGAAACTGAGGCACAGAGGGGTACCGCACCTCCTTTCCATCTCTGCTTCTCTCCCCACCTTCACATCCCTACCTGTCTCCTGGGGAAAGGCTCTGCCCCTCTCTGTCCTCAATGTTCAGCAGCACCTCTGTCTCTGAGCGCGTCTGTCCCCCTGCCTCTGTCTCTTGGGGCCTTTCTGCTCTGTCACCTGCTCCTCTGTTTTCTCTGTATCTCTTCTGCAGCCTGCCTCCCCTCTATGACTGCAACTTTGCCCCTCTTCCTCCTGGGGTCTCTCTGCGACTGCAGTGTATCTCCTTAGTGTCTCCGTCTCTCTATCTCTGCCTTTCAGAGGATCTATCTCTGCCCCAATGTCCCCATCTCTCCAAGTGTCTCTGTCTCCTTGCTTGGGTCTCCAAGCTCCGTCCCCTTCTCTTTCTCCGTTCCTCGTCCCACGGGGTCGCTCTGCCTCCCCATCCTGCGTCTTGTGGCCCCGTCCCCAGCTCTCCGTGTCCCTCAGTGCCAGTCCTGGTCCTGTGGACCCCCGCCCGCTGCCCGCAGCCGGGCCCCAGCCCTCTGCGCCGTGTGTGTCTGCCCCTGCGGCGGCCGGCCGAGGAGGTGGAGGGAGGGGACGCCAATGACCTCACCAGCCCCTCTCCGACCACCCCCCCCTTTCTCTTTTCAACTTTTCCAACTTTTCCTTCCGTGCCCTCCTCTGAGCAAGGCAGCGTGAGCCCTGCGAGGCAGCCGGCTCCGTCTGAATGGAAAAGGCAGGCAGGGAGGGTGAGTCAGGATGTGTCAGGCCGCCCTCCCCTGCCGCCTGCCCCCCGCCCGCCCGCCCTGGCCCCCTATATAACCCCCCAGGCATCCACACTCCCTCACTGCCACGGCCCTCGCTGCTCACACGCACATGCCTCCCCTCCCCAGGCCGAGGCCCAGCTGACCCCCAGGGCTCCCCCCCGGCAGCGGACAGGGAAGGGTTAAAGGCCCCCAGCTCCCTGCCCCCTGCCCTGGGGAATCCCTGCCCTGTGGGGACATGAACAGTAAGTTGGTTCAAGTTCATAGGGTGGGGGGGGGGGACAGGAAGGGAGGAGGGAGGGACCGCGGCGAGGAGGGTGGGGAGCAGACAGACACAGCGGAATCGGACAGAGAGAGACAGAGGAGAGCGAGGGAGCCGTGGGGAGGCAGAGACGGAGGACAGGAAAGGAGATTCAGAGAAAGCAGCAGGAGGCCGGGAGCAGAGACGGGCAGAGACAGGAGGACGGATTTGAGACGCGGAGACAGGGCAGCGCGAGAGACATGAAGACATACAGACAGAGACAGACAAATGCCGGGAGGTGACCCCCAAGAGCGCGGGACGCCCTGGGAGTCGGCAGACACCCGGGCATCCCGACAGAAAGGCTCCGGGAGGGAAACTGAGGCAGGGAGCCCGAGGAGGTGAGCGCAAGTCCCGAACGCCGACCCCCCAGGCAGGGGGAGGAGAGAAAGAGAGACAGTGGTGCAGACAGGAACCGGAGAGCCAGACAGATGCGGACCGACGGACAGACAGCGGCCGGGGAGGGCCCGGGGGGCGGGCTGGGGGTGTGATGCGGGAGCGGGGCGGCCCGGGGGGCGCTGATTGGCTGGCGGGCGCGGGGGTGGGCGGGGCGGCTGGGGGATGGGCTGCCGGGGAACCAGCGGGCCGGAGCCCCCGGGGAGCGCGCCGCCGCCGGGTCCCTGTCCGCCTCCCGCGTCCCCGCTGCGCCCGCGTCTCTGCGTCCCTCCGCCCAGGTGTGCCCCGGGGGCATCCCCGGCACCACGGCCCGGCCTTCCGCCGTCCCCCTGGGCAGGGGTCTGGGCCTCCGGGTTCCTGTCCCGGTCTCCTTGCCCCGCTCTCAGTCCGGCTCGGGCTCCCGAGGCCCGGGGAGGGGGCAGGTTCTGGCCTGTGCCTCCCCCCTCACGCCCCGCCCCGGGGCCCAGATTCCGGCGTCCGGGGGCGGACGGGAGACGCCCGGCCCGTCTACCCGCCCCGGGCCGCGTCTGCTCCGACGGGCGGGGCAGCCAGAGCGGGAGAGGGAGAGGGCAGCCCGCCCCGGGCCTGCGACCTGCCCTGGGCGCGCCACCCCGGGACTCGGGACCCCCAGTCCCTCCTCCCCCGGACCCACCAGTCCGGTCTGAGCTCCCTCTGCCTTCTCCCGCCCCCAGGTGTTTGCTGCCTGGTCCTGGTCGCTCTGAGCCTGTGGCCGGATAGAGCTGCTGCCCCGGGGCCACCGCCGGGCCCCCCACGGGCCTCCCCAGACCCTCGGGCCGAGCTGGACAGCGCCGTCCTCCTGACCCGCTCTCTCCTGGCGGACACTCGACAGCTTGCTGCGCAGCTGGTGGGAGAGCCTGCCGGGGGCTGGGCTGGGACAGGGACCCGGAGTGTGGAGGGCTTCTGGGCTCGCACGGAAGCAGCGGGAGGGGGGAGTCTGGGGCCTGTCTGCAGGATGGGGGGACCCTTGGAGCTGGGCAGGGTCCCCCTCAAGGCTTCTTTCCCCCCACAGAGAGACAAATTTCCAGCCGACGGAGACCACAACCTGGACTCTCTTCCCACCTTGGCCATGAGTGCAGGGGCGCTGGGAGCCCTACAGGTGAGGGGAGGGGAAGGGGAAGAGGGGGCAAAGGTGAGAGCTGGGCGGTGGCCAGGGTGCAAGGGGGGCTGGGGGCCAGAGCAGGCGTGTGGCAGGTGTTCCGTGATGCCCCCCGTGCCCTGCCTCCCAGCTCCCAGGTGTGCTGACGCGGCTGCGGGCAGACCTGTTCTCCTACCTGCGGCACGTGCAGTGGCTGCGGCGGGCGGGCGGCCCTTCCTTGCGGACCCTGGAGCCGGAGCTGGGCGCCCTGCAGGCCCGGCTGGACAGACTGCTGCGCCGGCTGCAGCTCCTGGTACGACCTCGGCCTCGCAGCTCCCAGGCCCCATACCTAGGCTTGAAACCTGAGACCCTGGGACCCCAGACTCCAGGCCTGCTCGGAGACCCCCAGCCCCCTCGAGGCCCCAGACCCTGACCCAAAGCCAGCCTGGGGACCCTGACTCTGCAAACTCCAGACCTCAAGAGCCTAGATCCTGAGATCTCGGGTGAGACGACCCCAGATCCTGAGCTCTGAGTCTCTAAGACCTCAGATGCTGCTTGTGAGCCCTTAAGACCCCCAAACCCTGACCGCCAAAACCTGAGACCCAAGAACCTGAGATCAGAAAACTTTAGTGGCCCGTTCCTGGGCCTGACCACAAAGACCCTGGACCTCAAATTCCAGCTCCCAGTTCTGAGACCCCAGCCCTCACCCACGAGTCCCTGAGCTTGGATCCTAGAGACCCCACATGTAAGACACCAGCCCCAAGATCTTGGACCTGACCCCAGACTTGAGCCTACAGCCCCCAGCGTTCACCTAGCATCAGGATCCCAGCCCTGACTCTATAGACTTCACCCCTCAATCCCCTGAGCTTGGCCCTGGAGTTCCAGCTTTGAGACCTCTACCTTTTGGCCCCAGCCTCCACTTTCTGAACCCAACATGTTGAGAACTCCCCACCCAGAAACTCTACCCTGCAGGTTAAAGACCCTCTGGAAACATGCAGCCTGGACTCCCAGGTTCCAAACGCCCCTTCCCGGGACCCCCACTGCACCCCCACCCATTGCTAACCTTCTGTCTTCTCCCAACAGATGTCCCGCCTGGCCTTACCCCAAGCACCCCCAGACCCACCAGCTCCCCCACTGGCCCCCCCAGCCTCCGCCTGGGGAGGCATCAGGGCAGCCCACGCCATTCTTGGGGGGTTGCACCTGACCCTTGACTGGGCCGTGCGGGGCTTGCTGCTGCTGAAGACTCGGTTGTGACCAGCTACACAGAACCGCCAACGTCCTTCGATGCCACATCTTATTTATTTATTTATTTGGGGACTAGGGGCATGGAGGTCAGGAGATACCCCCCTCTTCTTCTCCCCCTGATTAGAGACGGTCCCTCCAGGAGACCTGGGCAGAAGAGGGGGGGGGGCATCTGTGCCTTATTTATACTTATTTATTTAAGGGCGTGGGTGGGAGGTGGGTGGGCTTGGGGACCAAAGGGTGAGGGAACAGGAGTCCTGGATTCTTGAATCTCTAAGACGTCTGGCCACAGTGTTTCCCTGTTCCCCACGCCTCTGGGCCTAGGCAGGAGCATATATTATTTATTAAACAATTACTTTTTGTGTTGGGGTGGGGAGGGAAGGGAAAGAGGCCTGGGTTTTTGTACAAAATGCGAGAAACTTTTGTACGATACAGAAGGGGAAATTAAATTTGTCATACGCATCCACTTAGAGGTGATTTCTCTGAGGGCTGGGGGCTGGGGTCCCTGGAGTAGAGGGAGGCAGGGACCCTTAGTGGGCAGGACAGCAGAGGGGAGATGGTTGATCCTCCAGGGCAGGGTCTGAGCCTCATCTGGTGCACAGCACTTCATAGACTCTCAATAAATATTTAATAGAAGGTTCCAGAAGGTCATCCAGTGCCCTACAGTGCTTGTACATGACAAGGCTGCAAGTTTGAGGTCATTCATTATGGCAGTTCACAACAGCAAATTGGAAGCAACCTAGATGTTCAACAGTGAGGGATGGTTTAATAAATGACACCCATCTGTGTGATGGAAAACTATTAGCCATAAAGGGGGGATGATACAGAGGCGGCTTTAAGACATAGAGAAAGCAGGCTACTAACCACTGCATGATTCCCACTTTGCTTCTCTGGATGGATGGATGGATGGATGGATATATAGATTTTTTTAAGAAGTCCTAGAACACAGGGCACCTGGCTGGCTCAGTCAGTAGAGCATGTGACTCTTGATCTCTGGGCCGTGAGTTCAAGTGCCACGCTGGGCATAGAGCTTACTTTAAAATAATAATTAAAAAAAAAAAAAAAACTCCTAGAAGAAAATACACCAAAATGTTGACCATGGTCCCCTCAGGGTGGAAGGCAGGGTGGGATTATGGGTGCTTTCATTATTTGTGCTTCTCCGAATTACTCAGAGTTTCTACAGTGACCATGTGTTTTGCATGACCCATTAAAAAAAAAAAATACACACTTTTTAGAAGGACGGAATGCCAGCCAACCCCTTCCCCCAAAACAAGACCTCAGAAGGAGTCAGGAATGACTGCTCACTGAGTGTGTGCTCTGGGCCGTGTCTTAAGTGTGGGGTTTTACTTACATGATCCCCTGAATGCTCCATCATGCCCCACTTTCCAGGTGAGAGAAAGTGAGGCTGGCGGGGGAGGGGACATGGTGTTCAAGGTCACACCTTGAAAGGGACCACTGTGTTTCTGCCAGAGGTCCAGCTCCTTCCAAAGCCCGTGCCCCTTTCTTTATAACCAATGTTCAGCAATCACTGCCACAGACACAAATCGGTTATATATGGGGAAACTGAGGCTCAGTGGGGGGTATGAGTCTTCCTCAAGGTCCCTGAAAGGGGTCAGTCGTGAGTTGGGGCCATGCTCGGGCCTCCCTTCTTAAGTGGGAAACTCTTTGGTTAATTATCCATTTATAATGTCCAAGACAGATCCTGCCGGGGGCCCTGAGTTTTCAGTAGCTTTGGGTCTGCAGTCGTGGCTTCTGATTCACAGACTCCAGCCCTCGAGACTCTAGGCCACATCCCAGGAGAAGGGAGTCCACGCCCCCCCCCCCCCCAGAGAGTTCCCAGAAAGAGTCCTACAAGTGTCTGATGAGGTCACAAAGGCCCCCCCCCAAGGCTCCTCCCCCAAGCCAGGGCTGACCACCCTCCACCACAGGGCCATGGCCAAGCCCCGGGGAAGCCCCACCCTCTGGGACCCCTGAGCTGTGGCACCTGCCAAGCCTAAAGGGCCAGGGCGGGTGGGCTGGGGGACACTGGGCAGGCCAAGCACCCAGGTGCCGGGTCCCTGACTCTGTGTCTGGGGTGACCCACCTTTTCTGCAGCCGCCGTGAACCGGCTTCAGAACATCAGGCGCATGGAGCCATTCCAGGGACCCTCAAAATGGGTCCCCACGCTAGGCGAGCTGCAGAAGACCCTCCAGAGGGGCGAGTACCTGCCCCTCCGCCCGCTGCCCATGTTCGAGAGTAACTTTGTTCAGGTCCCCAGCTTCCTGCACCCTGGGGGCGGAGAGGGGCAGGAAGGGATTGAGACACCACCCCCCCCCACCCCCGCCCCGGACTGGGGGGTTCGAGCCCAGGCAGGCACTGACTAGGCAGCCGCGGGGGTGGGGAGGCTCAGGTGGTAGGGGGCTTGGGCTGGGGGTGCCAGAGGAGCATTGGAGAAAGGAGTGGTCCCAGCCCCCCTCCCTGGCCCCCCAGGTGACCAATCGAGGGGCCCCCGTGTACGTGCACCACAGAACCAACCGTGTGACCATGGGTGTGGCTGCCTCCCAGCCTGGCCTGGTGTTGCCAGACATCCTGCTGATCGCTCAGCCCCCGGAGGGCAGGGAGTGCTCCAGCCTCGTCCTCACCAGGTGCCTCCATTCCGCACCACCCCCCCGCCGCTCCCCAGGCCTGCCCTATCCCCCCTCGACCATGTCCCTCTCCCACCTCTCCCCCTCGTCCCCCACCCCCCCTGCCCTGCCCCATCCTCTGCTCCACCACGTCTGTCTCCTGCCTCCCCCAGGATGCTCCCGCTGGACCTGACCCGCCTCTACGTGCATGACCTGTCCTCCTGGCGCCTGAAACTGCGCCTGGTCACGGGCCGCTGCTACTACCTGGAGCTGGATGCCCCCCGCAACGAGGCCGGCTTCCTGTTTGACCGCTGGATCCGGCTCATCAATCTGCTCCAGGAGCCCGCCACTACCTGGCTCCCCAGGACCCCGCATGGGCCCGCCAGGGACCCGGCCAGCGTCAAACCTCCTGCCTCCACCTGGCGCCTCCAGGTGGGCAGTGCCCCCCCACAGACCCTGGGAGCAGCCATGGTTTTGGATTTCAGAGCGGGGACCAACAGCTGAAATCCAGAATCCCAAGATTTAGGCTGGGGGTCAGGACTCCTGGGTCTGAGGGAGGAGGGGCTGGGGGCCTGGACTCCTGGGTCTGAGGGAGGAGGCCCGCATTCCAGGATCTGAGGGAGGAGATGGCTGGTGGCCTGGATTCCAGGGTTTGCAGGAGCAGAGGGGAGGACCCCTGGGTCCTGGCATGGGGACGGGTTGGGGTCCTGGAGTCCTGAGCGGGGTAGGTAATGGGGACGTGGAAACCAGGAGGAGGAACCCGTCCTGACCGACCCCCTCCCCATCCACAGGACCAGCCCCAGTCCGGACGTTCGGGTGAGCAGCCTCCGTGTCCTCAGACCCTTCCCTACTTGTCAGCCTCTCCTGCCCCAGGCGTGGCCACACCTACCAGCCCTTGAGCTCTCCCCCCTCCCCTGCCCGAGCCTCACGTCCTCCCTGTCGGGGACCCTGACTGGAGATCCTCCCCTCCTCTGCAGTCATGACTGTGGAGCCCAACTTTCCTTACAAGATGCTGACACTTCAGAAACAGAGGAAGGCCAGGGTGAGCAGGTTGGGCAGGCCGGGCTGGGGAGGGGCCGGGCTGGGGGCCCCGCGCCTCCTGACTGCCCGCCGTCCCTCCTCCCACCGCCAGACCCTCAAGCGCAAATTCAAGTCTCAGGCCGTGGGCGACTCTGTGCCTCTCATCTGGTCACGGCAGGAGCACGCTGAGCCTAGAAGGAAATCTGCAGAAAAGAAGTAGGCTTGGTTGGGGTCTTGCTGCCCGCGGGAGGCCGAAGGGCGAGGACCCCGGTGTGGAGGCCACCAGAGTCACCCCACATTGCCCCCTACAGGTCCCAACGAAACCTCCACCCTGACACATCTCAGACCCACATCCAGGTTACCGGTGAGCACACCTCGCCCTCCCCGTGTGGACCCCCAACGTTCTGGCCCTTCCCCCGAGGGCTCACTCTGCCTTCTTCCTGCCCAGAGAAGCCCAGCATCACCATCCGTACCGTCTTCAGCATCGTCTCCAACACCATCAACCACACACAGTCCTCTTCCAAGGCAGCTATGTCCTGGGGGCCCACTCCTGGTCTGAGGGAGGAGGGGCTGGGGGCCTGGGCTCCTGGGTCTGAGGGAGGAGGGGCTGGGGGTCTGGACTCCTGGGTCTGAGGGAGGAGGGCTGGGGGCCTGGACTCCTGGGTCTGAGGGAGGAGGGGCTGGGGGTCTGGACTCCTGGGTCTGAGGGAGGAGGGCTGGGGGCCTGGACTCCTGGGTCTGAGGGAGGAGGGGCTGGGGGTCTGGATTCCTGGGTCTGAGGGAGGAGGGGCTGGGGGTCTGAAATCCTGGGTCTGAGGGAGGAGGGGCTGGGGGTCTGGATTCCTGGGTCTGAGGGAGGAGGGGCTGGGGGTCTGGATTCCTGGGTCTGAGGGAGGAGGGGCTGGGGGTCTGAAATCCTGGGTCTGAGGGAGGAGGGGCTGGGGGTCTGGATTCCTGGGTCTGAGGGAGGAGGGGCTGGGGGTCTGGATTCCTGGGTCTGAGGGAGGAGGGGCTGGGGGTCTGGACTACTGGTCTGAGGGAGGAGGAGCTGAGGGGTCTGGATTCCTGGGTCTGAGGGAGGAGGGGCTGGGGGTCAGGACTCCCTCATCTGAGGGAGGAGGGGCTGGGGGTCTGGGCTCCTGGGTCTGAGGGAGGAGGGGCTGGGGGCCTGGGCTCCCTCATCTGAGGGAGGAGGGGCTGGGGGTCTGAAATCCTGGGTCTGAGGGAGGAGGGCTGGGGGTCTGGGCTCCTGGGTCTGAGGGAGGAGGGGCTGGGGGCCTGGGCTCCTGGGTCTGAGGGAGGAGGTGCTGGGGGCCTGGACTCCTGGTCTGAGGGAGGAGGAGCTGAGGGGTCTGGATTCCTGGGTCTGAGGGAGGAGGGACTGGGGGCCTGGACTCCTGGGTCTGAGGGAGGAGGGGCTGGGGGTCTGGACTCCTGGTCTGAGGGAGGAGGAGCTGAGGGTTCTGGACTCCTGGGTCTGAGGGAGGAGGGGCTGGGGGTCTGGATTCCTGGGTCTGAGGGAGGAGAGGCTGGGGGGCAGGACTCCTGGGTCTGAGGGAGGAGGAGCTGAGGGGTCTGGATTCCTGGGTCTGAGGGAGGAGGGGCTGGGAGTCAGGACTCCCTCATCTGAGGGAGGAGGGGCGGGGGGGTCTGGACTCCCGGGTCTGAGGGAGGAGGGCCCTGTGTCCTGGGCTCTGGGAGCCTCCCCTGGCCGTGACCATTCTTCCCCTCTTCTCTGTCCACCTACAGTGTTGCTCTTCTGACTCAGACACGGCCACAGTCCTGGGCGGTTTAATTGAGACCCCCATCCGCTGTGCCTCCGCAGACACCCCTGATATTTCCTTGCTGGAATCCTATGATCCCTTCAACACGTACCTGTGGCAGCAGGACATCGAAAACCTGATGGACCCCGATACCAGCACCTTGTCCTCGTCCTCCTTCTCCCCAGCCACCTACCCTCCCCGCTTCTCCCTCCCAGCCGCTTACTCCTCCTCCCACAGGCGCAAGGAAAAGGCCCAGGCTCTGGGATCCGGGCAGAGGCAGCGGCCTCCACCCTCTCAGAAGACCGCAGCTGCCCGCGTGGCCGCTTGGAAGGTTCCATTCCTCCGTGACCAGTCCAAGAGGGTCTCAGCAATGCATGATCCATCCCAGAAGATGTCGACTGCACCCGGCCCACCCCGGGGGGCCCCAGTGGTACCCGCTGTTACCCAGAAGACCCCAACAGTACACGGCCCCCCTTGGAAGGCCCCACCTGTATCCGTTACTTCCCGGAAGGCCGCAGCCAGTCCTGGCCCGGCCCGGAAGGCCCCACCTGTATCGCCTACTTCCCGGAAGGCTGTATCTTCCTCTGTCCCAGGAAGGAAATCCGTGTTCCTACCTGCCCCATCCCAGAAGGCTCTGACGTCACCTACTCAACAGCAGATGACACCGGACACCGGCACTTTGGGCACGTTGCCCACAGGAGGTCCTAGACGGCGTGTGCTCGAGAGAAGCCAGCGTGAGGGGACGCCAGGACCACTGATGTTTGTGGGCACCCAGGAGATGGACCTGATAGAGACAAGGACCCAGAAAACATCCCAGGACCTGCCTTTTACCACCACCAAGAAGGAGTCTGAGGAGGTCGTGCTCACTAAAGCCCTGAAGATCACCCTGGATGGCTTGAAGGGCAGGGGCAAGTTGGAGGACAAGGTCCACAGAAAGAAGGAGGAGATATCCCTGGACAAGCCTGGCTTAACCTCCCAGACGGTGGGGCAACAGCAGAAGTGGCTCAAGACCCAGGAGGTGGTCATCCAGGGACCCCCAGAGGAGCAAAGCAGGCCGTTCTCGGTGGAGGGGCTCACCCTTGCCAAGCTGATGATCATGGCCAACTCCAAGGAACCGCCCCTGAGGCCCGCAACAGTCAATCCGTCCTCCTGGCTCTCGAACCCCCCGATGCCTGACATGTCAACAGTCAGCCCCAGTGAGGTGCCCTTGCTGCAGGGGACACCAGAGGTGGTTGGAGAGCAGTCCCTGTTTGGCACCCGGGTGAAGGAGAGAATGCATCCGTGGGCTGAAGGGAGCATGTATCGCTGGGTAGAGGCACAGCCCCAGGTTCCAAAAGAGGCTTCCGAAGTGCCTGGCCTCCCCAGGCATGAGGCCAGCAGCCTGATGATGGACAATGTCTCCCCAGAGCCCATCAGTCTGCCTGCATCAAGGTGGGAGGAGGTACCCCCGTGGCCCATCTCACTGACCCCCATCTCAGAGACGAAGGCCAGTGTGTTCCAGCAGCCAAAGAGAGCATCTCTTGAGCCTGAGGGGCAGTCAGACCAGCTGGAGGGGAGGTCAGGCCAGCTCAAGAAGACTCCAGACCAGCTGGAGGGGATGCCAGACCAGCTCGAGAGGACTCCAGACCAGCTTGAGGGGATGCCACACCAGCTTGAGGGGATATCGGACCAGCTCCAGAGGATGCCAGACCAGTTTGAGGGGATGCCAGACCAGTTCAAGGGGATATCAGACCAGCTCGAGAGGATGCCAGACCAGCTCGAGGGGATGCCAGACCAGCTTGAGAGGATAGACCAGCTCAAGAGGATGTCAGACCAGCTCCAGGGGATGTCAGACCAGAGTCCCCTGGCCATAACAAAGTTGTCCTCTGATGTTATCTTACCAACGCTCGTAGAAAATGAGAATATGATGGGCATGGCCCCCGAGGTGGAGGACATAGAGGAACCGGGTGCTTACAGTCCTTCAGCCAGGTATTTGGGGTGACAGCTGACACGTTCTGTCAACTCCATTAGCTGCAAGATAAAAAGAGGATCATTCCCTTTTTTCACTTTCATTCACGGACTCAATGTATAGAGAGTGTTGACTTGTGCTAGGCATTGTTCTAAGCACTAGAGATATGGCATTGAGCAATTTGGGGAGGATATGCTCCTGTCATCTTGTGTGTAGAGCCCAGGGATGCTGTTCAATGTCCTACAATGCACAGGCTGGCCCACCACAGCAGAGAATGATCCAGAGAAAATATCAGTAGTGCTGAAGTTAGGAGCCCTGACAATTAACAGCTAAGTCAATTATATTGCACGCTATAAGGTGATAGCTCCATGGGAAAAGAGCAGGGGGGTGGGGGGGACTAGGGATGAAGATAGGCAGCCTCCTGCATTGGACTGGTTGGTGCAGGAGGGCTTCAGTGAGTTGATGTCATTTGTGTAAAGGCCCGAAGGAGGGGAAGAAGGAAGCCATGCACACATCTGGTGAAAGTATGTTCCCTGCAGAAGAAACAGCCACCGCAGAGGCCCTGAGGCATGAGTGTGTGTGTGATACGTTGGACCAAGAGTGAGTTCCAAGGGACCCCAAGAGTAGGAAATGAAGTCAGAAAAAGTCACGCAAGTGGTGGTAATCACGTGGGACCTTGCAGGCCATTTTAAGGCCTTTGGCTTTGATGCTGAGTGAGCTGGGGGATTTGGGGCAGAATGGCTGGGACTGGTGTATATTTGAAAAGGCTCTCTGTGGCCAAAGCATAGAGAAGGTAAGGGGGGCAAGGATGGGATCTGGGAGAATAGGGAGGAGGCAGTTGCAACGATCCGGGCATGAGACAAGAAGGGAGGTGTTGGAAGTGTGAGAAAGAGGCAGGATGGTTGAGCCGACAGATTGGCTCATGGATTGGACACGGCCATGTGGTGTCAAGGGCAAACGTAGGGTCTGGGGTCTGAGACACTGGGGAGACGGAGAGGCTGTGAATGCAGCAGGTGGCAGGGAGGGGATCAGGATCGTCTAAGATCCCTGGTGAAGAAGTGGGGCAAGTAGCTGGATGTATGAATTGGGAGTGACGGGAAATCATCGGCACATGGATAGTTACCACAAGCCAAGAGACTGGAGGAGGTCACCAGCCAGTGAGCGTCGACAAAGAGGGTGCAAAGTGTTTAGAAAAGGGGAAACCAGGGGCGCCTGGGTGGCTCAGTCAGTTAAGCGTCTGACTTTGGCTCAGGTCGTGATCTCATGGTTCGTGAGTTCGAGCCCCGCGTCGGGCTCTGTGCTGATGGCTCAGAGCCTGGGGCCTGCTTCGGATTCTGTGTCTCCCTCTCTCTCTATCCCTCCCCGACTAGCGCTCTGTTTCTCCCTGTCTCTCAAAAATAAATAAATGTAAATTTTTTTTTTTTTTTTAAAGAAAAGGGGAAACCATAGTGAGAGTTGGCAGAATGGTGACAGCCTGGGTGTCAGGGGCAGCTGCGTGTAATGCTGCAGTTAGGTGAAGGAATACGGGACTGAGGCAGGAGCCCTGGGCTTACCAGCAAGGATTTTATTATTTGTTGCATGGTGGGAACAAAGACCCGAATGGGGCAGGCCGACGGGAGCACAGAAAGCAGGGGATCACTTGCCGCAGCCCTTGAAAACACGATGCTCAGTGAAAGGAACCAGATGCAGAAGGCCTCATCGTGTGTGATTCCATTTGTGGGAAACTTGCAGACCAGGCAAATAAATCCAAGCGGAATGGTGGTTGCTAGGAGCTGGGAGGAATGGGAGGAATGGGGAGGGATGACTTATTGGGAACAGGGGTCTCCTTTTGGGGTGATGAAATGTTCTGGAGCTAAGTGGAGGTGGTGGTTGCACAGCACTGTGGATGTAATTAGTGTCGCCGAACTGTGCACTTTGAAACGGTTGCAACGGTAAATTTTATGTGATGTGTATTTCCCCGCTATATACCTACCTACCCACCCACCCACGTACACGTACTTTCCTATGAACGTGCGTATGCAAAGAGGGGACGCAGAGAGGAGGGGTCCAGCAGCTTTTTTCCAAGTAGTTTGCTGGAAGGGGAGGAGGGACATGGCAAGAAGTAGCTGGTGTAGGAAGTGAGCACGAGAGTGCTGAAGAGGAGAGAGAGATTAGCATTTGCGTGTTGGTGTGAAGGATCCACAGGCGGGCTCCCCCGCAACTAGGCAGGAGGGAGAGAAACTTGGGAGGGACAGCAGGGACAGGAAGACACTGGTGGGGACCCTTATTCCAGCTCACGCTTCATTTTAGCAGGGATTTACTGAGCCCTCACTATGCTCTTCCTGTGACCTCCAAGACCCCCTCTGGCTTTCTCTCTCTCCGCAGCATACAGAGTTCCCAGAGCCTTCAATAGCGGGATTCGGGGGGAGTCAATCTCAATCGCCAAAGTGTCCAAAGGAGCCCAGCGTGACCAGGTAGCCAGAGACCCTGCGGACCCGCCTTAGTCCTGGTACTGAAGTCCGGCGGCTCGGACACCACCCTTACTCTTTCCTCCTCTTCCCCACAGGCCCCCAGGGTGCTGTGCACCTGTACCGTAAGAAGCAGGGTGCTGAAAAGCCCGGGCGGGGGGGACGCTCCCTCTAGGGTAGAGACCAGAGCTATCTATACGTTTATATATTGGGGGGCGGGGGGCGGGGGAGAGCCCGCGGAGCGGCCCAGCTTCGCAGAGATTAAAAGCCTGAGTCTGAGACTCGGCAAAAATCGCGACTGGGTGCCAGTGTGTGCGCGCGGGGTGGCGTCCGGCTGGAGGTGGGAGGCGGCGGGGGTGGGGGAGGTGGTCCACGCAGACCCTGCCTGGCGGCCCAGAGCGTCCCCTGCAGCGCAGCGGCTCCCATTGGCTGGGGTTCCAGGGGCCCCAGCCAATCCTGCCAGGAGTCGTGGTTTTCCTGGGCTGGGACCCCCGACACTCAGAAGCGAGGGGCACCGCCGGATGGAGCCACAAGCACAGCTGACCCAGTGACACGTTGACATCAGTCTGGTGAGGGCAGGGCGGGTGGGATCAGGGACTGGGCTTTGGGGCGGGGGCCAGGAACTGGGTGCGGGTCTGAGCGAGAGGCGCCTTCAGGCCCCACGGAGCCCCCTGCCCCTGCAGTAGCTGCCGCCTCCCTGGATGTTGGATATTGAGTTCCAGAAGTCCCCCAAGGGGAAATGGACAACACCACCCTTCGACCCGCGCTTCCCCAACCAGAACCAGACCCGCAACTGCTACCAGAACTTCCTGGGTGAGACGTTGCGGGCCAGGTTAGGGGGAGGGAGACAGAAGAGGCGGAAAGGGGTCCGCCCCACCTGAAGACAGGGAGAGGGTCCCGGACCGGCCTCGGTGGCGGTGACCGTTGGGGTGGGAGGGGAAGGGGGGGGGGGGGCCCCCATGGTCGGAAGGGGCGGTGCCTCGCCGGGGAGTGGGCGGGGCCTATCTGGAGAGGCCAGGGCCGAGGGGTGGGGCGAGGGTGCGATGGGCGGGGGCCTGGCCAGGAGAGGGTGGAACCTGCTCTGGAGGGGCGGGTACCAAATCCTGCAGGGGCGGGGCGAGGGAGGAATGGGCGGGGCCTATCCAGCGTGGGCGGGGCTTTGTCTGGAGGGGAGGAGACCCTGTCCTGGAGGGTGGGATCGAGTCTTGGAGGGGAGGGGCGAGAGAGAGATAGGCGGGGCCTATCCGGTGGGGGGCGGGACCGAGTCTTGGAGGGCCGAGGCAAGGGAGGGATAGGAGGGGCCTACCCAGCAGGGGCGGGGCCTGTCCGGGACGGGGCGTGACCTGGTCTAGGGGCCAGGACTGGGCCTGGAGGGGGCGGGGCCTGGCCTGGAGGGGCGGGACCGAGTCCTGGAGGGGCTGGGCATGGCCTGGAGGGGGTGGGCCGACCGTGGAGAGGCGGGGCCTGACTGGGAGTGGGCGGGGCCTGCTCTGGAGGCCTGGGGACCAAGTCCTGGGGGGGCGGGGCCTGGTCTGCTGGGACTGGGACCGAGGCAACCCCGCGGCCCGCTCCGCCCCACCCCTCAGACTACCACCGCTGCGTCAAGAGAATGAACCGCCGTGGGAAAAGCACGCAGCCCTGCGAGTATTACTTCCGCGTGTTCCACTCGCTGTGCCCCAAGAGCTGGGTGAGCAGGGGGCCGAGGGGGCGTCGGCAGCCGGCCGGGCGAGACCGGACCGGGCGAGGGTGGAGGGTCCCGCGGAGCTGAACAAGCGCCCGCCGCCTCCCCTCCCGCCCGCCTCTCCCCAGGTGCAGCGCTGGACCGAGCAGATCCAGAGAGGGACCTTCGCAGGCAAAATCTGACGGCCTGAGTGCGGACGCCCCGAAGGATCAGCGCGCTGACACCCTCCACCCCCCACCGTCCTCGAGTCTCCCCGAGACTCTCTAAGCCACACATAAAGCTATGTTGCTGCTGACGTTTCTTATTATCTGGCGTGGCGGCTGGAGAAGACCTTTGTCTGTGGCCTCCAGCTAACACTACTGGTTCTGATGGAGGAGGGGGCAGGGGAGGATTCTGCTCCGTCGGGCTGCCATGGAGGGAGGGTAGGCAGGTGTCCAGGGCGGCAGCAACCAAGCCCCGTCCGCCCTTGCCCCGCTGCCTCCAGCAGCAGCCGCCACCAGCCCGGGGTCCTCTCTGGATCTCTGGATGACCACGCGCGCCCACCAGAGTGCCCCTGACTGTCCATCCCCACACTTAGTCGCCCTCCGTCTCCTCCCTCAGGAGCCTCTTCCTCTCTGGCCTGAACGCCTCCCCCACCTCCTTTGGGACTTCCATTCCCAAGTTCTGGGGTGGGGGGAGTCTACTGTGCACACCCTCCCCCCCCCCCCCCCCCCCCCCCCCGCCAGCGCTGACCCCAACCCTCCCTCCTCTGCTCTGGACCCTTTCTTCACCACTCTCCGTCACTTCCGTGCCCCTGTTTGACTCCATTTGCCATCCTGTCCTCATCCCGTGAGCCCCTCCCAACAGTCTTTTGCACGCCTGGCCCTGTCAGCACCGGCCGGCCAGAGCAGCCTCTTCCTTATTCCCCCAAAGAACAGGGGCGGCTGCCCCCCCCCCCCCCGACTTCTCCATTTCCCCAGGATACTCCAAGCTCCTGTCTGAATAATTTGCTCCTGCCGCATCCGGGCACCGGGCCTGCCCAGGCTCAGAGGCGGCAACACCAAAATCCATCCTCATTCCAAATGCCCCCCGAAAGGTCACCTCTCCAACCACCTGCCCCCTCCCCCCCCACCCCCCCCCCCCACCCCCCCGCCCGGAGGCTGAGGCGTGACCCTTAACAGAGCGCAGAGCCCTGGGCTTCTAGCCCGGACCGAGTCCTGGATTCCACTGTGTCTCCCTGAAGCTGTAGGACTCCCGCAACAGCCTGGAGCCAGGCTCTCTCAAGTCATGTCGAGGCCAGTTTAATCCGGGGCTCGAAGGTCGCTGTTACTGATCAGAACAACTTGTCGGTGACCCTGAACAAGCTTCTTGACCTGCGTGCACCTCAGCTTCCCCAGGAAACAGAGATGGTACAGTCCCGTTACCAGGACAGGTGGGATGATGGGAGGGGCTGAGCGGACTCTGGAGGACTGGCTCCACCCAGCCTCCTGGATGACTGTCCCCAGGCACACCCTCCACGCTGGCCTCATCAAGCCACCCAGGGCGCACCCCAGCCGTCTCATCTCCTGGGATGGCTTCACCCAGATACCCTGCCCCCCCCCCTCCAATCACAGCCTGAGAGGCAGGGGGGCAGGTGAGTGCGCAGGGCGTGCCGGGAGCCCTGCCCCTGTGGCAGGGAAGCCGACGGTGACACACAGGCAAGGCACCTCTCCGAGTCACCAAATAGGGCTGCTGGCTGACACTCGGTGAGGTCACCTAGGTAGCATCTGAGCACAGAGCCTGCCACCTGTACAGCCCCAGCCAGCCTCTGGACCTCAGCAGGCCACCCCTGCCTGGAGGGCACTTTCTCTCCCTTGCCCGGCAGCCACTCTCAACTCTCCATTTTCTGTCTCCACCATCAGCCCTCCACCACTTTTTTTAAAGTTTATTTTGGTGGGGGCGGGGAGGGAGAGGGAGAGAGGGAGGGAGGGAGGGAGGGAGAGAGAGAGAGAGAGAGAGAGAACAAGCAGGGGAGGAGCAGAGAGAATCCCAAGCCTACTCCACGCTGTCAGTGCAGAGCCCGATGCGGGGCTCAAACTCATGAATGGTGACATCATGACCTGAGCTGAAATCAAGTCAGATGCTCAACCGACTGGGCCACCAAGGTGCCCCATCCCTCAACCACTTCTGGAGCATTGTTTATACTCCAGGCCACCAACCCTAAGGATGCCGGAGCTGGAGGCGGGGTCCGGCCTCGTGCACTATGGCTGTCTGGGTCAACAGCACAGCACACCCCCAGGCCTTGAACTCTGAACAGCGCCTCCACTGCTCCCTGAAGCCCCAGTGCCAGCAGCAGGGACCTGCGGCAGCCTCCCAGGTCAGAGGAGGTCCCGTTCCCGCCCCTCTCCCCAACTCGCATCCCTGCTCTCCTCACCACCTCCTTTCCCCTCCCCCTTTCTTCCCCCAGCGCCATCCCCTCCGTCTCAGGCCACCTCTTGCCCTCTTCCCCTGCCTCTGAGCCCCTCGGCCGGCCGGTTCCTTCCTCCCCATCCGTGGACAGGCTCAGGCTTCCAGGCACTTCCCCATCAGAAACGCTCAGCTGCCCTTCACCCTTTGCTCCGGGAACCCAAACTCTCAAGGACCCCGCTCTCCCTCTCCTCCCCATGGAAGCCACCGCGACCCAGCTCACTGTCCCTTGGTCCCCAGTGGGCACGGCTCCAGCCTCCTGTCTCTGGAGCCAGCCTCCTTCTCATCCTGAAGATCCTGCAGCCTGATGAACTCTGAAACGCCTCAAGTCCCAGTTGCACAGATTACCAGCCACGTGGCCCCCAATTCCCCAAGCCGTCTGCACCGTGGTCTTTTCATCCAAAGCCTGCTGATAACCGCACCTACACTTCGTAGGGCTGCTGGGGAGGACCATGCTGTGAACCACAGGCTAGTTGTTGGGCCCAGGTCTCTCTGGGTGTGTGTGGGGGGTCTCTGCCTGTGTAAGCAATCCGAGGAAGCGTGTTGGTTCATACTGGTGGCTCACACATCGCACGGTGGGAGTGACTAATCAATCGCCCTCCAGGATGGCCAACCCATCACAGGGTCCCGGGGCTCCTGGAGACAACCGGCCAATGCCGTGTGCATGTAAAAGGGTCAGGAAAGGAGTGGGTCCAGGATTGGGGTGCCCAGCCTGGATGGCACTCTCGGCTCTGCTTCCGGCCCAGCCACCAGAGGCGAAGGAGAAGGCAGAGCATGGACCTTGAGCACGTGAGCTGTGATTATTTCCTGCTTCTTTCAGTTCCTTCTTCCCTTCATCTCCCGGCCAACTTCCCTACGCCCTCGCCCTTGTTCAGGCTGCGCGATGGGGTTCGAGCCCCTGCCTTGACCTGCCAACTCTCATTCTTCCCTCCCCGGGGCCTGTGCTGTCCTGTCGTGGTAGGAGCCATCGACTCAGCGGGGTGGAGGTGGGGGGGGGAGTTCGGGGCAGAACCTGGCAGCAAGGTGGTCACTGTCCTCCGCAGGCTGTTTGTAAAGTGGGTGGGGTGGTCTTGGGAGTGCAGCCGTGAAGACAGACGCCAGGCCACCAGGCCACACAAGCCGCGCGACTCCCTCCCCATCACCCTGCCGCCCCAGCCCAGCGCTTCTCAGTGGGGGTGGCGCTGGCCCCCAGGGGGACGTCTGGCAGCGTCTGGAGACATTTCTGTCACAACCGAGGGGGTTGCTATTGGCATCGGGTGGGCGGAGGCTGGCGGGGCAACGCCTCATCCTACAACCCAGAATGAGCGGGCTCTGCGTGGGCCTCCGACCACTTGGGTTCCAGACACTCTGAGGAAGCGGACCAAGGCTCCGAGCCCTCTCCCGAGAAGAGTGCACATGCGCACGTGCAGTTACTACACTTTACAACAGGATCTCTGGAAGTGCTTGTAACCCCCCGCCCCGTGGTTGTCTGTCCATCCATCCCGGAGGAGATTCCGGCTCTGCTGTGCTGCTGGTCTAGACGCCACCATGAGGCACCTGCACTGGAGTCTGCCCTCCGCGCCCTCCTCGCCTTCCTCCTTTCAAACCAACAGGCTCAGTGGGAGTCAGACAGGTGCTCTGTGAAAGAGAGGGATTCGAGGTAAACACGTCCCGCTCTGCCCTGCCCACCCCCCACCCCCAGCGGCCTCTCCCTGCCCCTCGCCCTCCCTTCAGCCCCTGGCCGCTTCTGCCCCTCGTGTGAGGCCTCAGCTCTAGAACAGCGCCAGCCCTCGGAAGCAGGACGCGCTCACCGGTGGGTAGCTGTCCCCATGTCTCAGGCACAGTGGCAGGGAGGAGGTGACCACGAAGGTGATGTGGTGTTCCCTAAGGCCCCAGATCTGGAGCATCATCGCCCTGGTCCCACAGAGCCGGGCCTACCGAGAAGACACGGACGAGGCTATGGGGGCAGCTGGGCCCCACCTGACCGTGGCCAAGTCACCCTACTTGCCGGACCTGTTACCTCATCTGAAGGAGAGGGGAGTCCGCGCACTCTTCACCAGCACCCTTCCAGCGGGGATGGGGTTCTCGCCTCTGTCTTCCGCCATCCTCGGGGCCATCCTATCGACCCTTCGCCCCTCCAAAGCTCCACAAACATCCCCTCGACACATAAACCAAAATGAAAAGCTACAAAGGACGCTGCTTATAACAAGGTTTTAATAAAATAAAAAGTTCAAGTGCTTTCAATCCCCCAACATACCCCGTTCTGGTGTGGGGGAGGGGAGGGACCCCCACACCCCAGTAGCACCAGGGACAGCACCATGAGAAAGATGAGGTCGCGTCCGGCCTCCCTGAGACCCACGGGGTGGTGAGGACGTGTCCCAGACATCCCCCCACCTTGCCCCCCCACCTCAGACAGTCGCAGAGCTGAGCCCAAACCCACTCCCCTCCGCAGGGCAGTCTCTAGGGGGGCCGCCCCCAGGTCAGTTCCACTGCCTCCTGAGGCCTGGGCTTCCGGGGAGACACCAAGGGGCGGCCCCCACCCCTTATGGCTTTGCTCCCTGGGCAGGAGGGGGGTAGGGAAGGGAACGGCTCCTGTAGTCCTGAGGTTGGAGTTGGGGATGGGGGTGGGGCAGCAGCGGCGAGGGCACCCAATGGGGTGGGGGCGGCTCAGGGGTCAGCAGTCACAAAGGGTCAGGGGTCAGATCCCTGGGTGTCTCCAAACCGACCCAGCCCCCAGCCCGGTAAGAACTGTGCTGGGGTCCAGGGCCAGCTCCCTCCCAGAGGTCCAAGAGCTCCTTCTAGAGGTCAGTGAGTCCCGGAGAACATGGGGCCGCGGGGGAGGGGGGGACTAGGCAGGATCCCTTCCTCTCCTGGCCCGGGGCCTCCCCTCCGGCCCATCATGGCCCGTCACCGTTGACATCCAGGTCAATGGAGCCATGGCTGACCACCAGCCGCAGGCGCTTGGGTGGGGAGAAGGGGGCAAAGGCGAGGGCCTGCTTGGGGATGGGGGTGGGGCCTGGGGTCCCGGCAGGGGCAGGGGCGGGGGCAGCAGGTGGGGGCCGGGCCACCCGGCTCAGGTCCACGCGCACCACGTAAGGCAGCCCATAGCGCCGGGCCCAGTGCCAGTCCTGCTGAGGGGCCCAGTGGGCGCGGGGGGCCGGGCCCAGGGCCACCAGGGCCTCCGCCTGCAGGCAGCATCGGGGGCCACAGCCTCCCCACTGGTGCAAGGAGACTCGGGCAGCACGGAGAAGGGGGGGAGCTGGGGCCCTCCGGGGCTGGGGGCGTCGGCGTCTCCGGGGGCGCACCCGGGGCTGGGGCTGAGGCAGCCACTGGAGCCAGAGGGGCGAGGCGTCAGGGCGGGCGCCGCAGGGCAGGGGGCGTAGGGGCTGGCAGGCAGCTGTGCAGGGGGGAGGGGAGAAAAAGGGGTGGATGTGAGCAGGGCGACTGGCACGGGGCGGGGGGGGGGGGGGATATGGGGTGAGGGGAGGGAGGGCGATGGAGGGACACGGTGGTCGGTGGTCGGGATGGACACAGGCTGGCAGGACAGGGTCCCCACCCCGAGCTTACCACAGAACGGGTCCCGGAGCAGCGGGGACAGGTGGGCACAGGCCCTGGGGCCCAGCCGGCCACCACCCTCCAGGCCCTGCTGCAGCCTCCGCTTGGTCTCCCGGAGCTCGTACTTGTCCAGCAGCCGCGGGGGCGCAGGTTCCCTGGGCCGCAGTCGGAAGGCCCCTTCGCCTCTCCTGTGAGCGGGCGGAAGGAGAGGGCGGAAGCGGGTCCTGAGGAGGCTCTTCAGGGGCACTGCAGTGTGCTCCTGCGGGGCCTCCCCACCTCCCTCCGTGGCCTGCCACCTCACCCCTCCTGGTCCCTCCCCACCTCACCCCTCCTGGGTCCCTCCCCCCTCCCCCTTGGTGGGGGCCCTCCCACCTCACCCCTCTCGGGTGCCCTCCCCACCTCACCCCTCCTGGGTCCCTCCCCCCTCCCCCTTGGTGGGGGCCCTCCCACCTCACCCCTCTTGGGTGCCCTCCCCACCTTGCCCTTGGTGGGGGCCCTCCCACCTCACCTCTCTCGGGTGCCCTCCCCACCTCACCCCTCCTGGGTCCCTCCCCCCTTCCCCTCGGTGGGGGCCCTCCCACCTCACCCCTCTCGGGTGCCCTCCCCACCTCCCCCTTGGTGGGGGCCCTCCCACCTCACCTCTCTCGGGTGCCCTCCCCACCTCACCCCTCCTGGGTCCCTCCCCACCTCACCCCTCACCTCTCACAGGTATAGCATTCACAGTGCTCATTCTTTTCACCAAAGAAGCCTTCGCCATAGAAGCAGGTTACCTCGTCCCCCGGCTCAATGTCCCGGAGTACCTTCACACAGGCTGCGTTCCCATCTGCGGGCACAAACTGGGGGCTGGGCTGCTCAGTGACAGGTCCTGGGGGCTGCCTGGCTCCACCCCACCCAGGACGAATGTGATCCCAGGACGGGCAGGGGCCAGGAGCCAGGAGCCCCCAGGAGCTTCCAGGGCCTGCCCTCTGAACACGCTCCCCAACTTCCTGCCCGCGTGCTGGCCTCCGCCCTCCCCGCAGGATGATGATCTAACCTGACCCTGGCAGTGTTGGCAGACAGCACCGCCTGCTCCCTCCTGCACCCTTCCTCCACCCCTCCCACAGGCCCCCACCCGCTCCCCACTCCCTGGCAGCCTGCACCTTGGCAGCGAGGTCCCAGCTCTGCCGGTCTCGCCGTCTCCCCCCACCCCAGGTGCCTGTCTGCCCTGCGGCCCCAGCCCGGGATTACTGCCCCCTGAGGCCACTCTCGCCTGTGCCTGTTCCTGCCTCGTGCTCCCCCTCTGGGAGGAGTGGACTCCCATCTCTCCCCCGACTCTAGCCTGACACACACCTGGGGGTGGCTCCGGCCACCTGCCCACTTCATCCCAGGCCAACTGGCCGGAGCCTCCGTGCACAGGGCCTCGCGTCCTTGCCCTCTGTATCCCCCCGACTCCATCTGGAGCCAACCTCTCACTCAGTGACACACCGGGTCACATGCCAGCCTCTGGCCCCTCCCTGTCCTGACAAGCCTCCAGCTCTTGAGCTGCCAGGGCCATCTAAAAACCAAACCCCATTATTCACCCAGTGGGAGCACCCGTGGGGCAGACCTGAGCTCCTTTGTGGCACGCGAGGCCAGAGTCACCATGGCGACCATGCCTCCTGGCCCTCCACTGAGATGTGCCTGTCTGGGATGGCCTAGCACGCCTCAGTTTCTCCTCGACACCTTGGAAAGTCCTATTCCTCCTCAAGCGCCTGGCTCTGAACATCTGTGCGGCCTCCTGGTTCTGCACCGCTAGGTAAAAGACCGGTGCCTGGTGCCCGGGCCCTGAGGTGGCTGGCACCCACCTCACCACAGAGCCTCTGTCATGAAGCCTTGCCCCGTTTTCTGTCCTACCCAGCACATTTTCCACCGTCAAATCCACGTAATGGGTCTACAGAGTCACAGAACACAAGAACCACGGGCGTGCACTTCACACCGGCCCCTCGCCACCATCCCCGGAGACACATTCTCACCGTCTCCCACCCGAGAAGAGTAACTCAGGCTGGGGGCTGGGGGAGCCAGGACTCAAACCCAGTTCTAACTCCAGAGCCCCGGTCGCACCTTGGGGCTCCGACAGACAGCGCGACGAGGCCCACACCCAGCAGGATGCACACCCAAGGCCTTACGAGACTCCTCTGCTTTCGGGCACTCTGTGCTCCGCCACAGAGAACACGCAGTGGCTCCCCCTGCAAAGCTGCTTCTCCATCCCGCTCCCTCTGCCTGGAAGTCCTGCCTCCCAGAGTCTCATCCTCTGGGGCTCGCTCTGGCCTTACCCCAGGCTTCTGGGGCTCAGCTCCCCTGTGTCCTGCTATGACAGGTGCACAGCTGTGGCCGGTGGGCTCCAGGCGCGGGGGCACCTTCTGTCTCCCTGTCCACCACACTCCCCCCTCCAAGTGAACTCAGGTTCAGAGAGGGAAGAAGGCTGCCAGCAGGTGGCAACCTGAGATCCAGGGAGACCCGCCATGGCCCCTTCCTCCCTGATCCCCGATCCCTGATCCCTGCAGATGCACACAAGGTTCCGGCCAGGGGCAGGAGGCAGCTGTACCAGGTGGGGAGACTCCGGGCAGTTTCTGGCTAGTCACTGACCCAAATGCCCCTCCCCGGGGCCCCCTTACTTCCCCCCAAGCCCACTCCTCAGTGGGGGTTCCCCAGGCCTCACCTTGCAGTTGGGTTTGCAGTCTGGAACATTGAGGGGAGGGCGGGGGAGAGAAGAAGAGACTCAAGTGAGCAGGGAGGTGAGCGGGCACCACCAGCCCTGGCCCCGCCCTGTCCCGGGCCGGCCGCGGCCCCACCGTGGTTTATGAAGGCGGCGGGGCCCAGCCACAGCTGTGCGCTGCGCTTGCGGGTGGAGTACATGATGCTGAAGTCGTTCTCGCCGGCCCTCAGCAGCCCCTCGTCAGCCTCCCGCAGCTCCGCGATGCAGCCCACCAGCAGTTCCAGCTTCTCGTTCTTCTTCCTGCAGAAAGGCCAGGCCAGGCCAGGCCGCTGTCTGAGCTGCGCCTCCCCAAGCCCCAGCTGGGCCACCAGGGGGCCTCCTGCCTGTGCCGCCGTGGTCCGCCTCCCAGATTTCTCAAGTCCACCCCCCCCCCCCCCACCGCCTCCACACCTGCCTGGAGGGTCTCCTGGCTCCGGGTCCTTGGAATGGGATGGCCCCGTCCCACGTGGACCCAGGCGTCACTCGGGCTCTCCTCTCGTGACCAACTCCCCTTGGGCCCTGCACAGTAGTCCTTCTGCCTGGACTCCCGTGAACTCACCACAAGCTGCCACCCCCCACCCCCACACTTCACCAGACCCTCCAGTGGGTCTGTGCTTAGGCCTGCTTCCCAAGAACACCCAAAGTTCCCTGGTGGCTCCCAAAGCACCAAGCAACTGTGATCAGCACCTGCGGGTTTACTCGGCTACCGCCTGCCTTCTCTCTGCACTGAGATCAGTGGGCAGGGTCCATCTTGCTCACTGGCCTGTCCCTTACCCGGCGGCGCTGGCTACGCAGCAGGGACCCCGTCGGCACGAGGGCTGCCACAGTCCTGCGCACAAGGGCAGTGATTTCCTAGCAGCCCCCGGAAGCCTGGGGTCGCATGGGGGTTCTTACCCCCATCGGCTCTGCTGTGGGGGAAGAATGTCTCTGGGACTAGGCCTGGCCTCCTTCGTCTCAGCAGGAAACTGTCTCTTCCCACCCCTGAACAAAGACATCTTCCTGGCCTCAACGCCAGAGGTATCCCCCCTGATCTCCAGGGGTCTCCTCTCCCAGCAGCCTCTGGAGCCCGGAGCTGTGAGTTTGGCCCTCTTACCAAGCTCTGGTAGACACAATCTTGGCTCCATTTGTCTCCATAGAATAGCGTGTACAGGGCAGGATGGTAAAGCCGCTTTCAGGCAGGAAGGCTCGGAGGTAGCGATAGATCTGGGGGAGGTGACGGGGTGGGCGGGGTGAGGAGGTGGGGCAGCCTCGTCCTCAGCCCTCTCTCTCCTGGGTTCTAGTCCTGCTCTGCCACTGACCCGCTGTGTGGCCTTGGGGAACTCACTTCCCCTCTCGGGACCTCAGTTTCTTCATCTGTCAAATGAAGAGGTTGTACTCCATCTCAGAGGACCCCCCAACTCTCCTAGGATTCTCTGAGCCTCGTCTCAGATGGCCCCAACAGCTAGGAAGTTAGGGAGTCTGGTGGGGGGGGTGGGCTTTGCAGAGGGACTGGGGTTCCAGAGGTCTGCCTGCCACAGCGAAGGATCCAGGACAGGCCGAGGTGACAGGGAGGACGTGTGGGCTGAGGGTGGGGGAAGAGAGGGGTGCCCTCACGTGGGTCTTGAGGGCAGCCTCCTGCCGCGGGCCCCGGCTCTGGAAGTAGTGGGCCATCCAGCCTCCCAGCGTCAGGGCCCGGTACGCAGCCTCCAGGTCCCGCTGCTTCAGGAAGGCCTCCAGCGCTGAGCGCAGGTGGTGCTGTCGCCGCAGGGGGGGCACGGGGCTGGGGGAGAGGGCATGCCTGGGTCCCAGGGCCTTGGCCTAATCCATCCGGGCCTTCCCGGGCCCTGCCCCCACCCCCACTTGGGGCTGCAGGGGCCGTGGAGGCAGGGGAGGGGTCCCGGAGCCCTGGGGCCACCCTGTCCCAGGCCGCTCACCTGACGTTCATCTTATGGGTGCGGAAGCCGAGGTAGGGGTCCAGGACAAGGCTGGTGGCAAGGTCGTCATTCTCACACAGCTCTCTGGCTGTCACTCTGTCAGGTCCCATGGTGCCCCGCGGACCATGCTGCCTCTGGCCAAGAGTCGGGGACACAATGCAGGGGCAGGGGCGGCGCCCCGGGAAAGGCCGTTTGTGAGCTGCGCAGGATTTGGCAAGCGTTTCGGTCTCCAGTCTCATCTACAAATCGGGGAGGAAAGCAGTGCTGACTTCACAGGGCTCTCGGTGCAGACAGAATGCAACAAGTACTTGTGACAGTGGAGAAGCCCCCAAAGAAATATCAGTCACTGTCAGTCGGTATCACGCTCTGGTGCAGACACAAATCCCCCAGCCACACACGACCACCCTCTGTGCGCACCCACACACTCACGCGCAGATCTCCTCATGCCCCCATACACCACACACACACACACACACACACACACACACACGCACACGCACGCATGTCCCTACTGGCCCGGGGAAGGCTGATTAATTGGCAGTCAGGGATAACCCTAAAGGCTTAGCCCTGCGGAGGCGGGAGTCAGGGGGAACCCATCCCCACCTCCAGCCCTCACCAAGGAAAAATCCAAGACTTCCCACCCCACTGGGACAGACAGTGCCTCCACCCACCCTCACTCTTCCTGGCTTCAGCCTCCACCTCCCTCCCACCCCCCCCCTCCCCATCCCCACTCCCCCAGCAGCCTTTGGGAATCATCAGGAAGCTCTCGGTGAAGCCCCAGGCAGCCTGGAGGGGGGTGAGGGGAGGGAGAGCGGAGGAAGGATCCCAGCACCTGCTCCCTCTCCAAGGATTCCGGGGGAGGGGGGGCTCCAAGGACAAAGCAGGGAAGGGGGGAGAGGAAAGGAATGACACGGAGAGGCAGAACAGGTCCATAAAAAGGGGAGAAAGAAGGGAATCAGCAAAAGGAAAGAAAACGAGACCCCTAACCCGGCCTACGGATGGCCTGCTGGGCATCCGCACCACAGTGTGTCAGGGAGAGTCCATGGGGGACCGCAAGGAAGGGGGAGCTGAAGGGAGATCAGGAGCTAGAGCTGCGGGAAAGGGGGTCTAGAAAAGACAGGAAGGCTGGGGATACATAAAGAGGGGGCGCTGCGAGAAGGCGCTGGGACAGGGCGGAAGCTGCAGGGAGGTATGTGGGTAAAGACAAAATGCAGATTGCACGGAGGGGAGCTGGGGCAAAGAAGGGCCGGGGGTGCCTGCTGGAGACACGGGGCGGCGGGAAGGCCTGGGGATCCAGGGATGACCCCAGGAAAGCCAGGGTGGAGACCTAGAGTCGAGGGCAGGTCCCGAGAAGGTGAAGGGGGGCCGCAAGGGTCCAGAACGGGGCTTGGAGAAGCAGAGAAGGGGCAGGTAGGCATTCAGGGAGCAGCGAGCCTGGGTCCAGGGAGGGACCTGGGTAGGCAGTGAGGGGTCCAGAAGCAGGGGCTGAGGCCCGCGGTGGTGGTCCTGGGACAGGGGCCTGGGCACGCAGTGAGATCCAGGGAGGGGAGTGCAGAGCCCGCGGGCTACCCCAGGGGTCCGGTTAGGCCCGGGAGTGCAGGGAGGGGCCTGGGTGAGCAAGCACAGGGAAGGGGCTGGGCGCCGAGAGCAGCCGGGGGCCCGCCAAAGGGCCAGGAGACGTGGGCGCCTGGACATGAGGAGGGGCCGGGCAGGGCGGGGGACGGTCGGGGCTGGGGGCGACCGGGAGCCAAGGCGGCGCGGGGTGGGGGCCGAGAGGGGGCTCAGAGGTCGGGCCCCGCGCCACCCCTCACCCGCTTCTCCTCCTCCTCCTCCTCCTGAGGCACCCGCGCCGCCGCCGCCACCACCTCCCACTGCCTGCTCCGGCTCTCGTCAGACACGGTCGCCGCGCCTCCCGTCTGCCCCGCTGGGTCCGCCCCGCCACGGCCAGGGGGAGCTCCCATTGGCCGAAGCCACCGCCACTCCTGAGGGGCTGTGGCGCTCGCGCCGCTCCCATTGGCGGAGTCCAACTCGGCCCCTCCCCGCCTGCCCCCACCATCGGCGCCCCCACGAAACCCTGCTCCGCCCGCGCCGCTGCCAAGCGCCGCCAACTGCAGCTAATGGCTCCCGTAGCTGTCCTTCCGCCGCTGCCATGGAGACCGGCCCCGCCCACGGCCCGGAGTCGCCGTCCCCATTGGCCGAAAGCGTCGTGGCTCCCGGCAAAACTCGGGTTTAGGTCAGGTTATTCAGGTCCAAGTGGGGAGGGGGCGGGCTCTGCCCGTGCATAGCCCGCGTGTGACTGGCTGGCCTTGGAATAGCTCGTCCTTCAATAGGCGAAGGCGCCCGCCCATCACGGTAGAGTCGAGCCTGGCCTATTCTTTCTCCCGCGAACCCTTCGGGAACAGCGGGAAGAAAGCTGGGGCGGGCGCGCGGGTTCTTCCGTCGACCCCGCCCGGCCTGCGGTTGCCGAGGCAACAAAACTTTATTGACAGCCCGGCCGGGCTGCAAAGGGCGCCTCTCTGTCCCTCCCTGCGGGACAACCTTCCTGGCCCCGAATACCCCGTCTAGTTCCGTGAGCACCCACGACAGCTCTGTGGGGGTGAACGGGTCGGAAAGGAGGAGCCTGACAAGTAGGGGCTTTGGAGAAGTCTCCCATGAGGCAACCCCCTCCCCCAGTTGGGATCACCCCCCTGGCTCCAATCCTGGAGGCATACATAATTAGCAATTTATCGTAATTACGCCCAGAATAACAAGCTCCGCACTTGGAGCAGGCGGGCTTTGTTCTTTTTGCTCACTGCTGTGTATCTTGTGCGCTTAGAACAATGCCTGGCACGGAGTAGGTGCTTCAGTAGGTACTGAACGAATGAATGCAGGCATGACCGGCCAGTGAGGATGACGCTGACGGTTTCCGCGTCGCTATGTGATGTCGGGGAGGTGGCCTGCCCTCTCTGCTTATGCCCCAGCCCTGAGGCACCCCCCCCCCAACACAGGCACACCCCTACCCCTAAGGATGGCCCAAGTTTCAGAGGAGAGAAACAGCAGGCACGCAGAAAGGACTCTAAAAACTCAGCTCTCCGGAAAAGACCTATCAGTATGTCTGAATCTTAGAAGTACAGCTCTTCTTTTCGCGGGTGTCCACCCCAGAGAAACGCTGGCAAATGTGAACGAAAAGATAAGCTCCCAACAGTTGCGCTGGGGGGAGGGGGTACTGGAAACGGCTTACATGTCCATCCCATGAAGAATGGATAACTGGATCGTGGCATTTTCATTCAGGAGAACGCCATGCAGCAGTGGAAGGGAATGAGCGCCCTGTAGCTCAGCCTGACAACCCCAACCCCTTCTGCTAGTTGCAGAAGTCTGTAGAGTCGAATGTAGGAAGTTTTAAAACCCATAAAACAGGGACTGTGTGTGGAGACGTGTTTTAAATGTATATAAATGTGCACGGGCATGAGAAAAGGAGGGGAAAGCCCTATTGGTGACCCCTGCAGGTGGGGCCGATGGACTGCAATCAGGAAAGCTACAGGGGACATTGATATTTGCACTTTTTTTCTTTTTTAAAGCCCAGAGGTGAAACCATGAGTGCACTCTATCACTATCTGTTCTTCTTCTGTGTGTGAAAAATATTTCATAATACAAATAAAATTTTGACTCGCCAATTCCATTCCAGGGTTTTAGTCTAAGGAAATAACTGACAAGCATTACGATATTTATGTACAAATATGTTTGTTTCGCCTCGGTGTTGTTTAAAACGCAGAAAGAGAGGCGCCTGGGTGGCTCAGTCGGTTAAGCGTCCGACTTTGGCTCAGGTCACGATCTCAAGGTGCGTGAGTTCGAGCCCCGCGTCGGGCTCTGTGCTGACAGCTCAGAGCCTGGAGCCTGCTTCCCAGTCTGTGTCTCCCCCTCTCTCTCTCTGCTCCTCCCCTGCTCCTGCTCTGTCTCTCTCTGTCTCAAAAATAAATAAAAACATTAAAAAAAATTTTTTTAATTAAAAAAAATTAAACGCAGAAAAATACGAAAAGCCTTACTGTTTAACAGTAGAAGATTGGACCACTTACAGGATATCTGCCAGTGGAATAAGCAACAGTTACTGGGCTGTTGGCACATGCTGGTAACTTTGTAAATAGCCCTGCCAGGGAGGGGCTGTTACTACCCCCATTTTACAGATGAGCAAACTGAGGCTTATAGAGGGGATTTAACTGGCCATCAGACACCAGGGCTTTATTTCTCAACCTCTGGGCTACATTGCCCAGATAGGATCCAGTCGGTTCTCAATGTTTAGAATGAATGAATGAAGCACAGATACATGCTACTACATAGATGGACCCTGAAAACAGGCTAGGGGGCGCCTGGGTGGCTTAGTTGGTTAAGCATCTGAGTTCGAGCCCCACATCTGGCTCTGCGCTGTCTGCTTGGGATTCTCTCCCTCTCTCTGTGCCCCTCCCCTGCTCGTGCTCTCTCTCTCTCTCTCAAAGTAAATAAATAAACTTAAAAAAAAAAAAGAAAAAAGAAAACTCACTAGGTAAAAGGAGCCAGACACAAAAATTCACATATGGAAGAATTCCATTTCTAGGAAATATCCAGAAGAGGTAAATCCATAGACACAGAAAGCAGATTCATGATGACTTCCAGGGGCTGGGGGGGGGGAGAATGGGGGAGGGACTAATAATAGCGGTGGGTCTTCCTTTTTGGATGAAGAGGTTCTGGATCCAGAGAATGGTGCTGGTTGCAGAACACCGTGTGTGTACAGAAAGCCATTGACTTGCACACTTCAAAATGGTGGAAATGGTAAATTGGATGTTAAGTGTATTTTACTACCGAAAGAGAGACAGAAACAGAGAAAGAGACAGAGAGAGACAGAGAGAGGGAGAGAAATAATCATCTGGGGAATATTGTAAAAACGTACATTCGAAGTCTCAGCCTCCGGAAGGCCCGGTTGAGTATTTAGTCAAGGTGCCCAAATGCCCGCTGCCCAAAATGTGGCCTATGTACCAGCGTCATCAAGCAAGACCACGTGGGTGCTTGGTGGGAATGAAGAATCTCAGGCCATGGGTGGCTCAGTCGGTTGAGCGTCCGACTTTGGCTCAGGTCACGATCTCGCGGTATGTGAGTTCGAGCCCCGCGTCGGGCTTTGTGCTGACTGCTCAGAGCCTGGAGCCTGTTTCAGATTCTGTGTCTCCCTCTCTCTCTGACCCTCCTCCGTTCGTGCTCTGTCTCTCTCTCTGTCTCAAAAATAAAATAAATAAACGTTAAAAAAAATTTAAAAAAAAAAAAAAAAAAAAGAATCTCAGGCCACATCCCAGAACTCCTAAAGCAGAACCACCCAGACCAGTGACTGGAATGCTCTGGAATGTTTGAGAAGCAGGCTTTAGAACACACCTTTGCAGGGGCACCTGGGTGGCTCAGTTGGTTAAACATCTGACTCTTGATTTTGGCTCAGGTCATGATCTCAGAGTGGTGAGTTCGAGCCCCGCATTGGGCTCCGTGCTGACAGTGCAGAGCCTGCTTGGGATTCTGTCTCTCCCTCCCTCTCTCTCTCTCTCCCTCTGCCCTCTCCCATGCTAGCACGCTATCTCTCTCTCTAAAAAACAAAAACAAAAACAGGAAAAAGCAGTAAATTCAGGAAGATCATATTTTGAGGGGCAAGGGATATCTATTTATATGTATATATAAAATAAATGATTGGGGTGAGAATGTGGAGAAAAGGCAACCCTTGTGCCCGTTGATGGGAATGTAAGTTGGTGCAGCCACTATCGAAAAGAATATGGTGGTTCCTTAACAAATTAAAAATAGAGGGGCGCCTGGGTGGCTCAGTCGGTTGAGCGTCCGACTTCAGCTCAGGTCATGATCTCGAAGTTCGTGGTTTGGGAGGCCTGCGTCCGTCCGGCTCTGTGCTGACAGCTCAGAGCCTGGAGCCTGCTTCACATTCTGTGTCTCCCCTCTCTCTGCCTCTCTCCTGCTTGCGCTCTGTCTCTCTGTTCCTCAAAAAAATGAATAAACATTAAAAAATTAAAAACAAATTAGAAATAGAATTACCACGTTGTCCCTCAATCCCATTTCTGGATATATATCCAAAGACAATGGTCACTGTTGCAAAGAGATATCTGCACTCCCATGTTTACTGCAGCATTATTCACCACGGCCAAGACGTGGAAACCACCTAAGTGTCCGTCAAGGGATCAACGACAAAAGAAAACGTAGGGCATATACACATAATGGAATATTATTCAGCTGTGAGGAAGGAGGAAATCCTAACACGGATGACACTGGAAGGCATTATCCTGAATAAGATAACACAGGCACGGAAAAACAAATACTGCACGATCTCATATGTAGGTGGAATCTAAAAAAAGTCGGACTCCTAGAAGCAGAGAGTGGAAGGGTGGTCACCGGAGGCAGTGGTCGGGGGAGAGGGTGGAGAAAAGGGGAGAGGTTGGACAAAGTGTACATGAGCTAAATAGGTGACTCAGGTTCACAATACCATAGTGTGTAATTGAAGCTTGCGAAGACAGTAGGTCATAGATCATTAGCCTTCTCACCACACGCACAAAGGGGAACTGTGAGGTGACAGACGTGTTAATTAGCTTGATTGTAGGGATCACTTCACAATGTGTTCATATGTCAAATAATCATATTGTACACCTTGACTGTATACACTTTTTGTTTGTTAATCATACTTCAATAAAGCTGGAGAAACATAAATGATGGGGGGGAAGCTGTCTCTCAGTTTTCAAGTATTACTTGTGTAAGAACGAAATGTATAAAATGATAGAATAAATATGAGTATTATATACTGTATGTTACTTCATGAATACCTCTATCAACATATATACATATGTATATGTATATGCACACACACATCTATATCTATCTAATATCATCATCATCATCCTCCTCCTCAAAATTCTGCAATGAATTCACACCTTGGCAGTCAGCCTCCAAGGTGACCCCCGGGGACCCAATCTCCCCCACTGGAATTCACAGCCTTGAGCTCCTGCTTCCACAGTGAACAGGGCTGAGCTGGTGTAATGGAAAGGGTATTGTGTAAAAATGATGGTGTGTCCAAGGCTAGGTCATCACAGACATTCTGGCTTCCATCCCCGCTATCTCTGAGATTGCTCCTTGGGGAGAACCCAGAGAGGTTATCAAGGCCACCTTGTGGAGAAGACAATGTGGCAAGGAACTGAAGCCTTGTGTCAATAGCCAGGGAAGAACTGAGGCTTCCTGCCAACAGTTTGACGGTCATGTGAGTGAGCCAGCCTGGAAACAATCCTCCTATCTCCAGACGGTGCCCTGTCTACGTCTTGATTACAACCTGAAGAGCCAACCAGCTGAGCTGCTCCTGGATTCTGGACCCACAGAAACTGTGAGATGACAAATCCTTATCGATGCTTTATGCCACTATAGTATATTGATACACACCTAGATTTAAATCCAACATTTAAAAAAAAAATTTTTTTTTTACATTTATTTATTTTTGAGAGACAGAGGGAGACAGAGCGTGAGCAGGGGAGGGGCAGAGAGAGAGGGAAAGAGGAAGACACAGAATCCGAAGCAGGCTGCAGGCTCTGAGCTGTCAGCACAGAGCCCGATGCGGGGCTGGAACCCACAAACCATGAGATCGTGACCGGAGCTGAAGTTGGATGCTCAACTGACTGAGCCACCCAGACGCTGCTAAAGTCCAACAGTCTCACAATGGCCCCCCATTATTCCTCTCATCTTCATTATCAACTATTCTCTGAATCGCTCACTCTGTTATAATCCCATTGGCCTCCTTGATGGAAGCAAGGCCTTTCCTTGCTGTCCTGTCTGCTAGGAGATCCACCCCCCACAACTGTCTGCAGGGCTCACTCTCTCGCCTGCTTCAGGTGTTTGCTCAAATGTCACCTCCTCAAGGTCACCGTCCCTAATGGTTCTGGCTGGAAGAGCCCAACTACCCCAGTCATTCCCTGACTCTGCTCTATTGCTTTATAGCCCCAGGACCAGCTATATAATAATTTTTGGGTCCCAGAGCAAAATGAAAACGCAGACCCCTTGTTCAAACATTGCTAAGCGTTTCAGGACAGTCACAATGAAGCACTCAACCCATGTGAGGCCCTGAGCCACTATACAACTCACACGCCTACAAAACGAGCATTGCCTAGCACCTAGCCCTGCCTGACATTATACATCTCTTGGTTTATTTGTTCGTTGTCTTTCTTCCCAACTAGAACATGAGCTCTAGGAGGGCAGGGAACCTTGTTTTGTTCACAGCTGAGTTTTCAACGTCAAGGGCATTGCCTGGCACATCACTGGCATTCGATACAGATTTAATGATTAAGCAAATAAAAACAATGAAAGAAGCCTGTCCCTGAAGGAGAGAGAGTACCTCAGAAGAGGACCCATGGAATGGGAGAACATTTTTCCAAATCATATATCTGATAAAAGGTTTGTAACCTAGAATATATATAGAATATTTGGCACGCCTGTCTGGCTCAGTTGGTGCAGCATATGACTCTTAATCTCCGGGGCGCGAGTTCAAGCTCCACGTTGGGTGTGGAGCCTACTGAAAAAAAAAAAAAAAAAAGAAAGAAAGAAAGAAAAAGAAAAAAATAATACTTAGAACTCAGGGTGCCTGGCTGGCTCAGTCAGTGAAGCATGCAACTCTTGATCTTGGGGTTGTGAGTTCGAGCCCCATGTGGGTGTAGCGATTACTTACAAGCAAAAACTTAAAAAAAAAGGAAACAAGAAAAACTTGTACATGGATGTTTATTACAGCATTATCCATAATAGCCAAAAGGTGGAACTAACTAGATAATATCTAGAACCAACTTGATAATATCTATCAACTCATAAATGAATAAACAAAATGTGAAAGGAAATTCTGACACACTTTACAACATGGATGAACCTTGAAAACAGTTTCCTAAATGAAATAAGCCAGACACACACACACAAACAAATATTATATCATTCCACTAATATGAGGTATCTGAAATAGTCAAAGCTGTAGAAACAGGAAGTAGAATTTTGGCTGCCAGGGGCTAAGGGAGGGGAAGTGGGGAGTTACTGGTTAATGGGTATAAAGTTTCTGTTTGAGATGATGAAAAAGTCCTGAAGACAGATGGTTGTGATGGTTGCACAACACTGTGAATGTATTTAATACCCCTGAATTGCACACTTAAAATTGTAAAAGGGCAAAATTTATGTTATGTATATTTAACCACAATAAAAAATCTAGAGAAAATCCATGTTTAATGGTGAAACATCGAAAGCTCTTTATTTGAAGTCGAGAACAAGACAGGGATGTCCCCTTACCACTGCATTCTGTGCTGTTCTGAGTAAGGCAAGTAAAAGAAAAAAAAAAGTGTAAGAATTGAAGAGAAAGAAATAAAACTGCCATTAATCACAGATATGATTATGTATCTAGAAGATCCAAAGCTTCCAAAAGAAGCTCCTGATAAAATGTCAGAATTAATGACAGAATCTAGAAAGGTTGCTGGATACAAAACCAATATACAAATATCAACTGTACATTTTTTTACCTGTGGGTTGGAGGTGCCCAAGACCACCCAAAGTTTGGAAATTCACTAGGACTCATGGAGCTCAGCACAGAGTTGTATTCATGGCTAAACTTTATTACAACAATGTAGGATCATGAGGGGGAAAAGTCACAGGCCGAGACTGGAGGAAATCACATGCAGGTTTCCTCATTCTCTCTTCCTCTCATGAGGATCATACAGAACTCACTCTTTCCCCAAACAAAAGTGCAGCACAATGTGCATGCTGTTTTTGCCCAAGGAAGCCCATCAGAGACTCGGCACCCAAGGTTTTATTAACGACTGATCATGTAGGCACCTTCTGCCTAGCACATACCAAAATTCCAGACTCCCAGAAAGAAAGCGGGAATTCAGCATTAACCATATGGTTTGCACAATCCAGGCACAGTGAGCCACTCAGAATATTTCAGCAACCAAGTCCCCAGACACCAGCCCAAGGCAAACTTGCAAGCAGGATAGCTGATTTGGATCTGCTTTGTTAACCATTTTCTGTACAACTAACAAAGTTTTAAAATAAAAATTTAAGTAAATAGGACTCACAATATTTATAAATATCCAGCAAGGGGAAATAAATCTAACAAAATATGTGCAAAACCTCTTCCAGAAAACCTGTAAAACCTTATTTAGAGACCTGAAAGAAAATCTAAAACAGGGAGATATATACCATGTTCATGGACTGGGAATGAGTGGGATGGAAGATTTAAGGAGAATGAAGAATGTTTGGGTGGGGCACCTGGGTGGCTCAGTCAGTTGAGTGTCTAACTCTTGATTCCAACTCAGGTCATGATCTCACGGATCATGAGATCAAGCCTCACGTTGGGCTCTGCACTGACAGCAAGGAGCCTGGCTGGGATTCTCCTCTCCCTCTCTTTCTACTGCTGTCCACCCTTAAAATAAATAAATAGGGGCACCTGGGTGGCTCAGGCAGTTGAGCGTCCAACTTCGGCTCAGGTCATGATCACACGGTCTGTGGGTTTGAGCCCCGTATTGGGTTCTGCGCTGACAGCTCAGAGCCTGGAGCCTGCTTTGGATTCTGTGTCTCCCACTCTCTCTGCCCCTCCCCCACTTATGCTCTGTCTCTGTTCTCCGTCTCTCTCTCAAAAATAAGTAAACATTGGGGCGCCTGGGTGGCTCAGTTGGTTAAGCGACCGACTTCGGCTCAGGTCATGATCTTGCAGTTTGTGAGTTCCAGCCCCGTGTTGGGCTCTGTGCTGACAGCTCAGAGCCTGGAGCCTAATTCAGATACTACGTCTCCCCATCTCTCTACCCCTCCCCTGCTCACACTGTGTCTCTCTGTCTCTCAATAATAAATAAACGTTAAAAAAATTTTTTTAAATAAGGAAACATTTAAAACATTAAATAAATAAGTAAACTAAAGAAAAATGTTTGGATGTTTGGGTCATTCTTTTTCCACCTTCCTTTCCTCTCCCAATGTGGAGGTGGTGGCGGTGGGAACAAAGAGGTGGGCAGAAGTGACAGTCAACTCAACAGATCTGCATATTTGCTCAATAGCACCGATCTCAACCATGTCAGTGATTGTAACTATCTCCTTATAGCTTTGTTTCCTACAGAGATAAAAGCCTCTGGATGAATGGATGCATGGGTGGGTGGATGGATGGGGAGAGAGAGAGAGGGAGAGAGACTGAGAGAGAGAGGTGTGTGTGGGTGCAGGGGGTTGAATCGATGATGTGGTAAAACAGTGACGCCCCCAAAGAGATCTGCAGTTCCCAGAACGCGGGTATTACTTCTTATGATAAGAGATAGGGCTAAGGTAAGGGTTTTGAAAGGAGGACCTTATCCTGGATTATCCTAGGTTTGTGGGAATATTTTACAGCAGCCACAGAAAACTACTATAGACAGCTGATTAAGTGGATTGGATCAGTGGGAAAGTGGGTGGTTAAACTGATGGATGGATTGTAGAATAAACGGGAAGAGGGAATTGAGAGAATGGCTCAAAGAATGAAAGAACATATAGTTGGGGGGTTATGCCTGGGTGGCTCAGTCGGTTAAGCGTCTGACTGTTGGTTGCGGCTCAGGTCATGATCTCACAGTTCATGGGTTTGAAGCTTGGGCTCACAGAACCTCGGGCTCTGTGGTGATGGTGTGGAGCCTGCTTGGGGTTCTCTCTCCCTCTCTCTCTGCCCCTCCCCCTCCCCCCTCAACATAAATAAATACACTTTAAAAAGAAAAAAAAAGAACACAGAGCCGGATGAATGGAGAGCTGGATGGATGGATGGAGCTTGGAGAGCTGGAAGAATATCTAAACAGATGATATTTGGACAGATAGGCAGGTGGGTGGGCGGGAGGGTGAATACCTAGTTGGATAAATGCGTAAAGGAAAGAACGTATGCACAGATGAACAGACGGGGCAGGTGGAAGTTTGGATGGGTATCTGAGGAGGGAGCCTGACATGTGGGAAAGAACAACATTTTAGAGTCAGACAGACCTATGGTCTGGCCCCAGCTCCTTCAGTCTGTTGCTCAGCGACATCGGGTAAGTGTGGTAGCCAAGGTGGCTCTCCCTAGAAGAAAGATCTTGGTCAACTGTGAAGAGTGCCTTGGGAGGACAGCCCCCAGCTGCCCTAAGTCACTAGTTTGTTTGGATCCAGGTCGTGTTCTCTTCTGGCATTCCCCAACCCCGACTAATCATCAGGGGTGGGGTTGGGATGGGGGGAAGGAGGGTACTAGGGCCTGGCCACTCCCACCCAATGCGGGCTCCTCTAATGTGATCTTTTTCTTTTTTAATTGAGCTAAAATTCACATACCACGACATTCACCGCTTCAACCATCATTGTAAAGAGTATAATTCAGTGGCATTTAGTACACACTGTCTTGCAACCGTGTCTTCTCTATGCGGTTTCACATGTTTATCACCCCAAAAAGAAGTGATTAAGCAATCACTCCCCATTTGCCCCTCCCTCCAGCCCCTGGTAACCACCAACCTACTTTCTGTTTCTAGGGATCTGGGAGGAGAAATCCTTGCCCCTCCCCTCCCCTGGTGGCTGGCTGAGATTTCTCAGAGCTGAACGGCCTGAAGCTCTTTCTACCCTCACCTTCCTTCCCCCTCATCTTCCACAGGGGGCCTACCAACTTCCCAGCTCTGTTCCCTGCCCCCTTTATCTTTTGCTGGCATTGTCCCCAATAAATCCCTTGTATTGCCAGCACCATCACAACACTTGCTTCTCGAAGGACCCATCACACAGCAAGATGTTCTGAGCTCCAGGCATCTATGAATGTGAAGCAGTGAACTGTGAAGCAGTCCAACTTCTCAGAAATCCTGAACGTGGGGCGCCTGGGTGGCTCGGTCGGTTAAGCGTCCGACCTCGGCTCAGGTCATGATCTCATCGTTTGTGAGTTCGAGCCCCATGTCGGGCTCTGTGCTGACAGCTCGGAGCCTGGAGCCTGCTTCCGATTCTGTGTCTCCCTCTCTCTCCGCCCCTCCCCTGCTCACGCTCTGTTCTCTGTCTCTCTCAAAAATAAATAAACATTAAAAAAAAATAAAAAATAAAAAAGAAATACTGAACGCAATTTGGAGGACCCGACAACATTAACGCCTAATTGTAGACAGCCCTGTGGCAGAAGGGGACTCTCACAGACTCACTCCTGAACCCTCACAAGCATGTGACCAGGGCACCATTATGATCCTTGCTTTGACAGATGAGGTCTCTTGCTCTGGCAGCTTCCCCGGTCTAGGAAAAAACAATCCTCAGCACCAACTAGAAGCAGTTTCCTAAACTCGAAAGTGCAATGTCATTCTCACCCAGAGGAAGGCCACGTGCAGCCTTTTCCCCTCAGCCAAGCCTGGCTAGCACTCGTTTCCGGGAGGATCCAGAATAGTCCAGGACCCTCAGCCTGCAAGTGGACAGTGGGAGGGGCCTATTTGCAAGTTGAACGTAGCCCACCGGGCTTGAGGTGCCCCACTCCTGTCCACTCAGCAGACGTCCTGAAGATGTCACACAGCCACCATGGGGACACCAGTAAGCCCGGCTTCTGTGCCAGTCCAGAGAGGTGCAGAGAGGTGGGTACTGGGGCCCAGAGTGGGGAAAAGTGTTGCCTTGGGTCACCTGGAGGTTAGCATCTTGGAGAGACGAGTGGGAATCAGGCACAGGCAGGGCTGGGGCATGGAGTGGGGACAGAGAGTTACCAGCAGAGTGGACACCAGGTAGCATTCGGTCCTCCCTCCCCTGTGCTCCTTCAGCAAAGCGTCCACTAGGGCGCACGTCACCTGCACACAGGGAGCCCCTTGAGGGCAGGGGCTGGATTGGATTCATTCCTGAGAGCCCAGGGACTTCAGGGGAATGTTCACTGAGTAAATGAGAGAGTGAACAAAGGATTCAGGAGGAAGATACTGAGTCAGTGGTTGGAACAGCCACCACTCCCCCCAGAGGAGGGGACCAGCAGGAGAGGCACTTGGGGCCTGGGGCAGGGTGGGACCTTGTTAGTTTCATGCCTCCAGTTTTTCTCTGCTTGTGCACTGCAGTCTCTCTAGTGTCCGGAAAAGCGGCTGGCACACAGTGGGTCCTCGATCAATATTTGCTCAATGGCAAACACACACACACACACACACACACACACACACACACACAAAACCAGCAACCACCAACTGCCCCCCCCCCAGGAACTCTGATCCCCCTCCTGCCATGGGCAGCTATGCTACACCCCCAGGAGAAGCAGCCCCCCACCCAGCAGTAACCAGAGCAAAGGCTGACCACGCCTCTTTTTTCCTCTCTGATCCGCACACAAACTCTCAGATAAAGGCAATGCTGACCTCAGCTGCCTCTTAGAAACACAAACCTGTCAGATGCTGTTCTGAGCACCTTAAGCGGACTGACATGCAGATCCAGCCCCCCAGGACTCTGAAGTCGGCACCCCATTTCACAGATGAGGAGGCCAAGGTGCGGAGAGACAGGCCATTTGCCCAGGTCACGTCGACAGCAAGAAGCAGAGGCGGGGATACAAACTCAGTGGTAAACAAACATTTAACCTAATACGTTTTAAAGACCTGGTTGGCTTTATCAGGTGACTGATGAATGGGGCAGCGTCCCATCCAGCAAGTAGAGGGGAGCTCCGGCTCCGGGAAAGGAAAGGTTTTTTGTTTTTTTTTAATTTTTTTTTTTAACGTTTATTTATTTTTGAGACAGAGAGAGACAGAGCATGAATGGGGGAGGGTCAGAGAGAGGGAGACACAGAATCTGAAACAGGCTCCAGGCTCCGAGCTGTCAGCACAGAGCCCGACGCGGGGCTCGAACTCACGGACCACAAGATCGTGACCAGAGCCGAAGTCAGCTGCTTAACCGACTGAGCCACCCAGGCGCCCCACAGAAAGGTTTTTAAAGGTAGCTAGGGAGTGGAAACAAAAATTATTAGCAAAGAATGCATCATTTTAGGCAAGGTTGTCCTCCTAAGGGGGATCAAAGAGTCTATCAGTAAATTTCCTAGGGCTAACCAGGAAATTCCAGGTTGACTAGTTAAATGTTACCACCTGGGGTGGGGGGGGGGGGGCAGGGAGGCTAAGCCTGCACCTGGGTTGGGTATTGAGCCTTGGTTTGTTGACTTCGGCCCTTTACATAAGTGACTCCATTTTGGGCCTGTGTTTTTGTTTGTTTGTTTGATGTTTTAATGTTTATTTATTTTTAAGAGAGAGAGAGAGCGAGCATGAGCGGGGAAGGGGCAGAAAGAGAGGGAGACACAGAATCGGAACCAGGCTCTGCGCTGTCAGCCCACGGCCCGACGCAGGGCTCGAACCCAAGAACCGTGAGATCATGACCTGAGCCGAAGTCGGACGCCTGACCGACTGAGCCACCCAGGCGCCCCTTGGGGCTGTGGTTTTCTTACTACCACCAGGAAGTCTGTCTCCAGAGCAATATTATGGCCTCTATTTTACAGATTGAAGAAACCAAAGCTTCCTCACTGTGGGAGACAGAATAATGATCCCTAAAATGTCTACATCTTTAAATTTTTATTTATTTTTGAGACACAGAGAAAGAACATGAGCAGGGGAGGGGCAGAGAGAGGCAGACACAGAATCATAAGCAGGCTCCAGGCTCTGAGCCCTCAGCACAGAGCCCGACGCGGGGCTCGAACTCACGGACCGCGAGATCATGACCTGAGCCGAAGTCGGACGCTCAACCGACTGAGCCACCCAGGCGCCCTTAACATGTCTACATCTTAATCTCCAGGACACCTGACTACGGTACCTTACACGCAAAAAGGACTTTGCGCACGTGATTCGGTGAAGGGCTTTGAGGTGAGATTATCCTGGATGATGTGGATGAGCCCAATGCAGTCATGGGGTCGTCAGAGTCGGAGAAGGGGACGTGATGACAGAGCAGATGTTGGAACGAGGCGCTCTGTAGATGGAGAAAGGGGCCACAAGCCAAGGGGTGTGGCTGCCTATGGAGGCTGGAAAAGGCAGGAAAATGGACTCTCCCCTGGAGCCTCCAGAGGAACCAGCTGCACTGATGTCTTCTGACCTCCAGACCTGTGAGCTACCAAATTTGTGTTGTCCTGAGCCCCTAAATTTGTGGCGCTTTGTGACAGCAGACGTTGGAAGCTCATACAGGCAGTCAGCTCTTAAGGGGGCAGAGATGGGATTCGAACTCAAGTCTGGCCGAGTTGAACGCTCCGGGCTGTCTCTTGGAAGTGCGAAGCTTGGAATTATTCCAGATTTTTCCCCCCTCAGGGTCACGGGGCAGTGCCTGGCACTCAGGTGTGTCAATGGTTTTTATTATTACACCTCCTTCCTGTCTGCACAGTGTCCGTTCCTCCATCTGCTCTGCTCAAGAACCTTCCATGGCTCCCCATTACCCTCAGGATAATGTCCAGGCCCTTTATGGCAATGGAGAACTTTGGGGCCTGGCTCATGTCTCCTAGTGGGTCTACACTGTACAACCCAGCAGACAAAGGCACTCGACCCTCATGGGCTAGGTCTCAGGGGCCACCTGGACTCTACTGAGAAAGCCTTCCTGAAGCTTGAAAACTTGCACACAGCCTCCTTCTACGTATAGCTTGTGAGAATCTCCTGACCTTCCTTCACAGCCAGAACACTCTGGACACCACTTCTAGTCAGCACCCCCTCCTCCAGGGGCCACCGTACCCTGTGTTACCTTCATTATCGTACCTGTATCCTCCTTTTCGGGTCCCAGTGTGCCTGCCCTCCAGCCGGAAAAGCCACTGTGGCCAGGGGTGCACTCTCCATGGGTTGATGGCTTCTGGCCTCAAGGAATGTTCTGTCTGTCTCATCTGTGCTCTGGAGGAAGCCGACAGCCTGAAGTTCCAGCGGCTGGGGTCCTGGAAACACAACAGTACCAGCAAGAAAAGGTGGGTCTCAGACTCTTAAGTCCACAAAGACGCAGGGTCAGTGGAATACTATTTGGCCACAGAAAGGGATGCGGCGTTGACGTGTGCTACAACGTGGACAAAACTCAAAAAACATAGGAAATGTCCAGAATTGACAAATCCATAGGGACAGAAAGCCATTTGGTTGTGGCCAGGGGCTGAGGACAGGAGGTGATGGCGAGGGCCTACGCTTGATGCGTGGAGAGTTTTCTTCCGGGGTGGTGAAAAAGTTCTGGAACTAGATAGAAGTGGGGGTTGCACAACCTTGGGAATGTACCAAACGCGACTGAATGGTTCACTGTAAGATGGTTAATTTTATGTTTTGTGAATTTTGCCTCAAATTGAACAAAAAGAGGTGGGGTGCTGAGGGAGAAGAGAGCTGGAACTTCTGGGTCTGAGGGAGGAGGGGTCGGGGATCTGGAGTCCTGGGTCTAAGGGAGGAGGGGCTGGGGCCTGGGCTCCTGGGTCTGAGGGAGGAGGGGGCTGGAGGCCTGGACTCCTGGGTCTGAGGGAGGAGGGGCTGGGGGCAGGACTCCTAGGTCTGAGGGAGGAAGGCCTGGGGGCCTGATCCTAGGTCTGAGGGAGGAGGGGCTGGGGGCCTGATCCTAGGTCTGAGGGAGGAGGGGCTGGGGGCAGGACTCCTGGGTCTGAGGGAGGAGGGGCCGGGGTTCTGGATTCCAGGGTCTGAGGGAGGAGGGGCTGGGGGGTCTGGACTCCTGGGTCTGAGGGAGGAGGGGCCTGGGGGCCTGGACTCCTGGTCTGAGGAAGGAGGAGGCTGAGAGTCTAGACTCCTGGTCTGAGGGAGGAGGGGCCCGGGGTCTGGATTCCAGGGTCTGAGGGAGGAGGGGCCGGGGGTCTGGACTCCTGGGTCTGAGGGAGGAGGGGCTGGGGGCCTGGACTCCTGGGTCTGAGGGAGGAAGGGTATGGGGGCCAGGACTCCAGGGTCTGAGGGAGGAGGGGCTGGGGGCAGGACTCCTGGGTCTGAGGGATAAAGGGCTGGGGGCCTAGATTCCTGGGTCTGAGGGAGGAGGGGCTGGGGGCCTGGACTCCTGGGTCTGAGGGAGGAGGGGCTGGGGGCCTGATTCCTGGGTCTGAGGGAGGAGGGGCCTGGGGGCCTGGACTCCTGGGTCTGAGGGAGGAGGGGCTGGGGGGTCTGGACTCCTGGGTCTGAGGGAGGAGGGGCCTGGGGGGTCTGGACTCCTGGGTCTGAGGGAGGAGGGGCCTGGGGGCCTGGACTCCTGGTCTGAGGAAGGAGGAGGCTGAGAGTCTAGACTCCTGGTCTGAGGGAGGAGGGGCTGGGGGGTCTGGACTCCTGGGTCTGAGGGAGGAGGGGCCTGGGGGCCTGGACTCCTGGTCTGAGGAAGGAGGAGGCTGAGAGTCTAGACTCCTGGTCTGAGGGAGGAGGGGCCCGGGGTCTGGACTCCTGGGTCTGAGGGAGGAGTGGCCGGGGGTCTGGATTTCTGGGTCTGAGGGAGGAGGGGCCGGGGGTCTGGACTCCTGGGTCTGAGGGAGGAGGGGCTGGGGGCCTGATTCCTGGGTCTGAGGGAGGAGGGGCTGGGGGTTTGGACTCCAGGGTCTGAGGGAGGAAGGGTATGGGGGCCAGGACTCCAGGGTCTGAGGGAGGAGGGGCCTGGGGGCCTGGACTCCCGGGTCTGAGGGAGGAGGGGCTGGGGGGTCTGGACTCCCGGGTCTGAGGGAGGAGGGGCCTGGGGGCCTGGACTCCTGGTCTGAGGAAGGAGGAGGCTGAGAGTCTAGACTCCTGGTCTGAGGGAGGAGGGGCCCGGGGTCTGGACTCCTGGGTCTGAGGGAGGAGTGGCCGGGGGTCTGGATTTCTGGGTCTGAGGGAGGAGGGGCCGGGGGTCTGGACTCCTGGGTCTGAGGGAGGAGGGGCTGGGGGCCTGATTCCTGGGTCTGAGGGAGGAGGGGCTGGGGGTCTGGACTCCAGGGTCTGAGGGAGGAAGGGTATGGGGGCCAGGACTCCAGGGTCTGAGGGAGGAGGGGCTGGGGGCCTGATTCCTGGGTCTGAGGGAGGAGGGGCTGGGGGTCTGGACTCCAGGGTCTGAGGGAGGAGGGGCTGGGGGCAGGACTCCTGGGTCTGAGGGAGGAGGGGCTGGGGGTCTGGACTCCAGGGTCTGAGGGAGGAGGGGGCTGGGGTTCAGGATTCTGGGTCTGAGGGAGGAGGGGCCGGGGGTCTGGACTCCTGGGTCTGAGGGAGGAGGGGCTGGGGGCCTGGACTCCTGGGTCTGAGGGAGGAGGGGCTGAGGGGTCTGGACTCCTGGGTCTGAGGGAGGAGGGGCTGGGGCATGCACTCCTGGGTCTGAGGGAGGAGGTCTTAGAGGACCATGACTTCTGGGTCTGAGGAAGGAGGGGGCTAAGGGCCTGGACCCCTGGGTCTGGGGCAGGGGCTGGGGGCCAGGACTCCTGGGTCTGAGGGAGGAGGGGCTGGGGTTCTGGATTCCTGGGTCTGAGGGAGGAGGGGCTGAGAGTCTAGACTCCTGGTCTGAGGGAGGAGGGTGGGGGTCTGGACTCCTGGGTCTAAGGGAGGAGGGCCTGGAGACCTAGATTCCTGGGTTCACAGGAAGCAGGAGGAGGCCGGGCCCAAAGGTCTGATCACCAAGAAGGAAGGAAACCAGAAATCTGAGGGTTGCCATGTGGGAGACACAACAGAATGGTCTGGGCAGAGGAAGCAATTGCTTTCGGGGAAGGCTCATCGGATGAGATGTCAACACCAAGGTCTCCCTTCCCACCCACCCTGAGCCTGCCCACCGGGGAATTCCAGCAGCTGTCCAGAGGAAGGGAGAGGGGAAGGCAAGTGAGGGCGAGGAGGCCGGGTCAGCAAGGCCCTACATCCAGCAGCATAAGGACAGAAACTACTCCCAGCACAGAGTCTGACCCGTGGGCCTGGATTCTGAAGTCCCAGAGGAGGTAAGACCTAAAGGTGGGACCCCAGAGGCTAGAAACAAGTGCATGTGTTCTAAATTTTTTTTTTTTAATGTTTATTTTTTGAGAGAGAACACGGGCAGGGGAGGGGCAGAGGGAGAGAGAGAGAAAGAGACAGACAGAGGACCTGAAGTGGCCTCTGAGCTGTGGGCACAGAGCCCGATGTGGGGCTCGAACTCACAAACTGTGAGCTCATGACCTGAGCCGAAGTCCGACTCTTAACCGACTGAGCCGCCCGAGTGCCCCTACAAGTGCGTGTATTCTAGAAGGGACTGGGGGCCTGCACGACCGGGTCTTTGAGGGAGGAAGGGTGGGGAGCGCTGCAGGCTCAGATTGTGGGTCCTGGGAAGGACGAGGGCTGGGCTCTTGGACGGTGAACTGCTGAAAGCTGGAGGAAGGAAGCTGGGGGCCTCTCGAAGCTAACTAAGGTGGTGCCTGCTAGGTTCTGCGTGGGGAAGTGGCAGTTTGGGGGTGAGGTCCCGGAGAAAGTGGTGGTGAGACCGTCAGACTCCTGACCTGACACTGTCCTGCTGCCTCCGGGGCTGGACTTTGGCTCTGCCACAGCACCACCCAGCTCCACGCCCATCCCCTGCTCCCTTTTCAACCTCTCCCACAGCCCCCAGGCCCAGGACTCGGGAGTGCCAGAGGGAGCGGGTTCAGGACAGGTGAGCGTTCGGGGGAAGCCATGAGGCCAGGCCGGTGGAGGGCTGGCTGGGAGAGGTTGGGAAGCTGGGCTGGGGGAGGCCAGCCTGGAAAAACTGGGAGGTCCGGATGGAAAGACAGTTGTTAAAAGAGGGAAAACGCCTCAGGCTGAGAGCTGGCCTCGGCAGCCCGGACCCTCGCCGACTGTTTCCGCCTGGGAGCCAATGGGGGCCTCAGAGCCAGGAGGCCACCTTCTGATGCATCTGGACCCTTAGGGCAGGTTCCTCACCGGAGAAAGAGAAAGAGAGAGAAAGAGAGAGGTTCGTGGCTCTCTACTTGCCCTGCAGAGCCCGGCATGTGGGGCTACCTGTCTCTGCTGCCTGCTTTCCTGGCCGTCTGGGCTATCACTGGAGTCTGGACTGTGTGAGTGTTAGAGGCAGGATGACCCCTGGGTCTGTGGGAGGAGGGGGCTGGGGGGCTGGACTCCTGGGTCTGAGGGAGGAGGGGGCTGGACTCCTGGTCTGAGGGAGGAGGGGGGGGCATCTGGACTCCTGGGTCTGAGGGAGGAGGTCCTGGGGGCAGGACCCCTGGGTCTTAGGGAGGGGGGCCTGGGGGCCTGGACTCCTGGGTCTGAGGGAGGAGGTCCTGGGGGTCTGGACTCCTGGGTCTGAGGGAGGAGGGGCTGGGAGCAGGATCCCAGGGGTGTGAGGGAGGAGGGCGCTGGGGTCTGGACTCCTGGGTCCGAGGGGAGGGAGCTAGAAGTCCCTGTTTCTGTGGGTAACAGAAAGAAAAGGTGTCGTTAAAACCACCTTGATGTGTCCCTGTACTTCAGTTTTGCCCTTGCAGTGGCCAACAGGGCTGTGAACCTCACCGAGGGTTTCCCCTATATCAGGTACTTATGGCGCTGGCGGGGTAGGGGTGGGGGGCTCCGCGGGAGAAGAGGAGGGGGCCCGCGTCCCAGGAGCCCCAGGATGATCCTTCATTTTCCCCAGCCTCTGTGGATCTTACCCCCCTCAGAGCTGCATCTTCAGCCAGCTGCTCAACATGGGAGCTGCTATGGGTAAATATTCTAGCCCTTTCTGTTCGGGCGAGCTCCTCCCAGCCAAGGCTCCCCCCCCCCCCCCCCCCCCAGCCCCAGCTTCAACCCAGTAGTCCAAGCCCACACGCGCTCCCCCAGATATGGGGGTTAGGCCCCCCCCACCCCTAGATAGCCGGTCTCTCCGCACCCCCTGCCCTAGGAGTCCGGGTCCGGGGCTCCCGCCCACTTCCCTCTCCTCCCAGCTGCCTGGATCTGCATTATCCGTTACCACCAGCTCCGGGACTTGGGGGTCGGAAAGTGGCTTAACCTGCTGATCCTGTGGACGGGACTCCTGTGTGCCCTGGGCACCTCCGTGGTGGGCAATTTCCAGGTGAGCCCGGCAGGAGGTTCCGACAGTCCAAGTCTGGGACTACAGCTCCCAGCATCCCCCGGGGCCGCTGGCTTCTCGTTGCGGGGGCTCGTCCGCGCATGGCCTTCTGGGACTTGTATTTCTCTTGTGGCCATCGGGTCGGGGTGGAGGGAGGGGTGAGCTCCTCGGCTCTCAGAATAGAGCTCCGCGTGGGAGGCTCTTGGCTTCGTTATTTCACTGAACTCTAGAAGGCTGGGGTAATTGATTGCCATCCCCTGCCCCTGTCCCCTTTTAATGATATAATTACTCGGAGCCACTCATTCTTAGGGTTGCCACAGAGTTGGAGTGTTGGCTCGGTGCGGGGCGCTAGGCTTTTATTGTGTGTGTCTTCATCCATCTCCACAAGAGCCCTACGTACACCTTTTTTTGGTCAAATCCGACAGAGTTGGTTTTTGTTGTTGTTGTTGTTTTAATCAGCTGGTCCCTGGAGGTCGGAAATGAACCCAGGGGCGCCTGGGTGGCTCCGTTGGTTAAGCCTCTGACTTCAGCTCAGGTCATGATCTCCCGGTTCACAAGTTGGAGCTCCTGCCCTGGGGCTCTGTGCTGACAGCTCAGAGCCTGGAGCCTGCTTCTGTTTTTGTGTCTCTCTCTTTCTCTGCCCCTCCCCCACTCGTTCTCTCTTTCTCTCTCTCTCTCTCTCTCTCTCTCAAAAATAAAAACATTAAAGAAAAGAAAAGAAATGAACCCAGATTCAGACTCTAGAACCCGCATTCTTCACTGTGAAGTTCAGCAGATAATTGTAGAACAAATAAATGGACAATGGGTTGGAGAAAGCCTATTGATTTATTTTACATTGTTATTTAATTTTACTGTTTTTTTTTTTAAATTTTTTTAATGTTTATTTATTTTTGAGACAGAGAGAGACAGAGCATGAACGGGGGAGGGGCAGAGAGAGAGGGAGACACAGAATCGGAAGCAGGCTCCAGGCTCTGAGCCATCAGCCCAGAGCCCGACGTGGGGCTCGAACTCACGGACCACGAGATCGTGACCTGAGCTGAAGTCGGACCCTTAACCGACTGAGCCACCCAGGTGCCCCTAATTTTAGTTTTGTCTTGGATTCCAAACCTCTCCAACCTAAAGAAACCACAGGGTGTTCAGATAAGAGGTTGCCTCCTTGGGCTTCTTAATAAAAATTCCCAATCACCTCTGCATAGCATTCATTCACTCATTCATTTATTCCTGGGTTCCTCAACTTTAACTTTTTACAAATACTATATTGCTCTCCTAAGAAGTCTTTTTTAAAGCTTATTTATTTTGAGGGAGGGTGACAGCAAGTGGGGAGGGGCAGAGAGAGGGAGAGACAGAATCCCAAGCAGGCTTCCTCACTGTCAGTGCAGAGCCTGACCTGGGGCTTGAACTCACGAACCATGAGATCATGGCCGGAGCCTGAAGTCAGACGTGGGGCTTGAACTCATGAACCAGGAGCACATGACCTGAGCTGAAGTCAGACATTTAACTGACTGAGCCACCCAGGCGCACCTCGCCTAAGGGACCTTTTAAAGACATTTCCCCTTGGCTAATGCTTTCTCTTATTAAGCCTTTAGTATTTAGAATATATTAAATAACATACCATATATCTGCAAGCCACAAACCATTGTAATAGTTGAGAATTTTTCATCCTCCAGAAGCAAATTCTTACCCCCCGAGTGGCCATATTAGGTTCCCTGACCCTGGTTAAAAATGAAAGATATACTTCACTAATATTTACTGAGTGTCTGCGATGTGTCAGGCACTGTTTTAGGGACCAAAGCCACAGCAGTGGGCAACAAATTTAAGTGCCTGTCCTCCTCTAGCTGACAATGGCCAACACTCTTTCTTTTATCCTTTTCTTTAATGTTTATTTATATTTGAGAGACAGAGAGAGAGAGAGAGACAGAGCATGAGCAGGGGAGGAGCAGAGAGAGGGAGACACAGAATCCAAAGCAGGCTCCAGGCTCTAAGCTGTCAGCACAGAGCCAGACTCGGGGCTCGAACTCGTGAACTGTGAGATCATGACCTGAACCAAAGTTGGATGCTTAGCCGACGGAGCCGCCCAGGTGCCTGGGTGTGGCAGTTTTCCAACACAGTCTACTGGGTGGATGGAGGACCCCTCCCCCCACGTATGTAGCTTCCTCTCCCCTCTTGTCCCTTTTCTCCCAGCAAAAGAACCAGCTGCCCACGCACCTGACAGGGGCCTTCTTTGCCTTCTTCGTGGGCAACCTGTACTTCTGGATGCAGCATTTACTCTTCTGGTGGATGAAGAGCCTGCCCCAGCCTGGGCCTCCCTGGATCGGGCCACTCCGCCTGGGCCTCTGCAGCCTCTGTACCATCCTCATGGTGACCAGTATCCTTACTGGGGTCGGTGGCAGGGCTGGGGGTTTGTCCATTGGGCTGGGTGTGCGACGTGTGGTGCACAGTGCCCTGTCCTGTCTGGGCCTCCGTCTCCTCAGGAGTTTTTTTTTTTTTTTTTTTTTTTTTTTAATGTTTGTTTATTTTTGAGAGAGAGAAAGGGAGACAGAGCACAAGCAGGGGAGGGGGAGGGAGGAGGGGGTAACAGGGTCCGAAGCAGGCTCCGCGCTAACAGCACGGAGTGAGCAGGGATCTGTTTGGGGAGCCTGCCCTGTGCCGTGCATCATGTTGGCTAAGACTGAAAACTGAGGTTCAGAGAGGGGGAGTGTCTTGGCCAAGACCGGTGATGAAGTTCAATGGCAGAGCTCCAGCAGGCTCTCAAGAGCAGCCCGGGTCTCTTCCCAGCTCCACATCCGGTGATGTCACATTAGCAGCTCCAACTGGCCTTGGTGGGAGTATTTACCACACAGAAATTGGCCAATGCTGTAAATCGTGGCCGGTTGTTAACCATTTACCAACATACCTGGCACCCGGTGAAGACTCTACCCAGCCCCGTGCTGAGTCACCTGAGCCCAGATGCCTTCCGCCAGCACAGCTGCCTCTGGGTGACTCAGGTGACTCTGGGCACTTCAGTCCCCATATATTAAGATGGACTTGTTTTGATCATAGTAACAGTGGTTATTGATAGGCAAACTGCTCTGAGAGAGGGGAGGCTGCAAATTCACCCTTAGGGACTGATCTCCTTGGGGAGGGTGGAATGGAGGCCAGAAGACTGCTGACGTTCGTTCGTTCATTGGAAGAGGCTGGAGGGAAACCAGCTGACATCCTGTGTGGTCTGACTTAGGGACAATTGGGCTGCTAATCAGTTTGGCTGCAGGGTCCTTTTTCTGTGGGGCTGGGAGATGGACCATAAAGATGGCCAGCGAGGTGTGATAAGGGCTGGGTGTCTGCAAGGATAGGTCCGAGGACTGACAGATTCTGAACTGGTCTTGCAGAAGGAGCTACTTTGGGCAACACTGCAGGTGCGTGTAGAGGGTGGAGAGAGACCAGCTCACGGATGAGGCTGCTGGCGGGGTGGAGATGAGGATCTCCAGTGCTACTGTGAGGCTTGAAAGGCTTGGGTTTCTGCCCAGGGGCAATAGGGAGCCATGGGGAGCTGATGAGCAGGGGAGAAACAAGGTCAGTTCTGGGGGTAACCACCCTGTGTTCGGGTGCTCCCACCTCTCCTTTGCTCTAAGATTCATGGGGTCAGGGGTGACGTCAGCCTTGTTCAGGGTCTAAAAATCCTTCAGTGAACGGAATAATGTCTAAACCGATCTAGGGGCAGTGAGAGAGTGCTAGCTTATGTGAGAAGCAAGAAAGTTGTTGCAGGGAGTTGGGTGAGGGGGTGTCCCAGAAAGTGAGATGCCTCTCTGCTAGGCTGAGCTAGGAGTGTGCTTGGGCTGGCAGAAGAAGGTTTTCAGGGGGCGCCTGGCTGGCTCAGTCAGTGGAGCATGTGCCTCTTGCTCTTAGGGTTGTGAGTTCGAGCCCCACACTGGGTATAGAGTTTACTTGGAAGGAAAGAAGGGAAGAAGGGAGGGAGGGAGGGAGGGAAGAAGAAAAAAAGGTTTTTAGGAGCAGGGGACTAAGAAGCTGGAGACAGGACAGGACAGCCCAGGACAGAGGTGGGCAAGACCAACAGCACAAGCCTTGGGGTGACCAGCTGTCCATGAGGAGGGGGAGGGGAGGGGCAGGGGCGAGGGTGATTCTCCAGGGTCCGCTAGGCATGTGAGTGGGTGGCAGGGCTGTCACCGGGTGGGGACACCAGGAAGAGGAAGAAGATATTTCAGGAGGTGACTGGGAGGGGCCCTAGGGCTGTGGGTGGTTGGGGAAGAAAGTCGCCAACGTAACCTGACGCTGGCACCCGGGGTTGGGGGGATCTTTAGCAAACGCTGCCTATTTGAAGGGAGGAGCAACTGGGAGCTGCTTGTCTGTCTGGGCAGGTGGGGAGATGGTGAGGGTGGAGCCTCAATGACGTCAGCAAAGGCCAAGGATAAGAGAAACTTTGTTCTGCAATGTCGGAAATGCGACAGGAGCGGGAGGAACCTACGGGCCACAGCCCGAGATAGGCACAGAGGTCGGCGGGCATTCACCGAGTCTGTCGCGGGAGGGTGCGGGGTCCTCTCTGCTCGGCGTGGCCCTTGACCCCAGCGTGAAGTGGTCTTCCTCCACTCCTGGCTGCTGCGCTCGGCCTCCGCCGCCTGCGAGTGGGCCGTGGCCATGCTGCTGTTCACGCTCTTTGGCCTGTTTGCTGTGGACTTCTCCGGCCTGGACGGCTGCACCCTGACTCTCCGGCCGGGCCCCAGCCTCAGCTCCCCACCCGCCTCCCCGCTCTCCCTGCAGATCCCCCTGTGAACGGCAGTCCGCTCGGCGTGGTCTGACCCCGGTGCCGCGATCGATCGCGGCCACCCGGGAAGTGAGAGGCCAAGGCCAGCCAGCCATCCCTGCTCAAGGCTATTTATTATTATTATTATTAATTTTTTTTTTTTTTTTTTTTTTTTTTTTTGCCGCCGGCGGAATCAGAGACACGGACGCAGGCAGGGTCACGCGAAACCAGAATTCCTTCCGGAGAGCAAATCCGTACAGAAGGTTGTTGAGGGAAGGGGAGAACCGGGGAAGGGGGGGCCCGGGAAGGAGGAGTTGGGGAACACAGGGACAGATGGCCCTCTCCGTCCGGATCTGCTAAGCCACCCCAACCAGCCCCCGTCCCTCCCCCACCCCGCCCCGCAGAGAGATTGATCAATAAATAAAATAATAAATTAATCAATAAATAAAATAGAAACAGCTCCCCCCCCTCAGTCCCCCCTAGAACCACCCCCCATTGGGCACGGCCCCCTGAGCCCCATCCCTGCGGGGCAAGGCCGGGTTTGTTGTATCTCTCCCCTCCCTACATACTCCTTGGGCCCTATTTACAGATTCACAGTTGGGGGGCAGGGAAGGGGGGTGGAGGGGGCTCCCCTCCTTCCCCGGCCCCCTGGGGTCAGGGCAGAGGAGTCCCGTTGGTGGCCAGGAGCTTCTTGTCCTTAGCGGGGCCTCGGCGGGGAGAGCCGCTCAGCTCTGGGTCTGGGCGGCCAGGCGGGGGCTGCAGGCTTCTGGGTGAGGTACCAGCAGGCCGAGTCTGGGCCCCGTTCTTCTCGTCTGTGAAGGAGGAAGCAGTCTGGCCTCAGTACCTTCACGGCTGCCAACCCCCAAGGAACATGCTCCGGCAGCCGCACGGGGCTGGAAGCCTGGGGAGACGGTTGCCGGGAGGACACATCTGCAGACGGACCTGGCGATCTCAGGAAGGCAGGTCACACATCCTGGGCCCCTCCAAGCTGTGTGACTGTGGGAAGTGGGCCAAATGAGTCCCTGTGAGAGCCGGCGGCCCACTCTCAGGAGGCGTCCTCACAGACTCTGGCTAGGACGCTATTCGCTAAGGGACAGCCTGTCGCAGCAGCAGCAGCAGCTCAGATTTGGGGATGACAGCCAGAGGTCCCCTTTCCTTCCTCCCAACCCTGGTTGTTAGGGAGGACGCTCCTTGGCAATAGGGCCCGGGGGAGCCTACATGGGCCATTTGGGGGTCTGAACAAACCCGGATGGTAGATTCCCCTTCTCCAGAACACACTTCCAGAACTTCTGTCAGCAGAAAGTTCCACTACGCCCGACAATGAGACTACTCATCCTCTTGGGGACCCCTGGAGGTGCCCTCCCTAGCAACGAGGCCTTCTCGGTCAGGATGGCCAGGTTCCCTGGATGGAGCTCACACAAACCGGAGCCCTGGGGGGCACTCGTTCAGCAGGGGGTCTCCCCTCCAGCCCACAGGATCAAAGAGGGAGACACTGCAGCCCCACCCCCCCACACCTGCCAGGGCCTGCACGGAGGGCTGGTCGTGAGTACTCAGCAGCTGTGCCTGGATGGTCTCCACAACTCGCTTGAACCGACGGCTGGGACCTGGAAGGGGTATGGAGACAGACTGACTTGGGGACCGACCGGGACAAGGAAGGCCCTCCCACCCTGTGAAACCCAGCAAAGGACTCTTCTCTGGGTCTCAACTTCCCCGCCCTGTGTTGGGCATAAAACTAAACTTCGGTCTGCAAAGGGAACTAAGAAAGGTCTGAGTTGAAATAATGATGGGTGCCGTTTTCCACTTAAATAGGTCCTGTTCCTTGTTAGTTTCAAGGTGAGGTCATGTAGAGCCAGAAATGCAAGAAAAGAAACGGGAAGTAAAATAAAATCTTAAAATCGAGGAAGTCCTGTGTATTAGTCTTTAAGGGAAAGGAAAAACAACGCGCCGTCATTCATTTCGGTGATGACACCGCAGTGCTCTGGGGAAGCCTGGTTTAGAAACCCCGAGAGCAAGCTCATCTCCCAGCTGTGACACACTAAGACAGCTCACAAGGCTGGGAAACAGGAGCAGCCCTGGTCATTCAAACTCTTGGTTAGCAGGACTCAGGAACCAAGCTGAACCGGAAGCAAGGCACCTCTGTGGTTTTCGTCTCCTGTGCCAACTCCTGATTAGCGATGGTGGCCTGAAGTTTCTCAGGCTGCACCTGAGCTCAGCGGGAAGAAGTGCAGTGGTCGATTGCTGATGTCTGCTCTGGGTGCAGCAGTGACATTTGACAACGGGCGGGCCATGTCTTTGCCCTTCTGCTGTACTGTCTTAAGTAGGAAGGGGGCTCTGAACTTCAAGGTCAAGGGCTCGGTTGAGCCCAGCTCTGTCATGGTCTGTAGTGTGACTCTGTCAAGTCTGTTTACCTCTAGAGGACTCAGTTTTCTCCTCTGTAAGATGGGTGATTACTAACACCACAAAGGCTGCTGGGAAGCTTCAATGAAATAGTGCAAGGAAAGCATTTGGAACATCATAAATATCCACTAAATGTCAACGAGGAAAGGGGGAAGGAGAGGAGGTAGGGGTCGGAACGAGCAGGGGGCTCACACAGTCAGTCAGCACTAGCTGAGCCCCACCTCCTCCTCCTCGCTCTTGCTGCCCTCGTGGGCCACTATCCTATCTCAGCTGTCTTGAGGATCCCAACACCAGGCTGGAGGCAGTGTAGCTGAGGGAAACTTACCGGAGATGAGAGTAAAGGTGACAGAGTAGATGCCACCACCACCGCTGCCATCCCTTCGTGGGGAAGGCTCCGGGCCCTCTGAGGAGCTGATGTCTACCTGGAATCGGACGGGCTTCTGGAAGACGGATGGGCCGCCACTGGCCTTGTACTCGGCCCTGAAGCTGGTCTGTGACAGCACACTGTGACTCAGGCTGGGGATCTGAGGCAGGAGGGGGACAAAAAGAGGGGGTGATTCCAGTGACCTGATTCCAGGGAATGGAGAGCCAACCCTACAACTACTTCTGCCCAAGGAACTACAAGTTCCATCAGCCACTGGGGCAAAGAATAACAGAAAAGCCATTGGGAGCCCCCACTGCCTGCTGGGACTTGTAGTTTTCTTGTCCAACTATAGGCAGGGTATAAGGGGAATAGCTGAGCAACTGGATCCCCACATAACAGGACCCTCATATCTAGGTGTCAGCCCCAGGCTCCAGAACCACATGACAAACATCTCCTCCACAAGCACTGCCACATCTGTCTCAAAACCTTTAAGTCCCACTAGCTCCTAGAGCAAAGCACCCCAGGACACAGTAAACCCCTCCTACCTCCCTGCCCCTACAGTGACCAAACCCAACTCTGAATGGAAAGCTACAGATCCCATGAGCCTTAGGAGGAAGCCAGGCTAGAGCTGGGGGGGGGGGGGGGGGGGAATCTCCCAAGGGCTTCTGGGATTTGGAGTCCTATGCTGCCCAGGACACACGAAGACCCAGGGCCCTCACCGACAGGAAGGCGTGAACAATGTCCGCTTTGATGCTGCTGAGAGGTTTGTCCTTTAGCACAAGGAATATTTGTTCTTCTTTGTCCAAGGAGATGAAATTCCCAAACCAGGAGCGTTTTGCCAACCTGAGTGAAAGGGGATGGTTGGAGGCGGGTCAGGAGGGGGCTAAGGGATTAAATCCCTCCCTCCTTCCTCTCCCTTCCCCGTCAGACTCACTCTGGAGAAGACTCTGGAGTCAAGCTGGACATCTCCTCAGCAGTGGGGACTGGGGGATAGGGAAGGGAGAGTATGGTCAGCACTTGTCCGTCATCCTGGTGCCCAGCACGCAGGCTAGCAATCACCTCCAACCAGAGGTTCCAGACCCCAGCGCCCGCCCACTCCCCTCCCAGTAGCTAAACCCCAAATGGCATGCTGACTGATGGTCCTTCCAGGGATGCTGTCCCACCCGTTAGACCACGCCCCCCGAGGGTGGAACTTGCTTGCCATGAGCCAATGGGAAGATGAGCCAGAGCAAGGAAGGGGCGTGTCCTTCAGGGAGGCCCCTCCTCCAGAGATGGATGCCACACCCCCTCTTCCCAACACCTGAATCTTTCCTCCCAAACCCATCTCCTCTTCTCCTAGGACGTGGGAATCCAGGCCCCTACCTCTCTCCTCATATTAGGACTCAGGAATCCGTGCCCCCAGCCCCTGCACCCCCAGGGACCCCGTACCCTGCATCTTGCGCCGGTGAAAGCGAGGGGAGCCCAGGAAGCTGTTGCGGATGGAGTTGAGACGACTCCTCCAGGCGGCTCCCCCGACACCACCACCGGGGCTTGGGGGTGGCGTTGTTCCCGGCGTCCCGGTGGGGCTGGCCCGGGGTGTGTGCAGGGGCGAATGCAAGGGGGTTCCCCCAGAGGAGCGCGGGGAGCCTGGGGGGCCAGGCAGGGGTGTGGAGCGGGCACTCGGGGGCGGGGGCTGTTCCCCGGCGCCCCCACCCCTGGGGCCTCGAGAAGGCAGCGTCTGCGTTTTGGAAGTCGGGGAGCCCCCACCCCGAGCCTCATCTCCAGCCCCGGGCTCAGGCGAGAAGGAAAAGACAGGACTCTGCGAAAGAGTAGAGATGGGTGAGATGGCAGACTACAACTCCCAGAAGGCTCTTGGAGCCTCAGTCTCACATGCTCACAGAGGTGGACACCGATGCACGCTGGAACTTGTAGTCCATTATTTCCGTCTCCCAAACCACATTGTTAAGGGGACAGGGACTTTTTCTATCATGCTCACTGCTCTAAGACCCAGCACAGTGACTGGTCACGGTAGGGACTCACTTAGCTTTTGTTAAATGAATAAATGAACCTCTGACACACTAAAAACCGAATCCTATTGGAGGTGAAATGCCCAATGTACTAAAATAAAATACTTAATGCAGCCTTAGGTTTTGGTCCTTTTAGGGACAAAAAGGCAATGCCCCAAGACTTCATGGGAATTGTAGTTCTGCCAATCTTTGCTCCAGTGTTTTCGCCCCCTTATCCCTTGAGTAATCAGGGACCTGGCCTTACCCTTGGGCTGCTCAGAGGGCTGGAGGACAGACCGGTGGAGGCTCCACTGACACTACGAGACCTGTTTCCAGGAGACATTTTTTTTTTTTTTAAATCAGTTGTGTGGGTTTCATAAGGCTCAGATGTCCTCTCCCTTCCACACTCCTTTCAGATGAGGACATGAGGCCCAGAGAGGGGAGATGACTTGTCCCAACGACACAGCACGGTCGAGGGGCAGCTGGGCTAGAACCCTGAACTCCCACCCCCCCTCACCCGCCACGACTGTGATCCGCTGGAGGGGCGGGGGCTCCCACCTCTGACTGTGCTGGGCCATCTCCAGGGCCCGCCGGGTAGGCACTGGGGAGCCACCGCCCCCAGCATCCGTGATGCTCAGTACTTCCATGGACTTCCGCTCTGGCCGCCGCTTCCCGTGACGGCTCAGCATAGGGGAATCCACACGTTTCCGAGGTGGGTCTGAGGGCGGAGAGAGTTTCAACCTGATCAAAAGACATGTTCGCCCAGCTGCACAAGGCACTCATGCAGATGGGGAAACGGAGGCCCAGAGTGGAGAGTTGTGACAAGGTCACAGGGCAAGTCAGGGGGTCTAAACCCAGAAGCTAAGGGCTTGCAGCCCCTTCCTCCCACCGGAATCCGGGGTCTGGATTCCCAGCCCTGCCTGCTCACCAACATCATTCCTGGGAGGCAGGTCCTGATCTTCACAGCTGGGATAGCGCTCCTTCCGATCCAAAAGCAGATAATAGATCATCTTTTCTTGGTTCTCCCTGGCACGCAAGGGGCGTGAGGGGGTAGGAGGAGAATTGGGATCAGAGGTCGGGTCTCCGAGGTCTCACCCCCTCCCCGCAGCTGGGGCTCGGTACACCCAACATCTCTGCCCATGCTTCCATCTTCCTAGGTAGCGGCACGGTTAGTTCCTCCGTGTCGGTGTACATCCTACCCTCACCTGAGTCAGCAATGATAACCGTAGTAGTAATAATAATAATATCGAAGCACTTACTATTTGCAAGCACTACCCACGTGAGGCACTAAGTCTGCGTCAGCACCTGTTGATACTTTTCGGCATCTTTTTTTCCGCTGGCCCTACCGCCCCCTCCTGGTTCCTCGGGGAATAGCTCCACGTGGGACCTTTAAGCCCTGCCCTGTCTAGCGGCCCTGACGCCCGCCCCAGGGAGTCTGCGCGGGTGCGAGGCACAGCTGCGCCCCCTGCTGGCCGTCCGGGGCGCTGCAGCAGCTCGCCGGAGGCGGGCAGGTGGCGCGGGTGTTCGAGGGCGAGGGGGCCTTACTCCTCGCTGCGCAGTTCGCGGTGCAGCCGCTCGCGGTCCCTGAAGCAGCCCAGCGAAGCCATGCTCTCCAGGACGTCGGGGTCCAGCTCTCCGTTTGATGGCAGGCTCCGCATGGCCACCCGGCGGCCTGGGGCTGGCTCCAGACAGGGGTCCGGCTCGTGTTTCCCGCCCCTGGGAGACGGAGAAACGTTACAGCGGGCCGGGCATCCGTGATCGAGCCCACTCCACTCTCTCCTGGGAACCCAGAAATCCGAGTCTCCGGCCCCTCCTCCTTGAGGAACCTTGGCATCCCACCCCCTAGCTGGTGCTTGACATTTGCCCCCCTCCCCACGTCCTCCCGGAACCAGGCACCCAGTTCCCCATACTCACAGGTACCAGGGATGTTTCTGAATTTGCTCCAGCTGTGAAGAGGGTGGGTCGTAGAAAAGCACCAGTGAGGTCGAAAGTTGATGACGTGGCATTGGGGGTCCCTGACGATGCCCCCTCCTCTCCACCGGGGTCAGGATGACTTTGGTCTCCCCTAGTGGCAACTGAGTGCCTTGACCCACAACTACTGCCTGGGGCATGCATCCTTCCCGCGGTGGGGGACCTTCCCAGCTTGGAGCGGCAGGTTGGGCAGACCCTGGCTCATTCCACGACACCCCCCCCCCCCCCCCCCGGGCCAAGCTGACAGGCAAGTCCTGGAAAGCCATCTTTATGGGCCCCCTAAGGATTCTGTCCTCATGACCCACCATCCCCCCCTGCCCTCCCAACTCACACTGAGCCTTTTCTCAGGCTCCACTTCGATCATCCCTCTCAGGAGGCTCTGGCAGTCTGGAGGAATGAAGTGGGGCATGTGGAAGACGCCCCTTTTCACCTTCTCCAGCAGCTGGCGGAGATTGTCGTCATCAAAGGGCAGAGCCCCCTGAGTGAGAAATGACAGGACCCCTTACGGAGCTTACCATGTACCAGGTAAGAGCCTAAGTGCTCCACACACGGACATATTTAGTCCTTACCACAGGCCTCGGGAAGTAGGAAACTGTTAGTACCCCACTTTACAGGTGGGGAGGCTGAGGCACGGAGTGGTCCAGCAACTCGCCCGGGGCCTCTGAGCTGGTAATGGACAGTCAGGCTCCAGTGCTTAAGAGGCTGGGGTTGCATCTTAAGAACAGGTTTCTCCCCAGACCAGTTTCAGATGCGGTCACACTCATTCATTCACTCAACAAAAGGTGAGCATCCATTATGGGTCAGGGATCTAGTAACCGACAAAATGAGCCCTCGCTCTCTGGGACCGTGAGATGCCGGCGAGTGGACGCGCATTAGCCGCGATGTCATTCATGATGGATTCAGCACCTGATGGTGCCCCTGCTGCCGCCCGGGTTCCGATCTGGCCACTAGGGCTGGAGCAGGACAAAACCAGATTCCTGTCCTCACGGAGCTTTGTGTAGAACAGTAATTAACAGGCAACGGTTGTTGGTGGGCGAGGCAAACAACACATGGACGGGAATGTGGGTGATGAGGACACAGAACAAGCAGGCAGCACGGGACGTGAGCTGGGTGTAGCCAGGGAGTCGAGGAAGGGGTCGTGGGGGAGGTGACGCTGGACCGAGACTCACAGGGGGTGACAGTGCTGTCCCTGGTGTCAGAGGCCTCTGGACAGAGAATGCCGGGTGTTGGGGTTGGGGAGACTGGGAGAGGGCGCCCCTGAATGCTGGTCTAGGGCCAGGAAGCCTGGATGTGACTCTGCTTGTCGGTCTTGTTCGATGTGTCCCTGTGTTTCTTGTTTGCCTGGTACCTGGACCCTCAACTTCCCAGCATCCAGAACAGTGAGAAGTGCATGTTTGTTGTTTAAGCTGCATGGTCTACTTTTGTTAGAGCAGCCCAAGCGAAGACAGACCTCTTGTTTTATATATATATATATATATATATATATATATATATATATATATATATATACATACACACACACATACATATATATGTCTATATTAATATATATTTATATAAAAAATATATATATAAATACATGTGTATAATATATAAATATATAAGGGTGCCTGGGCGGCTCAGTCAGCTGAATATCCAACTTTGGCTCAGGTCATGATCTCACGGGTTTGTGGGTCCAAGCATCAGGCTTTGTTTATATATATATATATATATATATATATATATATATATATATATATATATATATGGCGTATAGATAGAACTCATGGGCAACAGCATTATAACTCACACTTGAATGAAGCGTATTTAACGCATACATTTTCCTTGATGAGGGACAAAACAGCCTTCTTGCCCTTAGGAACGCAAGATAGCACTTCAACACTACCCTGAGGACCATTTAAAATCCCCAAGAAAAGGGCACCTGGCTGGCTCAGTCAGCGGAGTATGTGGCCCTCGATCTCGGGTTGTGGGTTCGAGTCCCACACTGGGTGTGGAGATTATTTAAAAAAAAAAATAACATAGGGGCGCCTGAGTGGCTTGGTCATCTCACTCTTGATTTTGGCTCAGGTCATGATCTCACGGTTCGTGAGTTCAAGCCCTGAGTTGGGCTCTGCGCTGACAGCACAGAGCCTGCTTGGGATTCTCTGTCTCTGTCTCTCTCTCAAAATAAACAAACTTAAAAAAATAATAATATAAAATAAAATCACCAATAAAAAGCACAAAAAAGCAAATATATTGCACTCAATAAACCACAAAAAGCACAGTTGCTTACGAGATGAGCTGAAATAAGGAAATAAATAAATACATAAAAAGCAGAGGGTGGGTTGCCTCGCGTGTGGTGGGGACTCCAATTTTTCTCTGCTCTGTGCACATCTGAGAATGACCTCAAAAGCACCCAGAGTGTTGATTTTGAGGTCATGGATAAACTGTGGTGAGTGGGCAACTTTGCAATACAGAATCCGTAAGTCGTGAGAATCATCTATAATAATAATAGTAATGAAGTATGAGTACCAGTAACTATCGAGCACCGCCTAGAACGCTGAGCATACGACACGCTATCGAAACCCTTACAATTCCAGGCACCCTAACCGTCGCCACTGGGCGGGTGAGGAAAGGGGCCCGGAGAGGGACGGTGACTTGCTTGCTCAAGGTGACGGAGCGGGGGTTTGAACTCAGCTGGATGGGCTCCCGCACTGCCAGCTGCAGAGGGGCTGGGGCCTGTAGTGTTGGAGCCTGCCTCTCGGGCGCCTCTCCAGCTTCCCCGGGGGGCCCTGGGCCCCGGAGCGCCCACTCGGCCTCGTTCCCCTCAGTGTCACGGAGCCTCCCTGGTCACATAGGCTAGTGCTTATGACGCCAAACACTGATCCCAGACCTGCCACTTCTCAGCAGTGTGGGCCGGTCACTTCTCTCCGGGGCTGTTGGGAGAGGTCCGGAGGATAACGTGCCTGTGACAGCGCCTCGCATGCAGTGCACCACTAATTCGTCCACACCACACGTGTTCCTGAGGGCCGACCGTGTGCCAACTCAGGTCCCACTCGCGAGCCCACGAAATAAGACACACAAAGACAAAAGCCCTGACTTCTGGGAGCCGATGATCTAGAAGGGAAGGGAGACGCCCCCTCAAGGAACCGAACGACTGAATGCACGATGGCAACCGAGAGTCGCCGGGAAGCCCAGAGCCTACCCTGGAGGATCCGACCTCGTGGGGCGTGGGGGACAGGGGAGGCTTCCTGGAGAAGTGGCAGTTGAATTGAAGCAAAAAGAGAGTCTAAGGGGGCGCCTGGGTGGCTCGGTCGGTTAAGCAGCCGACTTCGGCTCAGGTCATGATCAAGAGGTTCGTGAGTTCGAGTCCCGTGTTGGACACCGGACTGGAGGTGTGGAGCCTACTTGGGATTCTCTCTCTCTCCCTCTCTCTCCTCTCTCTCTCTCAAAATAAATAAACAGCACCACCACAAAAGTCTAGGTGTAACCTAGCTGAGCAACGGGACTGGTCGGGATGGGAGAGCGTTCTGGGCAGAGAAGCGCAGGTGTGGAGCTGAGGCGGGAAGAGCCGGGCTGACTGTACGAGCTACTGTCATATTGCGGTGCCCTAGCGCAGCCACCGTCCCGAGCCGTCCAAGGGCTCCCGGCTGCCCTGTCCTTTTCTGGGACACCCGGATTAGCTCGCCATTGTGTGACTGAATGGTTAGCTCTGGGCACAGAGGGGGGTGCTCCAGGATCTTGGTCTGCTGGCTAAGACCTCCCACCTTCCTGATCTCAGTGAAATAGTTGGTACCCCTGAGGGGAGGACGGAACTCGAATGTTCTGGGCTCTAGGTCGTCCTAGAAATGGGGCAGGAGAGGTGAGGGGCACCTTACCACAAGCAGGGCAAAGAGAATGACTCCACAGCTCCACATGTCCGCTCGGCGGCCGTCATACTTCTCCCCCTGCAAAGGAGGACCAGCTGTGACATCGTCTCTCCACCACGTTCCTTCCGCTCCTCCCGCCTCTCCACCCGCTCACTCACCTTAATCACCTCCGGACACGCATAGTGGGGGGACCTGAGGGAGAGAGGCAGTGTGAGCCTCCGGCCGGCTTCTCACCCCCTCCCTGGGACTACAGGGGCCAGGCCCCCACTCACCCACAGCTGGTCTCCAGGAGGCTGTCCCCCACCTGCAGGGACGCCATGCCAAAGTCCGCGATGCGGATGTTGTTTTTCTCATCCAAAAGCAGGTTCTCGGGCTTCAGGTCTCTGTGGCTGAGACAGGCAGGCAGGGGGCGCTCAGATCTCTGCCCTCCTCCTGGGGGCCGAGGCCCAGTTCGCTATCTCTCAGAGGGGGAGACTTCTGCAAAGTCTTATGGACAATTTCAAACACGCTCCAAAGTAGTGAGAAGATACAAGGACGCCCCATGCACCTGCCCGCCGCTCCCCCTCCCCATTATCAACTCAGGGCAAATCTTCTCTCGCCTGTACCCCTACGTACTGTTTCCTTCCTCCGCTGGATTTTTTTTTTAAGTTTATTTTGTTTATTTTTTGGGGGGGGGGGGAGGGGGAGGGGCAGAGAGAGAGGGAGAGAGAGAGAATCCCAAGCTGTCAGTGCACAGCCCGATGCAGGGCTCAGTCCCACGAACTGTGAGATCATGACCTGAGCTGACATTAAGAGTCGGACGCTCGTCCAGCTGAGCCACCCAGGCGCCCCTTCACTGGAGACGCCAGACAGCATATCATTTTATCCGCAAATGCTTGACTATATATGAAGTGAGATATTTTGAGGTAAGAAGAGTTAACGTTGAGCTATTGAAATACTTCCGTGCTGAACAATAAAAACATTGCCACCCCAAGCCAGTCACTGGTCCCTCGTGAGACACCTGCCCTCTCCCCTGGAGCAAAATCCTTCAAGTTTTAAGAGCTAATGTCTGGGAGGAGATGGGGCCTGAGGACTCTAGAGTTTCGGTGGGAAGCGGTCAGCTCAGTAACTGGGTCATACTCGTTCAGTATGTTGACTATTGCCCCCTAGAGGCCAGTGTTTTTAATGTCAGGGTTTCGACGGGAGGTGTTGACAATTTAAACAGGCTGCCTTTTCATTTCCAAGCTCTACCCCCAACTCTGAGCCCCTCCACCCTGATACCCACCCCAACGCCAATCCCCACCCCAGAGAGGGAGGTGTGCAAACAAAAGAGGCTGAAAGACAACGGAAGGCATCCATTTGCACCTCAATGAATCATTAAAATGTTGCATATTTAATATCCTGTTTTGAAAGCAGAAGAGAGGACAGGACGATCTTTTCACATGGACATTCACAAGCCAAAGCACGAACCTCAACCCTTACTTCAAGTCATAGACAAAAATTAATTTGACATGGATCCCAGGACTAAATGCAAGAGCTATAACTATATAACTTCTCGAAGAAAATGTAGGAGGAAGCCTTAGGGACCTTGAGCTGGGCAAAGATTTATAGATAGGACAGAACAAGCATAAACTGTAAAAAAAAAAAAAATGACAAAATTGGATTTACCAGAATTTAAAGCTTTTGCTTTTCACAAGACATTGCTATAAAAACGCAAAAGAGGGGAACCTGGCTGACTCAGTCGGAAGAGCGAGCACGTGGCTCTTGATCTCAGGGTCATGAGTTCGAGCCCCAAGCTGGGTGCAGAGATTACTTCGTTAAATAAAAAAAAAAAACCTTAAAAATATATTAATAATGCAAAATCATGTCACAGACTGAGAAAATAATACTCAAAAAATATACAGTTGATAACAGATTTGTCCTTAGGGGTGTCTCAGCTCAGGTCACGATCTCATGGTTGGTAAGATCAAGGCTCGAGTCGGGCTCTGTGCTGACAGTGTGGAGCCTACTTGGGATATTCTCTTTCTCTCTTTCTCTTTCTCTCTCTCTCTCTCTCCCCTCTCTGCCCCTCCCCCTCTCATACTCACGCACCTTCTCTCTCAAAATAAATGCATAAATAAACGTTTACAAAAAAAGATCTGTCCTTAGAATAAATAATTCTTAAGAGTTATTCCTAGAGCTACCTCTCGTTCCTAGAATAACGGAGTCTTACGACTCAATAATCAAAAGATAACTCAAAAGAAATGGGCAAAGGGTCTGAACAGACATTTTTCCCAAGGAACATAAACAAATGGCCAATAAGCACATGAACAGATGTGCTACATCATTAGTCATGAGGGAACGCAAATCAAAACCACAATGAGATACCCCTCCATACCCACTAGCATACGGCTATAACCAAAAAGTCAAACAGTAATGGGCCGCCTGGGTGGCTCAGTCGGTTAAGCGTCCAGCTCTGGGTTTCAGCTCAGGTCACAGTCTCATGGTTCGGTCTCACGGTTTGTGGGATCGAGCCCTGGGTCGGGGTCTGCACTGACAGTGTGGAGCCTGCTTGCGATTCTCTTCTCTCTCTCTCTTCTCTCTCTCTCTCTCTCTCTCTCTCTCCCTCTCTGCCCCTCGGCTGCTTGTGCTCTCTCTCTCTCTCAAAATAAATAAGCTTAAAAAAAAAGTCAAATAGTAGCAAATGTTGGCAAGGAGGTACAGAGACTGGAACCATCATGGACTGCTGGTGGGGCGGAGGGTGTGTTAAAGGGCGCAGCCGCTTTGGAAAATCATCTGGTACTTCCTCAAAAGGCCAAGCAGAGTTCCCATATGACCAGACAGTTCAACTCCCGGGTACGTACCTGAGAACCGAAAACACGGGTACACACAAAACTAGCACGTGAATATTCACATGTCCCTATTACTTATAATGGCCAAAAAGGAGAAACAGGGGCGCCTGGGTGGCTCAGTCGGTTTAGTGTCCGACTTCGGCTCAGATCATGATCTCATGGTTTGTGGGTTCGAGTCCTGCCTCGGGCTCTGTGCTGACAGCTCAGAGCCTGGTGCCTACTTCCTTTTCTGTGTCTCCCCCTCTCTCTCTGCCCCTCCCCTGCTCATGCCCTGTCTCTCTCTCTACCCCTCCCCTGCTCATGCCCTGTCTCTCTCTCTCTTGAAAATAATCAACATTTAAAAATGGAGAAACAACCAAAGTGTCCATCAACTGTCAAATGGATAAACAAGATAAGGCATATCCACGCGATGGAATATTTATCAGCCACAAAAAGGAACGAAGTACTGACATGCTACAACATGGACGAACCCCGAAAACATTTTGCTCCGTGAAAGAAACCAGACACAGAGGGCCACATGCAGTATGAGTCCGTCTGTACGATATGTCCAGAATGCGCCAATCCGTGGAGACACAAAGCAGACTGGTGGTTGTCAGAGGCTGCGGGCAGGGGCGGTGGATGGGTGACGGCTTAATGGGTACGAGGTGATGATGTTGGGGGTGATGAAAATGTTCCAAAATTACATAGCAGCAACGCACAGCACTGACTATACTACAAACCACCGAATGTGTACTTTAAAGGGGCGAATTTTATGATACGTGAGTTATAGCTCAGGTTTTTTTTAAAGGGATAAAGATTTATGTCGGGGCCGCACCACACTGGCTTCCCCTCAGCTGCCATGTGCTTCCAGGGCCTGCCTCGTGGGCAGTGCTCCTCCCGGCCTCCCCTCACGCTGCCCCCTCACCAGATGGAGTAGCTATGGCAGAAGTCCAGCGCCGATACTATCTGGCGGAAGAACTTCCGGGCCTCCTTGGGTGTCAGTCTCCCCTTCTTTACCAGGTAGTCAAACAGCTCACCTCCAGAGACGTGCTCTAGAACCAGGTACCTGGGGGACGTGGAGGGGGCAGAGGGCTGGAAGGGGCATGTGGAGGACCAAAGAGCCTGGTCTTCCTCTTTCAAAAGCCCTTGGACCCCAGCACAAGACCTCAATCCCACTGGCCCCTGACAGCAGAGAACCCCAATTCCCATGAGTCCCTGGGAGGGGAGAGACTCCAATTCCCATGAGTCTCCGGGAGGGGGTGGGACTCCAATTCCCATAAGTCCCCTGGAGGCGGGGTGGGGTGGGGGGGGGGGGGGAGAGATTCCAATTCCCATGAGTTCCTGGGAGGGGGAGAGACTCCAATTCCCATGAGTCCCTGGGAGGAGGAGACTCCAATTCCCATGATTCCCCGGGGGGAGGAGGAGACTCCAGTTTCAATGAGCCCCTGGGCAAAAGAGACTCCAATACCCCTCAGCCTTTGGGAATCCAAAACTCAATTCCAGAATCCTATGTCAACTTTAGGAGTATAGTACTTTGACTCCTAGTTATTTCAGGAGATAAGGCAACCCTGTTAGCACCTGGAGGACAGAAACACCCCAATTCTCACAAGACCCTGGGAAATAAAGACACCTCCCTCCCTCACTCCCATTAGCTTCTGGAAAGCCAAGCCTCTCATTCTTATAAGCCTCTGGGATGAAGAAACTCGAATTCTCAATAATGCCTGGCAATAAATGATTGTAGTGTGCACCAATCTAAGTCAAAGTCTGTGAGGTAAAAGACTACAACTCCCATAAGCTCTAAAGGGGTTTAAAACTCCCAACTCCCATAAGCCTCTGAGACATAGACTCCTAATTCCCATCAGCAACTGGATCCTTAAGACTCCAAATCCCATCAGGCTCCAGGAGGTTAAAACTCTGATTCCCATCAACCACTGGAAACAAAGGCTCAATTTCTTGGAAGGCTGATAATCCTCTGTGAAGCCCAAACTCCCATGGGCCCCCCCTCTCCCTACCTAGGTGGTGGGGTGGGAGTGACATCTCCACCAGCTGGTGACAAAGCCCCTCCCTGCTGCCACACCTGGGGAAGCCTGAAGATTACAATTCCCATGAGCACGTGGGGCCCAGCAGCATACTGCCTGGGGAAACCAGCCCCAGCATCTGATGGGTATTGGAGACAGTTCATCCTGAGGACTGCATGGTGGGGGCGGGGGTCTGTCCCCTCTCCCGCTGCCCAGCCCAGCTGTCCCTTGGGTCACCAGAGTCCAGACAAAGGCCTATTGTCTGTACCCTGGACAGCTGGACTCCACTCCCATGTTCCTGGGGGGTAATCAACTTTGAGATACAGACTAGGAAATCGTAAGACAGCCGTTGTTGGGGTGTCCATCGTAGCACCCAGAGTTATGTGCGGGGAAGGGGGGGTTCCAATGCTCCAGAGTGGGGGTTTAGGAAGAGGCAGGATTCACTGAGCCTGAGGCTTTGTTAAGCCCTGTTGCCTCAGCAGATGGAACTGGGGTGGGGAGCTGCTCTGAACAAGGTGGACCTCCTTGAGGACATCCAGGTTATCTAGTAGAGAGTGTTCCCTGTGGTGCAGGGTGGGGGGGACCGGGGCTGGGGAAGAAGGGGCAGGATGGGCCTCTGTCCCCCCACTCAGGATGGCTCACGCTTAACTGTCCTGTTGCTGAGGCACATTTGGTCCTTAGCGTCAGGCCAGGTCAGGCCAGTCAGCCTGGGAACAGGAGGATTATGTGCGAGCATGCGCGTGTGTGTGTGTGTGTGTGTGTGTGTGTGTGTGTGTGTGTGTGTTCTGTGCAGTAGGGAAGGGACTGACTGGGCCTTCAGAGGCCCAGCCAGGAGAGCTTAAGTTTCCACAGGCCTCTTCAGGCCTTCTTTCCAGAAAGGTCCCACCCTAGGAACTTGGAGTGGGGGGTGCATAGGGGGGCTGGGTGTCTATAAATACCTACAAATATTTCTTGTTCTCGTAGACATCATGCAGCTTGAGGACGTGTGGGTGTTCAATGAGCTTCAGGATGGCGATCTCCCTCTCCACCTGGGGGACGGCAGGGTGGTCAGCATGGCCTCCCTCCCTCCCCTCAGCCCCAAAGGGACGCCCTCCCTCAGCACACACACACCTTCATCAGCACCGACTCGGACAGCTTCTCTCGGTTCACGATCTTGATGGCAACCTTCTGGCCCGTGATGCAGTGGACCCCGAGTTTAACCAGCCCTGGGGAAGCAGGATTGAAAATGTGGAGTGTGTTCAGAGAGCACTCTCACCGCTTCTGGCTCCTCAGTCCTCCTTGCCACCCCCTTTCCTCCTCCTTTTCCTGCTGGCTGCAGTGGCCTGAATCACCCTGACCTGAGTCCCTGAGGGCTCTGACAGCTGTCATTCCCACAAAACGCACTCTTCTTCCTGCTGCCCATAGACATTGACATTCTGTTCTGTCCATTCTTCTTCTTTTTTTTTTTCCCCCTTAAGTCATCTCTACACCCAACGTGGGGCTCGAACTCACAACCCCGAGATCAAGAGTCGCATGCCCCACTGACTGAGCCAGCCAGGTGCCCCTGTTTTGTCCCCTTTGGTTGTCCACCACCTCCACAGCCGACCCCGGTTCTCACCCCATTCTCTGTCCTTCTGATGTGCCCCCTGAAGTCCGTCTCTCCACAGAATCTCTCCTCACTGTGTCTCCATAGCTTTGTCTCCCCTGCTGCCTCCTTCAACCTCTGTCTCCCTCTAAACCCATCTTTTCCTTGAATTCTCTGCCCTTCAATCATCTGGAGACTCCAGGTCTCCCAGGGAATATACTTTCACATTTGCCCCCTTCCCAGACCATTCTCCTCCACCTCCTTCCAAACCCTGACCTTTTTTTAATCCTCTTTTTGGGTCTGCTTTTAATAGCAGCTGTAGCTGGGAGCATGCAAGAGTATGCCCACTCCCCAGGGGTAAGCCCCAAAGCCACAGACCCTGGAGTCTGGGTCCCCAGCCCCTCCTCCCTCAGACCCAGGAGTCCTGCCCCAGCCCCCTCCTACCTCAGATCCAGGAGTCCAGACCCCCAGCCCCTCTTCCCTCAGACCCAGGAGTCCTGCCCCCAGCCCCTCCTCCCTCAGACCCAGGAGTCCTGCCCCCAGCCCCTCCTCCCTCAGACCCAGGAGTCCTGCCCCAGCCCTCTCCTACCTCAGATCCAGGAGTCCAGACCCCTAGCCCCTCCTCCCTCAGACCCAGGAGTCCTGCCCCCAGCCCCTCCTCCCTCAAACCCACCCAGCTCCTCTTCCCTCAGACCCAGGAGTCCTGCCCCCAGTCCCTCCTCCCTCAAACCCACCCAGCTCCTCTTCCCTCAGACCCAGGAGTCCTGCCCCCAGCCCCTCCTCCCTCAAACCCACCCAGCTCCTCTTCCCTCAGACCCAGGAGTCCTGCCCCCAGTCCCTCCTCCCTCAAACCCACCCAGCTCCTCTTCCCTCAGACCCAGGAGTCCTGCCCCTGGCCCCTCCTCCCTCAGACCCAGGAGTCCTGCCCCCAGTCCCTCCTCCCTCAAAGCCACCCAGCTCCTCTTCCCTCAGACCCAGGAGTCCTGCCCCCAGTCCCTCCTCCCTCAAACCCACCCAGCTCCTCTTCCCTCAGACCCAGGAGTCCTGCCCCCAGCCCCTCCTCCCTCAAACCCACCCAGCTCCTCTTCCCTCAGACCCAGGAGTCCTGCCCCTGGCCCCTCCTCCCTCAGACCCAGGAGTCCTGCCCCAGCCCCCTCCTACCTCAGATCCAGGAGTCCAGACCCCTAGCCCCTCCTCCCTCAGACCCAGGAGTCCAGGCCCCCAGCCCCTCTTCCCTCAGACCCAGGAGTCCTGCCCCCAGCCCCTCCTCCCTCAGACCCAGGAGTCCAGGCCCCCAGCCCCTCCTCCCTCAGACCCAGCAGTCTAAGACCATGTCCCCTTCCTCCCCCATAACTCAGGAATTCAGGTCAGTGACACCTTCACACTCTTACCGCTAGGCTCTTGGGGTCTGAGCCTCTACTTCCCTCATGCCCCGGCCCTCGGCTTCACAGAGACCCTGGGCCCACCAGTGCCTAGGACACAGGTGTGCGGCTCCTGGCTCACAACCCCCTACCCTCCACCTGGCAAGAAAGAGGCTACAGCTGGGGCCAGTGTTTAGCAACAGCAAAGGATGCCCTCCCCCCCCCCCCCCCCCCCATTCCACAACCACTCCTGGGAGCTATGCTCTTGGATCCACCTTTCTACCTCTCCATCCTGTTGCCCACACTGAGCCGGCATGCCAGAGAAGGGGGAGAAGGCTGCAGGCCCCATCACCCTAGCCTCACCGCTGGTCACCCAGACAGCCTGCCAGGAGAGCGTGAGGCCCTCCGGATCCAGAGCGGTGCAGAGGGAAGCGGCTGTCCAGGGCGCACCCCCATCCCGCGGCCGGACTGCAGCAAGGACCTCGGCTCCCGTTGCCGGCCGGTCCGCTGCCGCAGGCCGGCCTCCCTTCCCCACCTGGAGCCCCTCCAACCTTTGCCCACCATGAGGTGGGAGCCTTAGGGCCCCGCACCTCACCCCCCCCCCCCCCGGAGTCCAAGCCCCCAGCCCCCTCCATCCTGGGGACCCAGCAGACTGGAGCCCAAGTGCCCTCTCTGTGAGGGACCCTCACAGAGGGCGATCAGCCCCTGCCCTTTGAATACCCAGGAGTCCCGCCCTCTGCCCCCCAGCTGTTCTGCCCCCGCCCTAGGTGTCCCCTCCCCTGGCTCACCTGTCTGTCCTTTGCCCAGCGTCTTCTCCAGCCGATAGGGGCCCACATATTGGGCGTGCTGGGGTGGGTGTGGGTGTGGGTGCGGGAGGTGGTAGGCGGGGGAGCCCCCGCCCCCCTCCTTGGCCCCGGACGACATGGTGCCCTTGGTCCCGGCCCGACCGGCCCCCCGGCCGCCCCCCCGGCGGCAGGTCGCCCCGTCCCTCCGGTGGGGGCCGGCGACAGCTCCGTCCCGGCCCCCCCGGCTGCTCCCCACCTCTCCGGGGGTCCCCAGGGGGCTGGGCTGGGCCCCCCCAATCGGCGGGCCGCGGAGCTGGGGGAGGGGGGGCTGGCCCGGGGGGGTCAGGCCCCGGGAGTCAGCATGGCCCGGGGGGGGCTGAGCGGCCCCCCCTCCCCAGCCCGTCCCTGGCCGGCCCCCCCCTTCCTGCGCCTCCCCCCGCCGGGGGGGTCTGAGGTGCGGGCCGGCGGATGCTGCAGGCCGAGGTCCCCCCCGCCCCCCCACGCGCCCTCTCTCCTCCGCCTCCTCCTCCTCTCCGCCTCCCCCCGCCACCTCGTCCTTTCTCTCCGGCACGCTGACATCACCATCCGGGGACTCCGGGCCCTTCCCCAAAGTTAACCCTTTCGGAGGGGGGAGGGGGAGCGGGGGCAGGGGGCGGGCCTGGGAGCCGGAGGGACGGAGAGGAGGGATGCAGGGATGCAGGAGGGGAGAGGGTGGAGGCCAGGCGAGGGAGAGACGTGCGGAGCAAAGAGACCGGGGCCGAGACGGGGCTACACAAAAGGAGATGAAGTCGGGCACAGAGGCAGACGGCGAGAGAGATGCGGACCAGCAGACCGGCTGGCGCGAGGCAGGGAGAGGGGCAGAGCCGGGGGAGTCCGACGCGGAGAGGCAGAGACTGGGGGAAAAGAGGGAGAGAGTCGGCCGGGGAGACGGAGACAGATGTGCAGAAACGCAGATGTGATGGAGAAGGGGAGAGGGGATGAGGGGGAGAGACAGCGACACAGAACCAGGGAGAGGCACAGGTGAGGGGAAGAGACAGGGAGGTGAGGGGGAGAAATAGGGAGGAACAGAGAGACAGAGACAGAAGTAGGGGAGGATGTAGAGGCGAGGCCCAGGGAGAAGAAGGGCAGCCAGAAAGATGAAGGGTCAGAGCGCAGGAGGGAAGTGGGAGAGACAGGTGGACGGGGATGAGGCGGCAGGTAAAAGAACAGACAGGTGGAGGGACAGAGACCGAGACGAAGAAAGACTGGGCTATGGAGAGGGACAAAGAAGGAGAGAGCTGGAAACCGGAAAAGAACCGTGGGGTCCCTACAGGGGGGAGGGCTACGTGCTGGGGAAGACGGGGGCACAGAAAGAGGGAGACAAGCAGAGAGAGGGAAAGAATTTGGGGGTTGCCGAACCAGGCCCCCAAGCCTGCCCACCCAGGCCTCCTTCTCCCTCTAGTATCAGGGCCCCATATCCACCCACAGCCCAGGTGCACCTTCTCAGATTTTCTTGGTTCCATTCCCCCTTTTAGGATCCTCAGTACTCCACAAAGAAACTTCCAGAACCCCCTCAGGTCCCTGTGTATGTTTTGAGACCCCTGAATATTCTTTGTGCCCACCACAGGGTCCCCTCAGTCTTCATGTGGGCCTCCATACAATTCTACATGCCCACTATAGGACATCCACGGATCTGTGCTCAGGTAGATCTCCACATAATCCAGGACTCCTGTATCAGGTACCCAAAGGTGTTAGACACCCGTTTAGTCCCCAAGTCCCCTATAAAGTGGACCCAAGAGCTTCTAGTCTCCTAGACAACTGCCTTCATTCTGTAAACCTTTAACACCAAATCTGAATGCTGGCCCCGTCCACATGGTGAGGGGACACCAGGGAACCACACCAACAAAGATCTTTGCCCCGTGGAGCTTCCACGGCAGTGGACACAGCAGGTGATAAACGAGATAAGCGAAGTGTATGTTTTGACAGTCAAGTCTCTGGAGACAAGTGCCGAGGAACAGATGAGGGGTGCAGGAAGTGTTTGTTGGGTGGAGTAGGATTTTTTAAGCGGTGCCAAGAAAGACTTCTCCAGTGAGGGAACACTGAAGGAAAATGAAGGTCAGAGCTGTGTGGACAAAGTAACTTCCACGCAGGGGACAGCAAGTGCAAAGGCCCTACGGTGCATGGTGGGAACCTCGAAGGGTCAGTGTGGCTGGAGGAGCAAGAGAGGGGGAGAGACAGAAAGTGAGGTGAGGAGGCAGATCATACAGGACCCTATTAGAAGCAGGGTGACCATATGCCTGGTATTCTGTAATTATCGTCATCACCATCATTATTTGGTATTCTGTAATTATTAATGAGGTCTGTTTGCACTCTGAAGTCTCGCTATGCATTGAAAATTGTATGATCACCCTACTCATAAGGTCATCATAAGGACTATGGCTTTTGTAGGGTACCTGGGGAGTTTTCCTGTAGGCCAGCATTATATTATACGTATATTAACATACACATCGTTATGTATAATTACACGTTGTATTTACATAGGTTGTGTGGTACCATGCATAATAACGTATTGTAAATACTATAAATCAACTTGTACATGGGTATATCTAAGGATGGTAGGCTGAATAACAGCCCCCAGAGATGCCCACATCCTAATTTCCCAGAATCTGGGCCTATGTCACCTTATGTAGCAAAAGAGACTTTGCAGATGTGACTGAGTTGAAGATCTGGAGATGGGCAGATGATCCTGGTTATCTGGGTGGGCCCTGTAGGTGATCGCAAGGATCCTTATGAAAGGGTGGCAGGGGACGGTCAGAGTCGGAGGAGATGGGACCAAGACAGCAGAAGCCAATGTGATGTAGCCACAATCCAAGGAATGTGGGTGGTCTCTGGAAGACAGAAAAGGCAGGCAGCAGATTTTCTCCTAGACCTTCGAGAAGGAACACAGTCCTGCTGCTACCTTGATTCTAACTGAGTAAGAACCATTTTGGACATCAGACCACCAGAACTGTAAGATAATAAATCTGTGTTGTGTTAAGCCACCAAATTTTTCGTAATTTGTTTTTTAAATGTTTATTTGTTTATTTTTTTGAGAGAGAGAAAGAGCGTGAGTGGGGGAGGGGCAGAAAGAAAGGGAGAGAGAGAATCCCAAGCAGACTCCATCACTGTCAGCGCAGAGCCCTATGCAGGGCTTGACGCAGGGATCCCCGAAGGGCTCCATCACACGAATTGAAGAGTCCATGCTTAACCGACTGAGGCACCCAGGCGCTTCTTTCATGATTTGTTAAAGGCAGCAATAGAAAGACATACAATAGCGTACAGGGTGTGAGGGTAGGGGTAGGAGCCCAGACCCCTGATAGCTATTTTGCTCAGTGCTACAAACACCGCCCGCGGGTGTCCAGGGCTTTTACGTTGTCTCTCCAATTCTGTCCCAAATACAACCTCGCACACTCCTGGCGCAGCAGGATGTGCAATCCGTGTGCGACTGTGGCCGCCACCTGAGCTGAGTGCAACCTTCTCCTAGCGGGGCAGGGCGGGGCCCCTAATGGAAGACTAGAACCAGGGGTTAAGCCCAGCTCGAGGCAAATAGCTCTACAGACCGGGCATATTCCCAGACCCGGGCCCCACACATGGCGCACAGAACTGGCAAGCCTCCCGAACCACCTAGTCCGAGCATTTTGCTTTGGCTGCGGCCTTCAGGAATCCCCCCTTCCTGTGCACCCGGCAGGACCCAGGGAAGATTCCAAGAGGCAGAGGCTGGGTGATAATAGGTGTCCGCAGGCGCTGCAGCGGGAACGAGGGAGCCCCCTTTGACGACTGGGGAAACTGAGGCCAGGAGTGGGGTGGAATGGGCCAAAGGCTGCTTACATCAAATATTAGGGGTGAGAACTTAGGGCTCCAGTAAAAGATGCAGCAGGTGTCCAGGTGCAGGGGAAAAGGCCCTAGGCTGAGGGACCTGCCCAACCTGCAAGTAGGGGGTGGGGCCTAACGGGGAGAGGCCAGCTCACCGGCACGCGGCGGGGCTCAGGGGAGGGGTGGAGTCAAGCTGGGAGAGGCCGAAAGGCCCAGAACAGGGGCGGAGCGTGAGGTGGCAGGGCGGGGCGAGAACATTGGTGTGGGCGGAGCTACACTGTGGGCGGGGCGAAGCCACGGCAGGGGTGGAGCTTGCAAGGAGGACTAGGGGACGCGGCTCCTAAGGGGCGAGATCTGGGTCGGGGCGGAGCTTAGGCTGAGAATGAAGCGGGGGGCGGGGCCGGCCGCCTTCTCCGGCCAGGTGGGAAGGGCTTAAGAGCCGGGAAAGCCTCCTGGATCAAGGTTGGGAGGGTGCGCCGGGAACTTCCGGGCGAGTTTGGCGCATTTCCGGTCAAGATGGCGGCGCCCAGCAGAGTCAGGTGCGGGCGACTCTGTCTTTAGTAGCGGCGGCGACTCACAGCCCGGGGAGGTGAGTCTTGGGTTAGGGAGGTCCGTCTCGCTCTGGCTCCTCTCTTTGGAGAGGAAGGAGAGGGGATTTGTTGCTAAGGCGTCCAAAGGGGGGGCTTGTTGCCAAGGAGGCAGGGCAGTGGGGTTGCTAAGAGACGGGAACGCACTTAGGGGCGATGGGGGAGGGGGTTGCTAGGTTGCTAGTTGGAGTGGGTGGGGCCTGTTGCGAGGGAGGAAGGAGGGGCGTGTGACTTTGGGGAAGGGTCCTGTGGGTCTGCAGGAAGGAAATAGGGCTGTGGCTATGGTGGGTGCGGGCAGAGTGGTTTGGGGTCATGGGCGGGCGCCCAGCTCCCCTAAAACGCCGCCTTCTCAGCAGACCCCCAGGAGTCGACCCGACGGGACGCCAGAGCTACCTCAGCGGTGACCACCCGCTCTCCCAGACACATTCTTCCCTTCACAAACAGCCCATGGCGGACCAAGGCTCTGGGGGCAGCCGCCTCCCCCTGGCGCTGCCCCCGGCCTCCCAGGGTTGCTCCTCAGGGGGCGGCGGCTCCTCGGCGGGGAACTCGAGCCATCCTCCGCCCCCGCGAAACCTCCAAGGCCTTCTGCAGATGGCTATCACGGCGGGCTCTCAGGAACCAGAGCCCCCTCCAGAGCCCATGAGTGAAGAGGTAAAGGGTGGGGATCCCGGAAGTGGGGAGAGGGGGTAGGTGTGACAGAAATCTCTCGGGAAGTGCGTCCTGGGCAGGGGCGGGAGTCCAGGTGTGAGGGCATAGCGCGCTGTGTGTGTGCCAGGTGGGGTTACAGTAGACTGAAGGTCAGATCTCAGAAGTGCCTGCGAGGGCAGATCCCTGGATCCCAGCATCCCGTCGAGGTGCAGAGTTGCACAGTAGCTTTGTGGTGAGAAGGGAAAGGGAGCCGGGCAGACCTGGTTTCGGCAGTATCCAGCTGTGTGACCTTGGGTATGGCACTTCACCTCTCTGAGCAGCAGGTTCTTTATTTGCAAGTTGATGATGACGCTAAGAATAACAGCACTTCATAGGGTATTTCTGAGGTTCCCGTTTAAGTAGGGGTCCACACAGCGCCGGGCAGTGTTCCTGAAGACAGCAGGCTGTTCTCATCAAGAGTGCAGGCTCTGGGGACAGGCACTTAGGTTTGACGTTAGGCTTTGTGGGTGGCCGACACTGTGACCTTGGGCAAGTCACAGCCTTTCTGGGCCTCGGTTTTCTCATCTGTGAAGTGGGGATAGCGATACTCACCTGGGAGGGTTGTCTTGGAGATTAGTTAGCAATACTGGTTATATGTGATGTTTAGTGGCCGATGGTGATTATAGTATACAAAATATTGTGCTGATCCAGTGATGTCATTGAACGTTTAGGACAATGAGGTAGGAATAGGCACAGAAGGATTAACATCTTGCCCAAATTCATCCAGGACTTGTGACTACAGAGCCCGCATATGAGCACTAACAGACCTGCTGGGAAAAAAAAAAAAAAACAAAACCAAGAAATCAGTGGCCAGCTCTCAGCTGTCATCTTACTTGACCTAACAGGCAGCATTTGATTCCTACCCATCTCCTTGATCTCTTTCTTCATTTGTTTTCTAGAACAACAGTGTCCTGGTTTTATCCTTACTCACTGGCTCTCCTTCCCTCTCCTCTGCTGGTTCTTCCTCATTCTCCAGCCTCTGAATGAATGCGTACCCCAGGGCTCTCCTCTTACCTACCTGTGCTCACTTCCTTTGTGAGCTCATGTTGTGTTGAGACTTCCCCCTGACCACTCTCAAATTTATATCTCTAGACCGGTGGTTCTGATATTATCTCTCTGCGGACATTTGACAACCAGCAGAGACATGTTTAGTTGTTCAACTCGGGGCAGGGGGTGGGCTGCTGGCATCTAGTAGGTAGAGACCAGGGCAGCTGCTTGCCGCTCAACATCATCCAGTGTACCCACCCCCAACAGAACCATCCAGCTCAGGGTGTCAGTAGAGCCAAGTTGAGAAAGCCAGGTCTAGGCTGGACCTCCTCTCTGAGCTCCAGCATTTCGCCTTGGGTGTGTAATAGATCTCTCAAGCTGAACACGTTGAAAAATGAGCTCTAATCTCCACTCCTCATGTTCCATACCCGCTTCCCCTCCCGTTTTCCCCGTCTCCTTCTAGTTGCTCAGGACAGAGACCTAGGAGTGCCTTCTTTCCCACCCCGTTGCCACTCTCTCCGTAAATCTCGTGTCTAGAAAGTTGTGAATAGAAAAGACGCTCAACGGAAACCTGTTGATCGAAGGAGCAGTCAGCTCCCGCACGTTGGCCGTTATTAGCAACAACTGTTAGGCGTGAACGAATTACTGACAGAGGGTTGCTTCTTTCCCCACCCTCCTGCCCGGTCTCGTGCCCCAGAGGCGTCAGTGGCTGCAGGAGGCCATGTCCGCCGCCTTCCGGGGCCAGCGGGAGGAGGTGGAACAGATGAAGAACTGCCTCCGAGTGCTGTCCCAGCCTACACCCTCCTTGGCTGGGGAGGCCGAACTGGCCGCTGACCGGCAGGAGCGTGAGGGGGCCCTGGAGCTGCTGGCCGACCTGTGCGAGAACATGGACAATGCTGCAGGTACCCCCCGGGCTGCCCCCCCCCCCCCCCCCGCCTCCAGGGTCCTGCCCCTTCTCCCTGGTCTCCCCCCTGTCTCTTCCCTCCTCTGCAGCCCCGGGTCCCTCTGTGTCTCAGCCCCTGTCCTTCCTTTCGGGGATCACACTGTCAGCCTCTCCCCCAGCCTCCCGGCCTCCAGCCTCTCCCTCTCTAGTCTGGTCCCAGATGTGACTGCCCTGCCTCTTCCTGCCTGGTCCCCTTGTCATCAGGAGGGGACCTTCTCTCACCCCACCAGCCCGGCGGCACGTCTGCCTCCCCGATATCCTCCCAAACTGGTCATTTCTCCCTGGTCTCTTGCGTGTGCACTGTCACTCCCCAGAACACGAGTGAGGAGGTGGTTCGGGGCAGGACGGTCAGAGAGGGTCTCCCCGAGGGGTGCCGTTTGGTCAGAGACCTGAAGTGGTGGAGTGAGTTATGAGATTAGCTCTGGAAAAAGCTAATGGGGTATGGCCAGTGCAAAGGCCCTGAGGTGGGAACGTACCTGGGACGTGCAGGAACAGCAGTAGGGCCAACAGGCCAGAATGGAGTGAGGGAAGGGCGGGAGGTGGGAGGGGGCGCTGGGTGTGGAGGGCCTTGCAGGCCAGAGTCGGTGCTGGGGTTTTGTTCTAAATGCCGAGGAGCTGGTAGAAGGAGGACATTCTACTTTCAGTCGCAGGGGCATAATATAGTCATTGAGGGTGTGGATTTGTCTTTTCTGGCCGTTTCACGTCAATGGAATCATAGAATATGTGGCCTCCGAGTGGACGTTTTCAAGGGTTTTCCACGTGGGAGCCTGTAACTGGAACTTTATTCCTCTCTGGAACAACCTATTGTGTGGGTAGGTCACGGGTTTGCTTATCCATTCATCAGTTAATGGACATTGGGGTCATTTCCCCCATTGCTTATTGAGAATACTGCCCTCGTGAACATTGGTGCAAGTGTCTGTTTGAGTCTGTGCTTTCCGTGGTTTTGGGTCTTTATGTACGAGTGGTCATATGACAACGCTGCGTTTAACTTCTCGAGGAACCACCAAGCTCGCCGATACCACTTTATTTACAAGAACAGGTGCTGGGCCGTAGTTTGCCGAGCCCCGGTCTAGTATGAGGTTCTCCCACAGGGAGATTGGGGGTCAGTACCGGAATTCAGTGGGCTGCAGCCTGGGACCCTAAGCCCCCAAATGCTGACATTTTTTTTTTTTTTTTCTGTTTTTACTTTTATTTGCATATATTTCATGCAGAATTTACTCCCGGGCCATAAGTTTTTGTTTCTTCACTTTCTTCTGGGATATCTTTTTCTTCTGTGCAATCTCCTCTTCTGGTTTAGGAACAATCTGCTGTTTTTCAGTAAGGATCATCTCAATGTGGCAGGGAGAGCTCATGCGTGGGCTAATCCGACCATGAGCCCTGTAAGTTCTACGCCGCATTTTGGGGGCTTTGTTCACCTGGATGTGCTCAACGACCAGAGAATCTACATCTAAACCCTTACGTTCAGCATTGCTCTCTGCATTTGTAAGCACGTGCAGTAAAAATTCGGCACTCTTTTTGGGCCACCGACCCTGTGTCCAGCCCCACTGTTTGGCCTGGGCACACCTACCAACTCCACCATTGTAGCGTTGGAATGGCACACATTGCTTCTGCAAAGTGACATCTTTCAGATACTTGGTGGCATTTCGGATATGCATTCTTGATGGCCTGGGCAGTTTCCCGTGTGTTCTTAGAGTGAACACGAAGATTTGAACCTCTTGATTTGCATGATTTTGTCGGGTTTTCCGGGTCAAGTGAATAGCGAACCATTTTCAGAGATCACCTCAGGCCGCTTACGGGAAGAGAAACGCTGACATTTTTGAGACCTTGGAGGGATGCCTGGTTGGGTGCCTGGAGAAAGCCCGCACTTGAGGCAGGCTCCCCTGGGAGGCAGCCTCACCCTCCAGCCTCAGCTGGCGTATTAACTTGTGAGGGTGGCAGTAACAAAGCACCACAGAATGGGAGGCTTGAACAGACTTGTGTCGCCTCACACCTCTGGAGACTGGAAGTCTGAGATCCAGGTGTGGGCAGGGTCAGTTTCTCCTGGGCTCGGGTCTCCTTGGTTTGCAGGTGGCTGCCTTCTCCCCGTGTCCACACGTGGTCTTCCCTGCGTGCATGTCTGTGTCCTGATCTCTTATAAGGACACCGATCGTACCAGATTAGCACCCACCCTGATGACCTCACTCTACCTGGGTGATTTCTTAAAAGGCCCTGTTTCCCCATACGTTACATCCTTAGACACTCGGGGCTTCAGCATACGAATGTTGGGGGGGAGGGCACAGCTCAGCCCCTAGCACCCGAACTCTCGTCTCCCCTCTCTCTGGCACAGACTTCTGCCAGCTGTCAGGCATGCACCTGCTGGTGGGCCGGTACCTGGAGGCAGGGCCCGCGGGGCTGCGGTGGCGGGCGGCACAGCTCATCGGCACCTGCAGCCAGAACGTGGCGGCCATCCAGGAGCAGGTGCTAGGCCTGGGCGCCCTGCGCAAATTGCTGCGGCTTCTCGACCGGGACTCCTCTGACTTGGTGCGCGTGAAGGCCCTGTTCGCCATCTCCTGTGAGTGTCGGGGGGGCTGCGGGGAGGCGCACAGATCCTGCTGGGATCTGCCTGGGGGCAGGTGGAGGGGGACCTGAATGTTCAGTTATGCCCATTACCCGTTGAGACTCTGTGCTGGGTGCCAGGACTGGGTGGTGAGCTTGCCAACCCCCTGTCACTCAGAGAGCCAGACCCTAGTGCCACGGGAATGCTGCTCAACACGTCAGAGTCGTCAGTCTCTGTTGCCCTTCCTTGTCGTGAGGAGGGGGCCGTCCTTGCCTGAGAGGGTGGCCTCCACCCATTAGAGATACCAGTGGCTCTCACTCACGCTGTCTCCTGGGGAACAGGTGCCTGGATGGGGCTGATGCCGACACCTGTGGGGCACTCTCTGTGCCAGGCCCCATGCCAAGCCTGGGCGAGCATTAGCTTGCTTAGCCCGCACACACACCGTCGGAGGTAGGGAGACTGAATCCGCGTCAAGGACAGACCAGGTCAGGTAGCCTAAGTGACAACCCGGGCGCCCTGCAAGGACGTGCAGGTGCGTGGTGGTAGCCCAGGCAGTGCTCTCCACCATGCGCTGGGCCCATGTCTATGTGTGCGCCATGCTGGGGGCCCCCATTTGACGGTTTCTTTCTGCCTTTTTTTTTTTTTTTTTTTTTTTGAATAAGCTTCGTTGGGATGAAATTCACAGGCTATACAATTCATCCTTTTGTTTATTTTTATTTTATTTTTATTTTTTTTTTATTTTTTTTAACGTTTTATTTATTTTTGAGACAGAGAGAGACAGAGCATGAACGGGGGAGGGGCAGAGAGAGAGGGAGACACAGAATCGGAAGCCGGCTCCAGGCTCTGAGCCATCAGCCCAGAGCCCGACGCGGGGCTCGAACTCACGGACCGCGAGATCGTGACCTGGCTGAAGTCGGCCGCTTAACCGACTGAGCCACCCAGGCGCCCCTTTTTGTTTATTTTTAAAACAGTTTTAATGTTTATTTATTTTTGAGAGACAGAAAGAGCGAGGGAGGCAGAGGATGAGAAGCAGGCTCTGAGCTGTCAAGCGCAGAGGCCGACTTGGGGCTCGAACCTGTGAACTGTGAGATCATGACCTGAGCCGAAGTCAGATGCTTAACTGACTGAGCCACCCAGAAACCCCATCATCCCTTTGAAGTGTACAGTTTAGTGTATTCTCAAGGCTGTGCAACCGTCACCGCTGTCGAACTCCAGAACATTTCCATCGCTCCCAAGAGAAGCCCCACGCCTGTTAGCGGCCCCTCCGTGCCCCCTTTCCTCCGGCCCCTGGCAGCCACCCACAGCCTGCTTACTGCACACATAGATTTGCCTGCCCCGGACATGTGGCTCTCCGAACCCCACAGTTTAGGGATTTTTTTAAGTTGTAGAAACCCCCGCACAAACTTAAAAAGCACAAGCAGGGGGAGGGGCAGAGAGAGAGAGAGAGAGAGAGAGAGAGAATCCCAAGCAGCCTCCACACTGTCAGCGCAGAGCCCAACTTGGGGCTAAAACTGATGAATTGTGAGATCATGACCTGAGCCGTAATCAGGAGTCAGACACTTAACGGACTGAGCCACCCAGGCGCCTCGAGGGATTTTCATGGAGGCTTTCTCACGTAGGCGTGATGGATCATTGATTTCACTTCCAGTCCCTTTCTCCTTTCTGGAGGATGGGAGGTGGGGCTGGAAGTTCCAAGTTTCTAATCATGGGTTGGTCTTTCTGGTAAGTAAACCCCATCCAGTAGTCCACCCACAGTCACCTCATTAGAACAAAAGATGCTCCTATCACCCAGAAACTTCCAAGGGTTTTGAGACGTTGGTGTCAGGAAAGGGGGCAGAGACCAAGTATGTATTTAGTATGTCACAGTGGTCCCGGGAGAAGAACAGGGAGGCTAGGAAGGAAGGGATTGCGGCAAGGGTGCGGGAAAGAGTCCTGGAGGAGGTGGCATCTGGAAAGTCACCTGCAAAACTGGGGAGACAGATGGACAGGCAGACCTTGGGTGGCTTGGCCACAGAGGGTGGACAGAGAGACTCAGTTCCCCAGAGGTCCCGAGAGCCAGAGCAGGATGGGGAAGAGGTGGGTCAGTGTTGTCTTCTAATAGCTTGCGTTAATCATGTCTCAGTCAAAAAAAAAAATACCTAAAAAAAAAATAATGCTTATGAAGCGTGGGTCCCTAGAAGTTGATGTTGATGGTGGTGACGGTGGTGAGGATTCTGGTGATGGTGGTGACCGTGACCTCGAGGTTCCTCCCCCCGCTTGTCTCCCCCCAGGCCTGGTCCGGGAGCAGGAGGCTGGGCTTCTGCAGTTCCTGCGCCTGGACGGCTTCTCCGTGTTGATGCGGGCCATGCAGCAGCAGGTGCAGAAGCTCAAGGTCAAGTCGGCGTTCCTGCTGCAGAACCTGCTGGTGGGCCACCCCGAACACAAAGGTGGGGCAGCCAGGGCGGGGGCCCCAGGGACGGTCCCAAAGGGAGGGTGGGCGGTGTGTGGGGGGGAGGGGTGTGGACTGCCCCTCTGACCCCCAAGACCCTTCCCCCAGGGACCCTGTGCTCCATGGGGATGGTCCAGCAGCTGGTGGCCCTGATCCGGACAGAACACAGCCCCTTCCATGAGCATGTGCTTGGAGCCCTGTGCAGGTATGCTGGGGCCTCCGAGAGGGCGAGGCCTGTGCCAGGCACCACCCCTCCCCCCCACACCTCCCAGGCTGGCACCACTGGGCTCCCGCCCACCAGCCTCCTCCCTGATGGGATTCGGGAGCTTGGGCCTTTCCCACAGAGGGGGCAGGCATCATTGTGCTGGCCCTCCCTGAGCAGTAGTTTCCTCACTTGTAGGGCTGACACGGCAGCCTGGGAGGAGGGGCAGAGGCTTACCCCGCTCCCCCCACACACGGTACTGGCAGATTAGTGTCTGCACGAGAGGACACGGGGAGCAGCCCGTCATGCAGGTGGCGGCTCCCGTGTGCCGAGCGGGCTCCAGGCCAGGCTCTGTGCCAGGTGCCTTATTTTGTACCAGTCTCATCGTAGTCCCTGGGGTGGCGTGGGGACGGCGTGAGATCTGCATCCGGATGGGGAAACTGAGGCCCAGCGTGGGGAACTGTCTTGCCCGGGCTCCTGTGGGAGCAGCGTGGGGGCGGGGCTGTGTAGAGCGGGGTCCCAAGGATTGCTCTCCTGTCCCCACAGCCTGGTGACAGACTTCCCCCAGGGCGTGCGGGAATGCCGGGAGCCCGAGCTGGGCCTGGAGGAGCTGCTCCGTCACCGCGTCCAGCTGCTACAGCAGCACGAGGAGTACCAGGTACGGCCCGCGGGCGTGGCTGCGGCACCTGCTGCGTCCTTCCTGTGTCTCTCGCCGCGTGCCTCGTGCTCTGAGCTAGCGCTGCTGCACGGGCGAATGGGAGCCCGGGGTGCCGTAAGGGGTTAGTTAGCAGTCATTTATTTATAGCCAAATCGTATAGTTATTTACATCCTGTCAGAGTTTTAACAATTAATATTTATTAGATTGCTAAATAACAAGTCTGATAAGTAGCAACCAATGAGATAATTGAATAAGAAACGAGATAAGTAACTCGTGTATTTAATTAGGTAATAAGTAACAAGTGATAACTCAGATAATTAATCAGGAACAAATAAGTGATAAAGAGCAACTAATTAAATATTCGTACAGTTGTTTAATTATTTAAGTGATTTAGCTGATAATTAAACGTGTCACACTCCAGGGACAACTGTTCGACTGAGTCCGTTCCTCTGTGACACTGTCGAGAGTTCACAGAGGTGCTGGGAGTGAGGAGCAGGGATGACCAGGAGAGGCACAGTGTCCACTCCTAGGGGCTTGCCCCGACCTCATCACAGGGACGCGTGGAAACATGTGCCCACAGATCGTGGGGTCCACGGAGCCCCAACCCGGCCTGGGCTCACTTCCAGCTGGGGAGTGCTTTAGTTGTTGCATTCGATCCCTGAGCCGCCTGCGTGGCAGGTGATACCACGGCCTACTGGTGAGGACCCTCCTGGTGAGACAGGTCTCCTGTGAACTGACCAGCACTCCTTTTGCCTTTTTTTTTTTTTTTTTTGTTCCAAAAAAAAGTCTGTTAGCTCTATTTGGTTTTAATTTTTCTTTTAACATTTATTTTTGAGAGGAGACAGAGCACAAGCAGGGGAGGGGCAGAGGGAGAGAGGGAGACACAGACTCAGAAGCCGGCTCCAGGCTCTGACCTGTCAGCACAGAGTCTGGTGAGGGTCTCGAACTCACGAGCCGTGAGGTCATGACCTGAGCTGAAGTCGGACGCTCAACCGACTGAGCCACCCAAGCGCCCCGCTTAACAGTTCTATTGAGGTATAAGTGTCATGTAATAAACTCCACTTATTTGAAGTGTGCGACGTGAGAAGCTTAGACATATGGGTACACCTGTGGAAACCTTCATTCTTCCTTGCCTCCCTTTGTCAGGGGCAGCTCAGCCATGTGCCAGGCCCTGATCTGGGCGCTGGGGGTTTGGGGAGGAGCAAAAGGGTACAGCCTTCGCTCTCACGGGGGCTCAGGGGTGATAAACATGCAGACACGCAGAAATACATACTTACAAGTACATGTATACCTTGTGTGTGCGTGTATATGTGCATACATAATACATGCAGTGTTTGTATAGTGTAATTTAACACGGATAGTATGACATCAGGAGGTTACAAGTACATTGACGGAAAAAACGTGAGGGGGCAGAGAAGACGGGGCAGTGATGCGTTAGATCTGGTGCCATATCAGTTTCCTACGGCTGCTCTAACAGTACCACAGACTGGGTGGCTTAACGCAGGGAGGTATGCTCTCGCAGTTCTGGGGACTAGAAGTCTGAAGGCAAGGTGTCGGCAGGGCCGTGCTCCCTCTGAAGGTTCTAGGGGAATAATCCTTCTGCTTCCAGCTGCTAGTAGTTGCTGGCAATCTTTGGCTTGTGGATGTGCCGGTCCGGTTTCTGCCTCCATTTTCACATGGGCCTTCTCCTGTGTCTGTGTGTCTGTCTTGGAAATCTTTCCAGATACTCAGAGGTCTGCTTTACTTTCAGCATAATTGAGTGACACAGTTGGCATGATATCCCGTAAGGTGATTCTGTCATGACTTAGTCCTCTTTTGTAGGTAAATTTAAGAGTTAAATTTCATGGATGCTTTCTTGCAAAAAGGTCCTGTAGTCATGTGGTTCAAAAGTGAAGCTGCATAGGAGGGTAAGCAGTGAAAAGTCTCCCCGCTGCCCTTGTCTTTAACCACCCAGTGCCTCCCCCAGTTCTGTGTGTGCCCTTCCTCAGATGGTCTATGCACACAAGCCAATGTGCGTGTAAATTCTCCTCTTCCTGTGCCCCTTTTGTGCACAACCAACCTGTCCTGACCACTCTTCTGTTCCCTGCCTCATTCCCTTTCATAACGTCTCAGGGAGGGGTGCAGGAGGAGTGTATTTTGTGTTGGCGGCCCTGGCTTTTTCCTGTTTCCTTTGAGAGCTGCAAGGTAGGTCGCTTCTTCCGCACCATGACCCCTGTTGACGGACATGCTGGTTGTTGCTACCACTCTGCTAAAGGAATAACCTTTTTACCTGTTACTTAATATGCATGAATATGGCTATAGGACAATTTCCAGAGAGGGAAAAGCGGCCAGGTTAAGGTAGGTTAAAGTGAAGGTACAGAGTTAGGGGCCGTTTTGTTAGCTATTGCCAAATTGCTCTCTATAAGGATGGAACCAGTTGATGAGGACGCCCAAGGGTCCCTTAAGCCATTTGGTCTTTTTCCAAGCCGAATGGCGAAAAGTAGTATTCCAGACCGGCTTACATTTGCGTTTCTGCAGTGGGTAACGTCAGACAGCTTTCCTTTCTCGTGAACTGCTCATTCGTATCCTGTGCCCATTCGTCTACAGGGTGGTGGTTTTTATGATCGATTTATTTTAAAGCTCTTGAAGTATTAAATATGTTAGCCTTTTCAGACGAGTTGCAAGTATTTTTCACCCCAAACTGTTGTTTTTCTTTCATTTTTGTTTCTGGCATCTTTTTGCCAAGCAGAACCCTTTCAGGTTCATACAGTCCAGTCTTTCAGTGGTGTTTGTACCTGTGGAAGGGGTTTTAGTTTTAAGTGGTGATTAGTAGGGGTCGGTCATACCTGGGAGTTAGGGCACAAGGAGCTGAGGGGAGGACTCACCAGTGGGGTTTGATGGAGGCTGCGCGGCCCCTGGTTCTAGGTCAGTAGTCCGGGCACAGGGGAGAATGATGGATCCCGCTGGCATGGATCTCCGCTGAGATCTGAGGACCCTGGGAGGCTTCTGGGTCAGGCAGTGCGGAGGGCAGAGACCCCGAAGCAGGGATGGGCCTCTGCACTCAGGACTCCGCCTCTTGTCCCCCCACCCCCACCCCCATCCAGGAGGAGCTGGAGTTCTGTGAAAAGCTGCTACAGACCTGTTTCTCCAGCCCGACGGATGACAGCATGGATCGGTGAAACCTGGTGGCTTATCGCCTGTCTCCGTGGAGCCCCAGGCCTCCTGCCTCCCAAGAGAGAGCAGGGCCTTACTGGTGCATGGCCAGGGTGTGCCAGCCGGTCTCTGCTCAGCCCCCTGCAGGGGCACCGCGGAAGGCTCTGGCTCCCTGGATCTCACCTCTTGTGCTCTCACGCCCTTCCTCCTTCTTGTGTCCATACTGTTCTAATAAAGGTGTTTCTCTTCCTCCAGCTCATTCACTGCAGCCTTTGTCACCTCCCCTAGAGGATAGTTGGGGGGTGGGGCACGATCTTACGGGACCGAGGGAGCCACGGAGGAGGAGAGGGCAGCGGGAGGAACCTGGAAAGAAAAGTGCTGCTCCCTAAAATCCAGAGCCATCGTCTCTCATCTTCTCAGGCCCTCTTGAGAGGGAGTGTGGTGGACACCCGCCCTCCCTTTTGACCATCCAGCGTCGCCAATTTCTCCATCAGAAGAATCCCCCACGTTTGATGTCCAAAGGGCCTGCCCGGAGGCGGGAGCCATGTTACTTCCCAGCATCCCGTGCAGAGGCATGTCACGTGACGTAGCCCCACCAATTAGAGCCCACCGCGCGGCTTCTGGGCGCGGGAGATAGGGGGAAAGCGGGAGCAGGTGCACCGCGGCCAGCCCGAAGCGCTCTACTTGCCCAGGGCTTGGGCATGGGCCTTGCTCCCGGCTGCAAAGCACTGAGAGATCCCCAGCCTTATCAGATATTAGGGCCGGAGACAGGTCTCACCCCCTTTCATAAATTCCTCGTCAGCTCAACCAAGTCTGGTCGTGTGTAACCAAGGCTCGTGACCAGTGCCATTTTTCAGACGAGGAATGTGAGCCCAGGGTGTTGATGCGTGGGCAAATTCACACAGCTAGGTTTCAGACCCGGGCTGGCTTCAAAGCTGTGCTCCTCCTGTACCCTGGTCTCCTAGCTCCATTTCGTACACGCTGATTCCTCTCGTGTGGCATTTACTCGTACTCTTGGGATTTGGGATGGGCCAATTATTTCACCCTTCTTCCCAAGTTCAGGATAAATTGAAAGGTAGCTACAGAATCCAAGAATTGGAGCTCAAGTATCACGTTTATTACCATTATGGCCAATCAGAAAGTAGCTTTAGTCTTGCTGCTACTCCCCCCAGCGTGAGACATGCTTGCCTGTCTGGTCACAGGCAGCACTGGACGAGCAGAGGCCTCCCCTTGGGTGCCGCAGGCCGCACTGGGCAAGCTGGCTCTAAGAGAGGGAGGGCTGGCGTGAGCCACGATGCCCATCCAATCTGGCAAATTGTTCCTCAGCCCCTAAAGGGGTTGGAGAGGCCAGGGGAGACACACTAAGCAATAGAAGTACCTCCGTGTGGAAATGTGAACAATGGGGAATGAGCATTGTCACCAGACACTTTAAGCGCCTTCCAATTTTTTACGCATAACAGCATCGCCAACCTGTGAGTCCTGATAGGGGGGAGACGCAGATTTTGGTCTTTAAAGCTGCTGCAGCTTCCCAGGTTCTTCCAGACTGACCATGTCAACTTCTCAGGTTTCTTTTGCTGGTTGAAAAGGGCTACCCCTCGTCTCTCAGTTCCTGAGCTTATGTGTTAAAATAATATGGTAACTGTGCAAACATGGAACAAAGCAAGCAAAATGCTGAGTGAAAGACAAAAGAATGTGACTGAAGAAAAGATGACTGAGGAACAGAAGGAAATGCATCACAACTGCTTCAAGCTGAGTTACAATAGGAACCTGGGTCCATTTTAAAACAACCCCCCCCCCCCCCGAAACAAAAACAAATCCCCAGGCACCTGGGTGGCTCAGACTTTGGCTCAGATCGTGATCTCACAGCTGGTTCGTTCAAGCCCCATGTCAGGCTCTGTGCTGACAGCTCAGAACCTGGAGCCCGCATCAGATTCTGTCTCCCCCACCTCTCTGCCCATCCTCCATTCTTTCGCTCTCTCAAAAATAAATGTTTCAAAAAATTGAAGAAACAACAAAAAACAAATCCCCAATGATGAAAAGGTTAAGATTGGCAAAACTAAGGAAACAAATAGAGGACTATGGTGGATTGTTCAGGAAATATTTACTCCCTCCCATTCCACCTCCATAAGAGAAGTACACTTCCCCACTCTGTTGGTGTGTGGAATTTATGTGCCTGCTCCCCATAACTTTGGGCTTGATTGTGTGACTTGCTTTGACCAATGGATGGTGGCAGATATGAGGCAACCTGAGACTTGAAATGCGCTAACAGATGGGCTCGACCTGGGCTGCTTCTCCCTTTCCTTGTGAGATGGTGCCCTGGGTAGCCCATGGTGCCAGAATACGAGAGACATGGGAAACAGAACCAACTTTGCCAAACTTCACATTGGCCAGCTCCAAGCTGTGAAAATGATAGATGCATGCTGCTGAGGTTGTGATTGTTACACAGCAGCAGATAACTGATACAAGGGCCAAAAATTAGCTCATGCAGCAAATCCACTGGAAATAGCAAGGACTAGAAGAAGAGACATATGATAATAAGCAAATACAGGTGGAAATGAGAAAGATTAAAGCAAGTACAGAGGAGCTAACAAATGTGAAAGGCAAGTGCATAACTGGCATCCTTGAAATGGGGAACAAACAACAAGAACAGGAAAATGTACTAAACATACGATTCAATGTGTCTGAAATAAAAAAAGTAAATCTGCAGGTTAAAAAAATGAAAAGAATCCGTACACGCACGCACTCGTCTGATCCTTACAGTGGGCCTGTAACATGAGCAAGGGCCTGTAACAAATTGGGGAAACAGAGGCAACAGTAAAGACAAGGCCTGGGCAAAAACCTAAGGCGAGACCTAAGTCAGCTTTACGCACAGAGAAGGCGTCGAGAACCGCGCGAGGCAGATGCGCGCGGGGCCCTGGTTGGAGAGAAAACCGGGTGCGGATTACCCAGGACTTGGACCCTGGAGCGAAAGCAGGAAATAATTGGAGGAGACGGAATGGATTTCCACAAGGAGCGAGTGGGAAGAGAAATCCTGGAGCAGGATTTGCTCTGGACTTTGGAACGGAGTCGTAGACAAACGCTATCCGCGTGCGGTGGCGCCTGCGCGTTGGGTTGTCTGGGTTTATTCAGGGAGAGACCGTTGGCCCAAACCAACGCAAGCGCATCCGCAGCCATGTTCTGGCTGGGCCGGAGGGGCGTGGTTGTGCCCCGCGCGCAAACGCACTGCCCGGGCCCGGGCGCGCGGCCTTCGCGCACCCGGACGGCGGCGGGTGGGCGGGGCTTCCTGCGTGCCCCTGCGCTAGGGGATTGTGGGATAGTGGCGGACGGAGCCGGGCGTCGGAGGCCCCGAGCCGACTGCAGAGTCCGAAGACGCGGTCTGTTTGAGGAAGGGGGCGCCGAAGGAAGTGGGCCTCGGCTTCCGTCGGCCGCTGCTCAGCCCTGCGGCCTGTTCGGACTGCGGAGGACAACGTCTTCCCTGACCGGCCTTTGCTTTCCCGCGCGCCGCCGGGCCGGGCCAGCCGGGACCACTTCCCCGCTGAGGGCCTTTGCCGGCCTCGCGGCCGCACCGACCTCTCCGCGGCCCCGGTCGCCGGCGAGCCCCGGACGCCCGCCTCCGTCCGCTCCCGGCCGGCGCTGACCCCCGGACTCTGGAGCTCGGCGCGCGGGGAGCCCCCTAGGCCCGAAGGCGCTAGCGCGAGCCCCCGCCGCCCCCCGCCCCCTCATACCGGGCCCCTGAGGCGGGGCCGGAGCCGCCGGCGGCGGGGCGGGGGGGGCGCCCCGATGAGCCCCGAGTGCGAGGAACCGCCGCCCCCCCGCGCAGGTGAGCGGGCCCCCGGGTTCCCCGAGGGTCTCTCAGCCCCCCAGGTCTCGGACACCCCCACCCCCCCCACCCCGGCCAAGTTCCCTAGTCTCTCCTCTCGGCCTCCCGCCGGCCAGCTCACCTCCTCGGTCTCCCTCCGATTCCCCACTCGCTTCCAACTTCCCCTCCTCGGACTCAGCCCCACTCTCCTGGGACATCTCCATCTTTTCCTCCTCAGCCCCTTTCCCTGGAACACCCCCTTCCTGTCCTTAGACTCCCCGCCTCTGACCCTGCCCGTACCCCTGCCCCGGGCTCAGGCCCACTAGACCAGCAAGGCTCTCCCTGCTCCCTGCCCGGCTTAGCGTGTGAGGAGGGCTCTGGAAGCAGCCTGCGGAGCCAGCCAGGCCTACTGAAGGCAGGCGGCAGAGGCAGGGACCAGCCCCAGGCCCTGCCCTGGGGAGACAAAGGCCCTGCCGGACAGTCACAATTAGGGGTGTTGTGATGGAGGTGGCTCAGGGCCTGCAGGCCGCAGAGGAGGGGCTCGGGAGCCTGGCTCGGTGGCTGTGGCGTTCTCTGTCTGGGAGGGACGAGTAGGGGGTTGACAGATGGAGAGTGGGAAGAAGGGCCTTCCGGGTGGAAGGAGCAGCACGTGCAAGCCTGTGAAGGTGGGAACCGGGGAGTGGTCTGCAGAAGTGTCGGGGTGTCGGGAGCGGGCGGGTGGAGGGCCTTGGTGCCGCTGCCTGTCCAGCCCCTCGAATGTGATCTCCTGTTTAGGGTCTTTCTTGCTCCCTCTTTTGCACACCTGAGCCTGGGCTGAGGCCACAGACGTTACCGTTCACCCCGGCCCCAGAGGCAAGATGTTTCTGGAAAGGAAGATGCGTTAGGTGTGGTACGGGGTTCGGAGTGGTAAAGAAACTTCAGTGGTGTGTAAAATGGTGCTGATGTCAGTGTTCTTCTCACTCGGCGGCTCTGGGGATTCAGTGGGGATTCAGTGGGCCGTTTCGGGAAGCCTGGACCCTCACGCAAGGCACAGGAAGTGCTCCAGGATCAGTAGCTTTTAGGAGTATTCTTACTAGGTTTGGGATTACGTGTTGCAGTGGCTCTCAACTTGGGGCGCTTGTGTCCTCCAGGGGACATTTGGCAATGGCAGGAGGTGCCGATTGTTATGAGGAAGGTGCTACTGGTGGGTGGGGGCCAGGGATGCTGCTGGACGTTGTACAGTGCACGGGACAGCCCCTGCCACAGAGTATTTTCCAGCCCCAGATATCGGCAGTGCTGCGGTGCAGAAACCCTGCTCTCTAGCTTGGGTGTCGTGTACAGTTTTGCCTTATCTGCCCTGTTGGTACTCGTGGGTGGCTGTGTGTTCTGAGTTGTGTATTTTGATTTATTTTAGTATTTTCAGTGATTTTTGTTGGTTCATCTACAGTTTCTCTGCATCAGAGGAGAGCCCTCTGGTTCCCGCCTACCCCGATCACCAGCACTTTTTCAGGGTCTACGGGAAGTGACTTCAACAGGTCACGCTCCCCCTCTGGACTTGAGGTGTTTTTTTTAATAAGTATTTCTAGCTGTGGGCCTGGCCTTATGCTAAGTCCCGGTAAGTTGGCGTCTTGCAGAGGGAGGCAGGTGACTGAACAGGCAGATCCTGTCACAGAGCGCTCGGATGCTGTCACAGGGTGACCACGGAAGCTGTGGAAGTGTGGAGCAGGCCCCTAACGAAGTCAGGGGAGGCTTCTTGGAGGAAGTGGTGTCTGTGCTGAAGCCTGAAGGACCCAGGAGGAGCCAGTCAGGCCCAGAGAGCTAGAGGGAAGGCAGAGGGAGCAGCCAGCCAGGGCAGAGGCAAGGGTGCCCACGAGCAGCCAGGTGTGGCAGGAGTGTTGAGCACCATGCGGGTTGCAGCAAGAGATGAGGTGAGAGAGGCCAGGGAGCTTTGGTGAAAACGAGAGGCCTTCCGGGCGCCCCTGGCTCACCAGCTCTCTAGGGCAGGCTCAGCACGTGGGGGGTGGGGACACGCCCTCCTTTCCAGGCCAAGCATGGTTTTCTCTTTGAACACCCGCTTTATAGATCTTCCCGTGGGAGGTGTGATCTTATGGTAACCGTGAGGTGTCTCCCGAGGGAGGAGATGGAGTCCAAGGCCACAGGGATTATATTTGGAGAGGCAGGATTGGAACCCAGGCTGTTCTGACGTTGGATCTCCCTGGAACACTGACTCTGCTCCTCTTCGTGTTCCAAGGGCTGTTTCGAAATCTGATAGCCGTTTTCCTTTTTTCCTTTGAACCCGTGACTGATCCAAGTGACAGTCCCGAATGTGAGCTTTCAGGTCCCTCCTTAGTCGTTGGCCAGGGGTCTGCAATCTTCTAATTCCTAATTATTCCATCTCCCGCGGTTGGACCCAAGTGGCCACCTCCCCTGGGAGAATGTGATCTGGGGTGTCCCCCTAACTGGGGACCCCTCCCAGGCTTTCCCAAGCCATGGACAAGTCCCAGCTTATTGTCCTCTGTGGCTGTGGCCAGGTCCCTCCTTCCCTGGCTTCAGTGGCCCCTTGTCCCAAATGGGCATCCTGCTGCCTACCTTGCTAGGTCTGTGCTGGGTTCTGCATCCTACTCAGAGGTCGTGGTGTCGCCGTTACTGTTGTCCTATCCTCGGAATCGAAGTCCCCTACCCCCTTTCCAGACTTGGCAGAGAGCTGACACTTGGGGAGACTTGAGGGAGGTGGTCTCATAGCCCTTGGACTTGCTGAGCGCTCAAGGGGCTGAGGCCGGCCTTTCAGTCATGGGTTCTCTCCCCTGCTAGAGCTCGTGTCTCATCTCAGCAGCCTGTGGCCCTGTGATGGCTGAGGGTGGCGGCGCCTGCAGGCCAGAGACGGCCTCTGCCAGCGCTAGACCCTCCCCTGAGCCCCTGGGCCACTCAGGTGGCCACCCCAGACGCGCTTGCTTTCAGGGGCTTCATGGCCAGGGCAGGCGAGGAAGGGGTGGAAGGTAGAGGATCGGGCCCCGGGCTCCCTGGCACCGACAGAGATGGTGGAGGCAGATCGGCGGTGCAGTGGGGCCGTCGCTCTGGGCCCTGCAGTCAGGCCCTGTCTGAGCCTGGGCAGGGCAGGGGCGGGCGGGGCGGGCAGGCTCCTGGGAGGGCAGCTGCTGTCACAGGCCTAAGAACAACACAGCAGAGCAAGAGACCCGCGGCGATGGTGCCAAGCTGGCAGAGAGAGAGGTGGTTTTCTTTTTTAATGGCTTCCTTTCTCATTTACAGTTTCCCCTTCTTCCGTTTGCAGCCAGTCATGGTTTTCAAACGGTTGCTAAAAACCAGTGGTAGTCACTTCCGTTTTCTTGAAGTTTGCTAAGAGTTGCATAGGGTGGGGGTGGTGGCGTGCGAGGCGCCTGCCGGAGTATTTGAATGACCTGGGTCGCTCAGGCAGGTGTGCGGAGAGTCTGTCTCTGGGTTTTCTGGTTTTGAAGCTATCACCCCTGGGTTACTGTCCAGCTCCTTCCGTCCCGCTGGGAGTGTCTGGGCTTCGGCGGGGTCAGGGATCTACAGGAAGGGGCCACTAGCTGCCCAGCACTGCCATGTCAGGACCACCTGCCTGAGCTGGCCGTTCTCACAGGACTCTTCCTGAGGGCTGTGAACGCATTTCACAGATGAGGAGATGAGGCTCCAGGATACCAGGTGCCTGGCCCAGGCTTACCCCATTAGAGTGAGAATGGAACTCCCCCCCCCCCCCCCTCCGGCCCATCGATTCCCAGGGCTTCCAGCAAGTTCTGTTAAGTGGGAAGATGGGGTTGGCCATCAGGACTTGAGGTTGGAGTGAATTGAGAGTGTGTGTGTGTGTGTGTGTGTGTGTGTGTGTGTGTGTGTGTCCCTGTTGTCCTGTTCTCCTGTATCTCCATCTCTGTTCTGTGTGGAGCTTGAGACGTGATGCTTGTAGGCACCAGCCGCCATTCACTTGCGTGTGATCCTTGCAGCCTCTCTGTTTTTTGGAGGAACGACCTTAGGTTCTGAGAGTTTAAGGGGCCACCTGGGTTCTGAGGCCCCTGGAGTTCATTCCCCATACTACCTGGCACCTTCCTGTCTTACGGTGGGCGGGCCCTCCCCTGCCCACCCCTCCCCACCTCTCCCCACCTCTCCCCCCTTCCCCCGCCCGCCCCTCCCCACCTTACACCGGCTCTCTGGAAAGCAGCTTGGGGAAGGAAACCCTAGCTGCTGTCCACAATCAACCCGTGGGAGAGGTTGGGGATGATGCCCTGATCCCGTGCCCTCTAACTAGGTGCTTTGGAAGTGGGTGGGCCTCAGCTTTGACAATTTCCACCAGTAGACAGGATAGGGGGGCTGTCTGAGTCTTGGTGGCCACGGCCCTGTCCCTGTGGGCCCCTGTTCCCATGTCTGTCAAATGGGAATATTCACTCTCTTGTCTTGATGTGGAGCCCAGGTGCCCATGCTGGTGTGTAGGTTTTCAGGGGATGTTGTCTGGGCCCCATCCCCGCCCTGCCCCTCAGCTGTGGGGGGTCCCGCTTAGCTCAGGGATGTTGGGGTTGTGGAAGGGGGAACCTGTGCTTGCTTTCTGTGCTTCAGCTTCTCTGGCAGCTGGCGTCTGGTTAGCTCTGGGTGACTTGGACACAGAGTGAGGCCTGGCCCCGGCCCTGTCACCACAGGCTTGAGCAACTTTGGTTTTGTTTTTGGTAGTGGTTTTCGTTGAGATACAATTTATACGTCATGTGGTTCATTTATTTAAAGTGCACAAGTCAGTGGTTTCTAGTATATTCAGAGTTGTGCAGACATCACCGTAGTAGGTTTTTTTCATTGAGGTGTAACGGACAAAATTGTGTACATTCAATTTTAGAACTTTTGGGGTTTTTTTTAGATATGCTTTTCCCAAAAGGAAATCTCATATCCATTAGCAGGCTCTCCCACCCCCACGCCCAGTCTCCCCCAGCTCCTGAAAGCCACTAATCTGCTTTCTGTCTATGGGTTTGCTTCTTGTGGACGTTTCACGTTAAGTGGCGTCCTACAACACGCAGTCCTTGGTGACTGGCTTCATTCCCTGGGCTTAGGGGGTCTTTTGAACTCTCTGGTCTCCCCCTCACGTGAGTCTCCAGTGGAGAAGGAGGTGGTGTGCTTGCCATATTGAGCTCCTTGCCTCTCACAGCCTGGTTGGTGGCTGCCCCTCAAGGGGGTCCTGGCCCCAGGTTTGCCCAGCTCAGTGCCTTGGGGCTGGTGAGTCACCTGTGCCAGCCCTTAGTTTTCTGGCCTGTAGCACAAGGCCTGTCACAGACTTGTTACCCAAAGAGAGAGGACGTCCATCAAGCGTAGAAGGGTTTCTTGAGAAGGTCTAGGATCTCAGCAAATGGAGGGAATTGCCTGCATGCAAAGGAGAGTCGCTGAGTACTTTAGAGTGTGGGGGGTGATGTTCAATGTTTTCCCCGTCACACGGCCCGGGGGTGCACACTCAGCACCAGCTCAGCCCTCCTCCCCTCCCCACCCCCACCTGTGACTGTGGTTTAACCGGGGGGGGGGGGGGGGGGGGGGGGAGGACATGGGAGGAGCGATGCCCTGGCAGATATGTCACCTGCTGCCTCAGAGGGGGCAGGGGCCTTATGCACGTGGGGGGTTGCAGACGGGGGTATCTTTCTGCTGCTATTTTGAACATAATCGAATCGCATACCAGGTGCTGTGCAGGGTGCTGCCCCTGGGCGCTCACAGCAGCCTAACGAGGAAGGCTCTGCCTGTGCTGCCCGTCATCTGGTCAGGGCACCAGGGCACGTGCACCGTGTGACAGCACACTGTCGTGCAGACCGGGGTGCACATTCCAGAGCTGGTGGATGGAGGGGGTGCCAGAGCGCTGCTTCCACCCTCTCGGGGGGTAGACGCTTGGCAGGAGACCCCAAGGATGAGAAGGAGCCGGTTACTGGGACATCCCAGGCCGGCGAGGCAGCAAGAGCAGAGTTGCTAAGAAGATCCCAGGCCAAGTGTGCTCTGCACACAGAAAAGCCGGTGTGTCCAGTGCAGGTGAGGAACGCGGTGTGAGGGCGGCTGGAGGAGCCAGCTCACACAAGCCTGCAGCCGGGGCAAAATTTAGACGTATCTGAGAGCGGAGGGAAGCTCTCAGGCTCCTGAGCAGACAGGACGTGGTCAGGTTCCATCTTAGCAAGACGGTCCTGGATGCCTGTGGAACAGAATGGAGAGAGGTGACGGGGCCTGGTCGGGGTGAGGGTTCTGCAGGTTAGAGAAGCGCCCCCAGTGGCTGAGTGATGGGCAGGTGTGCAGGCTGTGCCTCCCTGAATTCAGAGGTGTCTCCTGAGTAAGCGCTAGACTTGGAGCTGAGTGTCCCGCCAAGCCCCCGAGGACCGGGAAGGGGCTGGCCGTCAGAGTCTGGGTGAGGATGGCAGAGCCAGGCCGAGCTGGCCCTGCCCAAACTTGGGCCTGAGCCTGCCCGTTCCTCTGTAAGTGAACAGGACAAGGCCCCCCGCCCGGAGACTTTACCTTCCGGGAGCTTGGGTGGACAGTCACCTTTGTGCACCTCAGCATCCTCGCCTGTAAAATGGGGCCATCCATACCTTCTTGGGGGGCAGTCATGAGAGTAGGGGGAGATAAAGGCCAGACGGTCCTGAAAGCTGTCAGTACACAGCTGATGTGGGACATCAGTCTGGCATGTTAGGGAAGGGCCTCCCCCCCCCCACCCCCCCCCCGCCCATTCCTGTGATGCCGGGAGGCCTAGATGTCCAGCATGGTGCTGGGGCAGTGATGTCCTGCAGGGACCTCTTCAGGAGGGCCGGCCGCAGGCTGGGGGAGGCACACTAAATGGCAGCTGCAGGATGACCTGTGAGGAGCCAGGCCGTAGCTTCCTCGGGGAGGCGCCGTGTAGGTGTGAGAGAGCCGGTGTGTGCCAGTGCTGTGGGAGTGGAGGTCCAAGGGGAGGCTGGGCTTGGCCCGAGTGGGCTGGAAGGCTGGCAGGGGCCCCTGGGGTCTCAAATGGCGAGACCCAGGGAGCCCTTTTGGGCTTCTGGCCGCGAGCGAACACCAGGCACTCAAGTTTGTGTTTTAGAAAAGTGGCCAGCGTGGAGTGGAGGGTGGAGGGCTAACGGGAGAGTCCCTGTGTGCTGTGGGACGGGACCTCTGGGCCTGTGGGAGGGCCCCCCGCCACCCTGGCAGGGACCTGGTGCCTGCTGCCGTCTCGTATGGTGGTGTCTACTCCACTCCACCTGCCGCCGTCCTGAGCCAGGGCCGAGGAATGGCCAGGGCCCCAGATCTGGGATCATTGCAAATTTAGAGCCACTTGTTCCTGGGCACGGCGGGAGGGCACGGCGGGTGGGGAGGACGCTTGGAGGTGAGTAGTCTCCCGCAGAGGCTGGGAGGGAGGGCTGGGTGCGGGGGGGGCGGTGTCTCGAAGGGACCAAAGCCATGCGTGTGCCACTCTGCCCTGGCTTTGAGTCCTGGCTGCCTCCCGAGGGAGTCAGAGCCACTTTGTGCTCTGGGCCTGGGCTCCATTCCATGGTGGGTGGTGTGGGGCAGAGAAGGTGAGGGAGGGCCTCGCAGTCCATCCTCGGTGGCCTCTGCTTTAGGTGGTCTTCACAGGCAGGTGACGAATGTGAGCTCTGGTCAGCACCTGTGTGGTGCTGGGGAGCCCCCAACTTTCCTGGGCATGAGTTGCCTGTCTTGCAGTGGGGTGGCGACGTGTCCTCAGAGGGGGGCCACGGGTGCTCTGCGTGGGGGACTAGTGGCCTGGGAGCTTGGTGGCAAGTGCAGGGCAGGCCTAGCAGGAGGTCTGGACTGGGAGCCGTAGGCCTTTGTAGAGGCCTGGTTGAGTCCACGTGCATAGTGGGCTCAGACCCCCAGGCACCCAGGGAGTGCTCCCAGTGAAGTGCTCCTGGTGGTGCCTAACTACCTGTGCTGGGGTGGGTCGGGGGTGGGACGCAGCCTTGTCCTCCTCCCCACTGAGTCAGTTACCCTGTCCTGGTTCCTTTGGGCCCCAGTCAGCGGCTCTTCTGGGAGGGCCCCCTCCCCCGCTTTTCCTCTTCCTTGTCCCGGGCCCTGGGTGGGGGGGGGGGGGTTGGGTGTGTTTGTGTGTGTGTATGTAGAATCCAGGCAACAGCCACAGCCTGGAGACATCTCAGACTTCCCTCTGCCGCCGCCCCACGCCCTGCACGTGGCATGGTGATTTGCTGGGCTGGCCAGCAGCCCCATGCTGGCGACCATGGGGCATTTGAATTTGTTCAAATACAGATTGAAGCGAGTCTGATGCCAGAGGCTCCAGGATGAGCACTGCTCCCACCCGTACTCTCAGGGTCCCTGCCCAGATTTGGGACCGTGGACACAGGCCCTGGACGGGGACAGGATCGCAGGGGCTCTGCACAGCCTCAGGGCTCTTCTTTGCAGGCCACGTGTGTGCACTCCCAGCCCCTCTCCTCCCCCCCCCACCTCCGCCCCCAGACTTCACCCGCGACTGGGGGCGGAGGGCTGGTCAGGGCCATTGGCCTCAGGTGTGCACTACCCTCGGGACTAGAGGGTGGCCCTGTCAGGCTGCCATGGTCATCCAGCAATAGGTGGCTGAGGTGGAGGGAGTGGGGCGTGGCGGGGCAGAGCCGGCAGAGGCGGGTGTGTGACAGGCCCCGCCCCCAGGGCGCCATGTTTTGGAAGTTTGACCTGCACACGAGCTCACACCTCGACGCGCTGCTGGAGCGGGAGGACCTAAGCCTGCCCGAGCTACTGGATGAAGAGGACGTGCTGCAGGAGTGCAAGGTCGTCAACCGCAAGCTGCTGGACTTCTTGCTGCAGCCGCCGCACCTGCAGGCCATGGTGGCCTGGGTCACCCAGGAGCCGCCCGCCAGCGGGGAGGAGCGGCTACGCTACAAGTGAGCCCCACCCCGTCCGTCCCGGCCACTGCCCTACTTGGGCCCCGTGCAGGCGGGGGGCCGGGAAGCAGGGGTGAAGGCGGATGTCAGAGGTCACCTGGGGGTGGGCCTGGGAGAAGGGCGGTGGGGGTCGGGTCCAAGCTCAGGTTGACTGTAGCCTTGGGGGCAGTGGGGAGCCACGAGTGGGTTCTGACAGGAGGGCATGGGAAGGCAAGGATCGCCCCGCCAGCTTCCCTGACATTTGCCACCCTTTTTGGACGTGAACCCCCCAGGTACCCGAGCGTGGCCTGTGAGATCCTGACCTCAGACGTGCCCCAGATCAACGACGCGCTGGGTGCCGACGAGTCCCTCCTGAACCGGCTCTACGGCTTCCTGCAGAGCAGCGGCAGCCTCAACCCACTGCTCGCCAGCTTCTTCAGCAAGGTCATGGGCATCCTTATCAACCGCAAGACAGACCAGGTACCGCCGCACCAGGGCCAGGGCGGCGGGCAGGCGGGCAGGTGCGCGGGCCCTGCTGGGTCGGGCCGAGTGACGAGCCTGACGAGCGCTGCCCCTCTGGCCCCCAGCTCGTGTCCTTCCTGCGGAAGAAGGACGACTTCGTGGACCTACTGCTGCAGCACATCGGCACCTCGGCCATCATGGACCTCCTGCTGCGTCTCCTCACCTGTGTGGAGCGGCCGCAGCTGAGGCAGGACGTGGTCAACGTGAGTGTGGGGGCGGGGCCTGCTGGGAGGGGGTGGGGCCTGCCGGAGGTGGGCGGGGCCGGTGAGCCGAGCGCCCCTCCTTCTCACCCCCCAGTGGCTCAATGAGGAGAAGATCGTGCAGCGGCTCATTGATCAGATCCACCCGTCAAAGGATGACAATGTGAGTGTCCCCTACTCGCCTGCTGTTCGTACCTGTGGCCCGGCCTCTTCCCTCAGATCTGCTCTTCACACCGGCTTTGCCCCCTCCTCCCTTCCTAAGAGGTGAACTGGTGAAGAAGGGAAGCTTTAGAACCTGGTGTGTGCACGCCCTTGAGGCTCTCGCTGAGAGTAAGAGGGGCCGGACCCACACGGACGGGGTCTGGTGAACCAGGACCTTGCCCAGCATCTGATGGGTCGCAGCCTGGCGAGGGGCCTCGGGCTCTAGGCCCCCTCACTGCCAGCCTCCCCCCCCCCCGCCCCCTCCCCTGCTGACTGTGACCTGGCAGATAGACCCTACTTGTGCTTCAGAGAATCCGTACAGAGGTTCCGCATCCTCACTGCAGCTCACGGGGCCTCGCCATATCTTCCGGAGCTGCTGGCTTACAGAGCCGAGGCCCACGGGCTTGGGGAGTTAGCCCTGGACATCTAGCCAGTATCCGTCCCTGTAGGGTGAGGGCTGTGCAGGCCTTGTGGCACAGGAGCTCTGAAGAGTGAGCGGCCCGTGGTCCGGGTGGGTCTGGGGTCTGCACAGGTGGGCCCTGGCAGCTGCTCAGTAGGTTACCCTCAAGAGTTGTGTTCATGTTTCTCTCTTGGCTTTTCTTTGTAACAGCTTTGTTGAGATATAGGTTACGTGCCATGTGGATCACCTATTTAGAACACAATTCAGTGGTTTCTGGCGTGTTTACAAAATTGTGTGATTATTGCCACATTGTTTTAGAATACTTTTTCATTACCCCAGAAAGGAAATGCTGTGCCCATTAGCTGTCACTCCATTGCCTTGCGGTCCTCCAGCCCCTAGCAGCCACCAGTCTGCTTTCTGTCTCTGGGTTTGCTTTTCCTGGACTCACTGTACGAATGGAATCACGAAATACATGGTTTTCATGACTGGCCTCTTTGCTCACCTGTGTTGTGGCATGTCAGTGCTCCGTCCCTTCCTGAGGCTGAGGAATGTTCTGGCATGCAGACACATCACCGGTATTTATCCACTCACCAACGCTGGACATCTATCTGGTCGTTCCCTCCTTTGGCTATAGCAGATGGGGTGTCACCTTCTCCAGGAAGCTTTCCTGGGTTTCCCGTTTCTTCGTCATCTGTCCTCTCCCAGCATTTGGTGTCTTCGTTTTTTTTCCCTCGGCATTTGTTTCCCCATGTCTGTGTTTCCCCATGTCTGTGTTCCTACAGGCCAGCTGGTCAGCTCACGAGGGCCCAGCAGCTGGGCTGGTGTCCTCAGCTCTCTGTTTGCCTCCCCAGCAACATTCCAATGCGTCCCAGTCCCTGTGCGACATCATCCGCCTGAGCCGGGAGCAGATGATCCAGGTCCAGGACAGCCCAGAGCCTGATCAGCTGTTGGCCACCCTGGAGAAGTGGGTTTGCGGGGCAGTTCCCAGGCCCAGGGAGGGAAACTGTCCAGAGCCCTGCACCCTGACCCCGCCCTGTCCCCTGCCCCAGGCAGGAGACGATCGAGCAGCTCCTAAGCAACATGCTGGAGGGAGAGCAGAGCCAGTCTGTCATCGTGAGCGGGATCCAGGTGCTGCTGACCCTGCTGGAGCCCAGAAGGCCAAGGTGAGGGGGGCCAGCCCCCCAGGTGGCTGAGCCATCCCTCAGAGCCCTGCCTTCGCATCTAGAGGCGAAAGTCATGGGGACATGGCCTCTACAAGGGCTGGCCCCTTCTTGGTGGTCACTTAGGGTCCCGGGAAGAGAGTCCTCTGCTCATATCTGAGGCCAAATAAACCGCCTGTGGCTTGGAGGTAGCTGTCTGAATCCAGGGCCCTTCAGGTGGTTGCCTGAGACAGTGGGGCCTGTCCTGCACAGTCCCTGAGCACCCGCCCCTGGTCCTTGCCCTACCCTTCCCAGGGAAGCAGTTTTTCACTCCCAGAAGTGCCACACGTGTGCATATCCATGCACACAGGTCCTCTGTCCTGTCCCCTACCACAGGTCTGAGTCTGTGACCGTCAACAACTTCTTTAGCAGTGTGGACGGGCAGCTGGAGCTCCTGGCCCAGGCGACCCTGGACAGCACCACGTCCAGCGTAGGTGCCCTGCACGCCCTGCGCCCACGCCTTGGCCGTTTCCACCAGCTCCTGCTTGAGCCCCCCGAGGTGGGCTGGGGTGCCGGGGAGGGAGGGTGGCAGGGAGGGTGGCCCCACATCCCGGGCAGCGCTAAGCCACCCCTCTGCCTGTAGCTGGAGCCGCTGCGTACTACGTGGGGCAGCCTGGCCCCACCACTGGGCAACACCCGGCTGCACGTGGTCAAGCTGCTGGCCAGTGCCCTGAGCGCCAACGATGCAGCCCTGACCCAGGAGCTCCTGGCACTGGATGTGCCCAACACCATGCTGGTGCGGAGGGTAGGGGGGTGGGGGGCCGAGGGGGTCAGGACTGGGCGGGGGCCCCTGGGCAGGGCTAGGGGCACAGGGCAGGTGGGGGGCCTCGGCGCCAGCCTGTGCTTCCCCCACCCAGGACCTCTTCTTCCACTACGTGTTCAACAACTTCCTGCATGCCCAAGTGGAGTCGTGTGTGAGTGCCATGCTGAGCGCTGGGCCTCCTTCCGACAGTGGCCTCGAGACACCTGCTCCAAACCCTGTCGTGAAACATGTGAGCTGGGCTCCCAGGTCCCCTTCTGTCCCCTCCTGTCCCCTCAGGTGGGCTCTGCCCCAGGTCTGCCTGCTGGGCGCCTGTGCATGCTGGGGGTGGGGCTCGGCCTTGTCTTAGGTCTGTCTTCGAGAAATGGGGGGTGATGTGCAGGTAGGTGCAGGATGTGGTGCCCTCAGGGCAGTGGGTGTCCTGGGAGACAGAGGGATGGCCTCCCTGGATCTAGCCCAGGGCCTCAGGGAGGAGCTGTCCAGCAGCACCTCCATGGGGGTGGGGCTGGAGGGACGCAGGGGAGGAGGGGCGGAGTCTGGCCCCGCCCCCACACCCACCCTGCTGTCCCAGCTGCTGCAGCAGTGCCGCCTGGTAGAGCGCATCCTGACCTCCTGGGAGGAGAACGACCTCGTGCAGTGAGCATCCCCCGGGCCCCCTGCCCCCAGGGGAGGGCGGGGCAGGGGCAGGTGTGGCCAGTGTCCAGCTTCGGCCTCTGATCTTGTCCAGGTCTGCAGGGGGCCCTCGCAAGGGCTACATGGGCCACTTGACGAGACTGGCCAACGCCCTGGTGCAGAACGCGGAGAAGGGGCCCAACGCTGAGCAGCTGGGGCAGCTGCTGAAGGGTGAGGGCCTGGGCACACCCCAGCTCTGGAGGGCAGGGGAGGACGCCGTGGGGCCCCTCACGACCTGTCCCCTTCCCTCGGAGCAGACCTGCCCAGTGAGCAGCAGGAGCAGTGGGAGGCCTTCGTGTCCGGACCCCTGGCAGAAACTAACAGGAAGAACACAGTGGACCTGGTGAGGCTGATTCTCCCCTCCATCGGGGTTCTCCCCTGCGCACACCCCTCCGGTCCTCGCCCCTACTCGCCCATACCTCCCCCGCCCCGGTCCTCACCCCTATCCGCCCACACCCTGCCCACCTTGGTCCTCACTCCTGCCTGCCCACCCGTCCCAGGTGAGCACCCACCACCTGCACTCCTCCAGCGACGATGAGGACGACCGGCTCAAGGAGTTCAGCTTCCCGGAGGAGGCGGTGCTGCAGCAGGTGGGCTGCGGGGCGGGGAGGGGGGCTACCCTGCTCCTCCGGGCCCCACCCAGCCCCTGACCACCGCCCCACCCCTCCTCCGCAGGCCTTCATGGACTTCCAGATGCAGCGCATGACCTCTGCCTTCATCGACCACTTTGGCTTCAACGACGAGGAGTTTGGGGAGCAGGAAGAGAGTGTGAAGTAAGTGTGCCCTCCCTGACAGGGTGGGGGCACGGGGCCGTGGGTCGGAAAGTGAGCGCTCACCTGCCCTGTGGCTCCTCCTGCCATCTTTCCCATCTTCCCTGGTGTGGGTGGGGGCAGGCCTTGTGCCGAGCTGGGCCTGAGCTGGGCCGTGGGGAGCTCCTGGGATGGGTCCTCGAAGCCGGAGTGGCCCCCACATCCCCTCGCCTGCACAGGCCCCAGGCTGACGGGAGAAATTTTCTCAGTGACTAGTTGTGCTTCTTTGTAATTGTGGTGTAATAATATTTTAACTTGGTGTTGCCGTCACCAACTTTCTTCTTTATTTTCCGAGCTTTCCAGCACAGGTATTTGTTGCTTTTATAGTCAAGAGAAGAAAATTAGGATTTTCTAACATCGCGTAAATTGCATGAGCAATCTAGTGGCAGCAGTTGGAAGGTAGCAGAGGACCAGTGGCTGAGTGTCACTTGTGGGGGCTGGGGGGCCACGATGTCCCTGGGTCGGGGGCAGCTGAGCTGAGGTCCCTGTCTGCGTTTGCTTCATCGCTAGCAGTGTGTTGGGTGCTTCTTGGGTGGTGTCCTATCATGTGCCCACCATCCTCCTCTGCTTGAGGCTCAGGAGCCCCGTTAGAGCTGGGGAGACTGAGGTGCGTGTTGGCCAGTGTGGGAGCAGGATCACTGCTGCGTGATGGGCACTGGCTGGCGACTGGGCTGCCTCACCTATGTGGACGTGAGCTCTGTGTCCGCTGCTACCCTGCCCAGCTCAGAGCCTGGTACATGGATGGCCTGGCGGTTCGGGCTGTGTTTCCGAGCCCTGGACCCTAGAGAAGACCCTGCCCTGGTGGAGGACAGTGTGGGGACTACCAGCTGTCCTCTTGATGGAAACTGTTGCCTCCACCGTCACATCATTTCCAGTGGGGCTACAGACTCTTTTAAAAAACCTTGGAAGCCGTGAAGTGTTGTAGAATGGAAGGTAGATGAATATTTTTAGGATGTTGGAGCTGAAGACGTTGCCTGGCAGGGCTCAGGCTGCCAGAGTGGACTGCTCAGCCGGGACCAGCTCTGCGTGTCTGGGTGGAGAGGTCGCGAGGACACCGCGTGGGCGTGTCTGCTCGGTGTCGGGAGCTGGGACAGCGCTCCGATCACTGACCTCCATTTGTCCACAGATCTTCGTGGCAGTGTTTCCTGGGGGGAGGGGGGCACGTGGTAACGTGGGAAGTATCCATAACGCGGGGGACGGACAGATGTCCGACGCCGCCAGAGAAGTGAGTGAAGGACACGAGGCGGAGACTGGCGGGGGGAGACTAAGTGACGCTCCCGGCAGCACTTTGTGTCGGCATCGAAAGCGCGTGCGCTGACTTCCCTGGAGCTGGAAGTGTTTCGTGGGGCTTTCAGAAAGGGAGTTGAGCAGAGGGAGCTGGGTGTCGGCCCGGTGAGAGGGGTGAGAGGCCGAGAGGCGTGAGAGGCGGGCGGGATGGGGCGAGTCCCAGCCCCAGACTCGCCCCGCTCCAGCTGGGGCTGGACGTGCGGGCCGTGTGTGCTGTGGCCCGGCGCTGGGAACCTCCGGCTCACTCGTCGGAGACAGGAGGGATGACGACAGCCCCCACTTGTGGCCCGTGGCCATGGTCTCACTCGGTTTTGTTTCTTTGGTCTCTGCTTAAATTGCACGCGGCCTGCTCCAGCTACCAGAGGCCCAGGGCAGCACGGGGACAGAATAGGGAACAGACAGAGTAGGTGCCGTTCGTCAGAGTCGGCACACGGTTGCGTCTCCATTTCTGACCGTGCCGCGTTGGGTCCAGTCACCGTGGGCACTAGCCTGTCTCCCCGGGGAAGCGTGTGCCTGCGTAAGGAGCTCACCTCGACGGTAATCTTTACGCCTCGACGGGCGTCCCTGTGTGAGGGCTGAGACAGGAGACGGAGGCGTTCTGTGCTCCACCTCGAGATGCCCTGACGCGGCCACTGCCTCACTGCTGTGGCACTTCCCTCCTAGCGCGCCATTCGACAAGACCGCCAACATCACCTTCTCCCTCAACGCCGACGACGAGAACGTGAGTACCCCCCGTTCCTGGCCGTGCGGGGGTGGGGGTGGGGGGTCCTGCAGACAGTGCCGCCCACCCCAGCCTCCCGCCCTGCACCCCGCAGCCCAATGCCAGCCTGCTGGAGATCTGCTACAAGGACCGAATCCAGCAGTTTGATGACGAGGAGGACGAGGACGAGGACGAGGAGGAGGGCCAGGGCTCCGGGGAATCTGATGAGGAGGATGGTGCCTGGCAGGGCCGCCAGCTGGCCAGGGGAGCCCGTCCGGGCCAGCCCCCGGGTGTGCGGTGAGTCCTCTCCACCTCCTGCAGCCGGGAGCCCGGCGCGCGGGGCGGTCGGGGCCCCGAGATGTGGTTTTCGCCCGCTAGTGTGGATGAGAAGCGTGAGAACGTGGTGTGTGTATTAGGTGGGGCACTTCGGTTTTGAATGCCAGAAACCCAGCTAAGCTGAGGTCGGCTACAGAGGGCATAGGGCAGTGGCTCGTGTGTGGCCGGAGAGAGGTGGGTCCTTGAGGAATGGCCTGGTGCAGGCGAATCTGTCTCTCCGCTCTGTTCTCCCCGTGTTCGCTCTCGTTCGGACGTCCCCACAGAGCCACCGACGTGGCATTGGTGTGCCTTCGCTCCAGTACAGGAGAGGCGGTGATGGTGTCTCCCGTACAGGCTGTGACCAGCTCTCTGCACGCCCCAGATTCGTGCCTGGTGAATAGGTGCTCAGGGCCTTTGTCCCTGTGGTTTCTGGCTTGAGGATTACACTGTGTAGTTTTAACTTTTTCGTGCACAGCCGCACAGACACCCCTTTGCCAGCACCCGGATGAGGGAGTGGAGCCATCCCCTTGCCACTGTGCCCCCTGAAGGTGGCGCTGTCCTGACTTCCTGCCTGGTAGATTTTGCCTCCTCCTGCTTGTGAGGTCTTCACACACACACACATCCCCCTTCCCCACCATGGCTGTGGTTGTGTTTCACTTCCCATCTGCTGGGCGTGCTGTTGTGTTACTGGCCCGGCTGGTGTGTACTTGTGTGTGTCCTTGAACACCCCAGTCATGACTCACCCCACGTTCTCTTCCAAGAGTCTCACAGTTAGGCTTTTGATCCCGTGGTGAGCTGTGTGTGCACGGTGTGAAGTGGGGGTCCAGCTTCCTCTTCTCTCTGTGTGAATGTCTTCCCAGCACCTCTTGTCGAAGAGACTGCCCTGTCGCCACTGAATGGACCCGGTGCCCTTGTCACACATCATTTGACTGTATGTGTGGGTTAATACTGGCCTCTTTGGTCCATTGGTCCTTATGCCAAGACCTCCTTGTCTTTAATTTTTTTTGTTTTCGTTAAAAAAATTTTTTTTAATGCTTGTTTATTTTTGAGAGAGAGAGTCAGAGTGTGAGGAGGGGAGGGGCAGAGAGAGAGGGAGACACAGAATCCCAAGCAGGCTCCAGGCTCTGAGGTGTCAGCACAGAGCCGGATGCAGGGCTTGAACCTACGAACCGTGAGATCATGACCTGAGCTGAAGTTGGACGCTTAACTGACTGAGCCACCCAGGCACCACCCCCTAATTTCTTTTGTTATTTTACTGAGAGAAAGAGAGAACATAGGAGCAGAGGAGAGGGATAGAGAGGGACAGAGAATCTTAAGCAGGCTTTATGCTCATCTCAGAGCCTGATGTGGGGCTCAGTCCCATGATGGTGAGATCATGTGACCTGAGCTGAAATCAAGAGTCAGACCCTCAACTGACTGAGCCACCCAGGCGCCCCATCCCTGTTTTGATTACTGTCCTGTTGTATTTTTGAAATCAAGAAGCGTGAGGACTGCAAGTTTGTGGTTGTATTTCAAGACTGCGTGGCCTATTCAGGGTCCCTTGGGATTCGGTGTGAATTTTAGCATCAGCTTGTTAATTTCAACAACTGAAGCCAGCCAGGGTTGAGAGGGCCCATCTGGAACCTGTAGGTCAGCTCAGGTCGTGCCCTGCGAGCCCCATCCCATCCTCCAGTCCGTGAACACAGAACGTCTTTTTTCTGTTTGGGTCTTTTGTAGGGTATAAGTTTCATGCTTCCTGTGTTAAATTTATCCCTACATATGTTACATAAGTGGAATTTTGAGATTGTCACAAGTGTACAGAAATAGAGTGGATTTTTGCACGTTGACGTTGTGTTCTGCGGCACTCGCTCTGACAGTCTTAGCGGATTCCTTGGGGTCGTCTGAACACAGTCACGTCATCTGCAGTTAGAGCTTTACTCCTCCTCTTCTGATCCGGATGCCTCTTAATTCGTTGTTTTGCCTCCTTGGCCTCCAGTATGGTCCTGAGCAGAAGTGGAGAGCAGCCCCGGTCTTGCTCCTGGCCTTGGGGAGCATCTGGGCTTCCTCCACCTTGTGTGATGGCCCTTGTGGGTTTAGGAGATGCGCTGCCGCCCCCCCCCCCGCCCTGACTCTGGAAGCTCCCTTCTGCTCTCTCTTTGCTGAACGTCTGCGTTTACTCTCAGCTGTGTGCAGATGGGTCCCTTTCCAGTCGGTAACCATTCACACCATGGTGCATTCGGCATCTTAGGAGCCATGTCATTTCTTAACCATTCCCCAGTTGGCGACACATAGGCCAGTCGGGCTGTCCCCCGGGCTGGGGTCATGTGTCAGTCGATACTTAGAGCACAGTTTTGGAGCAGCCGCCCCGAGTGTGTGGTTGGAAGGAGAGTGTCAGGTCAGGGGTGGGGGCGGGGAGGCTGTTCTCGTTAAGGATGGGCTTTGGCATCTGTTCACCCCATGGGCCCCGGAAGGCCCTGACCTGCCTGTGCTGTGGCTTCCCTGCCGCCCCCACTCGTCCATCCCTTCTGTCGTCCCCGGGTAGTGAGGACACCTGGCTATGTCTCAGCATAGCCGCTGACCGGTGGTTTCCGGGCAGGAGTGGAGGCAGCACAGACAGCGAGGATGAGGACGATGAGGAGGACGAGGATGACGGTGACAGCCGAGCAGCCGGTGGGAGGACCAGGCCCCCCTGTCACCCCGGCCCTGGCCCCCAGCCTCCAGGTGGGTGAACACAACACACAGGGTGGGGCATGCCGGGGCGCACGTGGGGTGTCCGCCTGCCGTGCTCACCCCTCCCTCCTCCCTCCCCCTGCCCAGGCCCCAGCTGGCCAGCCACCTTTGACCCAGTGCCTACAGACACCCCGACCGGCTCCCGAGACTCTGGGGAGAAGGAGCCGAGCTCTGGTCTCCTTGCCCCACAGGGGCCCCTCGGCGCTCCCCGGGACCTCTCCACCCTGCAGCTCAGGTAAGGCCGCGGTGGCTACCCAGTCCCTGGGCCCCTGGGCTGGAGCGCTGACTCCAGCTGGCCCTTGAGCTGCTCCCCCCACCTTGCCTTCCCCCCAGGTCTCAGGACCCCGCGTCCCCCTCAGCACCTCAGGAAGCCACAGACGGCAGCACAGTAGCGGAGCCCTCGGGTGAGCGTTGCCTGCCCAGCCCCGCCGCCCACCCCGTTGTCCCCTGGCCTTGCTCATGCCCGGCCTCGCTGAGCTCAGGTCTCCTGGCCTCTCTCCGCACAGCCCCCTGCCAGGCCTTGGTCAGCTTCGGGGACCTCCAGGCCACCCTCAGAGGGACACGCTCCACTCCCAGCTCCTTGAACAGGTGAGCGGCTCGGGAGACAGGTGGAGCCTGGCCCCTAGGTTGGTCCTGCCCTGGAGTTGCTCCGAATGGCCCTCAGAGGACCCCCCAGGTCTGCACTGCGGCCTCGGGGCCTTGTGGCGACTGAGGGTCCGCTGCTGTGCCTGCGCCCACGTGTGGATGCCACAGAGGACCCTGGAGCCCAGGGCCGCAGGGCTGGGAAGGCTCCCAGAAGCGGGCAGGCGGTGTGCAGAGCTATCTGGATCTCCTCCTGCCTGGTGGCTCCCAGGGGTCTCTGATGGAAGGGTCCACCCTGGGCTGTGCACCTCTTAGGGGTGGGAGGGTCCACAGGGTATTGGTGATGGGAGCCCCACTGACGATCCGCCCTCTACACACAGTGCAACCAGAGACCCTGCTACCTCCGTCCCAGCCCCCGCGGCCTGCCAGCACCCCCAGACCACAGAGGGGGAGAAGAGCCCAGAGCCCTCAGGGCTCCCCCAAAGCCAGAGGTGAGTGTGGTGCGGCCTCCCAGGGCAGCCGGGGTCACGTGGGGGAGGCACTGACCTTCCTACATCTGTCTCCTCTGACAGTGCCCAGGCCCTTACACCACCTCCGATGTCCAGCGGCTCTGCCCCGGGAGGGCCAGCATCCCTGGGCTCCCAGTGAGTGGTGAGGGCTGGCTGGGGAGCAGCTGGGCTGGGGCTGGGCAGGCGGGGGGCTGCAGGGGTGGGGGCAGCGGGCTGCTCACCTGGGTCTCCCTCTTGGTTCCCAGGTAACTGCCTGGTCCTGGTGGTGGCGGCTGAATTCTCCGTACTCCACGTGGACCCGGCCCAAGTGGGGGCAGGGCGGGTCCCACGATGGCCCTGTTGCCCCATCACCCCCTCCCCCCCCATCTGCCCCCACGTTCTCTCCTCTGGACTCCCAGGAGCCTGGTGCCAGGGAGACAGGCCCCTACCCACCCCCATTTGCACTGAGAAAAGAAATTATGGAGTTTTGTCTCCTAGAATAAAGATACAGAGTCGAGTAGAGAGAAAGGAGAGAGAGAGAGACCTATATTATATATTATATAGAGAGAGTGGGTGGGTGGAGAGCCAGGAGGAGGCCAGGCGGGCGGGACAGCGGGTTGGACCTTCATCCCATCCCGAGGACATTGCCCCCCCACCACCACGCCCCCAGCCTCCGGTGCAGATGCCCACACCCACACTCGGCTCAGGTCCGCCTCGGGGGAGGGCCCGAGTGGGGGCCGTGCCTTTGCCCAGACCCTTGCCCTGGACCCTGCACTTTGACCCGGGCTGGGGGCTAGAGGACCCCTGCCTGGCCCTGCTGCCTCTGTAGGAGCTGGCGGTCCCCATCCGAGGGGGTCTCTTCGGGGACATTCCTGTGGGGCCCTGATGCACTCACTGAGACTTCCGCACCTCCCATGGACCCCGGGGCGGGGGGTCGGCAGGGGTCTGGCTGGGGTCCCCTTCCCATGCCCGAGGGTCTGGGGTCCAGCCCAGCTGCCAAGTGACCTTGTCCCAGCTCCCCCTCCCCAGGCTGGCGTGAGTGTGCGTGTGTTCGTGCCCAGCTTCTATTTCATATTGCAAATATAAATAAATAAATACAGTTTAAGATTCCCACTGAGACCTTGAGTTCTGGGACTCGGGGAGGGGCAGCCCGAGCTGTCCTTGCACTGTGGCCTCGTGACCCCAGGTGTGGCCCGCAGAGCGCAGTTAGGCTCCTGGACCTCCTTGCTCTGCAGAGGGTGGGGTCACTCGGGCTCAGCGCAGGAGGAATGCCTGGGGCAGAGGGGCAGAGCCCTGCCCAGCCCTGTCTGGGACCCGGTCCCCACAAGGTCCCCTGACCTGGGGTCTCTGTGTGTCCCGGCTCCTGGCTCCACACACAGGTGGCAGGTCTATCCCTGGCCTTGGCAGCGGTGGGCGGGGGAGCGACACGGCTGGGTGACCTTGCAGAAGCCCCTGAGCCTCAGCTCCTGCAGTGGAGCAGAGGGTGTCCGAGGTGGCCAGCCAACCAAGATAGGTGGGCACCTAGTAGTTCATGCCTTCTGAACTAGAAGTGAGGGACAGGCCAGGTGCACTTGCTGATGTGCACAGGAGCCTTTGTTCCGATGACTTCCAAAGCCGCAGACCAGCTCAGCAGTGATGACCTTGCCCAACCCGACACTGGCGTTCGCTCCTTGAGGAGGGTGCAAGGAGGCTGGCGTGGGGGCCGTCCAGGGCACGGGGAGGGCTTCGGGGTCCTGAGCGGGAGCCGAGGACCACGTGTGGCAGGGAGGCCAGAGTACAGGGGGGACCCCCAGGCAGTCTTTTGGGGGACACTGGGTGGGCAGGTGCAGAGGGAGTTTCCATCCAAGGTGGTCCTGCCTCCCGAGACGGGATGATGGGGCTCCGCTCCCCTGCTGAGCCGCAGGGAGTCCTGGGCATAGGGGAGGGTGTTGGAATCCTGCCCTGTGCTTCCTGACTGGTTGGGCATGGGGAGGATGTGAGGGGCACTTAACGGCCACACTCGGGCCGGGGGTGGGGAGGAGGCAGGTAGGGGGGTGCGCAGAAGGCAGGTCTAGCAGGTGAGGACAGGGTGCTGTGGGGGAGGAGGGACCCCTGGGTCCTGACCGGCACCTTATCGGTGGTGCCAGGTGGGGCCATCCCCAGGGCGGGGGAAGCATCTCCCTGAGCCCTGTTATCAGTCCCAGAGTCCACAGGACGCTCCTCGGGTTAACGTGTAACCACACGCTGTCCCCTCCACCCCCAAAGCCGCCTGTGCCCACATACGCACCAGTCTGGGGGGGGTCATAGGCCGACATGGACGCCTGGGAAGAGGGTCTGTCCCAAAAGCCTTGCTTCTCAGTCCAAGTGAGAGATGGCGGGTGTGGGAGGGGGTCTGGCCTGGGCACCAGGGGACCTGAGCAGCGTGGAGGAGCTGGGGGGTCCTGGCCCTCTCGGGGAGGCTGGGATCTGTGAGGTGGGACGTCCCGGTCCCTGAGCAGCCCCCACAACAGTGTGGCTGGGTTCGGGGCGGGGAGGGGGAGGGGCAGAGTGGAAAGCCCCCACACCCGAGCCCCAGCCCGGGTTGGGCTCAGTGACTCCCTTGTCCCCCAAAGCAGCTGCACCTGTGCAGGGGGCTGAGCCCGTTCCTCCTCACCTGTGCCATCTACTTCCTCCTCTGGATCCCTGAAGACCAGCCGTCCTGGATCAGCGCCCTTGTCAAGTGCCTGCCCGTCCTGTGCCTGGTGGTGTTCCTGCGGGCGGCGCGCTCGGACCGGGGCTACAGGGTGCTCCTGCAGGGGGCCCTCCTGTGCTCTGCCGTGGGGGACGCCTGCCTCATCTGGCCTGAGGCCTTCCTCTATGGTGAGCCCACGAGCACAGGCCCCTGCCCTCTCGTTCCCCTGAGGGGGCCGGGCAGCGTTCCCTGAGGAGGTGTGCGTGGTGTGGAGGGAAACAAAGGGGCTGCACGTGTTGCAGCCTTAGCTGGTCCAGGACGGCCTCACCAAGAAGGTAACGTCTTGAAGAGGGCGCAGGAGCCATCTGAGGAAGGATGGGCCAGAGGGACCAGCAAGTGGTCAAAACTGGCGAGTCAAAACGGGTGGGTGGGCAGGCGGGGCCGAGTGGGGAGCAGAGCAAGGTGGGGAGTCAGCGGACAGTTCTAAGTGGAGTGAGGATGGAATGCAGCGTGTTTTAAGGTCACTCTGGTGCTCGGGGAGAAGGGAGACCTGCACCGGGGAGGCGGGTACCGTAACCCCAGCAGACGGGTGCTGGGGCCAGGGTGCATGCTGGCACCTGGGGCGGGCCTTCCCTCGGGCTCTGCACTTCGAGGTGGCCACGTGGGGAAGCGGGCCCACCAGGCACCACCCCCCCTGTCTCCTCCAGGCGTGACGGCCTTCACCGTGGCTCACCTGCTCTACCTCTGGGCCCTCGGCCTCACTCCCCTGCGGCCGGGCCTCCTGCTGCCCATCGTCCCGGCCTTCCTCCTGTACAACGGCCTCGTGCTGCTGCACCTCCCCCCTGGCATGGTCCCCATGTTGGTGACCTACTCCCTGGTCCTGGCATCCATGCTGTGGCGCGGCCTGGCCAGGGGCGGGAGCGCCCGCTGGGGGGCCCTGCTCTTCACACTCTCGGATTCGGTGCTGGCCTGGGACGCCTTCGTGCAGTCCCTGCCCCACGCCCGCCTGGTGGTCATGACCACCTACTACGCCGCCCAGCTCCTCATTGCCCTGTCCGCCTTCCAGAGCCCCAGGCTCAAGTCCCGCTGACCACGGCTCGCACCAGCAGGTATCGGCCCCCTCCCCTCCCGCGAGGCCCTGGGCCTCCAGACTGACTGGCCTGGCCAGAGAAACCCCTGGGGGACAGCAGCCAGGCTCCTGGACTCCCGTCTGCAGGGGCCGGTCCACCCAGAGACACTTGAGAATCCCCCGTACCACCAAGTTCCTGCCGCCTTCCCTCTGGCCTGATTCTGGATGCCAGACCCCTCAACCACGCCCGCGTTGGGGCGACCCGCCTGCCTGCCACCTGCCTCCCACGTCCACCTGCCCCCTTCCCTCTGGCCCTAGTTTGCGTCCAGAAGTAAAGTGCCCACTGGGATGGAGCCATCTCTAGTATTTGGGGAGGGGCCCCGGGGGAGGGCTGCCCACAATGACAACAAACGGTCCTTTCTCTTTTTCTTTCGTTAACAAACATACCACATTAACCGTTTTTGAATGTACGATTCAGTGACATTAAATACATTCACAGTGTTGTGCACTGAATCTTTCTTTTTAATTATCATTCTTGGGGTAAAAACTCTCACCGTGAGGTGGAGCCCGCGTGACACATTTTTAGGTGTCCGATGTAGTAACGCTAACCTCACGCGGGCCTGGTGCCTGGGCTTATGAGACGTGGAATCCCCCCAGTGCGCCAGGGTCAAAGTGCGTCTGCCGCTCGGGGAGTTCCAGACCCAGGTGACACCTGGGGGGGGAGGCCTCACAAGGTCAAAGAAGGAGACCCCAGGGAGTGACCTCCAACGCCAGCACTCCCTCAGTGGGGTTGAGCAGGCCCCTTCGGTCAGGGTTTGGGGTGAATACCGAGAGGAGTCACGATCACGTGTGCCGAGCACCACGAAGTTGTCCGTGCTCGGAAAACACGCCTGCATGTGTGACATCAATGAAGGGTGTGCTCTCCGTTGCGCGTTGAGGGACTCTTACAGCAGTGGGGAGACTTCTACATCCACGCTGTGCTTTGGGGGACCCCCAGAGCCCCTCCCTATTTTAAGTTTTTATTTATTTTTGAGACAGACAGAGACAGAGCATGAATGGGGGAGGGTCAGAGAGAGAGGGAAACACAGAATCCAAAGCAGCAGGCTCCAGGCTCTGAGCTGTCAGCACAGAGCCTGACGTGGGGCTCGAACTCACGGACCGTGAGATCGTGACCTGAACCGAAGTCAGACGCTCAACTGACTGAGCCACCCAGGCGCCCCTTAAGTTTCTATTTAAATTCCAGTTAGTTACCTACAGTGCGGTACTGGTTTCCAGTGTGCGATATAGTCGTTCCACACTCCCACACAGCACCTGGTGCTCCTCACAGGTGCACGCGTTAATCCCCGTCACCTGTTTGCCCCATCCCCCCACCCCTGGTGACCACCAGTGTGTTCTCTTAATGTAGTTAGGAGTCTGCTTCTTCATTTGTCTTTTTTTCCCCCCTTTGCTCGTCTCTTAAAAGTCCTCCTATGAGTGAAGTCCTATGGTTTTTGTCTTTCTCTGACGTATTTCGCTAAGCATCATACCCTCCGGTTCCATCCACGTAGTTGCAAACGGCAAGACTTCATTCTTTGATCGCCGAGTAATAATCCATTGTATATAGACACCACATCTTCTTTATCCATTCATCCATCGATGGACATTGGGGCTCTTTCCATACTTCGGCTATTGTCGATAGTGCTGCTATAAACATGGGGGTGCACGTGTCCCTTCGAAACAGCATTTTTGTGTTCCCTGGGCCCAGCCCTATTTTTCCGATTTGCTCCACCTTCAGGGCAGGGTCCCCACTCACCCCCTGCCAGATAAGTCACGCACGCTGGGGGGCAACCCGGTCAGGGGCGAGTGATCTGGGGGCTGTGACTGGCCCTTCCCAACCTCCCTGAAGCCCCTGCCTCAGGCCTACTTGTGGGTCACGGACACGCTGCCCAGGTCCTGGGTGCTCTGTCAGCCATCAGAGCACGGAGGTAAAGTGAAGACCCCCTCTCTGCCCCCCCATTACAGCGCCCCCAGAACAATCTCCCACCCCCGTGGAAAGTGCTGAGGAGGGAAATTTCCCGCCTCCATTTGTCTAAAGAGTATCTTCAAAAATGTTTTAAATGTTTATTTTGAGAGAGAGAGCATGAGCAGGGGCGAGGCAGAGAGAGAGAGAGAGAGAGAGAGAGAGAATCCCAGGCAGACTCCGTGCTGTCAGGACAGAGTCCAACTCAGGGCTCGAACTCACAAACTGCGTGAGATCATGACCTGACCTGAGATCAAGAGTCGGGCTTCCGGGGCGCCCGGGTGGCTCAGTCGGTTAAGTGTCCAACTGCAGCTCAGGTCATGATCTCGTGGTTGGTGAGCTCGAGCCCCGCATCAGGCTCTGTGCTGACAGCTCAGAGCCTGGAGCCTGCTTCGGATTCTGTGTCTCCCTCTCTCTCTGCCCCTCCCCAACTATCGTTCTCTCTTGCAAAAATAAATGTTTAAAAAAGAAAAAAAAAAGGCTCCCAAAGGACCGAGCCACCCAGACACCCCTTCAATTTTTTTTTTTTTTATTGAAATGTGCCTACAGACAACATTGTGTCTGTGCAACAGTGTGTATGTCCATGCGTGCGTGCGGTGGGGACAAGTAGGTCTGGTTTCCTAACAACTGTGAACTTTTATGATACAGTACCGTTGACTGTCATCACTGTGCTGTGACCATGTCCTGTTTGAAGTCGTTTCTATTCGATTCCAGCAAAAAATGTGGTCATGGCTTTATTGAGATGCCCTTCATATACCATCCAACTGCCCATTTAGAGTGTGCAGGTTATGGGCTCCTGGCTGGCTCAGTCGGTAGAGTGTGCGACTCTTGATCTTGGGGTCATGAGTTCAAGCCTCACGTTGGGCGTTGGAAAAAAAGAAAAACAAAGTGTGCACGTGAATGGTTCATGGTACATTCACAGAGTTGTGCAACCATCACCACGATCCATTTGGGAGCTTTCATCACCCCAAAAAGAGAACCGTGCCTTCCAGCAGTCACCTCCCCGATCACTTACCCCCTCCGGCCCAAGGCAACCACCAGCATAATTCATCTTTAAATGTGTTACCGATCCTTTGGGATTTGGGTCCTTTCCAGGGTTCCACAATGACAAGTAATTAGGATTCTACGCAATTCCAGTGTGAGGGTTCCCCCACATCACCAAGCAAAAGTCCCTGACACCCACTGGAGTCCCACAGTTCAAGTCCATTCTGATGCTGGCTACCTGGAGACAGTCACAGCCCAGAGTCGAGGGCCCGGCCCCACGGGAAAGCCCCACCCCCCCCACCCCCCCCGGAGGCCAATTCGGATCCAGGCGGTCACTTGGGCTTCTGACCATCTGCTATATAGATCAGAGGTTCCTGAGACCCCCTCCCTGGGTTTGATTAGCGTGCTCAAGAGAGCAGCTCCCAGGGGCGCCTGGGTGGCGCAGTCGGTTAAGCGTCCGACTTCAGCCAGGTCACGATCTCGCGGTCCGTGAGTTCGAGCCCCGCGTCAGGCTCTGGGCTGATGGCTCGGAGCCTGGAGCCTGTTTCCGATTCTGTGTCTCCCTCTCTCTCTGCCCCTCCCCCGTTCATGCTCTGTCTCTCTCTGTCCCAAAAATAAATAAAAAATGTTGAAAAAAAAAAAAAAAGTAGTAAAAAAAAAAAGAGAGCAGCTCCCAGAACTCAGGAAAGCATTTCACTTACCAGATCACAGATTTGGGGCCAAAGGGATATGGCTCATGGGAGAGATGCCAGGTACGCGGAAAGGACGTGGGGGTTCCGTGCCTTCTCTCCACACTTCAGGTGTTCGCCGACCTGGCAGGCTGCTTTTTATTTTTTAGAAATTACTTTTTTCCCCATGTTTTATTTATTTATTTTGAGAGAGAGAGAGTCCCAAGTTGTCAGCACAGAGCCCAACGCAGGGCTGGAAATCATAAACCGTGAGATCATCACCCTGAGCCGAAATCAAGAGTCGGACGCTTAAGCAACTGGGCCACCCAGGCCCCCCAGTTTCCTGCTTGCGATATTGAATTATGTGTGTGTAAGATGTTACCACTGGGGAAAGTGGGACAAAGTTCACACAGGACCTTTTGTACTATTTTTTGCAACTTCCTGGGAGTCTCTAATAATTTCAAAATAAAATGTTTAAAAAACAATTTAGAACTTTGTTCATCAACAAAACACCCCACCAAAGATATGTTTCTTCCTTCTTCTTCTTCCTGTCCCTCTTCCTTCCCTCTTGAGACATTTCAGTCCTGAAGTCATTTGGCGGGACTGAGCAGCGCAGGCGTCCCCGGTGGCGGTTCATCGTGAGGGTCAGAGTTCAGGCAGGGTGAGGAGGGCGTTCGCACGGCGGGCAGCTTCCTGTGCAGAGTCAGAGAGATTGAGCAGGGCACACGGGTCTTCGCAGGGGTGAGGAGGTGGTGGCAGAAAGGGGAACAGATCACATACAGGAGGCTTGCTCACGTTAAGTATACAGAAGCTAGACCTACGCTGTCAGAGAAATGTGTTAATAATAACAGAAAAAGTGAATGAGCCACACGTGAAAAGATGCTTCATATCACTGGTCGCTAAGGAAATGCAAATCAAGACCATGAGATACCACCTCACGCCCGTTAGGATGGCAACCACCAAAGAAGAAACTCAGAAGTGTTGGTGAGCATGGGAGATACCCCGGGCACCGTGGGTGCGAATGTAGAATGCTTCAGCCACCGTGGGAGACAGCATGGCGGTTCCTAAAATAATTGAACATAGAGTTACCATACGATCGAGCAATCCCGCTTCTGGATCTATGCCCGAAAGCGGGGTCTCGAAGGGATATTTGCACACCCAGGTTCAAAGCGGTGTTGTGCACAATATCTGAGAGGCGAGAGCCGCCCACGTGTCCGTCAGCGCGTGAAGGAATAAGCAAAATGTGGACTATTCTGTGTACGTCCATGTGGTTAGTGGTGAGCTGTCCCCAAACCTCACTGATGACCCCTCACCCCTCCACACACACTCTTGACAGAAGAGCTTGGACTACCACGCCCTTGAGCCCCCTGGGGGTTCCTTCCGGACGACTCAGGGGAGGTCCTTGCAGAACTGATGGGAACTGTGCTTTCTGGGACTTGTGGATGAGCTTGGGGTGGATGAAGGAGCAGGGGACTGTCTGATGCCTTCTCCTAACAGGCCTATCTTCCCCTTTGCAGGCTCCATCCCAGTCAGAAGCCTAAGGGTGGAGGCTCAGACTCCAGCTCCATCACCCCGAGAAGGGAGGTCTCTGAGGGTCCAGGCCCTCAGATATACTTCTGTGGGATCCACTTGTCTAAGGAGAGCATCCCAGGTGGTGCTCACAGCACCTCAGAGACCCTGGCTTGCTGTGGATGCACTTGAACCCCAACTTTGTATGAATTCTTCGTGTGAACAGGACAGAGTGAGCAGCTCCAGGGAGACCCTCTGCACGTCTACAGGTGACAAATGACCCTCCCTAGGGATGACGCTACCAAAGAGTAAAAGTAAGGTCGTTGCATTTGTTGCCTGGGGCTGGCATAAGAAAGTGCCACCAACGGAGAGCTTGAAGCAACAGTTCTGGAAGATGGAATTCTGAAATCGAGATGTTGGTCACATTCTGTTTGGAGCCTCAAGAATCTTTTCTTGCCTCTTCTAGCTGGTGACCTTCAGCTTTCCTTGGTCTAAAGACACATCACGCCGATCTCCGCCTCCAGCCTCCCACGGTATATTCTTGCTGTTTGTGTCCAAATTTCTCTCTCCTTCTAAGGACACCAGTCATTGCATTTAGGGCTCATCGTAATCTGTGCAAACTCATCTTACCTTGGTTACGTCTGCAAAAACCCTACTTCCAAATAAGGTCCCATTCACAGGCACCAGGGGTTAGGATGTGGACATGTCTTTTTGAGGGACACAACACAATTCGACCCACAACAGTCACCGAGTTGAGGATTAGCAAAGACCACTTCCAGCTTTGAGGCAACAGTAGGAGGTAGTTAGTAAAGACAGTGCTCTAGCAGAGTACTGTGGGAGCCGACACTCCCATGACCTTGTTGAGACACGTAGGCAGTGTGTCCACAGGTGAGATGTGGTCATCTGGCTCTGACAAGGAGAACAGGAAATGATGTCCGTGGGGCCTCCTGACTCACAGATCAGGGGCGGAGGGCCCCAGACTGACATCCCATCCTAGGCTTCTAGCTTCTGGGCCCTCGTTCTAGAGAACAACGTCCTCAGCACCCAAGTCTGTCCCGGTGTGGTGCAGGTACTCAGGGATTTGGAAATGCTGACCATGTCCCATCTCTTAGTGCCCAATCCAGTGACAGACCGGGGGACACAGGACCACACCATGAGCTCTGTCATCTTGATGTGGACAGCTCCTCTGGGCCCTGACCATCCACCCTACACCTACGGGGTCCAGTGCTGTGAGCCAGGTTTCGCCAGTGAGATCCTGAACATCTCAGGGACATGGGTCATGGTGGGGGGACTGGAAAGGAGGGCCTGGTACACCTTCACCATCCAGGAGAGAAGGAGTGGAGTTTGTAGTGATACCCAAGTCTTTGACCTGCCCACAGGTGAGACACACAACTGTGTGGGATTTGGCACTTCTGGGCTGGTAGGAAGGGGCTGCTCTGGGCCTCTTTTCGAGGATCTGGACAGTTCATTTGAGCTCAAGGGATGGAGCCCTGTTGCTAGGGGGTGCCCCTCCTTAGCAACAGGGTTGGGCAATCACCACACATTCCCAATCTACCTCTGAGAGAGCTTTAGAAGACAAGACATACCCTAAAGTATCCACGTCCAAGTTTCTGGTCTTCAGACTCAGCCAGCTCCGGACTTTGGCCTCACCCCAAAGACTCCATTCACCCTCCACCTACTGGGTCCCCTGGGCTAGGAGGATGTGACAGGTGGGAGACCCAACATCATGGACGCTCCACTGGAGGAAGGGGGCCTGGGAGGCTGAGACACGTACCCCTTCACCGAGTAAGGATACCTACAGGTGCTCTGGGGCAGAGAGCAGGTGAGGGAGATGTTTCCAGGAACCGCACCCCCACTTGCCTGCTCCCAACACGGTCACGAATTTGCACAAGGGAACTGCGGTGAAGGGTCCCCACAGTCCCCCACTCTCCGCTCTACATGTACTGGGTCCAGTGAAACCCTGGAGGACATCTCCAGGGACAGCAAGACCCCCAGGGACATCACGTCAGCCACACAGGCAGGACCAGTGACAGTTGGTATGAGGTGCAGACCCTGGAACCCAGGACTCTGTACACTTTCAGCGTGTGGGCAGACAGGAACAAGTGGCCGGTTATGCACAGAGCCTCCTTGCATCCACAGGTGAGATGGGCCCCCTTCTACCTGGTGGGAGCTGAGGTGGGGCCCGGGGGCAATGGGAAGAGTGGACTCCAAATCCCATCAGGCCATGGGGTCATGCCTTGCTAAGCTGCAGTGATACAGAGAGCCCAAGGGCTCATGGGAGTGGTAGTCCGAAGGGATCTGTTGCGTGTCCATTGGGGGAGGCCAGAAAATGAGCGCTGAAGAGGTATTTTGGTTTTGGGAAGAAGAAGATTGGCTAGACCCCCCCAGGACAGATCTTCCTGTGGGAGGGAGGGGCCTGTCCATGTGGGATCTCTGGCCAGCTCAGTCCTACCGGGCCATGGTCATGACCGTCTGGGATGGAATAAGGGCCCCGTCTGCCTCTGACCTGCCACAGGGAGAATGCAGGTGAGCAGAGCCCCACAGAGACAGGTACCTGGAATGAATGGGTAGCTGAACCCCACTGTCAAGATCAATGTCTTTAGAAATAGGGTAGGTGCAAATGCCCTGGGTACCCTGGGGACACCTTGGACAGAAGACTCATCCTAAAAGAAACAGGCTGATGAAATGCCTGGGGCATTGAGCCCCCTCTTCCTCCTCTGGGGCAGGGATGGTGTCGAAGCACCGAGATGCTCTCAGAGCCAGCAGTAAAGTGGTAACTGCCTCTCCCTGCTTGCCACTTTATCCCATGTGCTTGACAAACGGGGATTCATGTTACAGAAAGTGGTAAAAATGGCCAACGCGTTACTATGTGTGCACATGATGGGGTCGCTGCCTGCATCCAAGATGGCCCCAGGGGTCCATGCTTCCGGCTTCCACATTCTTGTGCGGTCCGCTCCCACATGAAAGGGGCTGACCGGCATCCTGAGGAGGATGTGCTGAAAATGATGGTGTGTGCCTTCTGAGGCAAGGTCATCAAGGATAGTGTGACTTCTGTGTTGTTCTTGCTCTCGGGTCCTTCGCTCTGGAGGAGGCTGGTAAGGTCACACAGGTGGTTGGTAGTAGGAATGAACAGAATCAGTAAGTCAACAAAAATGCCCTGAAAAGCTCTTCTGGACTCTGGAGGTCTTAGGGATGACCCAAAAATCGGGGCGCCTGGGTGGCTCAGTTGGTTAAGCATCCAACTCCATCTTGGCTCAGGTCACAATCTCACGGTTTGTGGGTTCAGGCCCTGTGTCGGGCTCTGCACTGACAGTGTGGAGCCTCCTTGGGATTTTCGTCTCTGCCCCTCCCCTGCTCACTTGCACTCCCTCAAAATAAATAAACGAACAACCATTACAAATAAATAAATGTGGCTATGATTTATCAAGCATTTTAAAAGGGCCGGCCATCATTCTAAGATTTTATATGTACGCAGTCATTTCTTACCCACAGTATATCGATAAGCAGTTGTATTCATGTTTTTACAGCTGGGGAATCTGAGTCACTGCGAGTCTAAGCCATTCGGTCAAGGTCAAACGGGGCGGGCGAGGCAAATAAGCAAACACTAACAGTTTGGCCTGTGACGGAAATAGCAGTGTCCTGACCCCGTCCAACCCAGTGTGGTCCATCTCTGACTGCATCCCCAGGGAAGGGGAGGAGGGAGATGGTTGGAGGACAGGAGGAGGGTGCACCTGGCGGGGGGGGGAGGGCGGGGGCCCATATGCCATGTCATATGTGATAGGCAGGCAGGAGTGATAATGAACAGGGCTCACACCGTGAGGGCCGCTGTGCTGTGGAGGCAGGGAGAGGTGACGGGGCCTGAGTCAATGCATAGAGCCCACCACAGAACAGGGCTTCGGACCCAGCCTCCTCTGCCCCTTGACAGATGGAGCTGGAGCTGTCTCTTTCCCAGGCCTGACTCCGGCCTGACCATTCGGGACCTGCTCTGTGCATTCATGGAGGCGGCAGCGGCGCTGGCGGGGAAGCGGGCCCTGACCCAGGCGATTTGGGTGGGGCAGTGCGAGGGGATGCGGGAGGGGAGACCCCACGGCTGGCCGGAGAGGCGGGGCCGGAGCGCAGGAGTGCGCAGAGGTGAGGACCAGGGCTGAGGGGTGGGGCGGGGCTGGGAGCCTCCACTTCCTCCTCCTCCCTTCCCACCCTGGCCCATGGCTTCACCACCATGAGACTCAGAAAGGGGAAATTCTCGCGTTTAAAGTCCAGCAGGTGGAAGGTCAGGGCTGGGACACCTGGGTCCCTCGGCAGTGTCTGGAGACATGATGGGGACCGGAGGGAGCCTCGGGGCCTGGGGGAGCCTGGTGCTGTTGGTGAGTGCTCCCAGACAGGGGTGGGGAGCTGGGGTCCTGAGGGAGTAGGAGCTTCCCGGAGAAGGAAGCAGGCTTCCGGCTTGTCAGTGAGCCTCACACCTGGGCTCTCAGATACTGCCGTCCACTGTGAGAATGAACTGTGCTTTCTGGCAAGACTCAGGCGTGCCCTCAAAGACCCAGGAGTCTGGGCCCCAGGCCTCCTCCCTCAGACCCAGGAGTCCGGGCCCCAGACCCTCCTCCCTCAGACCCAGGGGTCCCAGCCCCAGGCCTCCTCCCTCAGACCCAGGGGTCCCAGCCCCAGACCCTCCTCCCTCAGACCCAGGAGTCCTGGCCCCAGGCCTCCTCCCTCAGACCCAGGGGTCCCAGCCCCAGACCCTCCTCCCTCAGACCCAGGAGTCCCGGCCTCAGGCCTCCTCCCTCAGACCCAGGAGTCCTGCCCCCAGCCCACTCCTCCCTCAGATCCTGGAGTTCTGTCCCCAGCCCCCTCCTCCCTCAGATCCTGGAGTTCTGTCCCCAGCCCCTCCTCCCTCAGACCCAGAGGTCCAGGCTCCCAGTGCCCTCCTCCCTCAGACCCAGGAGTCCTGGTCCCCAGCCCCTCCTCCCTCAGACCCAGAGGTCCAGGCTCCCAGTGCCCTCCTCCCTCAGACCCAGGAGTCCAGACTCCAGCCCCTCCTCTCTCAGACCCTGGAGTCCAGACTCCAGCCCCTCCTCCCTCAGACCCTGGAGTCCAGACCCCCAGCCCCCTCCTCTCTCAGACCCAGGTGTCCTGGCCCCAGCCCCCTCCTCCCTCAGACCCAGGAGTCTTGACCCCAGTCCCTCCTCCCTCAGACCCAGAGTCTGGGCCCCCAGCCCCCTCCTCCCTCAGACCCAGGAGTCCTGGCCCCAGCCCCCTCCTCCCTCAGACCCAGGTGTCCTGGCCCCAGCCCCCTCCTCCCTCAGACCTAGGAGTCCTGACCCCATTCCCTCCTCCCTCAGACCCAGAGTCTGGGCCCCCAGCCCCCTCCTCCCTCAGACCCAGAGTCTGGGCCCCCAGCCCCCTCCTCCCTCAGACCCAGGAGTCCTGGCCCCCAGCTCCCTCCTCCCTCAGACCAGGTGTCTGGCTCCTGGTCCCCAACCTCAGTATCTTCCCCCATTACCACTTTGCTGATTAACTTCCTGCCCCTCGTCTTCCAGAGCCATATTTTTCTGAATGTGTAACCATTATCCTCTGGCCTTATCAGCGGAGCCAACCCTAACTCCTGGGTCCCTGGAGCCCCGCCCCTGCCACACTCCCGGCTGCAGCACACACACACCAAGAAAAGACAGATGGATGTTGCAGTGACCTTTGTTAGAGCAGAGCCTCGGGGGAGGAGACAGCTGGCCGTGTCCCTCCTCTCCCTCAGGCCCCAGTGACTTGGGTTAGGGCAGAGGACAGGAGGGTGGCTGGCCAGATTCCTCCTCCCCCCTCCCCCCTGCCACCAGCCCTGCAGGCTCCCCTGGGTCAAGGGAGACGAGGCTCAGAGTCTGACTCTCCCCTCTGTGTTCTCCCAGGGCCTGTGCAGCTGGACAGGGGACAGGGCGGCTGGTGAGTGACCCCTTCTGAGTCTACCGCCCACACGGAGAGGTTGCACCCAAACCCGTGTGAGCTCTGGTGTGGGGAGGTGGTCTCACGGAGGGCACGGTGATCCATGGCCGGCACTCAAGGAAACGGTCCTTTCTGGACTCAGGCAAGCGCTGGGCGTCGCGGAAGGCCCAGTACTGACCTCCTGTGCTCACCCCGGGCCCTCCTTCCTGATCCTCAGCCCCCAGCCCCGGCAAGAACCTGACTGCAGAGGCCCGGACCCCCAGCTCCATCACCCTGCAGTGGCAGACGCCCCGTGGCCTGGACCGGAGGCACCACACCCCCCGGGGCCTGTGGACCGGACGGGATGGCGGAACCGAGGCCCCGCGCACGACCGACACCAGTTTCACGGTGGACGGACTCGGGCCCAGGTCTCCGCATGAGTCTTCCGTGGGGGTGCAGCAGGATGAGACCAACAGCTCCAAGCAGACTCTGCAAACCAGCACAGGTGAGAGGCAGTCATGGCCATGTTCTTGACTTCTGCTTTTCCCAAAAGGTGGCCGGCAGCGACAAGGACATGGCAGGTTCTGTCGCCCAAGAGAAATTGAACGGAAGCAAATGTGTAAATTTAAGTTTTCGATCAACCACTTTAATGTTTGTTTGTTTATTTATTGAAAGAGAGAGAGAGACAGACAGAGCATGAGCAAGAGAGGGGCAGAGAGAGAGGGAGACACAGAATCCGAAGCAGCTTCAGGCTCTGAGCTGTCAGCACAGAGCCCAAAGCCAGGCTCCCACTCACGAACCGAACCGCGAGATCACGACCTGAGCGGAAGCCGGACGCTTAACCGACCGAGCCACCCAGGTGCCCCAATGTCAACCGCTTTTTCGGACGCTTAACCGACCGAGCCACCCAGGTGCCCCAATGTCAACCACTTTTTTTTTTTTTTTAATTTTTTTTTTCAACATTTTTTATTTATTTTTGGGACAGAGAGACACAGAGCATGAACGGGGGAGGGGCAGAGAGAGAGGGAGACACAGAATCGGAAACAGGCTCCAGGCTCCGAGCCATCAGCCCAGAGCCTGACGCGGGGCTCGAACTCACGGACCGCGAGATCGTGACCTGGCTGAAGTCGGACGCTTAACCGACTGCACCACCCAGGCGCCCCTCAACCACTTTAAAAATAAGTAAAAAGATGGGTGCCTGGCTGGCTCAGATCAAGAGCATGTGACTCTTGATCTCCAGGTTGTGGGTTTGAGCCCCACATGAGGTGTAGAGATTACTTAAAAAGACAAAGAAATTTAAAAGTAGTAAAATGAAACGTGAAATCAATTATAAAGTGAGAATTTATTTCGCTCAATAGATCCAAAATATTATCATTTTTTAAAGTTTATTTAATTATTTTGAGAGAGAGAGAGAGCACATGTGCGAGCAAGTTGGGGAGGGGCAGAGAGAGAGAGAGAGAAAGAGAATCCCAAGAAGCCTCCCCCCACTGTCAGTACAGAGATCGACATGGGCCTCGAGCCCACGAGCCATGAGATCATGACCTGAGCCAAAATCAGGAGTCAGATGCTTAACTGACTGAGTCACCCAGGCTTATCCATTTTCAAAAGCAGCCTCCACGAGCAACCTGGGGCTCGAACCCACACCCCTGAGATCAAGAGTCGCGTGCTCTACTGACTGAGTCAGCCACGTGCCCCCAAATATTATCAATATTATCATTTTGAAGTGTAATCGACATATATAAGAACCAGAAGATAGTTTACATTTTTTAAATGTTTATTTCTTGAGAGAGAGAGAGACAGAACGAGTTGAGGAGGGGCAGAGAGAGAGGGAGATACAGAATCGGAAGCAGGCTCCAGGCTCTGAGCTGTCAGCACACAGTCCGATGCAGGGCTTGAACTCAAGAACTGTGAGATCATGACCTGAGCCGAAGTCGGACGCTCAACCGACTGAGCCCCCCGGGCGCCCCAAGATATTTTCTTAACTTCATACCCGCTCCTCAAAGCACAGTGTGTATTTTGCACCGATATCACATTGTTGGAGCAGGAGCAGGTGCACTGCAAGGGCTCAGCGGTCACACAGAGCTTAGGACCCCTCCCGACCCCGCACAGTCCCAGCTTTCAGCCCCCTCAGCCCTGTGAGAAACCTGAGGGGGGAGACTTGGACCAACAGCTCTATCACCCTGCACCGGGAGGTCCCCAAGGACCCAGAGCCTCAGAGATGCACCTGCTGACTGGGTCCAGTGGCACGGAGACGTGACAAAAGTGAGACCCAAAACAGGACCGTCACCAGTTACAAAGTGGGGAGTGGGGCAGGACTTCAGTCACTGTCCTCATGTGAACTTTCTGTTCGGGCAGAGAAGAACAAGCTTCCTGGCTCCAGGAAGACCCTCGAAGGTTCCTCAGGTCCCGCCCCCTGTTTCGTTCCCTTTTGTTCTGCTTGAGGAGGGTGGTAGGAGATGGTTGAGAACCCATAGGATCGCCGACAAATCTGGCCTCCCTGTGTGCACCATGGAACGTGGACACCCTGACCCTCTGACTCTTCTCCTGGTTCTCAACCATGTCTGGTCTTGACGATGCAAACTCCGATCGTCAGCTCCATCATCCTGACGTGGACAGTTTCCTCGCTCTAGAGCCGCTCTGGCCTAGAGCCCCTCCCCCGGTCACCCCCGTGGGGCTATTTAATTTTTTTTTTTAACATTTATTTATTTTTGAGACAGAGAGAGACAGAGCATGAACGGGGGAGGGTCAGAGAGAGGGAGACACAGAATCTGAAACAGGCTCCAGGCTCTGAGCTGTCAGCACAGAGCCTGACGCGGGGCTCGAACTCACGGCCCGCGAGATCGTGACCTGAGCTGAAGTCAGCCGCTCAACCGACTGAGCCACCCAGACGCCCCCCGTGGGGCTATTTAAAATTCAGTTCACTAAAATGGAAAATCCAGTTTCATGTTTTATGTGCTCAAGAGCTCAGATGAGGGGGTCCCAGTCCCCCTCCGTATCCCCCTGGGATAGCATCTCTTATACTGGGCCTTGGGAGAGCATTTCCATCTTTGCAGCAGTTCTGTTGGAAACTGCTGGTCTAGACCCTTGCTACTCAAACTCTGGTCCGTGGGTGGGCAGTGCCGGCGTGTGCCGAGAACTGGCTGGAGATGCAGAGTCTGGGTCTCATCTCAGACCCACCGAACGAGAACCCGAATCTTAACGAGATCCCCAGTGCTATGTACGCACACTGAAGTTGGACAAGCGCTGGTCTAGACCACACGCCTTACCTCTCCTGGGACCAGTAGTCGAGGCAGGACTGGAGACTTTGAGGGCTAAAAACGTCCACTGACTGTACCCCTGATCTAGCTCCCTTGCTGACACCGGACCCCTTTCCCTAATTTTTCAGACCCCTATCCCGTCAGGAACTTGAAGGTAGAGGCTCAGACCACCAGCTCCGTCACCCTGATCTGGGAGGAGCCAGATGACCCTGACTTTCAGAACTACGTCTACTGGATCCAGTGGACTGGGAGTGAGACGCAGAACACAACCAACACCAGCTTCGTGGTGGGCGGACTGCAACCCGGGTCCTTGTATGGATTTGCCGTGTGGGCAGAGAAAAATGGAGTCGTCAGCTCCGCGACAGTTTGCAACGCCACCACAGGTGAGTGCCACCTGCTGCAGTTCTCTCTCTCTCCCCTTTAAAAAACGTTTATTTAGGGGCACCTGGGTGGCTCAGTCGGTTGAGCGGCCGACTTCGCTCAGGTCGTGATCTCGCGGTCCGTGAGTTCGAGCCCCGCGTCGGGCTCTGTGCTGACAGCTCGGAGCCTGGAGCCTGTTTCAGATTCTGTGTCTCCCTCTCTCTGACCCTCCCCCGTTCATGCTCTGTCTCTCTCTGTCTCAAAAATAAATAAACGTTACAAAAAAAATTTTTTTTAATAAAAATAAATAAAAAAACGTTTATTTATTTTTGAGCATCTGTTTGGGTCACGTTGACCAGGATTCGAAGAAAGAACATCACAGGTTCTGAGCTGGGATCAGTCAGGGTCTGGGACCCTCTAGAATACAGACATTGAGACTAGAGGGTGTCTCTCCTTAGCCACCAGGACTGTGTAGGGAGCACAGGCATGTTGCCTCAACTGTGGGGACATTAGGTACCATGGAATGTGGACACTCTGACCCTCCGACTCTTCTTCTCCTGGTTCCCAACTGTATCACGGTCTTGAGAATGGAAGCTCAGGCCACCAACTCCATCAGTCAGATTGGGAGGTGCCCCCTGGGCCCTGGCCTTTGGGACTACACTTATTGGGTCCAGTGAACTGGAGAGGGAGACAGAATTGAGACCCAACACTTATCCAAAACTTCAGTTTCACGGTAGAGGGACCCAAAACTGGGACCTTGTATAAATTCTCTCTGTGTGGGCAGAAAAGAATGAATTCTGTGCTGGTTCCAGACAAGAACCCCAGTAAGCCCCCCGATGACAAACATCAATGCCCACTCTCTCTTTTGGTGAGAGCTGAAGAACCAGCAAAGAGAGCACCACCTTTGGGTTCTGGGATGCAGCCACCGTCTTTACAGTCTTGCCGAGCCGTGCCCAAATCCTGAGTCCACAGGAGAGAGGTGGCCTTTTCTGGGGACCGGCCTGTCTGGGAGTCTGCGGCTGAGCATAAGGCTGCAGGTGTCCCGTCCCTACCCCCAGGTTCCATGTCTAGAAATGCTCTTTAACAAGGCTGGCTGCCCCAGGAGGAGGTCCGTCCGTGTGTTTTGGATTCTCGTGGACCAGGGAGAGGATATTCTGACCCTCTGTTCCTTCTGCCAGTCCCCAACGCAGTGATGAGCCTCAGTGTGCAGAAGCAGACCAACAGCTCCATCACCTTGAGCTGGACAGCTCCCCTGGACCCAGATCATCCTCTCTACACCTACGGGGTCTCATGGGTCAAGGAGAGCACCAGCGCCATTAGCATCCGGAACACCACAGATACCGGGATCATACTAACAGAACTGGAAGCTGGGAGCTTGTACATCGTCACCGTCTGGGCAGAGAGGAATGAGGTCAGCAGTGACAACCAGACACTCACTGGAGCCACTGGTGAGACTCGCGCTAGTTCTAGACAGAGCCAGTACTATTGGAATGGGAGAGAGAGAGGGTTGGGGAGACTTGGTGACCCCATCTAGCCTCATAGAACCTTGAGCCTGTAAGTCTGCCTTCTAGAAAGAGTCCGTCCTCTGCAGCCAGAACTTTCTAATTGCGAGGTCTGTCTTTGGGGATGAAGAGAGCCCCTGACCATCCAGCACCACCCCTCAGGAACCAACAAAGCCAGAAGACAGAAGGGCACAGCTCATCCCAGTATACTAGCTGAACCCCAAGCAACCCAGCTCTCAGCCTATATGTGAAGGGTTCCAAGTGTGACAGGAGCCAAAATTGCCCCCAGGAACTAGGTTCACTGTGTGTGCATGGAGCCTGGAACTGTTTAGTCTTCGGCTATTTGGGCTAAGAAGACTAAAGACAACAGCTCCGTCAAGAAAGAAGGGGCCGGGGGCGCCTGGGTGGCTCAGTCGGTTAAGCGTCCGACTTCAGCTCAGGTCACGATCTCGCGGTCCGTGAGTTCGAGCCCCGCGTCGGGCTCTGGCCTCATGGCTCAGAGCCTGGAGCCTGCTTCTGAATCTGTGTCTCCCTCTCTCTCTGCCCCTGCCCCGTTCATGCTCTGTCTCAAAAATAAATAAAACGTTAAAAAAAAATTAAAAAAAAAAAAAGAAAGAAAGAAGGGCCTGGAAGTAAGGAAGGACCCTGCCTCGGTCTGCTCACCTGAAAAAGGTGATGCGTAGGACCCAGGGCGATAGACTCAGGACAGAGAGGGCCCCGGTGATCCTGGTCCCCACCTGGCCTCTTTTCTGCGGTTCACTCTTCTTAGCAAGTGGACTCGTCTGGTGACTGAGGGGTCAGGGGAGGTGGGCAGGCTCAGACGGGAGGGTCCTTGAGGATACACCCGCCCCCTTGACCTCCTGTCCTCCCTCCTCAGCTCCCAACACAGTCATGGATCTACACAAGGAAAACCAGACGAACAACTCAATCATCCTGCGGTGGAAGGTCCCCACAGACCCTCACTCTCAGCTCTACACGTACTGGGTCCAGTGGACCCCTGGGGGATATCCCCAGGGACAGCAAGACCCCCAGGGACATCAGACCAACCACACAGGCAGGACCAATGACAGTTGGTATGAGGTGCAGACCCTGGAACCCGGGACTCTGTACACCTTCAGGGTGTGGGCAGACAGGAACAACGTGACCAGTTATGCGCAGAGCCTCCTTGCATCCACAGGTGACATGGGCCCCCTTCTACCTGGTGGGAGCTGAGGTGGGGTCCGGGGGCAATGGGAAGAGTGGACTCCAAATCCCATCAGGCCATGGGGTCATGCCTTGCTAAGCTGCAGTGATACAGAGAGCCCAAGGGCTCATGGGAGTGGTAGTCCGAAGGGATCTGTTGCGTGTCCATTGGGGGAGGACAGAAAATGAGAGCTGAAGAGAGGTGTTTTGGTTTTGGGAGGGAAAGGATGTGCTAGTTCTCAGAGAATTGGCACCAGCGGTGGGAAGTGGGGGTAGGGTGGGGAGATGGAAAGGCACCCTTATGGCTCCTACTGACTCCTCCTGTCCCCTCCACCCAGCCCCGAGCCCAGTCACCATCACCTCCTGCATCAGCACCTCTGGGGGCCACGGGGTCATCTTGACCTGGTCCTGCCCCGTGGGAGGCTACGAGGCCTTTGAGTTGCAGGTGGGTGGACAGCGGGACTGCCAGAATGGATCGTCCTGTGGGAGGGGCGTGTCTGTGTGGGATCTCCAGCCAGCTCAGTCTTACCCAGCCACCGTCACCACCATCTGGGATGGAATGAGGGCCCCGTCTGCCCCTGTGACCTGCCACACGGAGAATGCAGGTGAGCAGATCCCCACGGGGACAGAGCTACGGTGAAAGGCTCTCTAGATCCCATCGGGCTCTGTTGTGAAGGAGCCTTACCTACGCAAGGGGTCCTTTGTGTTTCCCTGTTTGCTTTCTTTGCTGCTTTCTTCAAAACCGCTCTCTTGAGATATAATTCACATACCATACAATTCACCCACTGACAGTGTACAGCTAATGGCTTCACTACACCCACAGGACTTGGCCAACCCATCACTCTTACACTATTTTCATTACTCACTAAAGAAAAATCACCTCCTTACACCATCAGCCCCTAATTCCCTCACTTCCCCACCAGCCTGGCCTCGGTAATCTCAAATTTATCTTCTGTCTCTGTAGATTTGCTTGTTCTGGACGTCTCCTAAAAATATCATCATCCTTCTGTGATGTATATCATCAGTCTTTGGTGGCCGGCTTCTCTCACCTGCTGTACCGTTTCTAAGGTCCATCAGTGTTGTAGCACGTATCGGTGCTTCATTGCTTTTTATTGTTAAATAATATTCCACCGTACGCAGGGACCACATTTCGTTTATCCGTTCGTCTGTGGATGGGTCCGTTGGGTGGTCTCCACTCTTTGGCTATTACGAGTAATGGTGCTATGGACATTCATGTACCCATTCCTGTGCAGAAAGGAACTTTCTTTCTCTTGGGTGTATCTCCAGGAGTGGAGTTATGGGATCGAGTACTTAACTCTGTGTTTATCTTCTGGAGAAGTGCCAAACTTTTTTTCCCCAACACGGCTGCACCATTTTCCACTCATCGGTGGCGTATTTGGGAGAGGTTTGGGCCTCATACTTAGTAAAACTCTGATCATATACCTTTGATGGTGGCCATAAGCTTCACTGGGCCCCATCTGTCACCTTCTATGAATCAGGACCTCTTATAAGATTGCGTCTCTGAGATGGCAGGTTGGAGCGATGATAAATAGATGCCCAACTGGGCTTCTCTGGTTCCTGCTGCCCAGGAACGTCTCTTGCTTAGCAGCAAAGAGGGTCTCTGGAAGGGAGAGGAAAGATGCCCGTGTCCAATTCATGGGGACCAGGTCCATTAGGGGAATGGGCTGTGTGAGACCCTTCTAGAGCCTGTTGACAGGTCCTCGTAACCAGGGCTGTTGGGAAGCTGCATCCTGGGGCCACGACAGCTGATGGAGGCAGGCTGTGGGCTGGAGTCTGCTCCAAGACCAGGTATCTAAGGACAGACCCTGAGGGATCTGTGCCCATTAGAGCCTGGGGCCAAGACCGTGGGCACCACCACTGCAGGGGTGCCCTTCTGCTAGCAAACAGAACCTCTGAGAACACGAACCTCTGTTCTGGCGGGAGGCATCAATGCCATCAATGTGGTTTCTCAATCTTGACCCTACTGACATTTGGGGATGGATCGTTCTTTGCTGTGGGGGCCGTCCTGTACATTGTAGGATGTTGAGCAGTGCCCCTGACCCCCGCCTGCTGGATGCCAGTGCGACACCACTCCCATGGTGCCAACCCAGAATGTCCCCAGACATCGGTGACAGAATCGCCCACGCCGAGAATCATTAATCTGGGCCAAGGAGGGGAAGAGGCACTCTGGCAGCCAGGTTACCTGAGCAAATGATACCTTTGGACCAGGCTCCTCGGGAAAGTTGGGTGGGAGGTGGGGCTCTATCCAGAGGCTTTCTCCTCTCCTTTCTCTGCCCTCGCATCTGCCCTGTCAGCCGTCTGGTCACAGTCTGGGTGAGGACAGAGGTAGGAGAGACAGGTTGCCAGTGGAAGAGGCCAACTCCAACGGTCCCCGTACTTCCTAACCCAGGGGTCGTCGCTGGAGCCATTGTCGGTGTGGTCCTGTTTCTCATCCTGGTGGGCCTGCTGATTTTCTTCCTGAAGAAGAGGTGGGACTCGTCACAGGGCTGACTGACCATCTTCGGGTGGGGACGGGGTGGCAGGGAGAGGGTGAGGATCCCTGTTCCGGCCTGACCCCCCCCCCCCCAAGCCTTCTGTTCCAATGTCTCTTTCCCAGGCACAAGAAGAGCCAGAGGAAACCGGCACCCAAGGTTCTGGGCTCCAGGTAAGCAGAAAGTGTTGGAGAAGTATCTGGAAGAAGCACTGTCAGGTCAAATCGAGGGGTGCTTGCTGGTCACCGGATAGGTCAACGGGTGGGCTCAGCGCACCCCGACACGCAATGCTCTCTGCCCCAAGGATCGCAAGCCTTTCATCACCCCCCTCCAGCCTGGGCCGGGGGCTCTGGAACCAACTCCAGCTCTGGGATTATGTTCATCCAACAAAAGATTCACTCAGCACGTGTATCATGTGTCAGGCACTGTTCTAGGCACAGAGGACACCGTGAGAGAAACAAAGATTCCTGCCTTCGTGAAGCTTACATTCGAGCACAAAAAATCATTAATAAACAAGATAATAGAGGTTGTGATACAGGAGGCAGTAGAGCAAGAAGTGGCGATAGAAAAGGTAGAAGCCTATTTTGTTTTATTATTTTTTCCTTTTGTTTTTGAGAGAGAGTGCAAGCGGGGGAGGGGCAGAGAGAGCGAGAGAGTGAGAGTGAGAGAGAGAATCTTAAGCGGGTTTCATGCCCAGCACAGAGCCCAACGTGGGGTTCCGTCTCCCAACCGTGAGATCGTGACCTGAGCTGAAAGCAAGAGTTGGACACTTAACCTCCTGAGCCACCCAGGCGCCCCAGAAAAGGTAGAAGAATATTTAAGATAGGGTGTTAAAATTAGAGAAAATTGGAGAAAATTGTCCAGGTAAAGCCATACCAAGAAGATGACTAAGAGGAAGTCATTTGTGCACAGACTCATGTGCACATCTTGGGAAATGGCGTTCCAGGAAGAGGGACCAGCAGGTGCAAAGGCCCTGGGGCAGGAGCATGCTTGGAGCGTTTAGAGAATGTTGGGTATCTTGGCGACTGAGCAGAGTGGCACCAGAGTGTCACGTGAGGGAAGCGGGTCCAGGAAGAAGACAGGAGCAGCACTAAATGCTGCTGAGCCATCCCTCCAAGGATGGACTGAGAGGAGACCCTTAGAACTGGAGATAAGGAGGGGCACCTGGGTGCCTCAGTTGGCTGAGCGTCCGTCCGACTTCGGCTCAGGTCATGATCTCCCAGTTCGAGGGTTCGAGCCCCGCGTCGGACTCTGTGCTGACAGCTCGGAGCCTGGAGCCTGCTTCCGATTCTGTGTCTCCCTCTCACTCTGCTCCTCCCCCACTCACGCTCTGTCTCTCTCTCTCAAAAATAAATAAACATTAAAAAAATTAAAAAAAAAAAGAATTGGAGGTAAGGAGGCAAATAGGATAGGGGGACTTTGGGGAAAGGGGTCACTCCCCTGTGGAGTGGTGCTGCAGACACCAGGCATTGGTGATGTGGAGAAAAGAAGCAGAGAAAACTGGTGTGTGTGAGCAGTTTAAACGTGCACGGGCTGTGTTAACAGGCTTTGTTGTTGCTTAGGTGTGATAAAGGCAACAGATCCCAAGAGGGGAGTCCTCAGTAAGTCACACAGGCTCAGTCGGGAGGCAGGGGAGGTGGGGACAGTGGTGGGCAAGAGCCTTAGTTATGGTTTCCGTGGGAAGGAATGGGTAGCTCGAGCCCAGTGCAATGATTTGGGCGAGCTCCGGGGTGTAAGGGCTGCCTCTGGTTGTCAGGCACCCGGCCCTGAGGGCTGAGGGCAGGTGCATAGTGGCTCAGCGTGTGAGAGCCACATGCACGAGGTGGTGGGCGTGTGGGCTTGACCACTGCTCAAGAAGGGGGCCGGACTGGCCTCTAGCCCCCGGCCTCCGAACTGGGTCAAGACCGTGTTTATAAAGCTGTCTTACAAGAGGACGAGCAAGAAGGAGCTGGAGCTGCGTGAGGTCAAAGAATTTTTTTTAAAAAATTTTTTAATGCGTATTTATTTTTGAGAGAGAGACAGCCAGCAGGGGAGGGGCAGAGAGAGAGGGAGACACAGAATCGGAAGCAGGCTCCAGGCTCTGAGCCGTCAGCACAGAGCCTGAAGCGAGACTCGAACTCACGAGCTCACGCTGAAATGACGTAGCTACCCAGGCGCCCCCACTGTTGTGCAGCTGTCCCCACCGTCTGTCTCCAGAACTTTTTCATCTTGCAAAACCCAAACTCTGTCCCCATTGAACAGGATCCCCCCTCCGCCTCCATCAGCCCCTGGTGCCCCGCCCGGTCTACTCTCTGTCTCTGTGGATTTGACTCCTCTAGGGACCTCACAGAAGTGGATTCACACAGTATTGGTCCTTCTGTGACTGGCTTATCTGAGCTAGCATAATGTTCCCCAGGTTCACCCATGATGGGGCCTGTGTCCACACACAGAGAGAGTGAGCAGGGCAGGGGCAGAGAGAGAGGGGTGAGAGAGAGAATCCCAAGCAGGCTCTGTACTGTCAGCGGGGCTCGATCTCCTGAACTGGGAGATCATGACCTGAGCCGAAATCAAGTCTGACGAAGTTAAGTCTGATGCTTAACTGACTGAGCTACCCAAGTGCCCCATATTTGAAAAAAATTTAAAACACTGAATTGATAGATCCTGAGAACAGATATTGGTTGCCCGAGGCAGAGGGTGGAGGGTAGTTGAGTTGGGAGAAGGGGGTCAAAAGAAATAAAGAGCGACACCCCCCCCCCAAAAAAAAAGGCCCAGGGGTGTCTGGGTGGCTCAGTGACTTCAGCTCAGGTCATGATCTCACGGTTTGTGAGTTCCAGCCCCACGGTGGACTCTGCTGACAGCTCAGAGCCTGCTTGGGCTTCTGTCTCTCTCTCTGCCCCTCCCCCACTTGCTCTCTGCCTGTCAAAATAGATAAAAATAAACTTAAAAAAAAAGCCCTTTCTTTTATGCCAAGATCACATGGCCAAGGGAAGTTAAACTCTGCCCTTTTCCCACAGCCTCCTGGAGAACATCCCGGCACAAGACTTTGCTGCCCACGTGAGGAAGAACGAGAGGGATGCCAATGGCGGCTTCGCAATGGAGTACCAGGTGTGGTGACAAGCGAGGGGCTGAGCTGAGCCCCACGTGCCCACCCCAGACCTTGCCACACCTTTCTTTGCTTATGCAAAAAAATTCAGGCACAATTATGTTTTCGCCTGTGACACCGTTATGGGCCCTCGGGTCAGCCCTAAAGAAACACGTTGGTTTCCCCGTGTTGTGTCTTCTGTCGCCTATCTCTCTGGTCCCCGCTGTCCCCCAAGCCTCCCCAATGCCCTGCGGGGTGATGGTACACGTTTCTGTGGGTGCTACAGAATTCCAGGGCGCGGGGGTGAGTGGGGCGGTGCTGAACGGGGGTGTCCTCCGGGAAAGATGGAGAGACTCCAGGGTCCATGCTCGCCCCCTCTCTCTCTGCCTCTGCCCGCAGCGATTGGCTCTGGAGGGCACCAAGCAGTCGCAAATGGTGGCCTCAGCTCTCGAAAACAGTGCCAAGAACCGTTACCGAAACGTGCTGCCCTGTGAGTCTTAAGGCCTCTGCTGACTTTACCCCTGGCCGTGACTTTGTCAATACCCCATCCCTGGCCCCTTCCCTTATTCCCTATGGGACACAAAGCTCTTACCCCCTGTGAGGGGGGCACCCGGCCCATTCCTCCCTGCTGAGGTCAATCCACCCTTCTTAGGGCTCCCAGAGCCTGTGTGCCCTCAGCGTGACCTCTGTCCTTGGGTCTCAGTCTTGTCTCCATACCTTCCTGGGTCTCCCACGCCTGTCTCTGCTTCACTAATGCTGGCCTCTTCCTCTAGACGACTGGTCCCGGGTGTCCCTGAAGCCCCACCAGGAGGAACCAGGCTCCGACTACATCAACGCCAGCTTCATACCTGTAAGGTTGTGGCTGCGAACTGGGAGGGCATTGAGCAAAGCTGAGCAGAGAAGGACTGGAGGGGGTTGTGACTTGCCTGTTTTCTCCCATCAGGGTCTCTGGGGCCCCCGCGAGTTCATTGCAGCCCAGGGCCCCCTGCCCCAGACGGTGGCTGACTTCTGGCGCCTGGTGTGGGAGCAGCAGAGCCGCACCCTGGTCATGCTGACCAACTGTGTGGAGTCCGGCCGGGTGAGGGATCCGCAGGGTCTAGGTGTTGAGCCTTGACCTCCCATGTGACCCCAACCTCCTCCAGTACCCTCAGCCCATCCATTGGTCCATATAACCCAGTGGCCTTGAGAAGGAGGGGTCCTCCTGGCTGGGATGAATCTACACCTGGCTGCCTGTAGGTCTTGCCTCATCACCAGGCACTGAGTACAAGAGCCCCGGTGTAGATGGGCATCAGGACAGGTTCTCTGACCTCTCAGTCGTCCCCCAGGTGAAGTGTGAGTACTACTGGCCTCTAGACACCCAGCCATGCACATATGGGCACCTACAAGTGGCCCTGGAGGGTGAGAAGGTGCTGGAGAACTGGACGGTACGAGACCTGAGGGTCCGGCACGTAAGTCTGCTCCACCCTGCCAGCCCCACCCCGACCCTCGCTCCCTCCCCCAGAACTATCTGGGCAGTCGACTCCTCAGAACCCCTCCTGAAGCCTAGACTTCCGTCACCGTCTCAGGGGACCACAGTGTGCCCAGGGATGCCCCCCACCAGTCAGAAACCAGCCCACCCTGGGGTGCTGAGCGCTCCCTCCCCAGCCTCCCCTCCCTCTCTCTAGATCCAAGAGCAGAAGACACTACGTGTACGTCAGTTCCACTACATGACCTGGCCAGACCACGGCGTCCCCCACTCCCCAGACCCCTTGCTGGCCTTCCGGAAGATGGTCCGGCAGTGGCTGGACCAGACCGTGGAGGGAGGCCCCCCCATTGTGCACTGCAGGTGAGGACCCGCTGGCTCTAAGAGAACGGCCCCTGCCGGTTTCAGGAACCAGAACCTTCTACAGGAGATGGAAGAGAGGAGGAGGGGAATCCGTTGGTGGAGAGAAGGGAGGAAGGGGTGAGGGGCAGGAGAGAGAAACAGTCAAAGGTTTTGAGAAACATTTGAAACACCTCCAGTGCACGCTGGGAACCTTGTCCTGCCCATCACTCTCCTGTTGTCGATACTGAAGACTGTAGAGGAGGTTATGGGCGGGGGGGGGGGGGGGGGCACGAAAAGGGGCTTGCTCCAGAGTGGCCGACAGCCTCTGAAATGGAAGCTCTGGTTACAGTGACAGTCGCATTCAGGGAGCACGTACCGCCAGTGACGTGATGGAAACTCCACAGTCACGGTCTTGCTGGTCCTCAGGGCAACCTCATGACCGAAAGGGTTTCCTCCCCATTACAGCGCTGGGGAAACCCAGTCAGAAAGCGTACGTCTTGGGTTGAAGGCGTAAGGGGTCAAGCTGATGCCTGTGGTGGCACTCTTACATTCTCTGCTGAACCGTGTCCTAACACCCGCCCTGTCCCAGGATAGCACCTCCTGGAGGTGTCCCCAGCAGAGGGTCATCCCCTCCCCCAAGCACAGAAGGGACTCCTGCGTAATGGTTAAGATGATTGATTTGAATCGGAAAAAGGATCGAAGCACTTGTTCATTCCACCATGTGGAAGAACCTTGATAACACGGTGCTGAGTGAAATGAGACAGACACGACAGGTCACATGTAGTAGGATCCCGTTTATGGGAGATGTCCAGAATAGGTATGCCCACAGAGCCAGATTGATGGTCACCAGGGGCTGGGGAGAATGGAGAGTGGGGAGTGACTGCTTAGCGGGTACAGGGTCTCCTTCTGGGGGGACGAAAGTGTCTGGGAACTAATTAGATGTGGTGGTCACACAACATCGCGAATATACTAAATGGCACTGAACTGTTTACTTTAAAATGGGTTTATGTTTAAAAAATATTTTTGAATGGTCAGCTTGGGAGTTCCTTTTTCTTGTGTGTGAACTCCAGAGTGACCTGGGACAGACAAGCGACCTCACTGTGCTCAGCCTCCATTTCTCCATCTGTAAAATGGGCGTGCTGTTAGCTCCTACTTCTCAGGCTTGGGAAAAGTGACAAGGGCGCGTAGGGCATTGGAGGCAGGGCCGGGCAGACAGAAGGAGCTCCAGGCAGAGTCACACACAGTGGCTTTTACCACTTACACGGCATCCCCCCAGAATGCTATCTTGCTGAATAATATACTCTGATCCCGGATGCTCCAAAAATAGATCCCTCCAATCAGCCAAGACTCCCCCTTCCTGTGACCTGACCCCTTCTTGTTCCTGCCTAGTGCTGGCGTGGGCCGCACAGGCACCTTCATTGCCCTGGATGTCCTGCTGCGGCAGCTGGAGCATGAGCGTTTTGTGGGAGCCTTCAGCTACGTGCGGAAGATGAGGGAGAGCAGACCTCTCATGCTACAGACTGAGGTGATGGGGTTCCCGAGGGCACAGGGGGGTGGGGGTGGGGCCTGGGGGGAAAGCAGGCCCAGGCTCAGAAGGGCACCCCTCACCCCCTGCCCCGTGCTCCTCCCCAGGCCCAGTACGTGTTCCTGCACCAGTGCATCCTGCGGGGTCTCCAGCAGTCACCCCTAGCCCCAGCAGAGAAAGGGGCTTCGTACGAGAACCCGCTGTATGAGCATGTCTAAGCCACAAGAGACTTGAGACCCCAGTGGAGACTCAGACTCTGGATCTCCACTTGAGCCCAGATTCCTGGAGCCCTGGGAGAGCAGAGGGCTGGGGTCCCAGACACCTGAGTCTTGCCGGAGGAGGGGAGGCCTGGGTGTCTAAACTGTTTCCCTGGAGGACAGAGGGCAGGTGGGAGTGGGTATCCTGGATTCCTGGTCCCTTGGAGGAGGAGGGATGGGAGTTAGGCTTTCCTAGTTCTTCGAGGGAGGAGGAGGCTGGAGGCCTAGGCTGCTGGATTCTGGGGAAGGAAGAAATTCGCGTCTGGAACTCTAGCTACCCCTGGTGCAAAGGCAGACAGGATCCATCCCATTTTTTATTCCAGAAACCAAATCTGTCTTCTAGGATCTGAGATTTCCCTGCACCCCACTGCGTGTACATATCTTTTTCTTCTATCCCATAATTTATTAAATCACTATTCTCCCCCAGGGATGCTTGCTATAGTGGATTTCTGGGTCTGGAAATAATATTGGGGTGAGAGTGGGGCTGGATTCCTGATGTTTAAGCCCTGAGGTAAATGTCCTAGGGAAGAAGCGAGACCCATAATTTTGCACCTGAAAAAAAATGTGTTTGGATGGTTGAGTCTCTTAGAGAGGGCTGGAGGTCCACACTGTGTTCCAGCGTCTGTCCGGTTCCTGAAGCCAGGAGCATAGGGGCTTGCTTCCTGGGCCTGGTGCTAGGAGATCCTAGAGGGTGGGGTGATGTCTGGGGCGGATTCACTAGAGACTTTCACGCTGAGTCTTGTGTCTGGATACCTGACTACTTGGGTACTTGGGTCTCCCGAGACAGTCTCTGGGGTCCTAGGACAGGGTATCCTGGTGGGGGTGGGGGTGGACAGAGGGGGCCTAGATGCCAGACAGTTGGACAAGAAAGCAGAAAATCCACTGGGACCAGGGTGAATATCCCTGGGCACCCTGGTGGCTCCTGGCTGGGGGCGGGACAAGGGGAGGGACGGGCTCTCCATCTACCCGAGACCTAATACGCACGCGCGTACACACACACACACACACACACACACACACACAGCTCTGCCGCGCCCCCGCCCCACCGGGCTCAGTGATCAGCACCCAGGACAGCGCCACCCGCCCGCGTGCGGGGGCGGGGTCCGGGCGGGGCCAGCGCCTGGGCGTCTCCCGGGAGGGTCCGGTCCAGCCGCTGAGCAGGTAGGAGCCTCTGGGACCCCCTCCTTAAGGCCCCTGTTCATCCTCATCCCTAGAAAGACAGGGCATGTGGCGTGGGGGGACACTAGGGAGGGCCCGACAGGAGTGGGAGGGCTGGAGGCTGAAACGGGGAGACTGCGATTTAGAGACAGGTGTGGAAACAAAGAGCAGAGGGGAGGGAGGAGCAGGCAGGGGGGAGGGTGGGAGACCCCGGGACACAGACCAGACCACAGGCCGAGGGCAAGAGAGACGCAGATAGGGGGGCAGCGAGGGGCCGGTGGGGGAATGGGCAGAAATCGGGAGTGGAGGGAGAGGTGTGGAGGCAGAGACGGTCATGAGGACAGGTGTGAAGACAGCTCGGGATGCGCGGGAGAGACAGACAGGCCGAGACGATGTGCGCCCCCAGCCCACCCCACCCCCGGCGGTGGCAGCAGGTAGCCCCGGCAGGAGCGAGAGAGGCTCGCAGGGCCAGATGTGGAGCGAGGAGCCAGCCGTGGGCGCGGGGAGCGACGGCCGAGGCTGCGCTCTCCCCAAGCTCGCTCCGCCTGGGGTCCGGGGCTGGGGGTCCGGGGCTGGGGTCCTGACCGCGCGAAGAGCGAGCTGGCCGCGCCTGGATTCCGCATCTGTACGTCAGCCCCGCCTGTTGTCTCGGCAACAGCTCGTTGCCAGGGGCAACCAGCATTGCTCCCGCCCCGCCCGAGCCGAGCCACCCGGTGCTCGGGACAACCCAGGTCTCCGGTTCCCACGCCCGCCTTCGCCCACTTCCGGTTCACGCCGGTGGAGTCTGGCACCGAAGAGGTAGAAGTCGGCGGGATTCCTCGGGGGCCTTGGAGGGCGGGGGCATCCCTTTGGGATGGAACTAGGTCCTCGAGCCCACGCCAGCGCCCGCCCTCCATCGCTGAGAGGGCTGACACTACAACCCCCAGCATGCCTCGCGGCTGCTGGCCGATTCCTATGCCGCTGGTCGCCCAGGGTGCCGATGGGAGTTGGAGTTCTTCGTTGTTCGGAAGCGTCAATGAATGCACGGGGTGGGCGTGGGGGGCTAGGGCTCTTGGGTGCCTCCACAGAAAGGACCGTGAGACCCCGCCGCCATGTTCCCGGAGCCCCCAACCCCAGGGCCTCCAGCGCCCGACACGCCTCCGGACTCGAGTCGCATCGGCCATGGCCCTGGTGAGCGAGACTCGGGGCCAGAGTGGAGGGAAAGCCCGGCTAGGATTCTCAGGGGCGGGATTCGGACGGGTGTCCTCGGTTGGCGGACTGGAAAATCCGGGTGGTATTGTAGTTGGAATTCTGGACTTCGAGTGAAACGGAAGAGGGACAGGTTTGCAAGAAAATCGAGAACCAGATCAGAAAGTGTGGAATGGAATGGGATCTTAGATTGTGGATTGGAAGGCCCACCTCTCCCTTCTTTCAAAGATAGGGAAACTGAAGCCAGGGAGGGGCATGGCTTCTAAATGCGTCAGTGGGTCGAGCAGAAATTAGAAAGGGGGTGGAAGAGAAGGTGCAGCTAACAGGCAAGAAAATCTGGACGGTGTCAGCCTAGAATAAGGGCATCAAATCGCTTTATAGGTGAGATCAGTTGGAAGGAAAACACGGGAATAAAATGGAATGGAAATAGCTGGAGGGAAAACCTGGCCAGGATTAAGGCTTGTACATGTAACCCGGACTGAATCAGCCAGCTTGCTTCCTAGGGCCTCACTGAGTGTTGTCTCCATGTCCTCTGCAGTACCCCCCTGGGCCCTGGCCACCATCGTTCTGGTCTCAGCCCTGCTCGTCTTCAGCTGCTGTTTCTGCCTCTACCGGAAGCGTTGTCGCAGGCGGTCGGGCAAGAAGATTCAGGCCCAAGCCCAGGTCCACCTTCAGGAAGTGAAGGAGCTGGGACGGAGTTACATAGACAAGGTGTGGCCTGGCCCAGCCCCTCAGCCCTGCCTCTCCCTGCACCCCCAGCCTCAGTCCGTGCTCTCCCCCCTCCTATGCCCATCTTATTCACTCAGGTCCCCTGTGTGTTTAGCCCTAACCGGGATGCTGGGGACCTGGAGATGGGCCAGGGCCGGTCACTGTTCAGGAGAACCAGTCTGGTGGGGAAGTCAGACACTCACACAGACATTCACAATTCAGGGTGTTATGTGCCATATCAGGGGCAGCACAGAGCATACCGGAGTGCAGAAAAACCACCTGATAACCCAGAGAGTCCAAGGAAGCTTCCCAGTAGAGGCGTCTTCTGCGCTGAGACGCAAGGAACACACAGAGTTAGCCGAGAACAGAGAAGGAACAGCACGTGCTGAGGCCTGGAATCCAGATTCTGGGGCATATTTGAGGAACCACGAGTCATTTTTGACTCCGTGCTGGAGCACAGAGTGTAAATATACTGCAGTCCAGAGTGAGTGTCTGAAGAGCTCAGTAGTATCCATGTCACAAGGGCAACTGGGAGCCATGGAAGATTTGTGAGCAGGCGAGGAACAGGGTCACGTGGGTGTTGGAATGACTCCTCCGGAACCCACGTGGAGGACACAGTTGAGGCAAGGAGGCCAGGGAGGAGGCTGGTGTGGCTGCTCGAGAGAATGAAAGAAACATGAGTTGAAAGAGGCCCTTGGAGCGAAAATGAAAGGTAACAGGTGTGAGGGTCTGAGCATTAGGCCTCTGAGTGCAGAGTGAAATGATGCGCACTTGGGAGCCAGGCTGTCCTAGGTTTCCAACCGAGAGGAACCATTCCCCAGCTCTGTGACCTAGGGAAATTCACTGTGAGCCTCAAGTTTGTGGTCTGTAACTCGTGTTTCCCCTCCTCCCTTGTCAACAAATGGCTGTTATCTGTTATAATTATCACCCATGAAGCATGACCTTTAGAGTCCTGGGAGCCAGCCTCCACCCCTCCGTCCCTATCCCTTAAGCCAATGATGCCCAAAGACCATCTACCTCAGAATCACCTCAGGTACTTGTGGAAACACAAGTTCTGGCTCTTGCACCGGACCTGCTGAATCAGAACCTCTGAAGTGGGATTTCTCAGGAGAGTTCTGATTCACACTGAATTTTGAAAATTGATGGCTTAGGTTAAGAAGTCTTGTTCCAGTTCGGAATGGCCAGGACAGGCTAAATATACTATTTCTCCTCCATGTTTTTCTGTGGCAACATCACTAGTCAACACGTCAAGTTGGACAGCAACCCCAGTATTCCTTTAGCGTGTGAAGTAGAACCTTCTGCGTCCTTCTTGTAGGCAGCGAGGCACTAGGAGTGCTTGTTCTTCTAGTCTAGGCACGACGCGCGGCAGTGTCCCCATGTCTGTTCTGCCCCATAGCAGACATCATGAATCACGCCTTTACTGTTCCCTGCCTCTGCCGGACATCACTAATCAAACACCGATTCCGCTTGCCCTGCAAGTGCTCAGGTGTAGCCTGAGGGTTCTGTGAGTCTCCCTTGGCTTCTGGGCGTGGAGGATCCCACTGTCAGGGGGAAGAGTTCACCTGCCCTTGCCCCCGGCTCCCTAAGGTGCAGCCGGAAGTGGAGGAGCTGGAGCCAGCACCGTCTGGGCCAGGGTCGCAGGTGGCAGAGAAGCACGAGCTAGGACGACTGCAGTACTCACTCGATTACGATTTCCAGAGTGGACAGGTGGGTGTGGGGGAGGGGCATGGCGTGGAGGGGAGGGTCCGAGGCTTCTAGCCCCTTCTCAGAGGAGGCGCCAAAAAGGAGGCTAAGACTAGAGCCTCCTCGTCACTTTTCAGCTGCTGGTGGGCATCCTGCAAGCCGAGGGCCTGGCAGCCTTGGACCTGGGCGGCTCCTCCGACCCCTATGTGCGTGTCTACCTGCTGCCAGACAAGCGGCGGCGGCATGAGACCAAGGTGCATCGGCAGACGCTCAACCCACACTTTGGGGAGAACTTTGCGTTCAAGGTGAGCTCCTGGCCTCCGTGCCCCCGGCTTGGTAACCTGCGCCCCCCCCCGCACCCCCGTACCTGGAATCCTGGGGACCGACCGCTTCAAGCTCTTCCTGTTGGCAGCCACCAGCTCTGGAGACTGTGACACTGGACCCTGGGTTGCCCTTGTGGGGCACTGCTGACCCCTGGGCTGTGCCTTGGGTCCTTGGGCTGTCCCATTTGGGTTCCACAGACTTCCCCACACCGGTCCCCTTGAACCCTTGCTGCCCGCCCCCCCCCCCCCCCCCCCGCCGTGTTCTACCTGGACGTGCTGCGCCCCACTTCCTGTCTGTCTGACTTCCTACTCTCCACCCTGTGCTCTTTTCTCTGTGGCCCCCTCACCTAGGTCCCCTACGTGGAGCTGGGGGGCAGGGTACTGGTCATGGCGGTGTACGACTTCGACCGCTTCTCCCGCAACGATGCCATTGGGGAGGTGCGGGTCCCCATGAGTTCCGTCGACTTGGGGCGGCCAGTGCTGGCCTGGCGAGAGCTGCAGGCAGCTCCTCGGGAGGAGGTGAGCAGGCGTGGCCACGCCCCCACGGCTGGGCCCGCCCACTGCGAGCCCGGGCCAATCAGATCACAGGCTTCTTGGACCTTCGGGGCTCTAGCCATTGCACCTGCCGCAAAGGGCTAGACCCGGGGGCTCTCCTGGTACAACCTCTCCACTCCTTGGGTTGTGCCTCTGTGGTCTTAACTCCACTCTAAGGGGAGGGGGAGGGAAGAAAGGTCCGAGAGGGGACGGATGGGAAGCAGGAGCTCCGGCGATGGGTCCTCCTCTGTCTTTTAGCAGGAGAAACTAGGTGACATCTGCTTCTCCCTCCGCTATGTCCCTACGGCCGGGAAACTCACCGTCATCGTCCTGGAGGCTAAGAACCTGAAGAAGATGGACGTAGGGGGGCTCTCCGGTGTGTGGGAAGCAAGGAAATGATCTCGGTGGTGGCGCGGAGGCTCAGTAGCACAGGATCTGGCTGTTTTCTGGGTCCTGAGGGTCCCTTGGGGGAGGGGGAGGCCCAGACTGCCATGGAGGATATAGATTTGCTTTGGTCAGAGAGAGAGAGAGAGAGTGAGAGAGAGAGAGAGGCGTGAGGGGTGCGCAGAGGGTGTGCTGTTCCGAAGACTCTCATGCCCCCTTAACACGATCCCCTGGACTTGACAGTGGGGCCGTAAGACTCCTTTCTCTCCCCAGATCCATATGTCAAGGTCCACCTGCTTCAAGGCGGCAAAAAGGTGCGGAAGAAGAAAACGACCATCAAGAAGAACACTCTGAACCCCTATTACAATGAGGCCTTCAGTTTCGAGGTGCCCTGTGACCAGGTGCAGGTGAGCTCAGGCTGCCCAAAGCCTCTGTCAAAACAGCCCTTCCCCCAGGGTCCCGGGCCATTAGAAACCCCTATTGCTAGGGGAAGGGAGACTCCTTAGCAACTTCCAGGTCCTGGGGGCCTGAGGTTGTGTTTCCAGTCTCAGTTTCCTCCTATGAGCGTCAGGGCGCCCCAACCCCAAACAAGACCAGGATGTCCCGCCCCCAAGCAAGACCAGGATGCCCCGCCCCCCAAGTAAGTCCAGGATGCCCCGCCCCCAAGCGAGACCAGGATGCCCCGCCCCCAAGGAGGACCAGGATGCCCCACCCCCAAGCAAGACCAGGATGCCCCGCCCCCAAGCAAGACCAGGATGCCCCGCCCCCAAGCAAGACCAGGATGCCCCGCCCCCTCAGGAGTAATGGGTACTAAGAAAAAGAGCTATCCCCACAGCACTCTTTAGCTGGACCCAGGCCTGGCCACTGCACGCATTTAAGAGCCCTCCAGGTCTGTCCCCCTTCGGAGGCTGTTCCCTGAGGAGGTACTTAGGATTTATGTCCTTTGAAAGCTGATTCCAGAGGAAGAAAGCATCCAGACCATCACTCGAACAGAGGCTGTCCACCCCCTCACCTCCCACCACATCCCCCGTCTGAGTCCCCTGAGAGGTCTTAGCCCAGGGCGCTAACAAGTCCCCCTGGAACTCTGGTTGCTAGGGAGAGGGTCTCCTGAGCCATGGTACCCCAGGTCCGCCCCGCCAAGCCTCCTTCCTGAACTCTCCTCTCTCTTCCCCTTGCCCTTCCTGTGTGCAGAAGGTCCAGGTGGAGCTGACCGTGCTGGACTATGACAAGCTGGGCAAGAACGAGGCCATCGGGAGGGTAGCGGTAGGGGCGGCGGCAGGGGGAGCCGGCCTGCGGCACTGGGCAGACATGCTGGCCAGCCCCCGGCGGCCCATTGCCCAGTGGCACTCCCTGCGGCCCCCCGACCGAGCGAGGCCGCTGCCTGCACCCTGATCCCCAACTCCAGCCCCTTGCCAAGCCCGGACTCGGCCCGTGACCTCAGACTCCTGGCCAAAGCCAGGCCCGGGTCTGCCTTTAAGCCTTCTCTGACCGCTCGCCACCCCCACTCCGCCCAACCTGACACGGTCCTGCCGTCCCATCCCCCATCATACCAGTCGTGGTAATTGCCAACTCTCCCACCAAGCACATACCCAGAAGCCCCAGGGACCCCTGGGGGAGGGGAGCCATCTGGTCTCCCCCACCCCCAGGGTCCCACGCTCTGCTTTGACAATCAGTGACCCAGCCTACTACCCCCCTCGCTCCCAAGTGCCCCTCTTCCTGCACAGGATCACCCGCTCCTGTCCCTAGTCGGATTCCTGCACTGCTCCAGGACCAAATAAATACTCAGCAACTTTGGTGGCTTGACCTAATGCTCACCGATGGGGGCTGGGCAGGGGCAGGGCTGGCAAGAGGGTGGGATCGCACAAGGGCAAGGATAGGGCTGCCCATCCTGGAAACACACTGAGGGAAACGGGCCCACCCACCCACCATCCACCACTTACTCACCCCTCCAAGCCTCAATTTCCTCACCTGAAAAAATTGTGGTAATGACAACACCTACTTTATGCTCGTTGTGAGGAGTCCATGAATCACTTACTTGCTCATGAATTTAATCCGCTCCCTCACCCATGACTTAGATAGATTTCCATGCCCATATTTCCCTCCCTTCCTTTCTTTCTTCCGTTGTTTATCCATTCTATTTTGCATGATGTCTTCAGTGTGGCAGCTTCTGTTGGACGCTGGGAACCCCGAGTTGATGCAAATCCAGACTTTACCTCCAAACGACTTACTCTCATCAAGGAAACAAAGTAGAGACACAGAGTCTGGGAATGAAGTTCCCAGCGACGGGCAGAAAGGACAGAGTTACACAGGGAAAGCCAATGCCTCCAACTACACCCCTGTCTTCCTTCAACAAAGTCTGCCTCCTGATCTGTGTCTAGGAAAGATGATTGTTACATTGGCTTCTCCTTCCTCTTATCCTGGACAGGATTTCAGGTGGTAGACAGAGGTCCATGCAATTTGGTAAGAAAGCGCTCTCTCTCTCTCTCTCTCTCTCTCTTTAATGTTTATTTATGTTTGAGAGAGGCAGAGACAGAGTTCGAGCAGTTGGGGGGGGGGGGGGCAGACGGAGAGGGAGACACAGAATCCAAAGCAGACTCCAGGCTCTGAGCTGTCAGCACAGAGGCCGACGTGGGGCTCGAACCCACAAACCCCAAGATCATGACCTGAGCCAAAGTTGGATGTTCAACCAACTGAGCCACCCAGGTGTCCTGGTAAGAAAGCTCTCTGACCAGCAGGTTAAGTGGAGAATGAGGCAAATATTCCCCCATATACTAAAAAAAAAAGGCAGAGTACTAACTTGCACTGAGCTTCCTGATAGCCAATGGGAAAAGGGAAATCTGATCAGTTACACAGGTTGTGATGTCCATGCGATTTAACAAATTTCTCCTTTTTTCTTTTTTTAAATGTTTTTATTTATTTTTGAGAGAGAGAGAGAACACGAGTGGGGGAGAGGCAGAGAGAGAGGGAGACACAGAATCTGAAGGAGGCTCCAGGCTCTGAGCTGTCAGTACAGAGCCCGACATGGGGCTCGAACTCACAAGCTGTGAGATCATGAACTGAGCCAAAGTCAGATGCCTAACTGAGCCACCCAGGTGCCCCGTTAAGCGATTTAACAAATTTCTTTTTAAAATGCAATAATTTCGTATGTGTGAGTGAGTTAGGGGACATCTTAATGAAAACAGCATTATGCATTACTATTATCACTATTACTGCTACTGCCGGTAACAATAATCCTCACAGCCATCACGTGAAATGGACGTGATTATTATTCCCAGTCGACAAATAAGGAAACTGGGCTTCAGAGAAGTAGCATGACCTCTGAGGATCATACAGCCAGAAAGTCTGTCTCTAAGTCCTGGCATCGAATCTGCTCTGAGTTAGAGTCCCTGGTTCCACGTCTCAACAAGAAAGCCGACAAATGAGAAGAACAAAATCATTACAAATGGTGATCCGTGTGGGCAGTAAGCTAGTGAGGGCCGAGATGATTTAGAAAGGGCAGTCAGTGGGGCGCCTGGGTGGCTCAGTCGGTTGGGCGTCCGACTTCAGCTCAGGTCACGATCTCGCGGTTCGCAAGTTCGAGCCCCGCATCGGGCGCTGGGCTGATGGCTCAGAGCCTGGAGCCTGCTTCCGATTCTGTGTCTCCCTCTCTCTCTGCCCCTCCCCCGTTCATGCTGTGTTTCTTTCTGTCTCAAAAATAAATACACGTTAAAAAAAATTAAAAGAAAAAAAGAAAGGGCAGTCAGGGACAGCTTTCCTGAAGAGGTAATGTTTGGGCTGTGTTGTGAACGACAAGAAGGAATGAGGCTCGCAAAGATGAGGGGGGACGTATAATGGAATACTATTCAGTCATAAGAAGGAGTTTTTATGCTGATTCATGCTACAGCTTAATGCACCTTGAGAGCGTGATTGTAAGTGAAAGAAGTCAGACACAAAAGGCCACTTAGTGTATGATTCCATCTGTGTAAAATATCCAGAAGAGGCAAATCCAAAGGGGGGGGGGGGGAGTAGATTCGTGGTTTGCAGGGACTAGGGAGAGGGAGAAATGGGGAGAGACTGGTTAATGAGCACAGGGTGATGAGAAAGTTCTGGAGCTGGCTAGTGGTGATGGTTGCACAGTATTGTGAATATCTTAAGTGTCATTCAACTTTATGTTGGGTGTACTTTACCACAATAGAATAAAGATGAAGGGGAAGAGAATCCCAGGCAGAAGGAACCCTAAGTTGCAAAGGCCCTGGGGCAAGAGCAGGTTTGGTATGTTCTCAAAAGAGCCAGGAGGCCAGTGAGTCCCGCAGGGACTGCTGAGACCCAGCTTCACTCCCTAGTGCCCAGAACTGTCCTTGGATGGCAGGTGGACCCCCTTCAATCCCTGACACCACAGCCAGCTGCATGTTACCATTCCCAATTTACAGAGCAGAAAACTGAGGCACAGAAAGGGTGACTGACTTACCTCAGGTCGTGGAGCTGGAGAGCCAGGCTCCTTGGGTGTTGCACACCGTGCTGGGTGCTGGGGCTGGTCTGGAGACCTGCCTCACTCAAGTCCTGCCCTTGTGGAACTCAAAGGCAGGTTAAGTCACCTGGTCGAGGTCTCTCAGCCAGCAGGTGATGGCAAGATGTAAAGCCAGGCGTGTCTGACACCCAAAGCCATATTCTCCAGCATCCTACCATTGGGTTCCCTGAATATAAAGTACTGGGAGTCACAGGGTATAGACTGCTGTGGCCATTCTGCTGGGAAGGGAAGGCAAGAGAGAACTCAGAGAAAGATCCCCTGCTGGAGTTGGACATTTTGGGGGTCGGGGAGGAGGGAATTGGTGTAGCAGAGGGAAATACGCAAAGGATTCAGACGTGGAGGCCAGAGAAGACTTGGTGTGCCTCCCATGGTGTGCTGTTACCAATTTTATGAAGCCCTGCTGTGTAGTCTGCCTATTTCCATGGTGTAAATACTCCCACCACGGCTGATTTCAAGCCACCGATGTGAAGTCACTGAATACGAAGCCGAGAAGAGAGGCCTGTTAGCATGCCATCATGCAGTAATATAGTATTTCCCAGGGTCAGGATGAAGGTTCCCAAATCTAAGACGAAGCCGACAAAACAAAACCATCAGCAATCAAGATAAATAGCATTTTAATACAATATTTTTGAAAGATTAAAATTAATCCAAAAAAAAGAAATCCACGATGGATAAAATATAAAATTCTTATTTGTTTTTAGAAAGTTTTTAATGTGTATTTATTTTTGAGAGAGAGAGAGAGAGAGAGAGAGCATGAGCCAGGGAGGGGAGAGAGAGAAGGGGACAGAGGATCTGAAGTAGTCTCTGTGCCAATAGCCAGATGTGGGGCTTGAATTCACAAACGGTGATATCACGACCTGAGCTGAAGTCAGATGCTTAACCCACTGATCCACCCAGGGGCCCCTGTATTACCTTTATTGTAATGTAATGCATTTAATTGGAATTTAATTTTAGTAATTAGTAATGACTGTATGTAACACATATCCTGAAACTTGAACAACCAGGGGCCAGCACTAGCTAGACCAAGCACTTTGCTGTTTCCCGCCTGTTGAGAAGCCCTGGATGGTAGAACCACGAGGAGAAAGGGACAGGGGACACAGAGGTCTAGGCCGCCTCACTTTAATTCGAATTAATCAAGATTCTATTCCTGTTCTGTGTCAATTTGAATCTGCCTACACCTCCCCCATCCCAGATGTGTGGATCGCCCCAGGCCCCGCCCCAGCCTCTCCTGGCCCCGCCCCGGCCTCTCCTGGCCCCGCCCCAGCCTCTCCTGCCCCGCCCCAGCCTCTCTTGGCCCCGCCCCTTCTCCTCCAGGGCCGTCGTCATGACAACCGCGTCCCTACGCCTTCCGCTCCCGCAAGCGCTCCCATTGGCCAAAAGTTCGCAGCGTGCTCGTCCCGCTCACTCTCATTGGTCAGTTGATCGCGCCGGTGCCAACCCGCGTACTCTCATTGGGTGATTGGTCGAAAAGGAAGGGGGCGAGAGGTAGTAGTGTGTAGTGGGTGCAGAACTGCAGCAGCGCAGCACCGAGCAGGGAGGGAGGGGGCGACCCGGAGTCTTTGAAAGGATAGAGGTGAGGGGATGTCACATGGAGGAGAGGGACGAGAAATGAGGGGCGGTGACAGGGGAATGGGTGGGTGAGGCAGAGACGATGTTTGGGGACTCCCAGGATGTCTGTCCTGCAGGGCGATGACCACACCGGCAGGCTCTGGCACAGGCTTCGGCTCCGTGTCCTGGTGGGGCTTGTCCCCAGCGCTGGACCTGCAGGCTGAGAGTGAGTCCCTTCGCCCCCCCCCCCAAGGACCACATCTGACCCGGCGGTTGCCTTCCCAGCCCGGCAGGCGGCGCGCAAACGTTCTCTGAGGCTCCAACGGCGGCGCCGCCCTTCACTGGGCGTCCCAAATGGCCTTTGCGGACTACGATTCCCAGAATGCTTAGAGGCACAGCTCCCTCGGGAACCTAGGCCAGGCGTGCGAGTCCTGCTGGGAGTTGTAGTCCATCGTTCTGGGGCGGCTGCAGGGGGAGGCTCTCCAGGCCTCCAACCCGAGCCTGTGTCATCTTACTAGGTCCTCCTGTGGACCCAGATTTGCGGGAGGATACAGAGCACACGACCCCCGAGCTAGATGTACTGCTGGTGGGATCCGTGGATGGGCGGCACCTGCTTCGGACTCTGGCCCGCGCAGCTCTCTGGCCTCGCAGGAGGTTACATGTGAGCCGGGATTGTGGGGTGGGTGGCGAGAGGAGAATGAAGGTGAGTGCCCAGACTCCTGTGTTTGAAGGAAGCCAGTGTACAGGATGTCTGGGTCCTGTGGAGGGACGAGGATTGTGGCTCCCGCTCCTGGGTATCCTAGGAGCCGGGGAATCATTTCTCCCTGTCTTTCCAGTTCTATGTGCTTGAGAATAATCTGGAAGCTGTGGCCCGACACATGCTGATCTTCAGCCTAGCCTTGGAGGAACCTGAGAAGATGGGGCTGCAAGGTCAGTTACAAGGACCCAGACATTCTGGCCCCCAGTGGCTCTTCCCCACCCCGCAGGGATTCTGGCATTTCAATGGTGCAATTACACCTTTGGATCACAGTTGCCTGTTCTATTACTCGCTCATTCATTTGATAGTCTCAGAGCCTCAGCTTTACCCACCTGTACAATGGGGCTAAATATACCACCTCCTAGAGCCATTGAAAGAATTCCGGGAGAAAATCCGCATAAACTCTCTGTATGGTGCATGACACAGGATAACCATTGAAACCCTCCTACCACAGGAGAAGTCCAAAAGAGATCAAAGGACTTCTTAAGAGGTAGTGAATCTCCCAGATGTGGGGAAGGTTTGGCTGAGCTCAGCCAGAGCCTCCCATGGGCCTGAGTCTTCTCAGTTAGAGACATGAATCCCAGAGAGTCTGCCTGGAGGAGGCAGCCTTGGAAGTGAGATTGAAGGGGGGAGGAGGATTTGGGTGGGGAGGCAGAAAGGATAATTTCTCAGTAAAAACGACTTCGACTTAGTGCCTAGAGCAAAGTCTGGACTGAGACAATCTGTTCAAATCCCAGCTCCAGGGGCACCTGGGTGGCTCAGTCGGTTAAGTGTCCAACTTCAGCTCAGATCATGATCTCACAGTCCATGGGTTCAAGCCCCGCATCTGGCTCTGTGCTGACACCTCAGAGCCTGGAGCCTGCTTTGGATTCTGTGTCTCCCTCTCTCTCTGCCCCTCCCCTGCTCACACTCTGTCTCTCCCTCTAAAAAATAAACATAGAAAAAAATTATTAAAAAAAAAAAAATCCCAGCTCTGTTTCCTGAGTGGCCTGGGGCTAGTCTCTGCCCCTTTCTGGGCCTGAGTTTCTACACTGATGCAATGAGGATCCTAGAAATTCTTTCCCCATAGAATTCTTGTGAGGATTTAAAAAAAAAAAAATGTATATCTCCTGGCTTGTCATATATGACTTTGTTGTCATACTTATGGATGGTACTTGTCGCTAACAGCCCAGAGCCTTCAGAATACAGTGCACACATTTCACAATGCACCTTGTAGAAGGTTCTGAAGCTAGAACTAATCTAATCTAACTTAAGGTATATAGTTCTCTATTATAAGATTCTTAAACAATTCATATATTGATACAGATGCATTGATACGGATGTATATGTGTGTCCAACTAAAGGCATACCGTTCTCTTATAAGATTCCTCACTAGGGGCGCCTGGGTGGTTGAGTCGGTTAAGCCTCTGACTCTTGATTTTGGCTCAGGTCATGACCTCCCGGTCGTGAGATGGAACCCTTGGGTCGGGCTCTGTGCCGGCTGTGAATCCTGCTTAAGATTCTCTCTTCCTCTGCCCCTCCCACGCTCGCTCCCTCAAAAATAAACAAATAAAAACCTTAAAAGAAAAAGATTCCTACTAAAATGGAACAATTTGACGCTATGGTATTTTAACATGCATAAGCCTCCATTTCCATCTCTCTATATAACCTTTTCTTCTTTAAGGGGAGGAAAATTTAAACATGACATTCAGGACTGGGCTCACCTGGAGGGCGGGGAAGACTAGGGGACCCAGATTAGGTCTAAGTAATTCTTCCCGTTTGAGGGATGGATGGGGGGGGGGGGGAGGTCTGCCAGTGTCCCTTAGGCATGTGTGACTATAATGAGATTGCCCTACAGAAGGTATGCGTCACCCACACGGGTCTCATTTCTGGGTTCACTCCTCTGCTGTCCCCGCTAATCCAGCCCCACCTTTCCCCAGAGAGGAGCGAGACCTTCCTGGAGGTGTGGGGGAACGCGTTGCTGCGCCCCCAGGTGGCCGCCTTCGTGAGCGCGCAGGCCGACCGCCTGGCGCGCCTGGTCCCGGAGCCCCACCGCCTGGCGGAGCAGCTGCCCTGGCTCAGCCTGAGCGCCCTCAAGGTGGCGTCACCGCCCAGGATCCGGACGGCCACGGGAACAATGCACTTGGGCGATCCAAAAGGGTTTTCGTAAATGGAAGTCGAACCCCAGCTCCCCGGCGCCCACTGTGGCATGTGCGCTTAGGGGGGTACTCTCAGAAATTCGGTTTCTTCGTCTGAGAAATGGGAGACTCATTCCCACGCCCCGGGATGGCAGGGAGGGTAAAGCGGGAGGAAGCGCTCTCGCTGCAGCCGCCTCTCCATCGCTCTCTCCCCACGCGTGCTGGCCGTGCAGTTCCGCGAGCGCGACGCGCTGGAGGCTGTGTTCCGCTTCTGGGCCGGCGGGGGGAAGGGTCCTGAGGTCTTCCCCATGAGCCGCCTCTGGGACTCCAGGCTGCGTCACTACCTGGGCTCCCGTTACGACGCCCGGCGCGGTGTCAGCGACTGGGATTTGCACATGAAGCTGCATGACCGCGGGGTGAGGGGCATGGGAGGAGGGGCTGGGGGCCTGGACTTCTGGGTCTGAGGGAGGAGGGGCTGATTCCGGGTCCGGGAGAGGAAGGGCTGGGGGCCTGATTCCTGGGTCTGAGGGAGGAGGGGCTGAGGGGCCGGACTCCTGGGTCCGAGGGAGGAGGGACTGGCAGTCTGGTCTCTGAGGGAGGAGGGTCTGGGGGCCTGGACTCCTGGGTCCGAGGGAGGACGCTGGGGAACCATATGCCAGATTTACTTAGGCTTCTGTTCATTCCTCTCCCTACCCAGGCCCGAGTCATCCACACTCGCGAGTTCCGGCGTTGGAGAGACACAGGCGTCGCCTTTGAACTCAGAGACTCCAGCGCCTACCACGTGCCCAACCGGACCCTTGCGTCTGGCCGCCTCCTGAGCTATGTGAGTGTCTACCTCCCTGCCCTGGCCGATCCTTCTTTTCGGGGACATAGGAACCGGGGTCTTGGACGTTGACCCTACCTGCCTCTTCGCTCCTTGCTTTCTCAAGCACGGGGAGCGTGTCGCTACTCGCGGGTACTGGGGGGACATTGCCACGGGACCATTCGTGGCCTTTGGCATCGAAGCGGACGATGAGAGCCTCCTGCGGACCAGCAACGGACAGCCAGTCAAGGTGGGCGCCTGGAGGTGCTGGGTTCTGGGAGAGGGTTTTCGAGGCCCCACCCCCCCCCCATACTTTCTCAGCCCAGTCTGGAAATCCAAACTAACCCGCATCCCATCGGTCACCGCATGCTCGCGCTGGGCGTTGGGGGAGGGGTGCTGTACTCTAGGCCCTGCCGGGTCACCCTGACCGCGCCCCTTCTCTCCCCAGACCGCGAGTGAGATCACCCAGCACAACGTGACGGAGCTGTTCCGAGAGGTGGCCGCCTGGGGGCGCCCGACAGCCAACCACGGAACCCCTGAGCAGGTGCACGGCGAGGGCCCTGGAAGCCCGGAGCGCGGTAAGCGCAGTAAGCGTGCCAGTCAGCTCACCCTCTTGAAATGCGAGTTGGGTGACACAGTGGGCACATCATCCTCTGGGGAGGAGTGGGACCCGGACCCCCATCCTGGGCTTCGGGTTCCAGGGATTTCGAGTCCAGAGTGTGTACTGATATGGCCTCCAATGCCTGGACAAATGGTCTCTTGTACCTGTGGTTGTCGATTTTTCTCTCTTCTCTTTGTATTTCTCTCCCTTTCCTAAATCCTAACACCATTATTGTCATTCAGATAGAATTATTTTCTTTAAATATAATTTATTGTCATTTGACTTCCATACAATACCCAGTGCTCATCCCAACAAGTGCCCTCCTCAATGCCCATCACCCACTTTCCCCTCTCCCCCTCCCCCATCAACCCTCAGTTTGTTCTCTGCATTTAAGAGTCTCTTATGGTTTGCCCATTCTGATAGAATTCTAATCCTACCTGCAGAAGACTAAGAGACGAGAACATTCTAACAAGGTGCTGTGTCCCAGCTCACTTTTGGAGAGACCCCGCCCCCCCCCCCCCACCTCAATTCCGGTCTGCCTCCTTGTAACCATCCCCCAACCTGGTTCTTCCTGGATGTCCTGTGGCACCAGAAAGGGCCACCCACTCTTGCCCTCTTTTGAGTCTCAGTTGCCTAGTCTGTAAGATGGGTCTCTCTACCTGCTGGGCTGACTTTCCCAGAATTTTCCAGGAAACCACTTGTGAGGAAGGGCTTCAAGACAAGCAAAGAGTGTTATCTCCAAGCTTTGTCTGTTGTCTAACTCTGCGAGTCTTCCCCAGCTGCCCCTTCCCCGGAATTCACCGTTCACTTCCTGCCTCTCGGCTCTGCCCAAACCCTTCACCACAAGAGCTGCTACGAGGGACGGTTCCAGCTTCTCTACGTGGCCTGTGGGTAAGAGGGAGGTTCCCGGACTTCTCTCCCCCAACATCTGCTCCCTTAGGCCCAGGAATCTTGGCCCCCAGACCGTCCTCAATCAGTGGGCAGATCCCCCAGCCCCACTCTTCCCTCGGGACCTGCAAGTCTGAGCCTCAGTCCTCCCCTTTTCTCTGCCCAGGATGGTGCATCTTCTCAGCCCTGACCTCGGGGCTTGCGTGGCTCCCGGAGGACACCTGATCGTGGAATTAGCCCGGTGAGCCGACAGAGGACAGGGCAGGGAACGTCCAGGCTGAGGGCCGTCAGCCAGGACCCCTAACACACCACTTCCTGGTTGCAGGTACCTGGTAGACCTGCGGCAAGAGCAGCTGCAGGGGTTTTCCGCCCGGGTCGGGGAGCTAGCTCAGGCGGCTGGATTCACCCCGCAGAACCAGGACAGGCCCTCTGAGACCTTCGCACGCTTCTACAAGTCCGGGGACTCTGCTTGCCTCCGCAGCCACGCCGCTGTGCAATCCACGACTCCGCCCCCTGGCGCCCTCGTCCCGCCCGCTGTACAATCCGCGACTCCGCCCCCTGGCGCCCTGGTCCCGCCCTCTGTACAATCCGCGACTCCGCCCCCTGACGCCCTGGTCCCGCCCCTTGAGGCAAGGAACCCGCCCCCGGAGGGCCTGACCCAGCCTTCGGAAGGCAAGACCCCACCCTCTGAGCGCCTCAAACTACCCTCAGAGTCTCGGGCTTCACTCTCAGAGGTTCAGGCTCCGCCCACAGGGAGTCAGACCCCAAAACCAGAGAGTCTGCCCCGACTGCCAGATACCCAGCCCCCCATCTCTGACCTCTAGTCAGGTCCCGGAAGTAGAGCCCGCCTGTAGAATACTCAGTTACACTCTCAACATTCTCAATCAACTTCAGAGGTGTTGCTAGAATTTCAGATTACATTCCTGGGATGCTATAGTCTGTTCTTAGAATTCTAGATGGTTCTCTCAGAGTTCTCCATTTCATTCCTGAGCCTCTACACACAGCCTGGCGATCTGGCCCTGAGGCTCAGGCCCTCTGTGTGGTCCCCTTGTCGCCAGAGGTCCTGTTTTAACTGGGGTTTGGGGTGGTCTGCTCTCCAGGGCTAGTCAGCACCCACATGGTCCAAGTAAAGAGAGTGGGGTCCTCTTCTCCGTGTGCCCGTGTAGCTTTCCTGTCCTCAGTCTTGTCTCCAGGGCTGGGGGAGGGGAGGGCCTAGGGTGGTCAAGAGAGGAGACCTAGTTCCAAGTAAACTAGAAGTGGGTTTCTCTGTGCTGTTGCCTGCGAGAGTCTGGGCCACACCTGGATCCTGAAATAAATCAAAATTTATTGAGTGGCTAAGAGGTTTGGGGCAGTGAAACTGACCATAGCTCTCATGGAGACTGCACTTTAGCGTGGAGGTGGAGCCCAGACTCCTGGGTCTGAGGAAGGAAGGGGCTGGGGGCTTGGACTCCTGGGTCTGAGGGAGGAGGGGCTGGGGGCCTGGACTCCTCGGTCTGAGGGAGGAGGGGACTGGGGGCCTGGACTCCTAGGTCGGAAGGAGGAGGGGGCTGGATCCCCAGGCCTCCAAGGTGGAAGGGTGATCCAGCTGGAGCATGGCCCACCCCACCCCTCACGCGCCCCAGTTATCTCGCATCCTGGGCAGGGGGAGGAGGCGGCAGCAGTATATTTAGTCTCGGTGTTCGCCCTTTATCTCAGTGTCCTCCGGGAAGCTTGGGCAGGCCGGAGGAGACCAAAGTCCCGGGGGCCTTCAAGGTCACCCCGGACGCCCCCTTACTGACCCTCCAAGCGCCTCTTGCCCCTTCTCTGCCTCCTGCAAGCCCTGGCCTGAGTCTCAGCATGGCGGACAAGTGAGTGCAGCCTGGTAACCCGTAATCCCAAGGTCCGAGGCGGCGAGAGGTGGGGCGATCTCCCGGGGTCCTGAGAGGTTGAGACCTGCGAGGCTGGGCACACGGCCTGAGAGGGGAGGTGGAGACAGGACTCCCGGGTGTCTGCACGACGGAAGTTTGGGAATCAGACCTTTTAGGACCTGAGGACGGGGGGAACTGTTGGGCTGGCAGGACAGGACACAGGCCCATGTTAACCCCTCGCTCCCGGTCTCTCTTCCTCCAGCAGCGACGATGCGGTGAGAGCAGACGTGGGCGGGAGGCGCCCGGCAAGGGAGGGCGCAGCAGGGCGGGACCTGGGGCGGGAGGCTGCAGCCCCAGGAGACCTTGTGCAGGGGGGCTGGGGAATCCGGCGGTGACGCGGCTCCGTTCCCCCAACCGCAGGCGGGCTGCCCGCCTCCCGCGCCGGCCCCGGTCCGACGCCGGTCCTCCGCTAACTACCGTGCGTACGCCACGGAGCCGCACGCCAAGGTGAGCGCCGAGCTCCACGAGTCTGGGCTCAGAGTCCTAGGAGGCGGTCTGAACCTGGGGAAGGAGGGGCGGGGCTCCGGTAGTGGGCGGAGCCAAGGCGGATGGGGCGCCTCGGGGGCGGAGTTTTGCCGAGAGCCTGGCTCGGATTGGTGAAAGCTGCGTATGGGCGGAGTTCCGTTGCCCATGGGAACTGCGATTGCTTAGGGAGTGGGGGGCGGTGCCTAATCAGTCAGAAGTGGGATTGGTGGAGGGGACCAAGGGGCGTGGCCTCCGGTAGATTCAGGGCAGGCGTTGGAGGCGGGCCGAATCTGGGCGGGGCTTGATGGAGCGGCCGTGAGGCCCCTCTCACCGCCCGTCTTCGCCTCCCCGCCTTGATTGCTCCTTGCTCCGTCTCACCCCGGCAGAAAAAGTCCAAGATTTCCGCCTCGAGGAAACTGCAGCTGAAGGTGAGGATAGGCCTGGAGAGGGCGCCTCGGTGTCCTCGCGGGAGGCGGGCAGGGCTGGAGAGTCGTGCTTGTATGGGTGGGCGTGGCCGTGTGGTGGGTAGCCCCACGAGGGGCGGGGCCTTGGAATGATGGACAGGCCCCGGAGGGGCGTGTTTCCAGAAGACCGTCCTAGCTGGGGACTGGAGGGTCGACTTGGCCGGCTCGGCTCTCCTGGTACCGCACGGCCCTCATGCACTGCCCCGGACGGGCTGCGGTCCCCGGCCTCCCCTCCGCAGACCCTGATGCTGCAGATCGCGAAGCAGGAGCTTGAGCGGGAGGCGGAGGAGCGGCGCGGAGAGAAGGGGCGCGCTCTGAGCACGCGGTGCCAGCCTCTGGAGTTGGCCGGGCTGGGCTTCGCGGAGCTGCAGGTACTCCTCGGAGACTCCGGCCCGGCCCGGGATCCGAGGTTCCTAGTGTCCCGTCCTGCATCCTTGGGACGACTCACAGGTCTAGTCACTATCCCCCACTTCTGCTCGGGACCTTGGGGTCCAGTCTCCCAATCCTTCCCCTCAGGTGTTCAGAAATACGGCCCGCAGCTGCCTACAAGTCCCAAAAGCCAGAGGTTGATTTCTCCAGCCCCGATTCCGTCAGATTCTCGGGACCCCTGGCTCCTAGCACCCTTTGTTCCAACCGCTCCAGAGTCAGGCTTCAAACTACTCCTGCAGGATCAGATGTCCAGGCCCCCAGCCCCTCCTCCCTCAGATGCAGGAATCAGGACACCCTCCCCCCACCCCCCCCAGCACCACCACATACACCACATTCCTTGACCAGGACTTGTGCCGACAACTCCACGCCCGCGTGGACAAAGTGGATGAAGAGAGATACGACGTGGAGGCAAAAGTCACCAAGAACATCACGGAGGTGGGAGGCATTGGGCAGTCTCCTTCCTTCCAGGGTAGGGTGTGGTGCCTGGGGCTGTGGTCTCAGCCTGATCTCTTGCAGCTGCTTGTGGTGGCAGACACCGAGAGACCCGGGTCAGCTCTGTGGGCCTGGCAGACAGGAGCAGAAGAATGAGTATAAAGCAGTTAGGGAAGGCTGTTCCAGGCAGAGGGAACAGCATGCAGCAGCCAGGAGGTGGGAAAACAGAAGACGTGTTCTCGGAAATGTGTCGCCGGAGTGCGGAGGGTTGATGAGCGAGCTCATGCATGGCACAGGGAATTTTGTGGGATGCGTGCACCTGGGCCAGGAAGTGTCAGTGTTTTTCAGAGATGAGGCTGGGCAGATCCGGGAGGGCTGACAGTTCCTGTATGAGGAGCTTGGATGTTTTCCTGAAGGCAGTGGGAGCTGAGCGAGGGAGAGCCTGGATGAGGCCTGGAGGGAGATAGGGAGGTGTAGGGTGCAAGAGTGGGGCTGGGGGAGGGGGGGACCGGAGGAGAGCAAGTCTCCACTCCCCTTATGGCTGCTCCCAGATAGCAGATCTGAGCCAGAAGATCTTTGACCTTCGGGGCAAGTTTAAGCGGCCCACCCTGCGGAGGGTGAGGATCTCTGCGGATGCCATGATGCAGGCACTGCTGGGCACTAGGGCTAAGGAGTCCTTAGACCTGCGGGCCCACCTCAAGCAGGTGAAGAAGGAGGACACAGAGAAGGTGAGTGCGGCTAGGGCCAGGAAAGGGCGTGCTCAGAGGAGAGGGTGTGGGGGGAGCACTCCTGGGGCCTAAGCTCAGGACAGATGGTACTTGGGTTATGGGGAGAAGAATCTGGCCAGGGAGCCTCAACAGGCACTGTGGAGAAAGGAAGTAGCAAGGAGTCAAAATGCGCCCGAGGTCTACAACAGGAAGTCCCCACTAGAGAGGAATAGAGAGAAGAATAGAGCACGCGGAGACAAGAAGGGAAGCCAAGGGAAGCCGCAGGGTATAATAGGAAGTAACAAGCAAGCAAGGAGGCCAGAAGTGCCTGAGGGAGACAGGAAAGGGGGGGGGTGGTTTGAAGGGACTGCCTGAGGGGACAAGGAGTGTTCCAGAACCAGATCCCGGGCTGGACATCCCAAGGAGAGGCTGGAGGGTGGGCGGAGCATACTTGAGAGCCCCTCACCTCTGAACCCACTCCTCCAGGAAAACCGGGAGGTGGGAGACTGGCGGAAAAACATCGACGCACTGAGTGGCATGGAGGGCCGCAAGAAAAAGTTTGAGGGCTGAGCTGGCTGCCCCGCCGCCCTGGCCCTGAAGGCAGAAGGCATCCCTGAGGAATAAAGCTTCTCTCTGAGCTAAGAGTGGCTGCACGTCTGCTACCGGGGCGGGGGGGCTTTGGTGTGAGGGAGACGGAGAAGCCACACCACACAGCAGGAGCAGGGCCAGGGGCCTTGCGGGCATTCGCAGCTCCTCTGGGAGTGAGACTGGGGGTGCACGGAGATGCCCCGACCAAGGCCCAGAGAGAGACACGCACAGAGACACAGAGAGACTGAGTCACAGGCCCAGAGAGAGCCAGAGACCCAAAGAGAGGGAGACAAGACAGCCATTCCTAGAAAGATCTGCAAAGAAAGGGGAAATGGAGAGGCAGATGTACACAACGAAACACAGAGGCCATGGAAAGAGACAAAAAGAGGGGCCCAAGTAGGGGGAAGGACAGAGACACAGATCCCCCCGGGAAGAGCTAGAAAGACACAGACACGGATCCAGAGCCAGACAGAGACAGAAACGGGGTCACAGACAGACACCAACAGACAGATACCGAGAGATGCAGATTGGCTGAGACACCCGCAGAAATGTGGAGACAAAAATGCATGGGGAGACGTGCAGAGTGAAAACCACAGAGACGCAGAGAGCTCCAGGGAGAGCCTGGAACAGACCCAAAGAGACCCTCCCCCCCCCCTCCGAGAAAGTCACAGAAATAGAAACAGAGATGGCAGACAGTGAGAGACAGAGACACTGGGAGGCAGGAGGGGTGAGGAATCCCGCCCTCGGGGCTGGCTCCCCTAGAGTTCAAGGTCACGGCTTGGCAGGGAAAGGAGGGGGGGGAGGAATACCAAAACAGATCATGTCAGTTGGAGGTTGGGGGAGTGTGAGGTGGGGCGGGCCTGACACCACACCCTCTCCCCTCCCCCCACCCACACCTGCTTCCCCGCTTTAGCGCCTGTTGTCACCGGGGTGGAATCCTGGTGGCAGACAAAGGGGTGGGGGTGGGGAGGGGGAGACAGAGAGATGGACAGAGACAGAGGGAAAGACAGACCCACAGGCAGAGAGTCACAGGGACAAAGGAGAGGCAGACAGTGTCGGAGAGGTGGAGGCCCAGAGACAGAAACCACAAGGGAGAAAGCGCCCCACGGTCCCCCTTTTGTCAATAACTATTCTCCAAGGACCTACTGTGTGCTGAGCCCAGGGACTCCAAAGCAGAGAATGCAGCGTGCTGTACGGGAGGTGGGGAGCCCAGAGGTCGGGGTCACCTGACCCAGCCTGGGATCAGGGCGGTGCTGATGGGGTGGAGGGGTCCCCAAGCAGCCGGGAGGAGCCAGGATCCTAAATGTGGAGCCCGAGTGGGGGCAGGGCCGCCCCAGAGCTGGGACTCCCGGTTGGAGAAAGGAATTCCTCCCCCTCCCTGTCCCCTGGGAGGCGGGGCTGAGCCTCAGCTATAAACCCAGGGGTGCTTCAGCTCGGTCAGCCAGGCTCTGCCCCGCCGTTCTCCGCTCCTGCCGACCCAGCCTTAGGTAACGGTCCTGCTGTCTCCAGGGACTTTGTACTTGGAGGAGGGGACGGGAGGGAAACGGGAGGGGTGTGGAGAGGAGCCACGGAGGTGGAGGGGGCACCAAATAAAGGCTTGAGAATTTGGGAAGCTCAGCCCTTATGGGGACCTAGGATGGAGGTATTAGGATTTGGGAATTACAGAGTCTGGGGGTGCCGAGATTGGGACGTCCCAGAGGAGCACACCTTCAGACCTGGGAGGTCTGAGTCTGAGGGGATCTCAGAAATTGGGGGGTATCTGGGCTTGGATATTAGACAATCTGAATGTCAGGACTGGGGGCCTCAGACTCTAGGGATTCAGGAATTGGGGGGTCTCAGGATGCTGAGGCTTCAGAACTTAGGTGTTAAGACCTCAGGCGTCAGGATCTGAGGAAGTCTGAGCCCACAGTCTGGGGTCTCAAGTATTGGGGTCTCGGAATCTGGAGACACGAGGACTCGTGTGTCCCCAGAAACCAGGGACATCGTAAATTGGGGTCTCAGGATCTGCGGGTATCAGGATTTAGGGATGCTCTTAACCTGGGTACTGTGGAGCCTGGAGGACCTCAAAGTTGGGGTGGTGTCCCTGTAGGGGTCAGGATGAGGTCTGTGGACGGGGCTGCTCTTGTCCCGTCCTGCCTCCTCCTAGGCTGTGGGTGGTGGGGAAAGGAGGGGACAGGTGGGAAGGTAACCAGCCAGAGGGGAGGGGTGGGAGGGAGCGGGTGTGACTAAGTCTCCCAGGAGCCTCCCTCCTTGAATCCCTTCTTAGGAAATGTCCTCTATTTCACCATCTACGACATCCCCCCGAAATAGCCTTTGGAGGTGGGACAGCTATTGTCTTCAGGCCCCAGTCCCTTCCCAAATACCTTCTCCTAATCCCAGCTCAGATCGGGTTCCCATGGACATGTCATAAGACAAAAGAGGACAGCTGTGGTGGTGGAGGGGCAGGAGTGGTGGCTTTGGGGCTGTGCCCGACCACACCGCCCAAAGCCCTTTCCCCGTCAGGGCCCCCGGCCCCTCCTTCCTCAGACCCAGGAGTCCTGGCCCCCAGCTTCTCCTCCCTCAGACCCAAGAATCCAGGCCCCCTGCCGCCCCCCTGCCCCTCTTCAGTCAGACCTAAGAGCCCAGCTACACCCAGCCCCTCCTCCCTCAGATGCAGGCCCCCAGTCCCCTCCTCCCTCAGACCCAATAGTCCAGGCCCCCAGCCCCACCTCCTTCAGACCCAGGAGTCCAGGCCCCCAGTCAGGAGTCCTGCCCCCCAGCCCCTCTTCCCTCAGACCTAGGAGTCCTGACCCCCAGGATCTCTTCCCTCAGACCTGGAAGTCCTCCTCCTCCCTCCTCCCTCAGACCTCCTGAGGCCCCTCCTCCCTCAAACCTAGGAGTCCTGACCCCCCAGGACCTCCTCCCTCAGACCAGGCCCCAGGCCCCAAGCCCCTCCTCCCTCAGACCCAGGAGTCCAGATCCCAGCCCCTCCTCCCTCAGACCTAGGAGTCCAGGTCCCAGGCCCCTCCTCCCTCAGACCCAGGAGTCCAGACCCCGAGCCCCTCCTCCCTCAGAGACTAGACTCCCAGCCCCTCCTCCCTCAGACCCAGGAGTCCAGACCCCGAGCCCCTCCTCCCTCAGAGACTAGACTCCCAGCCCCTCCTCCCTCAGACCCAGGAGTCCAGACCCCCAGCCCCCTCCTCTTTCAGACCCAGGAGTCCAGACCCCCAGCCCCTCCTCCCTCAGAGACTAGACTCCCAGCCCCTCCTCCCTCAGACCCAGGAGTCCTGGCCCCCAGCCCCTCCTCCCTCAGACCCAGAGGTCCAGATCCCCAGTCCCTCCTCCCTCAGACCCAGGAGTCCTGAACCCCAGCCCCTCCTTCCTCAGAACTAGGAGTCCTGACCTCCCAGGACCTCCTCCTTCAGAACCGAAAGTCCAGGCCCCCAGCCCCCTCCTCCCTCAGACCCAGGAGTCCAGGCCCCAGCCACTCCTCCCTCAGACTCAGGAGTCCTGAACCCCAGCCCCTCCTCCCTCAGACCCAGGAGTCCAGACCCCCAGCCCCCTCCTCTCTCAGACCCAGGAGTCCAGGCCCTCAGCCCCCTCCTCCCTCAGACCCAGGAGTCCTGCCCCCAGCCCCTCCTCCCTCAGACCCAGGAGTCCAGACCCCCAGCCCCTCCTCCCTCAGACCCAGGAGTCCAGACCCCCAACCCCTCCTCCCTCAGACCCAGGAGTCCTGGCCCCCAGCCACTCCTCCCTCAGACCCAGGAGTCCTGCCGCCCAGCCCCTCCTCCCTCAGACCCAGGAGTCCAGACCCCCAACCCCTCCTCCCTCAGGCCCAGGAGTCCTGGCCCCCAGCCACTCCTCCGTCAGACCAGGAGTCCAGGCCCCCAGCCCCTCCTCCCTCAGACCCAGGAGCCCAGGCCCCCAGCCCCTCCTCCCTCAGACCCAGGAGTCCTGGCCCCCAGCCACTCCTCCCTCAGACCCAGGAGTCCAGGCCCCAGCCACTCCTCCCTCAGACCCAGGAGTCCAGGCCCCCTGCCGCCCCCCTGCCCCTCTTCTGGCAGACCTAAGAGCCCAGCTACACCCAGCCCGTCCCCCCTCAGACCCAGGCCCCCAGTCCCCTCCTCCCTCAGACCCAATAGTCCAGGCCCCCAGCCCCACCTCCTTCAGACCCAGGAGTCCTGCCCCCCAGCCCCTCTTCCCTCAGACCTAGGAGTCCTGACTCCCAGGATCTCTTCCCTCAGACCTGGAAGTCCTCCTCCTCCCTCCTCCCTCAGACCTCCCAAGGCCCCTCCTCCCTCAGACCTAGGAGTCCTGACCCCCAGGACCTCCTCCCTCAGACCAGGCCCCAGGCCCCAAGCTCCTCCTCCCTCAGACCCAGGAGTTCAGGCCCCAGCCACTCCTCCCTCAGACCCAGGAGTCCTGAACCCCAGCCCCTCCTCCCTCAGACCAGGAGTCCAGGCCCCCAGCCCCTCCTCCATCGGGACCCCAGCTCACTGCCGCGTTTTCTGGTCCTCAGGTCACACAGGATGTCTGACACCGAGGAGCAGGAATATGAGGAGTGAGTGGCAGGCGGGAGGGCTGGGGGCGTGGAGATGTGGGAACATTCTCCCACCTGCAAGACTTCTAACCGTCCCTCTCGCTCTTTCCTCCCACCCCTGCCTTCAGGGAGCAGCCCGAAGGTGAGTGGGGAGTGGGCCGGCCTTGGTGGCCTGGGGACAGGCAGGCGGGAGGCGAGAGGACAGGCGGGGTCGCCCACTGCCCCCACGCCCACCCTCCGGGGTTCCGGCGCCTTGCGCGGGCCCCGAGGGCTCCTAACCCTGCTTTCTCTGCCCCCACCCCTACCTGCAGAGGAGGCTGCGGAGGAGGAGGAGGAGGAAGGTGAGGCCTGGACTCCGCGGGGCTGCAGCCTCGAGGGCTGCCCCGCGGGGCCGGGTGGGGAGGGGGCGCTGGGCAGGGCAGAGGCCGGCGGGGACGGGGCTCCCGACCGCCCCGGCTTCAGGTCCTTTAACAGCCTCTCCCCTCTCTTTCCTCTCTGCCCCCCACTCCCCGGCGTGGCCGCTCCCCCTCGCTCCCCCATCCTCGCTTCTCCCCTCTCCCCCTCCCCCCTGCCTCCTCCCCAGCCGCCGAGGAGCCGGAGCCGGTGGCAGAGCGAGGTAACCGCGGCTGCTTCGCTTGCCGAGACCGATATCCTCGGGCCCTGACCCCCGCGAGGAACCCCTGCGCCCCCCCTGTAACCCGCCCAGGCCCGGTCCTTTAAGCCCCGGAGAGCTCGCGCGCCCTCTGGTGTCCACGAAGGGAAATGGCCTCGCTGAGGCTTTAACCCTTTCCCTTCCTTCTTAAAGGGACCGACACCCAAGCCTTCTTCCCCAACCTGGAGGAATACTTGTAGAAGGGTTGGATGTTTGCGGACAGGCACCCTCCCCCTCCCGCCCATCTTCGCCCCCACCCCGTTATTTTTTTCCTCCATATACATTCAAAGGTTGGGGCCCGAGTTGCAGAAGGGGCTACTACTGGGAGCCCAGGATTCCTGTGTCCCCAAGGGGGAGGGCTGGGGACACCCTGCAGTGCTAGGTCTTAATGCGGGGGAGGGGGGTGCGGGGGAGGGAGCTGAGCTCTGGGCAGGTGATAGGAGGAAGATCTGGGGGTTTGGACCCCTGTGGGGGGGATCCCCACACCAGTTCTGAATGTATATCTGATGCGTGTGACCCTCTTCCTCCTTTACGGCCACCCTGATTTCCTTCCCCCCTCTTGCCCCCCACTCATGCCTGTCCCCTAGAGCTGCTCCTGGGGGCCATAGCTTGGAGGGGGGTGTTCCCTCTCTGGGCGTGTCAGGCCCGCCCCTATGAACTCTTGTTAATTATCTCTTTGTGTTTTCCCATTAGAAGAGGAGCGGCCCAAACCAAGGTGAGATCCTAGGAGGGTGGAGGTGGGGGGGGGGGGTCCCAATCTTATCCTCCTTAATGTGTGCCCCACCAGAGATAGGGTGGGGGAGGGGAAGCAGGAAAGGAGCTGGGGCAATTGATATGGGAAAGGACAGGGCTTCCTTCTTTCAGCACACGTTCCAGAGACCTTCCCGTGGTGTTGGGCAAGTCAGACCCTGTCTGCTCTGTTGGGGAAACAGACCCCGTGACAGTGATGGTAGCACAGAAGAGGGCCCTATGTTTGCCCTGGGTAGTCAGGGAAGGCTTCCCAGGGGAGGTGACGCCTCAGTCCTGAGGGATGAAGAGTTCACTAGCTGAATGAGGCTGGAGGGGTATTGTAGGTGAGAAAGCCTGCAGGGTGTGGCGGCTGGATCTAGGCCAGGCTTTCAGGGAACCGACACAGACACAGCTCATTCTGATGATGAGGTTCCAAACTAGGCAGATCTGTGGAGGCCATGAAAGCTCATGGGGGCAGAGGGTCCTGGAGGAAGTGACATCGGGGCCCAAGCTTGGAGACGCAAGGAGGCAGCAACGCAAGCATAAGAAATAACTTAGATGCAGAGTCCTCTGGGTTGGTTTGGCCAGTGACACCAATTCCATTGTGGCTGGAGTGTGGAGGGCAAGAAGGGGCTGGGCCCTGAAGGCCGGGGGCCCTGGGGAGTCCTGGAAGGGTTTTGAGCAGAGGAGACAGACCTGAGTGAGAGAGTAAGGGGGAGCAAGAGATCATAGGTGTGCTTCAGGAGGAGGGAAGGCCTCAGGGGAAGGGCATTGCAGGCAGAGGGAACAGCATATGAAAGGCCCAGGGGTACAAAGGCACATGGCATAGCCGGGGAACCATGAAATGTGTCTGTGACGGAGGAGAGAAGTTACTGGAGGAGTTGACTGGGGTCAGATGGAGAAGGGCTTTGGATGCTGAGTTGCTCGGACTTTGTCTTAAGGATGAGATCTGGGTGTTAGAAATGCCCCTCTAAAGTCATGAAAGACGAGGAACCGAAGGTGGACAGCTGGAGACTGGGAGGCCAGGAGGAGGCTGGCAGGAAGGTTCTGGTGAGAGGGACTGAGGCCTGAGCTGGGGCAGGGGGCAAGGGGTGGAAAGGAAGGAACAGACTGGGGAGATTGCCAGGCAAAGGGGTCAGGACTTGCCATTGGGGCGAAGGGAAGGAGGAGGAAAGGACCACGGTCTGGGGTCTGGGCTGGGAACCCCACTCGGTCTTGGGGAAATCGATGAGTTCAGCAAGGGCGTGACATGTGAGAAAGCGGGAAATGTTCAGGAGGCTCCTGTTAACCTGAGTCTGGGACTTAGAAGTGAGTCCAGGCTGGAGACGGAGTCGGTGAATCTCCCATAATGAATGATAATCAAAGCCACGGGAGTGAGGGACACGGGTCATGAGAGTGTCCTATGGATGAATAAAAGGGCAAAGCTCTCAGAAGAGCTCCCTTCAGAGGAGCGGGAAGAAATCAGGTGAACGTGCTGTCTTAAAAACCAGAGGAGAGGGGCGACTGGGTGGCTCAGTCGGTTAAGCGCCCGACTTCAGCTCAGGTCACGATAGAACACTCGGTGAGTTCGAGCCCCGCGTCGGGCTCTGTGCTGACAGCCTGGAGCCTGCTTCGGATTCTGTGTCCCCCTCCCTCTCTGCCCCTCCCCTGCTCATGCTCTGTCTCTCTGTCTCAAAAATAAATAAAAACATAAAAAAAAAAATAAAACAGGGGAGAGAATTCCGATTAAAGCCAGATGAAGGGCTGACCACGCTCCGCCCCCAATGCACCGCCCTGTACGAATACAACGCAAGCCGCGTCTGTAACTATATATTTTTTACAAGCCACGTTTTAAAAAGTAGCACAAAACGGGTAAAATTCATCTTAACAGCATTTAATTCAACCCATTATATCTGAAATTTCATCATTTGCACATGTAATCGGTAGGAAACATTATTAGCGAACTATTTTACATGCGTTTGCTGGAGGCAAGTTTTGGAAATTTCACTGGCAAGCCCGCGGAATCTGGATTCGGAAGAGCCAGCCACCTGCCTGGTGCTCCGAACCGCGCGTGGCTGCCACCTGCTGGTCGGCGCAGCCCGGGAGCCCCAGTTTTCCCCCCTTTCCGCCCGACAGGCCTGTGGTCCCTCCTCTGATTCCCCCGAAGATCCCAGAAGGGGAACGTGTGGACTTCGATGTAAGTACCTGGACATCCGGTCCCCAGGGCGCTTTTGTGCAAATTAGGAAGAGGCGCTGGGTCCCGCTCCCTTTGGGAGGCCGCCTAATGAACCGAGTGGGCCTCTAGTGCCACCTGCTGGAAACATCGCGAAAGCGCCCCTGGTTCTCTAGACTGTCCAAGCCCGTCCCGGCCGGCAGGGGGCCCCGCCCCCGACGTCGCTCAAAGGTGCCCGCAGGCTGGTGCCTCCTCCCCTGTCCTGCCCGGGAATGACGGGGGCCCGCACCCTCCGTGCTGTAGGACATCCACCGGAAGCGCATGGAGAAGGATCTGCTGGAGCTGCAGACGCTCATTGACGTGCATTTTGAGCAGCGGAAGAAGGAGGAAGAGGAGCTCATAGCGCTGAAGGAGCGCATTGTGAGTGGGGCGACCGGGGTGCGGCGAACGCCTCCCTCCCCCGGGGCCTTCCTTGGGGTCCAGGGCAGGCCCGAGGCCGAATCTTTGGGCGCTTGCCTAAGTCGGTGGTCGCACGCAAACTAGCTCATCTCTGCTCTTGACCTCCTTTGCAGGGGCGGGGGGAGGGGTGGGGGTTCCTACACCCCCTCATTTTTCTCTCTCCTCCAGGAGCGGCGCCGGTCAGAGAGAGCTGAACAACAGCGCTTCAGAACCGAGAAGGAGCGCGAGCGTCAGGCTAAGCTGGCGGTGGGTGCCTCCCCTCCCCTGGGAGACCAAATGTACTTCTTCAGCTGGTTGCTCCATTTCCCAGTCATGATATTGTCTGCGGTCCTGAGAGAGCCCTTGTGCTGTGTTATTCAAGGATCTGTCGGTTGGAAGGGGCAGAAACCCCAGCCCAAACTGAGTTCAGCAGAAAGAGAATTTTATTGGCTCACATAACTAAACAAGTGTAGAGTGTGACTTGCTTCAGGTATGGCTGGATCAAGGAACTTAAGCAAAATCTCCCAGCTCTTCTCTTCCCATCCCCCGGGCTCACCTTTCTATGGACATTGCAGGTGGTGAGCTCATCCTGGGTTTGCCTGGGACTTTCCTGGTCGGCGCCCTGAAAATCCTGTGTCCCATCAGACCGAGGCGAACGGAGTTGTTGGTCACCCTGCTGGACATCCCGTTCTCAGGCAGGGGTGACAAATGACCACCAGCTACTTGGGCTCAAACTCTTTTGTCTGTCTTCTGCATGATCCTGGGGTGCCTTCAGACTGGTCACCTGTCCATCTTGGAGCAAATTGCTGGCTAGTTGTAGGCCACTGGTTAGAATATTCCCGTTGGTGTAGGGCCTTGGAGGCACGACCTGACTTGGAATCAAGGAGTGGCCCGCCTGAACCACTTTCAAAGATTGGTAGTAGACTGACATGGTCGGCAAATACTGGTCTCCCCAAGATGTTCATGTCCCAATTCCCAGAGTCTGTGAATATGGTACCTGGCATGGCAAAAGGGACTTTGCAGGTGCGATCGAGTTAAGGACGTTGAGGTGGGAGATGATTCTGGATTATCCAGATCGGCCTCGTGTTATCACAAAGGTCCTTACAACAGGGAGACCGTAGGGTCAGAGTCAGAGATACTTGAAGATAGTGTCCTGCTAGCTTTGCAGAGGGAGGAAGGGGCCAGGAGCCAAGGGTTGCATGCGGTGCCTAGAAGCAAGGGCAAGGGAGTGGATTCTCCCCGGGAGCCCCCAGCAGGAACCGGCCCTCTTCACTCCTTGGTTTTAGCCCATAAGACCCATTTCAGACTTCTGACCCGCAGAGCTGTAAGGTGATAAGCTTTTGCTGGTTTAAGCCCCTCAGTTTGCCAATTACAGCAGCAGGAGGAAACTGATTCAGGTGGGGCCTGCAAAAACCCATCGTGCCCACCTCACCAGCACTTCCAGGGGGCAGAGGGGTTGGTCTGCAAGCCACCGTTTCTGGGGCATGCGGTGCAGACTTTGAAACGTGGGGATGCCGTCACTAGACGTTGCAAAACCCCTTCCTCAGGCTCGAGCTCATTCAGCCCCTTCTGGTGCCCCAAGCCCCCCACCCCATCACCAGTCACCCTCCTTCATCCTCTGAGACATTCTTGTCTCCTGAGAATAAGGGAGATGAAGGCCCAGAGAGGGTGAGTATCTGCACTGAGGCCACACAGCAACCTCACCATCGGCCTTCAGGCTACAGGACTGTAGAAAACAAGCAGGCACATCCCTTGCATTTTAATTCTTGCTTGAGGGATATTAAGGACCAGAGAGGAAAGGGACTCGCAGGTGATCACAGAGCCGCAGGTGGTCACAGAGCCCAGGTGGTCACAGAGCCAGGCCTGGAAGGGCCAGGAGCAGAATGCCTGCATTTTTGCCTTTCCTGACCTTGACTTTGTCCCATGCCTTGGGTCTGGTTGATTGCTGCTTCCATCGGCTCACACCTGAGCCCCCCCTCCCCCACCGGAATCTCAGACCCCTCCCCCCAGAGGGTGGCCTTGGGGTTAACCCCTTTCTTCCCTTAGGAGGAGAAAATGCGGAAGGAGGAAGAAGAGGCCAAGAAGCGGGCTGAGGATGATGCCAAAAAGAAGAAGGTTCTATCCAACATGGGAGCCCATTTTGGGGGTTACCTGGTCAAGGTGAGTTCAGTCCCCTGGGACCTAAGGTCTCCATTCCCAGGGAGGAGGGGCTGGGGGCCTAGACTTCTGGTTCCTGATAGGGGAGGTCTGAGGGAGGAGGAGGAGGCTAGGGGCCCAGATTTTTGGGTCTGAGGGAGGAGGGGCTGGGGGCCTGGACTCCTGGGTCTGAGGGAGGAGGGGCTGGGGGCCTGAGGCCTGGTCTGAGGGAGGAGGGGCTGGGGATCTGGGTCCTGGGTCTGAAAGAGGAGGGGCTAGGGGCCGGGACTCCTGGGTCTGAGGGAGGAGGGGCTAGGGGTCAGGACTCCTGGGTCTGAGGGAGGAGGGGCTGTGGGGTCTGGACTCCTGGGTCTGAGGGAGGAGGGGGCTGGGGTCTGGACTCCAGGGTCTGAGGGAGGAGGGGCTGGGGGCCTGGACTCCTGGGTCTGAGGGAGGAGGGGGGTGGAGGTCTGGACTTCTGGGTCTGAGGGAGGAGGGGCTAGGGGCCGGGACTCCTGGGTCTGAGGGAAGAGGGGCCAGGGGCCCGGATTCCTGGGTGTAGGGACAGGTGGCGAGGAGCTCAGCCCCCTGTGTTCTGATCAGTCCCACAGTTGAGTACCTCCCCTTCTGTCCCCTCAGGCAGAACAAAAGCGTGGTAAGCGCCAGACAGGCCGGGAGATGAAACTACGCATCCTGTCTGAGCGTAAAAAGCCTCTGAACATCGACCACATGGGAGAAGACCAACTCCGGTAGGTGTCCTGGGGGCCTCAGCGTGGGACGGGCTTGTTGTAAGACAGGGAGATAAGGGGACCAACTCTGGGAGGGCAGAAGCCCGGGTCTGAGCCCTCGTGCTGTGTGACTTTCGGGCAAGGGTCTCCCCCTCTCTGGGCCCCTTGCTGTCTTCCCTGTGATACATGTCACTGGTATAGGACCCACTTTTTGTGGGTACCGTGACCTGTGGAGCCTGGGAGGTAATAAGGCCAGACGAGATAACTCCCCCAAATTTAGGAGATTATGTTGACTCCTTGATGTCCTGTGGAAACTTAGGAAGGCCCCGTCTTTTCTCTGAATCGAAGCCAGATGTGCCGGTGAGAACTTTCCAACCACGTCTCTGCCCCACCAGACTCTACCTCCCCCTTCACCTCCCGTTCACAACAGCCCACACCTCATGATAAGCCGTCAGTGGGAAGGCTGCGGAGGACTTTTCCTCTGGGGTCGTCATTTGTGCTTTGACGTACTCTGGCCTGGGACGTGGCTCATGTAGCCAGGAACCCCCACTACCCCCGAGGCTGCACAGTGATGGGGTCTGGAACTCAGCCTCCGACGGCAGCGCTCAGCGCTCAGTGCCTGCTCCACCGCTCACTGCTGAGTGATCTTAGGCACGTGAGGTAATTTCTCTGAGCCTCACTTTCCTTACTGGTAAAAATGAGGATAGGAGGACACAGCCTACCTGGTCCGCCTGGGAAAGGTCGGTGAGGCGACGATAGTGAAGGGGATGGCTGCAGGGCTCATGGCCCTGTGAGGTAGATCCTATCATTATCCTCACGTTAAAGATGAGGGACCTGAGGCACAGAGAGGTTAAGTAAGCTTTCCAGGGCTGCACAGCGTGCAAGCATGAGAGCGGGGATTTGAACCCTGGGCTCGCTGTGGTATAAAATGGGGTGATGGTCGCTGGTTAACAGCTGGGTCTCCGGGGGCAGAGACTCCAGAGTATAGCATTTGCCCATTTCTGCGACGTAACTACTCTCACCATGCGGATTTCAGACTACCAGCGTGAGGACACGGCTCGCGGGATCAGCTCTGGGAGGCGTTTGAATGGCTCCAGCCCGCAGCTCACCATGTGCCCTGCCTTCTGAGCACGTTATCACAGGGCATAAAATAACACGTAGCTGGTGTTCATTTTTCCCTCTTGTCCTCTTCTTCCCCTGTCCACCAGCACACAGCCACTCGTCATTGGGGTCCGCTAATATTGAGGCCCTGTTATCTCCACTGTATTCATCAGATAAAGGTCTTCAGGGTGTATGCAATTTTTTTTAGATAAAAACATGCCCCAGAGCAGAGGGTGGTAGCTATCGAGAGAAAACCAGGAAGGCTAGTAATAATCAAGTGAATAGTGACACTAGGTTTATTGCAGATTTTTGTCAGTTAAGAATATGCTTGGCCTCAGGGCCTGGGTGGCTCAGTCAGTTGAATGTTCAATTGTTTTTTTTTTTTTTTAATGTTTATTTATGTTTAAGAGACGGAGACAGAGAGAGACAGAGCACGAGCAGGGGAGGGGCAGGGAGGGAGACACATGATCCGAAGCAGGCTCCAGGCTCTGAGCTGTCAGCACAGTCCCTGAAGTATTCAACTCTTGATTTCAGCTCAGGTCATGAACTCACAGTTCATGGGTTTGAGCCCCACCTCAGGCTCTGGGCTCACAGCGCAGAGTCTGCTTGGGATCCTCTCTCTCCCTCTCTCTGCCTCCCCCCCCCCCCCCCATGCGTGTGCTCTCTCTCTCAAAGTAAATAAATAAACTTAAAAAAAAAAAAAAGGATAAGTTTGGCCTCTACTAAAGAGATCTGTCTATAGCAGCCTAAAATACAGAGGCTGATTTTGTCACAGAGAAGCAATCTGACACTAGGGTAGTCCATAGCTGGTATGGGACCTCTACAAAATCACTGGAGACCCAGACTCCTGTTTTTCTGCTCTGCCACATTTAGCCCCATATTTCCATTCTCAAAATCACCTCATAGTCCAATGTGGCTGCTGGAGCTCCAGCCAACACACCCAAGCAGCAGGAAGAAGTCGCAAGGAAGGAGCCACAAAAGGCTTGCTCAGAAGCCGTGCCTAATGACTGCCTTCACCCCACTGGTCACCCCCACCCTCACGCACAGGGAGATTTGGGAGAGTAGCTTTTTAACTGGACCTGTTGCCAAAGGTTGTGTCTAAGGAAGAAAGGGAGAAGAGATATAGAGCAGGCAGCCACAGATTTTTGTGTGCATTTTATGGAGAGGGAAATAGGATTCTAGGGAATCACTCTTGCCAGAAGATAGCAGAGAGGGGATTTGAACCGGGGCTTCCTGACTCCAGAGCCAGAGTTCCTGACCATGACATTATTCTCCCTTACGGAAATGACTTTTGGATGTGGAGACAGGGGGCAGAGACTTAAAAACCCCTTTCTTCTGTTCACTTTGAATATTTTGGCCACACCTCTTAACAAAATGGTACCAATAATGCCCAACTCAGAGGAGACTGGCCGTGTGGCTTTGGACCGTTCTCTCTGGGCTGTGGGCTGGCCCGGTGCGTGACAGCCCTTCTGCCCCTGCCAGGGAGAAGGCCCAGGAGCTGTCGGACTGGATCCACCAGCTGGAGTCTGAGAAGTTTGACCTTATGGCGAAGCTGAAGCAGCAGAAGTATGAGGTGAGACCCGTGTCCCACGGAGGGCAGCGCGGGGTAGGGGTGGGCATGCGTGCGTGCGTGTCCCACGCAGGGCAGGGGTATGTGTGCGTGTGTGTCCGGCGCAGGGCAGTGGCGGGTGGGCGTGTCTGGTGCAGGGCAGGGGTAGGCAGGCGTGCATGCGTATCTGGCGTGTCCCGCGTAGGGCAGGGGCCTGCGTGCGTGCATGCGTGCGTGTCTGGCGCAGGGCAGGGGCGAGTGGGCGTGTTTGGTGCAGGGCAGGGGCGTGCATGCGTGCATGGGTGCCTGTCCCATGCAAGGCAGGGGCGTGCGTGCGTGTCTGGCGCGGAGCAGGGGTGGGCGGGCGTGCCCCGTGGGCGGGCGTGCCCCCGCCCCATCATCCCCTTCTCTCCCCTTGCAGATCAATGTGCTGTACAACCGCATCAGCCACGCCCAGAAGTTGTAAGTGTGCCTGGGCCGCTGAGCCCCACGCCCCTGCTCCAACCCTGGGGTTCCTCTTTCCTTCCCTGTGGCTCCCCTCCAGTCCCTCGACCCCCTCTGGGCATCTGTCCCTTTCTCTCTGTGTGTCCTTCTCCGGGTTGTCAAGTGGGGCAGGCGATCTTGCCCCCAGGGAGGGTGGACGATGGCTGGAGCGCACCGGGCTGTCGCAGGGGCAGGGGTCGGTGCTCCCGGCCCGTGGTGGGGGGAGGCCGGGGAAGCCGGTCAAAACCTGCGGTGCCCAGGGTGGCCCGCCCCGAGTGCCCGTAACCGCTGTAACGGCCGTGACTATTTCCGCGTCCCTAGCCTCCTTTTCTCCGGCTCTCGGTTCCTCTCTCCATGCCTCCCACCGGCTGCGTCCTTCCTGCCAGCCTTGACCCATCTTGGTGCTACCCACGCTCACTCACCCGTCCCTCCCTTCCCCCAGCCCGTCCTGCTAAACATTTATCAGCTTCCGCAGGGACACCCTGAGCGCACCCACGGACATCAATTCCCTCAGGTCGGGGGGAGCCGGCCTTAGGCCATCAAGCCCACCGCCCCAGTCCGCGACGGGAAAACGCATTTGCCTGCCCCTTCCTCTGGGCAGGGAGAGCTGGACTTTTTTTTTTTGGGAGGGGGGGGGCGGGGACTTCCTGAATTGGGGGCAGGGCCCAGCTCAGACGCTGGGGGAGCCCGTCCTGCCTGACACCCCCTCTCTCTTCTCCTACAGCCGGAAGGGGGCAGGGAAGGGCCGCGTTGGAGGCCGCTGGAAGTGAGGCCCTGGGGCTGGAGCCAGAGCCCTGGGAGGACCTGTCCCGTCTCTGCGGTTTGAAATAAATGCTCCGCTTACAGACACTTACCGAGTTCTATCATTATTACCCCGCAGCCAGCCTGTCCGGTCCCCTTGACTTACAACACTCCATAGGGTGATGTGTCAAGGTGGAGCCTCCCCCCTGCTGGTGGGAATGTCACACAGCGTGTGGGAACCACTCTGGCAGGTCCTGGAGAGGCTAAACACAGTTAACGGATGACCCAGTCATTCTACTCCCAGGGGTCTGCCCGAGGGAACTGAAAACATACGTTCGTACACACACACACACACACACACACACACACACACACACACTGTGCACAAATGTCGGCAGCAACATTCCAACAGCCAGAAGGTGGAGACACACGCAAATGTCCAGCAACCGAGGAATGCATGCTAAGGCGTCTTATTCAGCCATAAACCAGGAGGAGGTCCTGATACCGGCTGCAGTGTGGACCAGTCTCAGAAACGGGACGCTGGGTGAAGGAAGCCAGACACCAGAGGCCACAGGTTGTGTGATTTCATTTGTATGACTTGTGCAGAGGGCAAATCCACGGAGGCAGGAAGTAGATGAGTGGGTTACAGGGGCTGGGGGAGCGGAGTCGTGATTCTCCAGGGGCGGGGAGGGAGGGGGAGGGGGAGGGGGATGGAAATGCCTTAGTGGTGATGGTATCACACACCAGCCTGTGAATATAAAAAGCCCCTGAGCTATACAGTTAAAAAAAATTTTTTTTAATTTATTTCTATTTTTTTATTTTTATGATTTTTAAAAATATTTATTTATTTTTGAAAGCATGAGCAGGGGAGAGGCAGAAAGAGAGAGACAGAGGATCCAAAGCAGGCTCTGTGCCGCCTGCAGAGAGCCCGACGTGGGGCTTGAACCCACAACCCTGAGGTCAAGGGTCACACCCTCCACTGACAGAGCCAGCCAGGCACTTCCTGAACTCTACACTTTATTATTTTTTTAATTTTCTTTTTTTTTTAACATTTATTTATTGCTGACAGACAGAACATGAGCAGGGGAGGGGCAGAGAGAGAGGGAGACACAGAATCCGAAGCAGGCCCCAGGCTCCGAGCTGTCAGCACGGAGCCCGACGTGGGGCTTGAACCCATGAACTGTGACATCACGACCTGAACTGAAATTGGTCGCTTAACCAACTGAGCCACCCAGACACCCCTATTTTTATGTTTTTTTAAAGTTTTTTTTAAGTTTCCTTATTTTCCTTATTTACTTATATTTACTTTATTCATTATGTTTACTTAAGTTTCCTTATTTTGAGAGAGAGTGAACAGGGGAGGGGCAGAGAGACAGAGAGAAAGAATCCCAAGCAGGCTCCACACTGTCAGCGCAGAGCCCAACACGGGGCTCGAACTCACAAACCATGAGATCATGACCTGAGCTGAAATCAAGAGTCGGACGCTTAACTGATCTATATCTCAATTTTAAAATGCAAAACCAACCCAAAAAAAACAATTTTCAAGTTGCTCACTGGAGAGGGATCCGCTCGTAGTGACAAAGCAGTGCCCACCTTTGTGACCTTTAGGATGGGCACACATTCCTGAGCACATAGGGGCCTGGGTTCTGGGCCCCGAATCCCAAATATCAGTGGCTCAGGGAAGATGGCTGATCCCGCACACATAGCTGATATGTCCCCACAAAATCCGTGAGTTGAAGCCCTAATCCCCAGTGTGATGGTTTGTGGAAGGTGGGGTCTTTGAGAGGTAACCAAGTTTCCATGAGGTCATGAGGGTGGAGGTCCGGTCATGGGATTAGTGTCCTTGTGAGTACTCAAAGAGGCCAGAGCACTGTCTCTGCACCATCTGAGGACACAGCACGGAGGTGACAGGCTGTCACCAGAACTCGACCGCACAGTCACCCTGACCCAGACTTCCAGCCTCCAGAACGGTGAGAAGTGAATGGTTTCTGTTTAAGCCCCCCCGGGGCCTATGGCTTTTCGTCCTGGGGGCTTGAGTCGACGGGGACCTTGTGATGTCTCCCCCAGTTCTGGTTCCAGACAGCCGCGGAGGGCAAAGCAGGAGACAGACACGTCCCCGCCCATTCTTTCCTCCGGGCAGAACTTAGCTCTGTTGCCGTCTGTAGCTGTTTGCTTGTCCTCACTGGACTGTTAAGCCCAACTTAAAATCAGCAGTTCCAGGGGTGCCTGTGGGGCTCCGTCGGTTAAGCATCCGACTCTTGGTTTCGGCTCAGGTCATGACCTCAAGGTTCATGAGCTCGAGCCCTGCATCAGGCTCCCCGCTGTCAGTGCAGAGCCTGCTTGGGATTCTCTCTCCCTCTCTCTCTGGCCCTCCTCCACTTGTACTCTCTCTCTCAAAATAAATAAATAAACTTAAAAAAAAAATCAGCAGTTCTTGGGGCGCCTGGGTGGTTCAGTCGGTTAAGCGTCTGACTTCAACTCAGGTCACGATCTCACAGTTTGTGAGTTCGAGCCCCGCATCAGGCTCTGTGCTGACAGCTCAGAGCCTGGAGCCTGCTTCGGATTCTGTGTCTCCCTCTCTCTTCCCCTCCCCCACTTGCACTCTGTCTCCCTCCCTCCCTCTCTCTCTCTTTGAAAAATAAACACTACCAATTTTTTTTTGAATCGGCAGTTCTATTACGATGTGAAAGAAGGGGAAAACAAATAATACGGGACATCTAAGTCTCTACCCTCCCCCACATGGCGCATTAGTGAAACCAGTTTCTCTATCCACACAGCACGCAGCTTGCAATCAGCGGACTCGAGGGCCTCTTGGAAGCTGCCTGCCTGTATCCGTTTGCTTGTACAGAATAACCACCTCACATCTGACTGGTGCTCCTTGGAAACCTTTCATTGAGCTTATGAGGTTGGCAGTTTGTGCTGGGCTCAGCTGGGCAGTTCTTCTGGGCATGGCTGATCTTGTCTGGGCTTTTTTTTTTTTTAATTTTTTAAGTTTATTTCTTTATATTGAGATTGAGAGAGAGTGTGAGCAGGGGAGGGTCAGAGAGAGAGAGGGACAGAGAGAATTCCAAGCAGGCTCCCCACTGTCAGCACAGAGCCTGACAGGCTCGAACTCACAAACCGTGAGATCATGACGTGAATCGAAAGCAAGAGCTGGACGCTTAACCAACTGGGCCACGGAGGCACGCCTCTTGTCTGGGATTTTTGCTTGTGCATCCACAGTCTTCTGCTGGCTCAGCGGGAATTGTTGGCTTAGGGTGGCTCCGTTTGGGGTGGCTGGGACCTCTCTCCATGTGGTCTCTTATGGAGGTCTCTCTCTCTTTTTAAAACAATTGTCTTTCTATATACTTTTTTTTAATGTTTATTTTTGAGACACACACACACACACACACACACACACAGAATCCAAAGCAGGCTCCAGGCTCTGAGCTGTCAGCACAGAGCCTGACATGGAGCTCGAACCCACGAACCATGAGATCATGACCTAAGCTGGTCGGATACTTAACCGACTGAGCCACCCAGGCGCCCCTGGAGGTCTCTAAGGAGGGACATAGGTGGTTTTCTTTCATGCGTTTCAGCCTAATCTCATGCTCCCAGAATTTTGTTTATTTCATGGTCATCCTGTGAATGCCTCTTCACATTTCTGCACTTGACTCAGATCCCTTCCCATCATAATGCCAGCACTACGCCAACAATGTCATTTAGGAGTTATGTTTGGCTGCTGGTAAGGGAGACACAAAATAACACTGGTTCTGGTGAATTGGGGGTTTGCTTTCCTCACACACGGCCTAAGGGAAGGAGGTAGGCAGTCCTGGGCAGGAAAGGCAGGTCCAAAGTGCCATCAAGAATTGAGACTCCTTCTGCTTTTCTGCTCTGCTTCCGTCCACGAGGTCACACTGTGGTCACAGCATGATTTCTGGAGCTCTAGCTGTTACATCCGCTTCCAGGAAGGGAAGACAGCAGAAAGCTGAGGGCCAGAAAGGTGCACCTCTCAGCTAACCGAGACCCTTTCTAGAGCCTTTCTGGAAGCCCCACCCAGCAATGTTCAATCCCATCTTATTGGCCTCTCCTAATTGCAAAGAAGGTTAGGTCTCTGGCTCGCCCTTTAGCTAGCTGGGTGTTTTGCTACTTCAAATGAAACCAGTGTTCTGGTTTTTTTTTTTAATGTTTATTTATTTTTGAGAAAGAGACAGCCAATGCGTGAGCAAGGGAGGGGCAGAGAGAGAGAGAGAGAGAGAGAGACAGAGTCCGAATCAGGCTCCAGGCTCTGAGCTCTCAGCACAGAGCCCAATGTGGGGCTTGAACCCACGAACCGTGAGATCATGACCTGAGCCAAAGTCGGACGCTTAACTGAGCCACCCAGGCGCCCCAACCAGTGCTCTATTTTTGAGGAGGAGACAGAGTTATGGGCAGGCAATTAGCTGTCTCTGACATGCTCCACTCCTCTGACTACCCAACCCACATATACAGATCCTGGACATGGAACACACTGACCCACTCCCCAAGGACAAAAGCCCAGGGTCTTGGTGGTCAGATCGGGCTCTTGGGGTCAGACCAGCCCCTTCAGTCAGGCTTGGGTGTGCCTCCCACTGGTTTGACATCCTGTAAACCACATACACAGTTCCTCTCTCCCTAACAAATCCACAACGGGGAAGGCGCAGGGAATTGTAATAATAACAATTCAGACAAACATTCCCATGAGGAAAAGAGGAGAAAGAGAATCAAGCACATGGAAGTCATTGGGTAGGAAAAGAGATCATATGTTACCAGATCTGGAAAACGTGGTTCTATACATTGGGGCAAAATCCCTCCTCTGTACTCATTTTGGCCCCCAACACTCCCTGCAAGGGAAGGGCTTCTCCCTGTGCCCACATCTGAGGATGATATTTGGGAGAATACCATTCTTGGCATGGTTAACAAATACAAAGCCTCCTTCCTGTTGGTGTGAGTTTGAGGGCCCAGGAGATGTGCTGATAGTCACAAGAAGGTCAGCTACGCAGTATCTTTCACAGCACATTTCTCCCTTAAATTTAAAAGTTTCCTCTGTGCAAATAACTCTGCTAAGGACTGTTTTAAAATATCATAAATTCTTAGTCCTGTTTTCACACTGGACAACAGAGTAAACCTGATACTTTAGTTTATTCCTTTATCTGGACCATCTTTATGACGCAGACCAGCGTCTGTTTTTTCTGCCATTGCAGGGAACATCTTCTTCTAATCTTGCTGATGTTATTTTCACCAGCAGGGAGGGGGCCTGTACTTCTAAGGTTAAGCATTTCAATTCCAGTGTTAGCCTTGAGAGCCAACAGCAGGCCTGGGAAGTGAAAAAACCTTCACCACCGAAAAGCAAAGGGAAGAAGAGAACTTCAACGAGTGCCTATGAAGGTAGAAGTCTGTACACAGCCAACGTCTGATACCTACCAGATATCACATGTACACACTCAACAACCCCAGGAGGCAGAGATTAGCCCCAGACCCCGCAACTAGGAAGTGGGCAGAGACAAGTATCAAACCCATGATTGCCTAGATCAGAGCTGGAATTCTTCACCATTGCAGAAGAGAATTTTAAAATAGAGGCAGGAGCCTAAATACAACAGACAGTGTAAAGATTGCTAATTGAGCTGATGGTGGGAACACGTCTCACACCTCGTTGTGTGGGTTGAGCAGATACCCCAGAGAAACAATCGCAGTCACAAAACTTTACAGGCAGATTTATATGAACACTTACAGACATAATACGAGTCCTTATAAACAGCATGCACCTTGGCACACACAGGATCGCAAAAACACAAGGCTATAATGTGTCACAGTTGTGCACAGGCACTGAAACACACACATACACACCCACACGTAACAACTGTAGGGCTGATTTACTGCTTGTCTTTTAAGCCCCCTGCAGAAGGAGGATGGGTGTGTACAACTGTGGGAAGCGTGCGAGTTCAGGGACTACACATCCCAAGAACCACCGGGACACCTATTCCCTTTATTTCTACCGCCAGCGTTCCGCAGACCTCATGGGATTTGTAGTTTATATCTTCCTACAGGGCCGAGGACTTTGGAGTGGGTGGGTAACTCCAACATCCCTCGGGAAAAAAAATCTATCCAGATTTCAGCACCTTTCTGTACGATTTGTACGGGTCTTTCTTCCGATCTCGAAGTGCCTGCATCTTTCCCATCCAGGATTTAGGTACAGGACACTTAAGGTGAAGATTATTTCTTGCTTTGAAAGTGCTACGTGGAACGCCTCACCCAGGACTACAAATCCCAGCATGACATGCGAGGATGTAGAGCCTGGACTACATTTCCCACCGTGCGAGCGCGAGAAGGACGGGCGTCCTTGTGGACCCCGCCCCTTGGGCTCCTTTCCCGGATGTAACCCAGGGGTTACTATAAGGGACTTTGGGCTTCTCTTCCCCTTGATCCTGGTGATTTGCGATGTTTGGGGCTCTGCCTAGGACCCACCGTGTCACTAGAGGCGTGGCCCTGAGGACTACACCTCCCGGCGTGCTCTAGGGCTGTGGACCGAAGGCCACAGATTTTATCTCCCTGCATGACCTGGGCGGTCACCCAGGGAGGCAGAATTGTCCCGCGGGAGTTCTGGGTTGCGGGGCGTGCTGGTCGGGAATTAATGAGTTAATGGTAATTCATTCATGCAGAAACTATCTCCGGTCGCGTTCTATTAGGCTCCATTCTGGGCGCTGGGCGTAATGACTGCGGACAGAAGACAAACGTCCTTGTCTTCCTATTTCTAGTTGAAGCAAGCAGACCAAAGAGCCCACAAAGAATTAGCTGGGAAAATGAGCGTTATATCTTTTCCGACTCCCGGGCCCCGTGCCACTGGTCCCTGCGTTTCCCAGCACACCTCGGGGCGCGCCTCCAGCCCGGAGACCCCGCTTCCCGGCGCTCCCGGGACCCTCCCCTACATCAGCTGCCCGGGAGCTGCGGACTTCCCAGCGTGCCTCGGGGCTGAGCGAGGCCCGAAGGTTGCCATTAGCAACTTCGGCTCACGGACTCCATTTCCCAGAGCGCCCCGGGGCGGCGTGTGACGTCGACGCGCCGGGCGGGGGCAGGCAGATCCTCGGGCGGCTCTGGGCCAGCGGCAGTTCCCGGCGGCCCCCGGCGGGCGGGCGGCGGTGGCGGCGGTGGCGGCGGCGGCTCGGGGCTAGGCGCTCGGCGGTCGCTCGCTCGCTTACCGGCGGGCGGGCGGCGCGATGTCGGGCGAGGACGGCCCGGGGGCGGGCCCCGGGGCAGCGGCGGCCGCGGCCCGCGAGCGGCGGCGGGAGCAGCTGCGGCAGTGGGGGGCGCGGGCGGGCGCCGAGCCGGGCCCCGGGGAGCGGCGCGCCCGCACCGTGCGCTTCGAGCGCGCCGCCGAGTTCCTGGCGGCCTGCGCGGGCGGCGACCTGGACGAGGCGCGCCTGATGTTGCGCGCCGCGGACCCCGGCCCCGGCGCCGAGCTCGACCCCGCCGCCCCGCCGCCCGCCCGCGCGGTGCTCGATTCCACCAACGCCGACGGCATCAGCGCCCTGCACCAGGTCAGCGCCCCCGGCCCCTCCCCGGACCTGGTCCGCCCAGGGTCCGAGCCTCCTCCAGCGTCCTCCGGGCCCTGAGTCACTCACGGTCGTCAGTCTCGGTGCGCGCCGTCCTGTGCTGCTGCCCTCTCCGACCCCCTGGCCCTTGCCACCCACCTGCAACTCCCTGTTTCCAGTCTTGAGCCTCTTCATCCGGCCCTGGTCTCTGCCGCCCTGCGCCGCCCTCAGTCTGGACCCGAGCCACTGCTGACGGCCTCGGTCTGGTCCATGCCACTGGTCCCGGTCGTTGTCACTTCGCGCTGCCTTCTCCCGACCCTGAGCACCCTTCAGTAGTCTCTGTGTCTCCTCTCCTGTGCCATCTAATGCTGCCACCTTTCCCGAGGCTGTGCACTTCTTCTAGCAATACTTCTACGTCCTCCAGCCCACTGTTTCCCCTTTCCAGGCAGGTGTCGCTTTCGCTGAGCAGCAAGCATCGTCCTGTGCAGGCACGCGCCTGCGCCTGTGGGGCTTCCTCCCCTGGCCCCTGGCCCGGACTACCTGTTTGGCTAGGGGCATATCTTCCGTGCTGCTGCTTTCCGATTAGTCCTTCTCGCCCTTAGGCAGTACCGTCTGTTGCTGTATAAGGATGCTCTTTCTTGGCTCAGGTTTTTCTAGGCTTTGTACCACCTCGTTTCCTTGTCTGGGGCACCTCCTGCTGTCTCCACCCGCAGACCGTCTTCATTCTCTTTCTGGAGGCTGTGCCTCCTCTTTTCTCCACCGTAGGCCTTGTGTCAGGGACGTTTCTTCTTCTCCAGGCACCTTCTCTGCCTCCCGCCCCTTCCCTTGGGTGTGCCTGTAACCTTGCCCTTTTCTTGGGGGGCCTCAATGCACCTGCCTCTCTATCCTTGGTCATCTTGCGCTCTCTGCCCGGATGCCTTCTCCTGGGCATCTGGCAGCTTCTCTCCTAGAGACTGTGTGATCTGTCTGGCTCTGGGTATGTCAGCTTCCCAAGGGTACTACAGCCCTGCTGGTCTCCATCCATAACCTGGCCCCCATGCCTTTCCAGGACTCCCTGATTGTCTTCTCCAGTGTTTGTGTGTCCCAGAACCAGGACCACCTTATGCCACAGGACCCTCTTTGGTTCTGGATGCATTTATCTATCCTCCCACAGTGGGACCACCAGGGATAGGACTGGCCACAGAAGAGCCACCACCCTCTGTCTCATCCCTGAGACCATCTCCCTCCTTGTCTCCTGATACTGGTCCAGTCCTCAGCCCTCTCCTCCCGCCAGAACCCATAGAGTTTGGTCATTGATGGAACCAGAAAAGACCCTGTGGAAAGCTTGACTGGGGAGGCAGGGATGTTTGAAGAGGCCCACTTCTCAGGTCTCCCAGGAAGAGGAGAGGAGCAGTTCAGGAAAATCAGTATGGTCCTGGGTTCAAATCGCAGTTCCTTAGCATTGTTGCCTCAAGTTAGCGTCCTTTCTCTCTGTGCCTCAGTTTCCTCATCTGTACAACAGGGCTAGTAGTCCCTCCGTGGCAGGGCTCCGATGAAGGAGGGAGGTCAGATGTGTGGAAAACCCTTCAGGATGCAGCACAGGCATTCAGCTGGAGGGCTGCTGCCTGGTCTAACTGCTACCTGTCCTCTTTTTCTCTTCCCTGACCCCCAGGCCTGTCCCCTACAGAGTCCCTGGTGCTAGCGAGGATGCTTTCTACCACCCAGAGGAGGGGCCTGCTTCCCTGAGCCTTGTAAGGTGTCAGAGTACGGGGCAAGCCCAGGGGAGAGGGGCCTCAGGCTTCTGTTTCCCTTCCTCTGCCACCGTCCAGGCCTGGGCTCTCCTGGACTTTTCCTCAGGGGCTCTTGGCCCTGCTCTCCAGGCTGAGCCCCCTTCTTTGTCATCCCTCTAGGCCTTGCCTATCAGGCTGCCTTTTCAGGTGAAATCCCTTTCCCACTCAGGCAAGCCCTTGGTAAACCCACTTTCCGGGGCTTTGCAGGAAGCCTGAAGGATTAGGGCTTTGGAGGTTCAGAGAGGGGAAGTTCCTGCCTCAGGTCACATGGCCAGCAGGCGGGCGACCTGGGGTTTGGGTCAGGTCTGTTGTGGGGTGACCAATGCAGGGTGGTTTGCTCTAGACTGGCCTGGTTTTAGCAGTGAAAGTCCCAGGTCTCAGGCAGCCCCCGTCCCAAACAAACTGGGACAGTGGGTCACCTTGTCTGGGTGCGTCCTGGGGCTGTGGTTTCCTTTCTGAGTCCTCCCTGGAGTGGGTCCCCAGGTGACAGCCCCCTGCCCTTGTGTGTGCCCGGGAGTTCTCACACCCCGGCACCTACCTCAGGTGGGCTTGTTAACCCCATGATAAAGCTGGTATATTCCCCCCCCTCGTCAAAATTGCCTTGTGAATTAGCAGCTGGGTCTGGGGTCTGGCATAGGAGGGACTAGGAGCCACAGTTCTTAGATCTGAATAGGGAGGGTGGAAGCGGGGACTAAGTCTGGGTGGAGGGAGCGGCTTGGACTCCTGGTGGGGGGGGGTTGCTGTTGTCTGGATTCCTGGATCCCTGGTGCCCAGGCCTCGGGCATCTTTCACATGGATTCCTGTGCCCGGCCAGGTCCTTGAAAGGGAAAGGCCCATCTCCCTCCTCGACCCCCCCCATCACCATGACAACCGGGTGGAAATAAACCAAGCCCAGTTCATCCCGTTCCCAGGGCACGTGTGCCCTCCCCCCCCACCCCCCCCTGCAGCCTGAGTTTCCATGACTTCATGCTCTTGGCCCTCACCACCTCCCCCCTTCTCCAGATGGAAGGGTTTTGGAGAGGTGAGGGAGTTGGGGAGTTAATTTAGCCCAGGGACCCAGGAAGCCAGGCCCACCCCTTGCCTGGACCCTGCTCAGGTCCCAGCGCCCACCGGGGTTTTCATGTGCCCTGGGCTAAATCCCTTCTCTGTCCCCTTGCTGTCCCTATTCAGGCAAGGGCTGCTGACTCCTTGAGATGGATTTCTTCCTCTGCAGTACAGAGCCTTGACAGCAGGAGGATTAGGGAAGGTCTTCCCAGGTGGAGATCCCTTGGCACAGTACCCCGTGCACAGCTTTGGGCCCCAGGGGCCAGGCCAGTCCCCTCAGGGTGGGAGTCAGGGCCATGGTCAGCATCCTGGGGAGCATCTGCTTGGCCTGAGGGAGGAGGGGGCTGGGGATCTGGTTTCTGGGCCTGAGGGAGGAGGGGCTGGGAGCCTGGATCCCTGGGTCTGAGGGAGGAGGGGGCTGGGAACCCGGTTCCTGGGCCTGGGGGAGGAGGGGCTGGGAGCCTGGATCCCTGGGCCTGGGGGAGGAGGGGCTGGGAGCCTGGATCCCTGGGTCTGAGGGAGGAGGGGCTGGGGACCTGGTTCCTGGGCCTGAGGCAGGAGGGGCTGGGAGTCTGGGTCCCTGGGTCTGAGGGAGGAGGGGGCTGGGGACCTGGTTCCTGGGCCTGAGGGAGGAGGGGCTGGGAGCCTGGATCCCTGGGTCTGAGGGAGGAGGGGGCTGGGGACCTGGTTCCTGGGCCTGAGGCAGGAGGGGCTGGGAGTCTGGGTCCCTGGGTCTGAGGAAGGAGGGGGCTGGGGACCTGGTTCCTGGGCCTGAGGGAGGAGGGGCTGGGAGCCTGGATCCCTGGGTCTGAGGGAGGAGGGGGCTGGGGACCTGGTTCCTGGGCCTGAGGGAGGAGGGGCTGGGAGCCTGGATCCCTGGGTCTGAGGGAGGAGGGGGCTGGGGGCCTGGACTCCCGGTCTGAGGGAGGAGGGGGCTGGGGTCAATACTGCAGGGTCTGAGGGAGGAGGGGGCTGGGGGCCTGGCTTCTAGGGTCTAAGGGAAGAGGGCAGGGGGCTCAGAACTCCATGGTCTGAGGGAGGAGGTCTTCGTCACTGGAAGCCTTGTCCTGTTGGTGATGACTGGGGTACATGGTATCTAACATCCAGGACTTCCCACGCTGGAGAAAAGCCCCCTCCCTTTATCCAATTCGTACTTGCAAGGATCTGGGTGTCCTGTTCTCATGGGCTTCCACTGAGCTCCAGATGCCCAGCTGACCTAACCTTTGGGAAGCCAAGAGGTCTTAAATAGCTGGGTAGCTGAATGGGCCTCCAGGAGCAGGGCTGGTGCCTTCTGGGGTCTGTCCCAGGGTCATCTGGTTTTTTCCCTTGAATGTCTGACTCCGTGCCCGGGGTCTGTCTCACGGCCCCTCGGGAGTCCTGCCTTGCTGGGCGTGCGGTGCCTGGGTGAGGTGAGGGCTGACAGCCGTGTCCCCTGCGCCCCAGGCCTGCATTGATGAGAACCTGGAGGTGGTGCGCTTCCTGGTGGAGCAGGGTGCCACGGTGAACCAGGCGGACAACGAGGGCTGGACGCCCCTGCATGTGGCCGCCTCCTGTGGTTACCTGGACATCGCCAGGTGAGGCGGCGGGGAGGGTAAGTGGGATCGCGTGGGGACCGGAGCTCAGACCCCGCAGCCCTGACCTCCCCACCCCTCCACCACCACCCCCAGGTACCTCCTGAGCCACGGGGCTGACATTGCCGCCGTCAACAGCGATGGGGACTTGCCCCTGGACTTGGCCGAGTCGGACGCCATGGAGGGGCTGCTGAAGGCGGAGATTGCCTACCGAGGTGGGCGCCTGGGTGCTTCCTGCGGGCACGGGGAACAGACTGCTGGGGCTCGGAGGCCAGCCCTGCTTTTCCTAGGGTTCTCTGACCCTGTCTGCTTCGGGTTCCTTACCTGTGAGGTGGGCATGTGGGTCCCCGTCCTCGGGTTGCTTGGAACATTGAATGATCGTGTAAAGTGCGTGTGCCACCGCTGGGCACGGATAAGAGCCCAACCTGACGTTGACCCAGATTGTCATTTTACCCCAGGAGTGAGTGAGGAAATGAGGTGTGGGGGGCTTGTCCAGGGGTCTCTCAGGTGAGATTGTCCTCTCGGAAGTGTTCCCTGAGGGGGACTGTTCTCCCCGTGTGCACGGTCACTGAACCGCAGGGTCCTTAACATGGGGCCCAGGACCCCCTGAAACTCTGTGTGTGGCCATGTTCATATTTCTAGGGAGAACGTGTATTGCTTCTAGCAAGTTCTCAGAGGGGCTCATGTCCAAACGTACTCCCCAAAGCAGCCGCCTAGAACCAGCTGATGCGTGGGGTGTGCGAGGAAGGCTGTGGCCTGAGTGACCTGGAGGGCACGGGCCGTGGGGTGCTGGTCCGGGTTCAGCGAGGGAGCCGTCGAAAAGGTGTGGGCACAGGGCCTGGGGGTCTGGAGGCCCCGTGGCTGGTTCAGCGAGGCTGCTGAAGAGCAGGCCCTGGGGTGTGGAAGGTGACGCCCGGATCCCCGGGCTTGGCTTGGGCAGGCTGACTGCTGCTAAGGTCAGAGAGCCGCGTGCAGGTGGACTTCTGGGGTCACGGCAAACGTGGGGGGCGGGCACTAAGGCAGAGCTGAGCTGCTTCTCTCCTCTCTGACTTCTCACCCTGAAAAACTTCAGACGTGGGCAAAGGTTGGGACAGCCTTAGGGGGCGGCCACGTGACCCTCCCTGAGCTTGGCCGGTGGTTTTAGCAGCTTTGTGGAGATGTAATTCGTAGCCCGTTCGGTTCTCTTCAAAAGCGTGCGGTCCGCTGGTTTCTTAGCGTTTCACAGTGTTGCGCCTGCCTCACCACATGGACTCAGAGGGCTTCGGTCACACCAAAGAAACCGGGAGCCCTCAACCGGCACCCCACTCCCACTCAGCCCTGAGACACCATTCATCCGCTTCCTGTCCCTACACATTTTGGAACGTTTTGTATAAATGGGGTCATACGGTATAGATTCGTTAGTTTTTAACATTTTGGCCCATCTGCATTTGCCCTGCCTCCCCCCTCCCCCCACTATACATAAATAGCACTCTTCCCCCACCCCCTCCCTTCCTTTTCTTTCTCCCTCCCCAGCTGCCTCCCTCTCTGTTCCCAGCCATCTCAAGAACACGAAGCAGACACTGTAACCCTGGCCCTGACGTGGGAGCCTGTGTCTCCTAGAACAAGGACACAGGATGTCACGTTGTTACTCCTCTGTGGGCATCGGGACCTTGGCCTTGGTGCTGCGCTGTTACCTGTGGCACATTGTAGCCTCCCCTCTGCGCCTCCTGTGGTCCTGCCCTGCCCTTGGTCTCCCCTTGCCCCCCTCACCCTGCCTTCTGTACACAGCGTGTCCCCCGGCCTGGACCCGCCTGCCGCTTCTCCAGGAGAGTCGGGTCTGCGTTCGTGGCAGGAACTTCTCAGTGCGTTGTTCGGGAGACAGGTGCTGTCTGTCTGCCTGCCCTGTTGCTGTTAGCCTTGAACTTCGCGGAGGGGCACTGGCCAGGTGGCTCTACCGTGGAGTCCGCCTCCCTTCGTGATTAAAAAGTCGTCTGTCGGGTGAGGCTTGGCGGGCCGCTTCTGTGGGAACCCGTTGCAGCCGGGCTCAGGGCCCAGCCCAAGAGGCGGTTTGTGCAGCGTGTTTGAAGCGGCCGTTCTCACAGTAGCACAGAGGTGGAAGCAGCCCCAGTGTCCACCAGCCGAGAAATGGATGAACAACGTGTGGCATGTGCTACGATGGAATACTGTTATTCAGCCTTAAAAAGGCAAGAGGTTCGGACACGTGCTACAGTGTGAGTGAAACCTGAGGACAGTGTGCTCGGTGAGAGAGTCTGGCACAAAGTGTACAAACGCTGTGTGATTCTGACTCTATGAGGAACGGGACTAAAATGGTCAAGTTCGTAGAAGCAGAAGGTAGAGTGGTGGGCGCGGGGGCTGGGGAGGGGGAAGTGGGGCGATGCTGTTTGATGGGGACGGGGTTTCAGTTGTGCAAGATGAAGAGTGTTCTGGAGACAGATGGTGGAGGCCGCATGGCAACGTGAATATACTTAATGCCACGGGACTGCAGTTAAACGGGGTTAAGATGGTAAATTTGATGTGTGTTTTACCACAGTTTAAGATGAAAAGGCAATTAATGGGTCATGTAACTGAAGTCCAGGAATTGCACTGACTTCAGGCATGGTTTTGTTTTTTTTTTTTTTAATTTTTTTTTTTTTCAATGTTTATTTATTTTTGGGACAGAGAGAGACAGAGCATGAACGGGGGAGGGACAGAGAGAGAGGGAGACACAGAATCGGAAACAGGCTCCAGGCTCTGAGCCATCAGCCCAGAGCCTGACGCGGGGCTCGAACTCACGGACCGTGAGATCGTGACCTGGCTGAAGTCGGACGCTTAACCGACTGCGCCACCCAGGCGCCCCTTCAGGCATGGTTTGATCCAGGGGCGCCAACTCGAAAATATCACTGTACTGAACTCTGCATTGACTTCATGCTTTTCTTTCTTTCTTTTTTTTTTTTAATTTGTATTTATTTTTGAGAGACAGAGCGTGAGTGGGGGAGGAGCAGAGAGGGAGACAGAATCCAAAGCAGGCTTCAGAGTCTCATATGTCAGTACAGAGCCCTACGTGGGGTTCGAACCCCTTGAGCTATGAGGTCATGACCTGAGCCCCCCAGGCGCCCCTGCACGGACTTCATTCTCAGGCAGATTCTCTCAACCGGGTATGAAGCGCCGCTGCTAACAGTGCTGGCTGATTCTTCGGCTGATCTAGGACTAGATTTCCTCAGCCACCTGAGCGCCACCCTCCGCCTGAGCCAGCCCTAGCTGGGGCGAGAAGGATGGGTGGTGAGGCCAGGCGATGTGGCCACCCATCCGCGCTGTAGAGCTGCCCCCAGCCCAGCTGCAGGACGGGCCGCAGGGACACAGAACTGGGCGGGAAGGGGGCATCTAGACGTTCTGCTGCTAGGCCACCAGACGGGAGGCACTCCCGCCCTCGGACAGGAATCTTCATGGGGGCGGGGGCGGTTGTTGGCAGCGGGAGAGGCTGGGGCCTCCAGCAGAGGAGGTTGGGTAAATCACTAATCTGTAAATGGGCTGGCAGCTTCTGTGAAGGACGAGACTTTGTGGGAGGTGCTGTCACGCTGCAGCCGGCCCGGGGTCGGGGCCCCTGCGACCGCCCTCCCCAGCACAGCCAAGGGGCCCTGTGTCCGTCGTGGGCGTGGCCGCGTTCCAATAAAGCTTTATTCACAAACACAGGGGGCCTTCCGGAACAGGCAAAGCTTAATGACAGGAAGTAGACTGATGGTTGCCAGGGGCTGGGGAGGGAGGTAAAGCAGGGAATGCCTGCTTAATGGGTATGAGGTATTGTGTTTTACCATCAGTAGAACAAAAGGCAAAAACCAGACAGGTTTGCCAACCCTGATCGAGAGCTCCATCAACAAACGCAAATCTCAGCAAAAAGCAGAGTGCAGAAGGATGTGTGTGACCATGCCAGAGGACACTAGCGGTGGTTGGAAAAAGGTCAGCAAACCCCACCCTTCGCTGCCTAAGGAAGGCACACGCATCTGTAGTAGGATTGAAGGTGATTCCCTTTAAGGAAGTTGTGTGCGGCGGTGGGGGGGAGGGTGTCCCTGAGTCCCCAGCACTGTCCCGGCCTCTCCGCCCCAAGCTGGGCCCACCAGGTGGGCTCCGACCAGCCAAACATTCCTTGGACAGCTGCCAGACGACAGCCAGAGGTGATCCCGTTGGAGTTTAGTCGCGCGTTCCCCGGGTGCCAGCAGGTGGCGCAGCCGCGCAGCCGGTTCTGGGCGGCTTGCCCTCTGGGACCCCCGGGGCCAGCTTAGGGCAGGCCTTCCCGTGTGTGTAGTGAGGGTGCGACAGGACGCAGCGTCACGAAAGCAAGATGAGATTGGTGGGGGGCACACGGGGGGTTTTTGCGGCCTCTGTCCTGTTTTAAGTTTTTAAGCCCAAGTGGTGGCGCCACGGGGGTCCTTTGCCCCTGCTGCTCAGCGGAAAGCCAGTGTAAGCCACAGGGTAATGGAAAATTTTTAAGTGGGTGCACTTAAAAGAGTAAAAAGAAGCAGGTGAAATTAACTTAGTAACGTATTTTACTTAACTGAGTGTGCCCAAGACATCATGTCAACGTTAATCACCATAAAGAAAACCATTCATGGGTTGCTGTGCGCTTTTGTATTTTAAGTTTATTAATTTTGAGGGAGAGAGAGTGCACTCACGTGGGGGAGGGGCAGAGAGAGAGGGGGAGAGAGAATCCAGGCAGGCTCCACTCTGTCAGCACAGAGCCCCAGCTGGGGCTCGGATTCACGAACCGTGAGATCATGACCTGAGCCGACATCAAGAGTTGGGTGTTCAGCCGACTGAGCCACCCAGGCACCCCGTGCTGCGCACTTTTTCCCGCCCACACATCGAAATCCAGCGTGTATTTGTGTTCATGACACGTTTCGGTTTGGAGCAGCTACAGTTCAGGCGCTCGGTAGCTGCACGTGGCCGACAGCTGTGGGGCAGGACGGCTCAGCTCCAAGCCAGCGCTTTGGTGTGAGAAATCTCACAGTTGGAACAGCAATAGACCCCAGTAAACTTTCCAGGAGAGAGATCGAACGTTGGCTGGGAGAGACCCTTTCTGACTCCTGTCTCAGTAGGGGGCAGGCAACATACAGATTCTCGGTGGTGGTCACCAGATACTAATACAGCCTCAGCAAGGCTGCCTGTTCTGATCCAAAATCCACTTAACTTGCCCTTTGCATCCCAAATGCAGAACAGCTTTGCAGGAAACTGAAAGATGTACAGAAACTGACCGACGAGGCCGCGTGCTTGGCTCTCTTCTGATTGCTCTAGGTGACGGCACAGCTGTGAACAGGGATCCCCACCTGGCTAGGAAAGAGGCTGTTGCCCCGGTAATGCGGCCCCTTGGTCTGGTGGCCCTTTGCCTGGTTTATCCTACTCAGGGTGACAGAAAGGGTTCCGACAGAGTGCGTGAAGACGTGGGCTCAGGATTTTACTGGTGGTGCCAGGGAGGGTTTGACGTAATCAGGTGCTGGGTTTATACTTAAGAGTAACGATAAAGGTGATACTTAGGTTGAAATGGGAGAAGGGCCTGCGATCCCCGTTCTCCCAGCAGTGCCTCGGAGGCCCCGCTGGGAAGTCCGGGTCCCCTGAGTCCCGGAGGAGCATGTGGAACGAGGGGGACCCCGTGCCTCCTGGGGCTCCGGGTGTGAGTCCTACCACTGCCCCTTCTCGTCTTCCCAGGTGTGGACGTGGAGGCGGCCAAACGGGCCGAGGAGGAACTGCTTCTTCGTGACACGAGATGCTGGCTGAACGGGGGCGCGATGCCCGAGGCCCGGCACCCCCGCACGGGGGCCTCTGCCCTGCACGTGGCAGCCGCTAAGGGCTACATCGAAGTGATGAGGTGAGCGGGGCTGGTGTCCCCACTCTTCCCTGCTCTTTGTGCTGGGCTGATCTGTTCCTTCTCGCTGTCTTCCACCTTCCTGTGGGTTTTTTAATTTATGTATGTGGACGGAGTATTTGTCTCTAAATACAGCCTTTGCCGTGTCCACGAGTCCCGATGTGTAGGCTTTTCGTTGTCCGTAAGTTTAAAACATTTTCCGGCTTGTAATCTATCTTCTTTGGCCTCTGGATTATTTAGAAGGATGTCCTTAATTTCAGATGCGTGGGATTTTTCCAGTCATTGTTTCAATGCCCATTTCCTGCCTTGATGGCACCGTGGTCAGAGAATCCATATGCTTCCAACGGATTTTCGGAATTCTCTGAGGTTTGCTTTATACCCCGGTATGTGTCAGCTGGAAAAGAACCATCCTGTGAAGTACAGCATTCCGTGTAGGTTATCAGATCACCTTTGTAGTCACGCCATTTCCGCCTCCTATGTTCTTAGTGGGTTTTTTTTCCTCTCTGCCTACTCTGTCAGTTACTGCGAGAGACATACTTTTTTTTTGTTTTTGTTAAGATTTTATGTGTAAGTAATTTCTACACCCAACGCAAGGCTTGAATTTGCAACCCTGAGATCAAGAGTCACATGCTCCACTGAGTGGGCCAGCCGGGTGCCCCTGAAATTTCCTACAATGCTTGTGGATTTTGCCTGTTTATCCTTGTAGTGCCCGCGGTGTTTATTTCTGTATTTGAAGGCCAGGTTATCTAGCGCATATGTATTTTAAATCGCTACAGCATGTGTTCCCTTGCTGCCGTCCGTGTTTGGCTGCCTCACCCTCTTATGTTGGGGTGGTTGGTTCCCATTCTCATCCTCAGATTCTCTCCTCTCTGAGTCCTCTCTCTTTGTGATTTATCCTTTATTTTCAGTCTGGAAATGGAGTAGAGATGAATCCCTCAGCTCTGCTCACCTCTGTGTTGGGTTTTTAGGCAGGTTTTCCAGTGAGGTGCTAGAGATGGCCCCTAGTGGCTCCAGGTTCATGACCTAGTTGCTTGCCTGCTGTGAAAGTAGAATGCCTCGTCCCCCATTCTTGTAGCAAAAGTCCTGGCCTGATGTTCACTGGGCCGCCTTGGGCGCCTGCCCATCCCAGAGCTAATCCCAGTGGCAAGGGGCCTGGGATGTAAATGGTCAGGCCCAGTCATGTGCCCAGCCCTGTCCTCTTCTGCCCATGGCTTCCACCTCTGAGTCTCAGGTGGCTGCTTCGCCTCCTGCCGTTGCATCTGCATCCCACACAGCCCGGAGGAGGAGAGGACAAAAGGAGCAAATGTTGATTCCCTTTACTTTTACTTGATTATTTTTTAAAGTTTATTATTTTGAGAGAGAGGGAGAAAGAGAGAGAATCCCAAGCAGGCTCTGCACTGTTGAACTCATGGACTGTGAGGTCCTGACCTGGGCTGAAATCAAGAGTCAGATGCTTAACTGACTGAGCCACCCAGACGCCCCTGTTGACTCCTTTTAAAAGAACAATCCTGAAGTGACCCGCACGCTGAACACTGATGTCCCATTTGCCAGACCACCTGGCGTTTTCTTGGCGTTTCCACCATCCCAGTTACTCGCCTGCCCGGGGCTCCCGCCAGGGAGCCCGGGAGATCCCTCGTGAGCCAGGTGACAGCGTGTCCAGCTGAGAGTTGGGCATGGTTACTAAGTGGGGGGAGAGTCGGGGTCTGGGGGCGGCTCACTGTCTGGGCACAGGAACGAAGTGCTTTGGCCGCGGGAAGGCTCAGCGACTCCCATTTTATCACCGCCCTCAGGACGGCTGCGTTTGTAGGAGGATGTAACCAATGTTCCCCTCATCACCGACGAAGGGCAGGGTAGAGGCCCAGAGAGGTGGCGCTTGGCACTTACTTACCGAGCACCTGCCGAAAGCCAGGCCGTCTTTTAGGTCCGGGGCGGCTGGCACACGAGACATGTCTGGGCCCACGTGCAGCCCCCAGCCTAGCCGGGGAGGCAGACAAGTGACCAGGGCAGCAGACCACGTGACGTGGGCCTGAGTGCACACTGGTGACCGGGGAGGGGTGTGCCCATTCGTTGTAAGGTGCTGAGCAGTATCCCTGGGCTCTCGCCTGGAGGCCAGGAGCGCCCCCCACCCCGTCCCCAACTCAGGATGACCAAACGTGTGCGGACATGGCCAGGTGCCCCCTGGGGTCAACGTGGTCCCTAGTTGAGAACCGTGGGCCTAGAAACGCATAAAGAGGGCGCTGGGAGGAGTGGGAGGGGGGCTGCATGAGCTCCGGCCTGGGGACCCCTGGGGACTGTGTGCAGGCGCCCAGGTGGCTGCAGCGAGTGAGCTCTGGGGAGTGAGCGACAAGGTCAGCAGGGCCCCACAGAGGCCCTTCTATTTGAAAAGTCTCATGAACTCTGTCCACCTCCCACCTCGTATTCGCTTGTTGCCACGGGCACGGAACCCAATGCCAGTCCTGCAGAGGCAGGCTGTGTGCCACCAGCTGCGCGTGCGGGACCCGCCTGGGCTTCTAACCCTGCCTGCCCCCCAGATCCTGTGCTCGTCCTCCAAGCCGGGGCTCCTCGGCCTCACCACTAGCGGGGTTTTGGACCACATCAGTCTTTGCCGTGGGGCCGTCCTCCGCGCCGTAGGGTGTTAGGAACATCCCTGGCACCCACCCCTCAGCTGTGGCCTCCCGGACCGTCTCCAGACACTGCCAGATGTCGCCTGGCGGGCAGCATCGCCTTGGCTGAGGGCCACCTCCCTGAGCTGGCGGGTTCCTAGAACATCACTGCCCCAGGGCTGCCCCTTCTGGGGCCTCAGCCCTTTCACAGGCTCTGGGGCTGTGTGTCCCACACCCAGGGGTGACAGTCAAGAGAGTTGCCCGGTACAAGGGACAGGGTTCCTGAAGCCACCCACTGGGCCGGGGGAAGGGCTCCACGAAGAGGCCCTGGCCACCTGCCTGTCCCGGCCGGGCCCCAGCGCGGCCAGCCGACGACGGCAGCCTTGGGCAGAACCCGCATCTCGGTCCTTGACTCCGAGCCTCCCCGCACCCAGGCTGCTCCTTCAGGCCGGCTACGACCCAGAGCTCCGGGATGGGGACGGCTGGACCCCCCTGCACGCTGCGGCCCACTGGGGCGTGGAGGACGCCTGCCGCCTGCTGGCCGAGCACGGTGGGGGCATGGACTCGCTGACCCACGCGGTGAGGGCCGGGCTGCTCGAGGGCCGGTGGGGCTGAGGGGTGGGAGGCCCCCTCCCCTCCATCATCCTCTGCCCCTTCTCTTCCTCCGCCACCAGGGCCAACGTCCCTGCGACCTGGCTGACGAGGAGGTGCTGAGTCTGTTGGAGGAACTGGCCCGGAAGCAGGAGGATGTGAGTCTCGGGGGCTCCCTCCCTCCCATCGGCTCCCTGCTTCCCCAGTGGCCCCTGGCAGGGGACCTGCTTCTGCCCAGCTGGCGACAGTCAGAGTCAGGAAGAGGAGTCAGGAGGAGGCTGGGCCTCATCAGCCCCGGAATGCCGCCCAGCCAGCACCGGGCCAGGCCTTGTTGCTGGAAAAAGGCAGAGTGAAGGGCTGGACGGCATGGGCTCTGGGCTCTGAATCCCGGCTCTGGCATGCGTTTGCTCTGTGAGCTCGGGCTGGTCACTCAACCTCTCTGGGCCTCAGTTTCCTCACCTGTAATGTGGGGATAACGGCGTGTGCACCTTTATGAGGAGTCACGCGGAGTATCTGTTATGCTACGGGGAGTATCCGTGTTACTGCATGAGAACGTTTGGAACCCTGCTTGGCGGACTGTAAGCCGACTGGGAACAAGAAGCATCTCCTGAGGCCTCCTGGGGGCCGGGCACTCTGCCTGGAGCTTCCAGTGAGTGGGGGGGGGGGGGTAGATGGACACAGATCCCTCTGTTTAAAGGTCGGTCGTGGTGACGTTGAGAGGAAAGGTCATGGTTCTGGCTTGGCGGACAGCTTCTCAGACCCAGGGCATGCGCTCGGGTTTGAGGGCACAGCACGTGCAAAGGCTAGGGGGTGGGAAAATGGGTGGGGCCTGGAGGGGAGTGTGAGGCAGGGAGGCCTTGGGCCGGGGGGCCCACCTGAAGGGACTTGAACGCTGGGCTGAGGAGCAGGGTGAGGGTGAGGGTAGTGGGGCCGCCGTGGGCTTCGTGGAGGGTGAGGCAGGGTCAGCCCTCGGCGAGGAGGGAGCACAGGTGTGGGTGCGCTCTCAGCCTGCGGCGGGGGAAGGGGGCCCTACCTCTCAGGAGGGGCGGGAATGACGGGCTCGCCTGGTGGAGGAACCTCTGTGCCAAGGCTGGGCGGGCCGCCCTGGGGAGGTGGCAGGGATGACAGTGTCCCCGGTGAGCGGGGAGGCCGGGAGGCAGCCGTGAGGAGGACCCAGACGCCACACAGCCGTGTGCAGGGGCCCGCAGATCCCCCGTGTCCGCTGGGAGCGGGCCTCCCCGTAGGTGGCGCCTCCTCCACCCAGACCTGCACAGCCGTGCGTGCCGGCCCTGGACATGGGGGCCGCGGGCCGCGTGGGGCCCTCCCAGCAGCCTCCTCCGTCCCCTCCTTTGTCCCCTTGCAGCTGCGGAACCAAAAGGAAGCTTCTCAGAGCAGAAGCCAGGAGCCCCAGGTGCCTTCCAGCGGCAAACACCGAAGGTAGTGGACAGGTGCCTGGGTGGGCAGGTGGAGGGTCCCAGGGACTGGAACCCCATGCCCTCCCCTTCCCACCAGGAGCTCCGTGTGTCGTCTGAGCAGCCGAGAGAAGATTTCTCTCCAAGATCTGTCCAAGGAACGCCGGCCTGGGGGGGCAGGGGGGCCCCCCATACATGACGAGGATGAGGGAGAAGAAGGCCCCACAGGTGCGGGACAGGGTCTGGGTTTCTGGATCTATGAAGGAGGGGCGGGGGGGGTCTGGACTCCTGGGTCTAAGGGAGGTAGGGGCTGGGGGGCAGGACTCCTGGGTCTGAGGGAGGAAGGGGCTGGAGTTCAGGATCCTGGGTCTGAGGGAGGAGGCGCTGAGGGCCAGGACTCCTGGGTCTGAAGGAGGAGGGGGCTAGGGGCCTGATTCCTGGGACTGATGGAAGAGGGGGCTGGGAGTCTGGACTCCTGGGTCTGAGGGAGGAGGGGCTGGGAGGTCTGGATCCCTGGGTCTGAGGGAGGAGGGGCTGGTTCTGAAAGGCACCTGGCATCTCCGTTTTCCCGCACCATAGAGCCACCCTCCACAGAATCCAGAACTCTCAATGGAGTGTCTTCTCCACCACCCGCTAGCCCTCAGAGCCCCATGGTGAGTTTGGATGCTCTAGAGGTCATACTGTTTGGGGAGGGAGGGGAGAGATGTCATGAATCTGTAGACCTCTTTTCAGGGTATGTAAGGTGAAGATAACAGTTTCCAGAATCTTCCAGAACAACTGATTGCTTTTTTTCTGGCTGCATCTGCCCAGGGGGCTGATGGGAATAGTGGTTTGTTGTGGTCCTTCTGGGGGCAACACTTGAAGTGGCCGAGAAGGATCCTTTCTCCCTGAGACCGTTCTCTTCTCCAGCCCCCAGAAGAGGCCCCCTTCTCCAGGCGCTTTGGCCTCCAGAAGACGGGAAGCTCTGGTGCCCTGGGTCCCACAGACAGGCGGGGGGCCGAGGGCACCCCTGGGGCTGGGTTGCAGCGCTCAGCCTCGTCCTCTCGGCTGGAAGGGACCTCCCCGCAGGTGAGTGGGGTGAGGGGCGGGGGCCGGGGCCAGGCCCGCCTCGGTGAAGAGAATGTCCTCCTCTGGTCTTCTCTTCCCACAGGCTGAGGAGCCCCGCCTCGCCAGAGTTACGCCCACCCCCTCCCGTAAGGTGCCGGAGCCCTGTGCCCTGTGAGTGCCAGCCAGGGGCCTGGGCCTTTCCGGGTGGGAGGCAGGTCGGGTCCCAACCTTGTGAGCTTGATCCCGAGCAAGTGCTTTTGCCCTCTGGGGTCTCTGCCCCGACCGCTCTTTGCCTCAGTTTTCCTCGTGGCGCGTCAAATAAAAGCTCACAGCTAAGCTTCCACGGTCGCGGTGGCCTCCTGTTGCCTCCGTCCCCACCTCCCACCCTGTCCCTTTTGACACAGTCACACTGCTGCCCCAGGGCCTTTGCTCTGCACCACCCCCACCCCGGCTTGCTTCCTCCCTTCCCCGGGTCTGTGTATGAGTGTCACCTTGTCTGTGAGGCCCGCTCGGACCTCGCGCCCGTGCTGCCACAGTGTCCGGACACGCACACCCTCCCACCTGCTGTCAGGCTTGCGCTTTCCTCCCAAGCACTTTATTTAGCCTTCTGGCCCGTTCTGTGATGGGCTCCTCTCGCGCTTGTTGGTTCTGCGTCTCTGCCGCACACATTTGACTCACTTGGGGCAGAGATCATTCTTTTTGTTGCTCAGTGTGGCATATCCAGCACCTGCCGCGTAACTTGAGCTTGAGTAACGATATTTGCTGAATGAATGACTTCGCAGGTCTGAGATCTCCAGGCGTCCTCCCTCGGATGACCCCACTCCTCCCTCCAGAATTCCGGGGCCCGAATCCCCAGTGAAGCCAAATGTCCCTGCGGCCCCCACGGCGCCCCCAGCTGACTCCCGGGACCGGCGGAGGTAAAGAGGCTGGTGGGGGGAAGGCGGGGGGTGGGGGGAAGGAAGCCTCTTTCTCTCCAGCAGGGAGACATTGCGTTGCCCAGGAGGCCCCAGGGCCTCGGGCAGCGCTCCCAAGGGGGAGGTTGTCCCAGGGTCTGCTGGGAGTTGATGTTCTCTGGCAGAACTTCCCTTCCCTGAACAGTGTTAGCCGTGGGACGGGAACAGGACCCAAAGGAACCCTTACTGAGGTTGGGACCGTTCACTCAGGTCCTACCAGATGCCTGTGCGGGATGAGGAGTCTGAATCTCAGCGGAAGGCTCGCTCTCGGCTCATGCGTCAGTCTCGGAGGTCCACACAGGTGTGGGGGTGGGCGGGGGGGCTGGGCTCCTCCGGGTCTGAGGGAGGAGGGGCTGGGGGCAGGACTTCTGGGTCTGAGGGAGGAGGTCCTGGGGGCCAGAACTCCTGGGTCTGAGGGAGGAGGGGCTGGGAGGCAGGACTCCTGGGTCTGAGGGAGGAAGGGCTGGGGGGCAGGACTCCTGGGTCTGAGGGAGGAGGGGGCTGGGGGACTGGGCTCCTCCAGGTCTGAGGGAGGAGGGGCTGGGGGCAGGACTTCTGGGTCTGAGGGAGGAGGGGGCTGGAGGCCTGGACTCCTGGGTCTGAGGGAAGAGGGGCTGGGGGCCTGGACTCCTGGGTCTGAGGGAGGAGGGGCTGGGGGCCAGAACTCCTGGGTCTGAGGGAGGAGGTCCTGGGGGCCAGAACTCCTGGGTCTGAGGAGTGGCTGGGGGGCAGGACTCCTGGGTCTGAGGGAGGAGGGGGCTGGGGGACTGGGCTCCTCCAGGTCTGAGGGAGGAGGGGCTGGGGGCAGGACTTCTGGGTCTGAGGGAGGAGGGGGCTGGAGGCCTGGACTCCTGGGTCTGAGGGAAGAGGGGCTGGAGGCCTGGACTCCTGGGTCTGAGGGAAGAGGGGCTGGAGGCCTGGACTCCTGGGTCTGAGGGAGGAGGGGCTGGGGGCCAGAACTCCTGGGTCTGAAGGAGGAGGTCCTGGGGGCCAGAACTCCTGGGTCTGAGGGAGGAGGGGCTGGGGGGCAGGACTCCTGGGTCTGAGGGAGGAGGGGCTGGGGGCCAGGACTCCTGGGTCTGAGGGAGGAGGGGGCTGGGGGACTGGGCTCCTCCAGGTCTGAGGGAGGAGGGGCTGGGGGCAGGACTCCTGGGTCTGAGGGAGGAGGGGCTGGGGGCCAGAACTCCTGGGTCTGAGGGAGGAAGGGCTGGGGGCCTACACTTGCATCCTGGGCAGCCTGGGCCTTGACCTCTGGGACCCCTGACCACTCTCCCTCTCCCAGGGTGTGACTCTCACCGACCTGAAGGAAGCAGAGAAGGCAGCAGGGAAGACCCCAGAGCCAGAGAAATCGTGCCTGGTGAGAGGGGTCAGGTGACCAGGTGGTGGGTGTTCCAAGATGCCCTTGCCCTCTGACCTCCCTGCCCTTCTCGGACAGGACCCCTCTCGGAGGCCCCGAGTCCCGGGGGTGGAGAACTCTGATGGCCCTGCCTTGAGAGGTGAGGTCTGGTTTCTGGGAGGTCGACCTCCTGCCCCCTGGCCTCCCCATCTCTCCCGCTGCAGTCTGTTTTCCCGAGGGGTCGGGCCTAGGGACCCTGACACCGCAGAGAGGGGCTGCTCCCCAGGTTTCTGGGCTGATTTCTGCCCCTCCCCCCCAGCAGAGGCGCCTGACGGGCAGGGTCAGGGACCACAGGCCGCCAGGGAGCACCGCAAAGTCGGCAAAGAGTGGAGGGGGCCTGCGGAGGTGAGGGGCGGGGCGAGCTGGGCTACGGGTGGGCCTTGGAGGCGGGGTGGTGGGCCAGACTCCCTTCCCGGCATCAGGCTGAACCCCACCTCCGCCCGCAGGGGGAGGAGGCGGAGCCGGCCGACCGCAGCCCAGAGTCCAGGTACAGGGTGGGCAGGGAAGGGTCTGGGCTCTTCTGTAGGGCCACGGGGAGCCCCGCTGACGCCCTGCCTGCCTCCACCCCAGCACTTCCGAGGGCGGCCCTTCACCTCGCAGTCAGCGGCAGCGTGACTCCCAGCCAGAATCAGACGAGCCCGATGGAGGCTTCAGGAAGGTTTGCAACACCACCCACCCTCCATCTGCCCCCGCGGTCGGCCTTTATCCCGACCCGCCCTGCAGCTCTCTATCTGTGGTTCTGCTTGTGTATCCCTGCTCTCCACCCTTCCCCACGTGGGCCGGCAGGACTGACCCGCGCTCCCTGTCCGGTTCCCCCCAGCTGTACGCAGAGCTGCGCAGCGAGAACGAGCGGCTTCGCGAGGCCCTGACCGAGACCACGCTCCGCCTGGCACAGCTCAAGGTGGAGTTGGAGCGCGCCACGCAGGTGAGATGCCCCGACCTGGGAGCCCGGTCGCAGTGGCCCGGATGGGCCTGCTCCGGGCGGGGGTGCCGGCTGGGAGGCTGGACTGCCGCCCCCTTCCCGGGCTGGGGTCCCAGTCCTGGTCTTTGTGGCTTGGCCACTTCTCTGAGCCTTGGGCTCTCTTGTCCCCAGAGGCAGGAGCGCTTTGCAGAGAGGCCCGCCCTCCTGGAGCTGGAGAGATTCGTGAGTAGGGGCAGCTGGGGTGGGGCCATGGGGGTGTCCCGTGTGGGTCTGAAGAGGGTCCTCTGCCCTCTCCCCACCCTTTTCAGCCCTACTTGACCCCTAGCCCTCCCCCGCCCCCAGGCCCTGGGCCTCACCCCTCCTGTTTATGCCAGGAGCGCAGGGCCCTGGAGAGGAAGGCGGCCGAGCTGGAGGAGGAGCTGAAGGTGAGCCTAAGGGGGCGCCGTGGACGGGTTCTAGGCAGACCCCGGGTGACCCGGGGCCACCCAGCTGACCTCCCTATCCCATCCCCCAGGCCCTGTCCGACCTCCGGGCTGACAACCAGAGGCTCAAGGATGAGAACGCAGCCCTGATCCGCGTCATCAGCAAACTTTCTAAGTGACTCTGGCGGAGGACCTTTCCCCGTACCCATATTTATACAGCTGCTTCTGCCACACGCACCCCTTCCCCTGTGTGAGCACGAGTGACAGGGCTCCCAGGGGGTCTCTGAGAAGCCATAGCCTCCCTTCGGGGCCTCCAGACTGGGAGGGGAGCAGAATCCCCAGGAGCCGAGGGGGGGCCACCCGAGGCCAGGATGGAGGTCAGAGGCTGAGCCAGGTAGGGGGACGTGGTTGAGGGGGGCCCGGGACCGGAGGTGGGACCACGGAGGAACCGCGGACCAGGAAGTGCCAGGACCGGAGTGGCCACCCGGAGGTCCCCCCCCCTCACGTGTGATGCCACCCCAGTCACCCCTCCTGCTCCTGAACAGGGATCCGAGAATGTGCCAAGAGTCCCGCCAGCCTGGGCCAGGGGGGCCTCTATATAGGGCCCGTGTGCAATAGGGAGGGATCTCTATTTTTTGCTGCCCCCGCCCCGCCCACTGTCAGGGGCAGGGGGAGAAGATATTTTCGAGACAAAGCACAGGCACCACAAATAAAAGTCGTGAAGTTGCCACTCAGCGACTGTGTCCCCGGCTCGAGGTGGGGCACCACTTCTGTGTTCCTCCCTTGTCAGTGGCCAGACCACAGGGTCATGAGCGATGGGTCGGTGAGTGCTCACTGGCTGGGAAGGGGTTCCAGGAGTGGCCGGCTGGGGCAGTGGCCCCACACCAGGGCTGACCTGGTCACGAGGGAGCCTGGGAGCTTGGGTCTTAACCAGCCGTGTCTTTGAAACAAATTTGAATTGCCGACATTTAAAATTGGGGGTAATTCATGAGAAGAAAAACCTACGGTTTTGACTTTTCTGGAGAAATAGAAATGTGATAGTATGAACTTTTCAGCCCTGCATGGTAACAGGTGGCCGGTGCTGAGTAGGAGGATGGGGCATTGTCATTCTTTCCGGGCCCTGTCCTACCTGTTGGTGATACAGTAGTGAATGAAATGGGAAAGACCAGGTACAGTTGAGGAGGTGAGGCACGAGGCAGGCAACAATGGAAGTATCCCAGGCGGTGGTGCTATGGAGAAGCAGGGGAAGGGCATAGGGAGGCAGGGGTGTGTGCACAGGGGAACATACACGGGTGTCTTCTGTGCAGGCCCCATCGAAAAGCTGGCACAGGAAGATCCCTGAAGGCGTCAAGGAGTGAGCCATGTAGGCATTTAAAGGAAGAGTTTTCTGGATGAAGAGGGCAGCAGGTACAAAGTCTGTGGGGTGCAGGTGTGGTTAGAGATAGTAGGGCCTGAGGTTGGAACCGTAACGGCCAGCCCTGGGAAGGACTTGAACGGAGGTGGGACTTAGGTCTTAACGGGTCCCTTTGGCAGCTGCGTTGACAACAGTCTGGGGGAGGGCAGTGAGGGACAGAAGGAGGGAGACCAGCTTATGGGGCTGCTGCCATAAGTGCTGGAAGGGAGGGTGGCTAGAGCTGGTGAGCCACAGTGGGACTGTGGGAGTGGCGGAGGCAACGGCAGCCTGCACGTCCTGACAGGTTGGCTGGTGTTGGGATAGGGCTCAGGCCTGCCTCGCTCCTGACAAGGGGTTGTGTGGCCCTGGCTGGCAGGCTGTGGGTGCCGTGGGAGTGTGGGGCATGCAGGTTGGGGATGCCACTTGTGTCCCCGGTTTCTGTCAGAAACCAGGGCTGGGAGAGGCGGCAGGAGGTTAGAGGACATTTACACACCCACTGGGGCCGAGGGGGTCAGGGTGGGAAGCACATAGAAGCCTGGAGGCAGGCAGAGGGGAGCTGGGAGTGTGACCAGCCCCAGGCCCGCAGCTGCCGAGCTGGAGCCTGGATCTGGGGGAGGCAGGAGAGGTGTGAGGCATGAGGCAGGCAAAGTGGGGCCAGGGTCGGAGCTCCTGCCTGCCCCCACTGTGTCTGGTCTCATCTGATTTTGGAAGGCAGAGTGTGGCTGAGGAAGACACTCAGCTCTAGGGGTAGAGGTAGGCATTCTGGGGCCACAGGAGGAGGAAAGGGACTTGTTCCTAAAGCTCGGGGGACAACCAGTCTGAATGCAGGTGGGATGAGAGAAAACCAGTCTCGAACCAGCCTTGCTCGCTGTCTGGACGTGAGGAAGTTACTGCCGGTCAGAGGGAACAAGGGGACAGCCTCCTTTGAGGATGTCCTCTCCCAGGAGAAGGGGGACCAGGAGGCCTGTGGCATATTCAGGAGGCAGCCACTTTGTGGCTGGGTCCCTGGCACTTAGTGGGGGACAAAGTGACATGGATGCCGGGGATGGGGCAGGCTTCCCTGAAGTGGGTATTGGAGCTGGGCCAGGAGAGCTGTTCACCAAGCAGAAGATCCCTTCCAGCCCGCAGAAAGCAAGCGCAGGACCCCGGTATTGGAGGGAGCTTGGGGGCATTTGGAGGAGGGCATGGGGGGATGAGAGTGGGTAGGGATCAAAGCTCAGGTGCTCAGCTCTAGGGCTAAGAGGGCCGTGGGGAGTCAGGAAAGGAGTTGGAGCAAGGAAAGCCTGGGATATTGGCCGTTCAGAAGGTCCCTCTGGAGTGAACTAGAGGACAGACTGGTGGCTGAGAGGTGAGGAGAAAGCATGTCGGGTGGGGACGTGAGGGGGGGGTGGGAAGGGAGGAGAGGGATTCAGAGAAAGAAACCAGAAAAGGTGGGGACCTGCAGATTCCTTGTCCTCCTGAGGCTGTAGCGGGGCTGAGAGAGGCTCTTGGACCCCTCGTGGCCCGGTAGAGAAGGGACAGCAGTTTGAAAACGTCTGCTACAAGGAGGCTGTTTATAGACTGGGCAGCATATCCCAATGCGCGGGGACCCCGAGTATGGCCCTTCCCTCCCACTCACGGCCAGTCCGCTCACTCAGGAGGCTCCACCGGAACAGGTCTGGGGCCTTCGGGAGGGGTCTGCTTCCATGGGTGGCAGCAGTCTGCAGAGTCCGTTTTGCCACGGGGCTTCCTCGAAAAACTGAGCAGAGGAGCCGGGAAGGGTCAGATAATCTCAGTTTCCATGTCGCCTTCCACCTTCTTCTTTTGCTTCTCCATCACCGTCTCCAACTCTGACACTTTCTCTTTGTCCTAGAGGGCGAGGTGGAAATCAGACACCTGGTCTCCGAGCCCTGGGTGCCCCCCCCCCCCCCCCGGGTCCGTCCGCTCACCTCCAGCAGCGCACGCTGCACGGTGACCTGGCTGTACACGCGCGCCCCTTCCTCGGGGCTCACGGCTCGCAGCTCCTCCTTCTGCAGTGAGAAAAGCTGCGCGCCGGTCAGCACGCCCAGCGCGTCCACGGTCCTGGGCGAGCGGAGGGGGCGTGGTCAGGCCCGCCAGCCAATCACGTCACTTCTGTCACGCCCTTTGTCCAATCGGAACAGCATTCTTGCTCTGAGCCGAAGGCTCCCACCCCCCAATCATAGTGCGCTGTGGGAGGGGGCGGGGCGCGTGTGCCCAGCTTTCCCGCGGAGGCAGGCGCGCCCGGAGACCCCAATCCAAGCCCGCAGTAACGTGCCAGTCACACTGCCGTTCACTGCCACCAGAGCGACCCTAGCTTTAGGCCACTCCCAAGGCTCCCCCTCTTGCGACCACGCCTCTGGCTCCCCGGCCGACCCGTCACTCACCCAGCGCTAAATCCCTTGGCCTGCAGCCAGGCGCGGACCTCCGAGGCGTCCGAGTGCGGGCTGAGCTGCGGCTCCGGGACGCGGGGACCCGGGGCTGTGCGGCTGGGGCCTGAGCGGCCCTGGGCCAAGCGCGCCTGCAGCTCTTCGTTGACACACAGCATCTGGGAGAATTTCTCTGCAGGCGGGGAAACGGGGAGAGACGGCCGACTCAGGACGAAGGATCCTGGGGCCAGAAGGGAGACCTCCAGCGTCCTCACGATGGGCTCGGAGTCCATTTGGTCTTTCCGAACCTTGGTTCCCCTGACTGGAAAGCGAGGACAAGGACGGCTCCCCGAAGGTGCCTGCACCACTCACCCTTCTCTAGGGGGTCCAAGTTGAGGCTATCACAGCTGTCCCAGGTGGGGCGAGAGGAGGCAGGAGCCGGGGCCCGTGGGGGAGGAGGAGTGCTATTCTCCTGGAGAGGGAGCCAGAGGAGCACTTGGATCAAAGAGGGGACCTAGTCCCAGCTCCTCCGCCTTTTGGAGGTAAATTTCTGCATCCCCCCCACCCCCACCTCCAGCTACTTCCTCTGTCAGTGCCCTTGACACCTGATCTTCCCCAGGAATCTGCCCAGACTCACCAGGCTGCGGCTTGCCCGAGGCCCCGGGTGGGGTGTCAGGATATTATACGGTACATATCCCTCCTGCCCTCGCTGGTCCCGAACCTTCCACCACTTACGCTGGTCATCCAGGACCTGAGGGGGGTAGGAGAGGATGGTTCACAGCCTGTGTCTGCAGCTACAGCTGGGCCCCCTGCCGTTCCTTGGCCCTCCCCCTCTCCACCCCTCCACCCCCACCCCTCTAACCTCCAACACATCCCGCTGCTGGACAGAGAGCTCACTGCTGTTGCGGGCCTGGAAGTCATAGTTACATAGGACCCACTTTCCCTCAGGCTCCAGCTGGGGCTCAGCCTCTGGCTCAGGGTCTTGGTGACTGTGGAGAACAACACAGGTTGGGGATAAGGAGGCAGCCAGTCTCCCTGCTCTGGGCAGTAGGGAGTTGGTGTGAGCTGGGGTTAGAGCCAAGCAGAGGTCAACGCAGGAGGCCAGGTTAATACTGTTAACAGAGATTTGAAATCGGAGTAACAACTTGAATGCAGTTCGCTCCTTATGTGCCCGGCCACCGTGCTGCCGCACAAACTACGGGCAGTGACGTCACCTCCCTTTTACAGATGAGAACATCTAAGGCTCAGGGGGAGAAAATCACTTGCCCCAGATCACACAGCTAGAGCCAGCTGTTTACTAAGCACCTATATGTAATGGGCTCATGCTTCGGGTAGCCCATAGTTAGGATACAAACAGGGGTTATATAGCACTGACTAGGTGCCAGACTCTGCTCAGTCTCTTACATAGATTGGCTAATCTGATTTTTAACACAACCCTTGGTGTAACCATGAATTTGGAACCCCTCTCCCCCACCGCAGACCCTGTCATCAGCTATTTTACAGGTGAGGAAGTCGGAGAACAGGGACACGAGGTGGCACGATGAGGTAAAGGTCACAGAGCAAGAAAGAGGCGTTGCCACCCTGGCCCCGCAGCCCATGCCCTGAGTAATTCTGGTCTCCTGGGCACGCAGCTGGATATGAACCTGAGCTCTACCAGGGCCTTGAGCTCTTAACTGCTAGCCTGTATAACCTCATAGACTTCTCTCTCTTCCAGGAAGGGATTATTCTTCTCGTTCTCCCTGCAAAGAAGGGAGGCTCAGAGAAGGGAAGTTGAAAGCTGGGGGTGTCAAGCCCAAGAGTCAGAAGCAGGGGGGAGTTCTGCAAGACCAGGCAGCTGGGGTGGTAGGCAGCAAGATTTGGGCTCTGATGCCCCAGGAAGAAGGACCTCAGCCCGGATCAGGCCTACCTGTGCAAAGGAGAGGGGGGGTCTTCAGGGCCGCGGCACCCCCTGTGTGGGGCTGGCAGCTCCCAGCACGCTGTCCCTGCTGAGACCCTCTGCCGGGGCCCTCACCCAGACCCCCCTTCTGCTCCTGCAGCTTTGCCTTCTTATCCCATGAAGCTTCCTCACATCTGCCCCCGACTTGCATGAGGACCCTGGAGTCCTGGGTCATCTATGCCCCTTATTCCCCAGGACCCTAGAGTCTGTGCCCCCATTGCTTTTTGGAATCATGAACTCAGCCCCCCCCCCTTCGATATTTCCTCCCCCAGAGACTCAGGAGTCCAGGTCTCAAACTTCAATTTCCCCAACTTTTTAACCCTTAAAGCTCTCAGTATAACACTCCCAGCAGGAAATGAGACAAGGGCTTTAGAGCCTTGGGAGAGTGAGGGTCCAGCCTCGGTCTTCACCTCTTGCAGGGGCCCGGAAATACTACCACTTCCCAACTTTCCCAGAAACGTGCCCCATGACCCTTGAAGGCCCAGGGCTTGGCTGGGTCTCCAAGGCCCCAAGCACCAAAGTCGGGCTCTTCTGCCAACCCCAAAGGCCCGATTCCCCAGTCTCTGCCTCCAACACCTGGGGCTCTATCCTCTTAGGGACCCAGACAGGGAGCTCCCCAGGCCCTGGGAAGTTACTGCCTTCTCACAGCCTCTCAGACTTTATCCACTCCCAACCCCCTCCTCCCTCTGGCCCTGGGATCTGCGCCCCCTCCCTCCCAGCCCGGGCCCCTCTCCCTCCTCACCACCTCACCCACCTGTGATGAGCCGGGAAGACAGAAGGAAAGACGTTAAAAAGGAACGGAGTCAGCGCCAGGAGCCCCCAGGGCGCACCCCTCCTCGACCCCACCTGTCCCACCTTGGGGGCGGCACTCACCCATTGACAGCGACCTGGGGGGCACTTTGCTGCGGGGGAGAGGAGAGCAGTAGCTCAGGTAGGGCCAGACTGCCAGGTCCCGGCCCCGCTGTGTCACCTGGGCAGGGGAGGCAGGCGTGGGTGTCCGGTGCTCACCTGCCGGCGCCGCCGCTCGTGCTGCTGCTGTTTCTCAACTGGGTCCCCCCAGGCGCGGCCCTGCGGGTCAGTGGCCGGGGGCTCCCAGCCGCTGGAGAACTCAGGGCTGTACGGGGATCCTTCCTCTGGGGGCAGCTCCAGCCTGTGGCCGAGGGGCTCGGGGCTCAGGGCTCCTGGGGTGGCCTCCAGCCCTATTAACCTCAGTAAGGTTTCCCCCTCCTGTCGTCTCGGCTCTATCCTACCTGGCCCCCTTTTGCCCAGCCCCGCCCCCACCCCAAGCCGCACCCCGGCATCGAAGTCCCGCCCCTGCACCTAAGCCCTGCCCAAGCCCCGCCCCCGGCATCAACTGTATCTGCAAACACACGGATTCCACTCTAACGCTGCGCCCAGCCTCTGAATCTTCCTTCTGATTCTAAGCACATCCCGCCTCTTTTCCCCCAAGTCTCCTCCGGCTCTGCTCTTACCCCCTTCCCCAACCTACAGGCTAGTCCTTCCCGAAGCCGTAGCCCTCTGGTACAGCCCACCCCACTCCTCCTAAACCCGGCCTTTTGGTCAGTCTTAGGCCTCTCCTTCACAGGAGTTTCTGGCCTTTCCTCCAGCCGGGTCCCGGCATAGGTCCTGGGTTCATTCAATTGCTTTGGTCAACCTCTAGCTAAGCCCAGCAACTACCCTTCCCTGCCGGCCCCGCCCCTCCGTCACGGCGCCCCTCACCCCGGGCGGGTCCACGCGTCCCCCAGAGAGGTCCAGAGCGCATTTTCCCGTGGGGTGAGGTTGTCCCGCAGCAGCGCCACCGCCTCGGACGTCAGGTGCGGCCGCCGCACTCCACTTGCGAACTGGGGGCCTCCCGATGTGTCCACAATCTGCCGGGGGTGCAGGAGTGGGCACGCCATCACCTCCCCCCCTCCGGAAGTGGAACCCCGATTCCTCCTGCCGCAGGGGGTACCTAAGGATGGGGTGCCTCACCAACTGCAGGGGTCCGAACAGGAAGTGCAGCAGCTCGGGGGACGAGGGGTTGGCGATGTTGCCACGCAGCCGGGCCTGAGGGACGGGGCAGGTGCCGGGTTCAAAGCTCGGACGCGGCAGGCTCGCCGTGCCCCTGACCCCCCGCTGGCCCAGGCTGGACCCGTTCTCACCAGCAGGCTGAAGGCGTACTTGATTTTCTGAAGCACGTCCGTGTACTCGGCCTCGGAGGGCGGCTTGGCCCGCAGCGTCAGGAGACCCTCTGCAGGTGGGGGAGGCAGGGGCCCAGTGGGATCCCCGGGGATGGGGCATCAAACCTGGGCGGGGGGTAGGGACAGGGGGCAGGGACGGGGGCAGGGACAGGGGCAGGGGCAGGGACAGGGGGCAGGGACAGGGGGCAGGGGCAGGGGCAGGGACAGGGGGCAGGGACAGGGGGCAGGGACAGGGGGCAGGGACAGGGGGCAGGGACAGGGGGCAGGGGGAGGCCGTAGGGAGAGGGAAGGTACTTCGGATGGACTGGATGCTCCGTATCCCACTGGGGGGTGGGGGGGCGTCTCTCACCCCCAGGCGCCCGGCGCCGGGTCCTGCGGCCGCGCTCCCTGTGCTCCAGTACCCGGGCCGCCTCCGCAGACTTCTGCAGCTTCGATACGAAACTCTCCACGTCGTCGAACACGTGGTTCAGGATGTCCTGGGGGACAGAACAGGGGACGTGTGGGACTCGGGGATGTGGAGTCCGGGCCTCTCATCGCCCCAGGCAAAGCCCTTACTTAGGCCGAGCGCCCTGACATCTTCCCAGGCCAGGCCGAGCCCTCGGATGCCTGTCCCTGTCCCCCTTGATCGGTCACCGCCGGCCACACCCCCAGAAGTCTGACACCACCCCCCTCCCAGGAGGCAGGACACACCCACGGCCGGTCCACCCCCACGCCCTAGCCCCGCCCCACGCACCACTTCCCGCTCGGCCTGCAGACTGGCCAGGTCCGGGCCGCGGGGCCCCAGGTCAGGGGAGGCCGGGGCAGCGCTGCCTGAGGTCCCCGCCAGGCCAGGCCGCGGCCTCAGCGACTCTTCCGCCTCCGGGATGGGCTCCGCCTGGGGTCGCCCCCGGCCCGCCTCCACCGTGCTGATGACCGCGCGGATTGACGGGCGGCGCTGCGGGGGAGGGGTCTCGGCGGCCGGCGGCGGGCGGCGCTGCAGCTCCTCTTGCGTAGCCCTGGGGAGGGACGAGGGGAAAGAGCCTGGGTCCACCCGGGGCCAGTGCGGGGGAGACGGCGGGGGAGACGGCGGGGCTCAGAACCGAGTCAAACCTAGGCTGCAGGTGGCGCGGAGAAATTGGAGACATGGGGAGGAGTGAGCACCTGTGCGGAGGGAAACTGAGGCCCGAGGGAGGAGAAACGGAGGACCAGCACTAGGAAAAGTACTCTTGGAGAGGGGGTACACGTGTCTGCGGGGGGGTTGGCAAGACCCGGACCATGCTCTGTTCGACAGGCTTCCAAACTCGTTCTCTTGTCGGCGAGCGGTGGCAGTCCATTTGTCGGATGCGGAGACTGAGACCCCACCCGCCCTCGCTTCTCCCCCCGCTCCCCGCCCAGCCCTCTTTCTTACCTGAGCGCCGCGGGCCTGCGCTCCCCGCGGCCGGACCGGTAGTCGTGTAGAGCCCCCTGGATGTCCTCTCGGATCAGCTCCGCCTGCCAATCATGCTGTCAGGCCAGGCCTCCACCCCACCTACCCCTCGTCCCCGCCGCGGTCCGGATCAGTCGATTCCTTGGCTGGGTGCCGGGGTCCCTCCACGTCAGCGCCCACACGCGGTGCCCACGCCCGCCCGCGCTCTGAGCCCACCCTACTTCTTCCCCTGCCCTAAGCCACGTCCCCAACCCTGGAGCCGGGGTGCTGGGGTTTCCTGCCCCTAGGCCATACTCGCCCCGAGTTCTGGCTGCTCCCATCCACCCTCCCCCAGGTGCTGTCAGGTTCCGTCCCGGCCCTTAGTCTCAGTCTCCATTCTACTTCGTCCCGGTCCCACCTGCCCTCAACAGCCCCCTCCCTTCCAGCTTCGCTCTCCAGGCCACGCCCCCTCCACTGGCCCAGGCCCGCCCCGCGCAGAGGCCCCGCCCCAGCTCTGGGCTCCTCCCACTTCCGGCTCCGCCCCCTGGCATCCGCAGGGCCCCAGCCCTGCTTGTGGTGGCTCTCAGGACCCGGGTCCGCTCACCCCGAGACGCAAGCCCTGGAAGAAGTGCACGTCGGGCTGCGTGCGCTCCGGCTCCTGGCACACCAGCAGCAGCAGCGAGCGACTCCGGCCAGGCAGCGTCACCACGTCGCAGCGCACGATGGCACCCAGCGGGTACGACTCCAGCTCCTCCTGCGGGGCGGGACGGAGGGTAAACGGAGGCTCGGATCCGAGGATCCCAAATGGCGACAGCAGTGCCAGCTGGGACCCCAGCACGGCCCAGACGACCCTGCGGGGCTGCAGTATCACACCTCTGATTTAACAGAGGAGGCCAGTGACGCTCCAAAAACGAAGGGCAGAGAGCTCTTGCCAAAGTTCCCAGAGGAAGGACGCGTGGGGGCCAAGAGTCACACTCGGACGTCCCTAGAGTCAAGCTCTCCATGCCTCTGCCCCTTGCACCCACGTGTCCCCTGGCACCTTGGACATGGGGTCAAGCAGCGTGACACGGTCCGGAGACACGCGCAGCAGCATCTCTTGGGCCCAGACGCGGCCCTGGTTGTCCATGACCGCCAGCCTCCGCGAGGCATCCTCCACGGTGTGCACGCCATCCTCCTCGCCCAGGCAGAACGTCACCAGGTGCTGGCAGGGGTGCGGAGAAAGCAGGGAGTCCCAGGAGGGCCCCAGGAGGGCGCCAGGTGGGCTCAGAATCCCCTGCCCCCGCCTTCCAGCCTGACAGTAACCACACCTCCTCCAGAAAGCGTCCCCGTCACCGGCTCCACCTATGGGGCCCTTTGTTTTGTTTTCATCAGAGCGACTGGCGCCTGCGTGTGTCTTCCCAGCGAGACTGGAGACTTCTTGAAGGCAGGAATTGGATCTAGTCCCTTCTAAGCACCCCTGCCTCCAAGAGAGCACCTGGCACACTTTGGCCCCTATGCACACAGGTTGACGTAGCATTTGTCCCTGGGGCCTGCCTGTCCGGCCTAACAGCCGGTCTGGAGGAGGACCTTGGCAGATTCAAGTGGAACTGACTGCCTCTGCCGGATTCCCACCGCTGAGGGCAGGCGGGCAGAAGCAGCCCCGCCTTGCAGATGGGCCAACTGAGCTTGCAGCTTCTGTTTGGAGGCCCGGCCGCCTTCCACACCACCATCTTCCCGGGCCTGCCTGCCTTTCCTCCCCTAAGGCTCCCTGCGGCAACGCAGACCCCAGACTCACGTTGACTGGATACTGGGAAACATCTGCCAGAACCACAGTGGAATAACGCTTCCTCTGCTCTGTGGGCGAGAAGGAGGATAAACCCAGAAGCCCCAGCCCCTGGCTCCTCCTCCCTCAGACCCAGAAGACCCAGCCCCTCCTCCCCCGGGGAGGCAGGGATCCTGACCCCCCAGCCCCTCCTCTCTCAGACCAAGGGATCCTGATTCCGCACCCACCTCCTCCCTCAGACCCCGCAGTACTGACCCCAGCCCCCTCCCCCCTCCGACCCAGGAGTCCAGAGCCCCAGCCCCTCCTCCCTCAGACCCAGGAGTCCAGACCCTCCACTCCTTCCTCCCTCAGACCCAGTTTCAGCCTGGGGTCTTCTGGCTCCCAAACTCACCATAGATAGACTTGGCACTTGGTTTGGGGGCAGCTTCTGGGCTGGTTCGGGAGAAAAGGGTGAGAGGGGCCGTGCGAATTGGGAGCAGATCATGGGGGTTTTGAATGCCAAGCAGAGCGGGAAAGACTTCATTGTGAGAGCAATGGGGAACCAAGGAGGGTTGTGAGCAGGGGAGGGCAGGGCCAGAGCCCGGTTTCAGGCAGGTAAGGCCGGGAGTGGTGCTGGGAGGTGGTGGAGAGTGTGGTCTTCGTGGTCACGCAGACCTGGCTTTGAACGCCCTGTCAACTACCTCCTTGCCGCAGGACCCTGGGTGGGAGACTTCATCTCTCCTGCCTCGGTGTCCCTTTCTGAGATAGGAGTGAGTCCGTCTATAGCCTCCTTCTGGTAGAGCTGTGGGTGGATTCGCTCAGAGTTGAGGGCTCTCACGGCCTCAGTGACAGTTACTTTGTCACGATGCAAAGGGCAGCCCACAGTAGTCGTTCAATAAATGGGCGTTTTTACAACAGCATTAGTATTTGGGGTAGACAGACTTATCTTCTCCGTCCCCCTGGGCCAGGCTCTTCCCAGCCTGATCCTTCTGTCTCCTGCCCCTGACCTCCTCCTCCTAGGTCATCTTCTCCAAGAAGAAGTGCACAGAAGTAACGGAAACTCAGAGCTCAGCAGGAACGAGGAACACTTTCAAGTCAAAGCTCTGCTCCTCATCCTGTTCTGTTGGTCAGATCGCCCCACAATTTGATTACCTCTGTGCTGGAGAGCTCACTACCGCCTATCTCCCATGCGGCTATTCCCATGGGTCTCCCTTTGTTGTTTTCCCTGCTCACTCCAGGAGACTTGAGCCTTTGTTATAAGCAGCCCGGATTTTTTCGGCAAAAGGTCAATATTTAATAACAAGATAACGGCAACAGCAGTTGCCATGAGTTGAGAACCTACTCTTGGTCAGATGATCTGCTAAGTCCTGTTACCTTCATTTTCCTGTCAAGCGCTCAAAATTGTCCCTGTTTCACAGAGGAGGAATGGAGCCTCCAAGAGGTGAGGTTCTTGGGCCGGGGTCACACCTCCTGAGTGTTGGCAGCTGGATTTGAACCCGGGCCTGTCTGCTCTGGGCCAGTGGCTGTAACTATAGGCCGAGCAGGGAAGGGGGCTGTCCAGGCTTGGGCTGGTGTCCATGCTACCTGGGGGCGTGGGTAAGAGGGTGGCCAGAGGGGGCTGGGGACACTTACCCTGTGGTGGTGCTCATGGTGTGGAGAATGGGGGGGGCTCCTGCTACCTGGAGGTGCCCTGGGAGCCAGCAAAGAAGTGAGGGCCTGACCTGGCCTTCAGTACCTAGGATTTTGGCCCAACCACCTCCTTCAGACCCAAGAGTCCAGACCTCCAGCCCCTCCTCCCTCAAACCCAGGAGTCCTGGCCCCCAGCCCCTCCTCCCTCAGACCAGGAGTCCAGACCCCCAGCCCCTCCTCCCTCAGACCCAGGAGTCCAGGCCCCCAGCCCCCTCCTCCCTCAGACCCGGGAGTCCAGACCCCCAGCCCCCTCCTCCCTCAGACCAGGAGTCCTGTCCCCAGCCCCTCCTCCCTCAGACCCAGAAGTCTACATCCCCAACCTCCTCCTCCCTCAGACCCTGGAGTCCTGTCCCCAGAGTCCTGTCCCCAGCCCCTCCTCCCTCAAACCCAGGAGTCCTGGCCCCCAGCCCCTCCTCCCTCAGACCCAGGTGTCCTGGCTCCAGCCCCCTCCTCCCTCAGACCCAGAGGTCCAGACCCCCACCGCTCCTCCCTCATACCCAGGAGTCCTGACCCCAGTCCCTCCTCCCCCAGACCCAGAGTCTGGGCCCCCAGCCCCCTCCTTCCTCAGACCCAGGAGTCCTGGCCCCCAGCCCCTCCTCCCTCAGACCCAAGAGTCCAGACCTCCAGACCCTCCTCCCTCAAACCCAGGTATCCTGGCTCCAGCCCCCTCCTCCCTCAGACCCAGAGGTCCAGATCCCCAGTCCCTCCTCCCTCAGACCCAGGAGTCCTGACCCCAGTCCCTCCTCCCTCAGACCCAGAGTCTGGGCCCCCAGCCCCCTCCTCCTTCAGACCCAGGAGTCTTGACCCCAGTCCCACCTCCCTCAGACCCAGAGTCTGGGCCCCCAGCCCCCTCCTCCCTCAGACCCAGGAGTCCTGGCCCCCAGGGCCCTCCTCCCTCAGACCCAGGTGTCCTGGCCCCAGCCCCCTCCTCCCTCAGACCCAGGTGTCCTGGCCCCAGCCCCCTCCTCCCTCAGACCCAGGAGTCCTGGCCCCCAGCCCCCTCCTCCCTCAGACCCAGGAGTCCTGGCCCCCAGCCCCCTCCTCCCTCAGACCCAGGTGTCCTGGCCCCAGCCCCCTCCTCCCTCAGACCCAGGTGTCCTGGCCCCAGCCCCCTCCTCCCTCAGACCCAGGAGTCCTGGCCCCCAGCCCCCTCCTCCCTCAGACCCAGGTGTCCTGGCCCCAGTCCCTCCTCCCTCAGACCCAGAGTCTGGGCCCCCAGCCCCCTCCTTCCTCAGACCCAGGAGTCCTGGCCCCCAGGACCTCCTCCCTCAGACCCAGCAGTCCAGACCCCCAGCCCCTCCTCCCTCAGACCCAGGAGTCCAGACCCCCAGCCCCTCCTCCCTCAGACCAGGAGTCCTGAACCCCAGCCCCTCCTCCCTCAGACCCAAGAGTCCTGGCCCCCAGAACCTCCTCCCTCAGACCAGGAGCCCAGGCCCCCAGCCCCTCCTCTCTCAGACCCAAGAATCCAGACCTCCAGCCCCCTCTTCCCTCAGACCCTGGAGTCCAGACCCCCAGACCCTCCTCCCTCACACCTAGTACCCTGCCCCCCCAAATCTGTCAGGGATCCATGTGTTTGGCTCCCTAATCTATGTGTACCCCATTTTCCTTCCTCTCTCCAGGGATCCTGTCTCCCAGCCTGATCTCCTTAGGGGCCCAGGGGTTCGGGCTTAGAGCTTCTCGACTGTAAGGACAAAAGGATTTTGATTCCAAGTCTCCTCCTAGAGCCAGACCCGTTCATGCGTTTCCTCAGCCACTATGACCTCGGGCTACGGGGCCGGTCCCTTACCTCGTCAGGACTGAAGGGCTTCGTGTGTCTGGACTTGGGAGTCCTGGCCCCCTGCTCCTGCTGCCCCCCCCCCCCGACACAGGAGTCCCCACCTCCAGCCCCTCCCGGCTAGGCCCCCTCCTCACCTGCTGGGCAGGCTCTGCCAGGCAGTGGCTGCGGGGCGAGGGGCCCAGCTGGCTCTCTGCTCTCCTCTGGGTTCCCAACGGCCCGTCCTTCCTGCTCCCGCCGGGCCACCCCGCCTCCGCATACCTGAGCACTCACCTGGCACACACCTGGGCGGGGCTGGCGGAGGGACCCGGGCTGGGGTGGGGGGGACAGGACCGGCCTCCGGGGAGCCAGGAACTGGGACCGGCTCTGTCATAACAACCCTAGAACAGGGACAACAACAGTCATCTGATGTCACACCCGTTCACACGTCAGGACTTCAGAACGGAGGGCTCTGCCTCCAATACCCTTTCCGATTCTCCTGCCCCCTGTGGGAGGGCAGAGCTCTGATTTCACCTGCTGGCGGTTCAGAGAGGGGCGGTCAGTGTGGAAGGGCTGGGATTCGAACCCCGGGCCGGGGTCTGTGCCTTCCCTGGGCCCACCTCCTGTTCAGGGTTCCTGCCTCTGCGGAGCCCTGAGCCCCCACCCCTCCCTTGGCCTCTTCCCCTAGAAACTCCCCCCAATAACCCCCTCTGGTGAGACTCAAACCCACTCGGCGCCCGGCCCAGCCCCAAATACTTCACTGACGTTAACGAGCTCCTGAGGCTTGAAATCTCCTTTAGAGAACTTCCCCTGTGCCGTGGGCCTTGCTACCCAAGCCATACCTGTCATTTCTCCCCCAAACCCAGTGAGGTGAGGGCCGGGGGTCTCCGCCTCATAGAGGAGGAAACTGAGGACACCGAGGGTAAAGAGACTCACCCCAGGTCACACTTGCAGGGAGAGGACGGGAGCAGCAAACGCCAAAGCTCGGAGAGCAGGAGGAGGGGCGGGCAAGCCCCCTTTTAGCCTTGCCCATTATCAGTGTGACCTTCACCTGGTCCCTGCCAACGTCCTGCACCTGCACCTGCACCTGCAGCGGCCTCCCGACAGGCCCCTGCTCCCTTCCTCCCTCATCTAGTCTCCCTGCAGGGAGCCCCAAGAAACCTAGGTCAGCTCACAGCACTCCCTGCTCCGCACCCTTCAGGGGCTCCCCGTTTCTGGGATAAGAGCTGAGGTCTGCAAAGTCTTAAGGAACATCCTTCAAACCCCCTCTCTCCCTCCATCACTCGGGTTCCGGTTCCGGCACACTGGGCTCCCTGCTGCTCCTCGAGCCTGAGAGCCAGTCCTGCCCCAGGGCCTTTGCACTTGCTCTGCCCTCCGCCTGGAATGCCTCTTCCCTCAGATATCCTCCTGGCTTGTTCCCTCACCTCCTTCAGGTCTTTGCTCGAGTGTCACCTTCTCTGACAAGCCTGGCCACCCTATTTAAAATTGTGGTCTCTTCCTGCTCCCTAAATTCTCTCCAGAGTGTTTATCACTTTGTAACACACTATATTACCCGTTCATTTTATTTTATGTCCCCCCTGTTAGAATGTAAGCATCGTGAGGAATCTTGTTTTCATATCTTTATGTATTTTTTATTTCTTTTGAGAGAGAGAGAGAGAGAGAGAGAGAGAGCGAGCACACAAGCCAGGGAGGGGCAGAGAGAGGGAGAAACAGAATCCCCCGCAGGCTCATCAAGGTCAGCGCAGAGCCTGCACGGGGATTGAACTCAGGGACTGTGAGATCCTGACCTGAGCCCAAGTTGGACATTTAACCGACTGAGCCCCCCAGTGACCGGAGGGCAGAGACTTCTGTACGTTCAGCCCCGCGCTCCGTCTGCCGCACATTAGAACAGGGTCTAGCACACATTCAGTGCTGGAGTGATACTGGCTTTCGGTGCATTCGTGTGGACGATGCTTCACTGTTTCGTCCGGCCCGTGTTGACCCCACAGTCCACGCTGAGTGAGGCTGGAAACCACAGGAAGCACCCCTTTGTCCTGGGTTGGCGGGGATGAAAGAATAGAGCGAAGGGGAGACAATCCTGTGGGGTGATGGCAAAGAGCCGGGGCGGGTGGGGGTTCGAGTTCTGACTTTGCCACGAAATAGAGTTGATAATACTTATTACTTCCTACGTGATGCGGGTGTGCTTAGGTCTTCTTCTGAGTACTGTGTGTGTGTGTGTGTGTGTGTGTGTCTGATCCCCACAACATCCTAGGAAACAGGTTCCATTATCTCCCATCTACACCTGAGGAAGTGTGGACACACACCCTTAGGGAATTTGTCTACGGTCACACAGCAGGTACCTGGTGGGGACGGGCGGAATCCGGGCCCTACAATCTACACCCTGAATCCTCTGGTGCTGGCTTCCCTGCGCAGCCACATCGTGAGTCTGTCTGCCCCTTGCTAGCTGTGGGACGCTAAGCAAATCACTCAACCTCTCTGTGCCTCAGTCCGGCCAGCTGTAACATGGGGATCGCAACACTGGCGGAGTTAAGGGAGAGCCCTCTCAGCGCCCGGCCAAGAGAGATGCGAGGTTGGGTGTCGATGGTGGCCTTTCTTCCCACGTGTGCTGGGATGGGAGGCGGCTAAGAGGGTCAGGGCAGGCTTCCTGGAGGAGGAGGGGCAGGCAGGCAGAGCTGAACCTGAAGGGCGAGTTTGGCAGCCCGAGGTGGCCGGGAGGGTGAGGGAAGAGTGTTCCAGGCCTGAGAGGCGGAGGGGAGGGGAGGGGAGGGTGTGCTGTGTGCGGCTCCCAAGGGTGCTGCAGGGGGAGGCAGGAGGGTCCCGTGCTTCTGTCTCCAGCTTCTGTCACTCTGGGTCCCTGTCACATCCATGCCACAGATACTTTCTGAGCTTGGTCCTGCCTGGGTTGGGGTGCACGGACAGGAGCAGGCCCCTTACCCTCGGCGAGGCAGGCGGGGCTGGGATTGGTGCCCACTAGCAGAGAACACAGAGGCTCAGAGTGGGGAGGCCACTAGCCCAAGGTCACAGTGGCCCTGGGCCATGTGACACAAACGCAGATCTGACTAAGTCCAGGTCCTTTCTTCACGTGCAGGTGCAGGTGGAGAAGAGTGTCCTCACGGAGGCCTTGCCTGAGAGCCAGGGGCCAAGGCTGCAGGGTCTGAGGGAGGAGGGACTGGGGGTCTGGACTTCTGGGTCTGAGGGAGGAGGGGCTGGGGGCCTGGACTCCTGGGTCTGAGGGAGGAGGGACTGGGGGTCTGGACTGCTGGGTCTGAGGGAGGAGGGGGCTGGCGGCCAGGACTCCTGGGTCTGAGGGAGGAGGGACTGGGGGTCTGGACTGCTGGGTCTGAGGGAGGAGGGGGCTGGCGGCCAGGACACCTGGGTCTGAGGGAGGAGGGACTGGGGTCAGGACTCCTGGGTCTGAGGGAGGAGGGAGCTGGGGGTCTGGACTGCTGGGTCTGAGGGAGGAGGGACTGGGGGTCTGGACTCCTGGGTCTGAGGGAGGAGGGTCTGAGGGTCTGGACTGCTGGGTCTGAGGGAGGAGGGGGCTGGCGGCCAGGACTCCTAGTCTGAGGGAGGAGGGACTGGGGGTCTGGACTTCTGGGTCTGAGGGAGGAGGGGGCTGGGGGCCAGGACACCTGGGTCTGAGGGAGGAGGGACTGGGGGTCTGGACTTCTGGGTCTGATGGAAGAGGGACTGGGGGTCTGGACTCCTGGGTCTGAGGGAGGAGGGACTGGGGGTCTGGACTGCTGGGTCTGAGGGAGGAGGGAATGGGGGTCTGGACTCCTGGGTTTGAGGGAGGATGGGGGCTGGGGGTCTGGACTCCTGGTCTGAGGGAGGAGGGGCTGGGGTCTGAGGGAGGAGGGCAGGGCTCGGCACAGGTGCCCCAGTCCCTGCCTCCAGGTGCTCCGAGGTCTGGAGCAGCAGGTGAGAAGTTGAGACCGAAACCAGAGCCTCCACCCTAGTTCTGGGTCCAGCGCCTCCTTCCTCCTTCTCCGGCCGCAAATGAGGCCCCTCCCTCTCTTCAAACCAGAGCAAGTGCTTCCAAATACCAGTGGAGGCTCCCACCCCTGCGCAGTCTGACTCAGTAAGTCCTGGGCGGAGGCAGTGAACCCTGGAGACTCACCAAGGGAACCAGTCACTAGGAACCCGTTCCAAACCCTCGCCCGTCCCCAGGGTCAGCGCCTTTTGTGAAGTGAGCTGGAAAGACTCTGTGGGTCAGAGTTTGCTTGTGTCCCCAAACCGGGGTAGCTCCGTCACCGGGGACTGGATTGATTCTCTGGGTTGTGGGGGCGGGGGGGCCCAGGCGCCACAGAGAATTCCCCACTGGGGCTTGATCAGCTAAGCTCCCCCAGCGTCATATCTAAAAGCACCCCATCTCTCTCCTCGACCTCCCCTCCTTACACACTTGCCCACCTCCACGCCCCAACTGTAGGGTTTGCGGATGAATTCCTAGGACAGAGCGTTCTTGGGGGGACAAAGTCACAGGAAATGTGAGGCGACAGCAGGTTTTTGGCAGATATAAATAAGGTGGGAGCTGTGTTTATTTACATATGTGTTAATTGACTTATTTGTTCGGTTAATGGTTCCTGAGACCCAATCTGTGCCCCACTCTCTGCCCTGAAGAAGAGAGTCTAATTGGGGGATGAGACTGTGCTGTCACGTGCACTAGTGAAGGTGGCACAGGGCTCTGCGTGTCCGCTGAGGGGGCCCTCATTTCAGCCTCATAGTGGATGTGTGAGCCAGTGAAAGAAGCCTTTCCTGGTTAACTGATGGCTGCACGGGGTTCTGAAGGATGAATAGGAGTTTTCCTAGGACAGTGCGGCAAGGGATGACATTCTAAGTGTTGACACTGGTAGACGCAATGTGCCAGAGTCACGGAGTAGCAAATACTTAAGGACCTACTTTGTGCCAAGAGAGTTCTGAGTGCTGGCCAGACAAAGCCCCTGCCCTTGTGTCAGTGGGCGTGGCGGGAGACAGGAGATAAACAGGGAGGCACACACGTGAACAGACTCTCAGATCGTGGGAAGTGCCGTGGAGGAAAGAAAACAAAGGTGACGAGATGGAGTGACTTCGGGCAGGCAGGTGTGGTCACTCTATGGGTGGGGGGGGGGGCGTAGTCAGGGATGGCCTCCTGGAGGAAGAGGCCGCTGGGGTTTGACCTGAATTTCGAGAATGAGTCAGGAATGTGCAGAGGGAATACCCTGGGGAGGCTGGTGGGTCAGGCCTGTAGGGGGTGCGTCTGGCCAGAGCGTGTGACAGTGGAGTCCTGGTCATGGTGACGACTGTGACAGCAGCAAACGAGAGGGTGGCCAAACTCCACCACGGATGGGGTTGCCCCAAGCCTGGGTCTGGTTGGGGAGGTGACACCAACTCGGGGCTGCCCTAAGTGTGCAGAGCGAGGGGCTAGGTTTTTCCCTGCACATCCCCGGAGATGGGTCCACCCTCGTGTGGCACAGAGGGTGGGTCTGAGAACCCGCCTGGGCCCCACGGAGGAGGAGGGTGGGGGAGGGAGGCTGGTGGTGGGGCTGTTTATTCTTTGGGAAGGATGGAGGGCGGGTCAGTCTTCTGAAACGGTGGGGAGGAGGGGGGGAGCTTGGCTCCCAGGCTGGCGGGAAGGGGCTTGGCCTGGGGGTGGGGGTGGGCAGCGACCAGGAAAGGACTCAGACGATTTGAGTTTAGATTTTAGATCCTGGGGTGGGGCAGGTGATTTGCAGTCTATTTGGGTTTCCTCCTGAAAAACAAGCGTTGAGTCCTAGTACCTGCCATAAAGGCCAGTGGGGAGTGAGGTTTGAGGACAAGTAAAATGCTTAGAACAGGGCTCAAGGCTCAGCCTCCAGGAAAAAGAGATAGAGGAGCCATGAACCTATAGCTGAATGACCCAGGTGACACGCGGGAACCAGGAACAGCTCGGCAGCTGGCTCTACATTCTGTTCTGACATCCAAAGCAACCAACAGCCTCAGCGCCCCGCACCACCCCCCACCTCGCTCGGAGCCCCCAGTGACCGCTCGTGTATCAGAGACATTCATTCATTCATCCAACAAATGTTTATCAAGCATCTACACCAGGAGCCATTCTAGGGACCAGGGAACTCAACAGCCCCAAACCTGCTTTGTGGAGTTTATATTCTGGTGGAAAACAAAATAAAAAGTCACCTGTTTAGAATGTCAGTGGTGATAGTACTGTGAAGGAAAGTAAGGCAGGGGAGGGGGCCGGGGAGGGCCCAGGAGGTGCTCTGGGGATACTACTGAAAAGTCATAGTGTGGTTGGGGAAGGCCTCGCTGAGGTCCTCACTCAAGGGAGGGAGTGAGGTGTGGAGATGCCAGGGGAAGGGTTTCCAGGCAGGGGCAACAGCCAGTGCAAAGGTCCTGAGGCAGGGGCTTGTCTGGTGTGCATCAGCAAGGTCAGCATATCTGGGGCGGAGCGGGTGAGGGCAGAGGGGTGGAACGTGAAGACAGAGGGATGATGAGGGTAGATCGTGGGTTCCCAGGGTCACTGTAAGGACCAGAGAGACTGAGGGTGCTATACAAGTGTTTTGACCAAGTTTCTTTTCTTTTTTTTTTTTTTAATTGACATAAAATTAACCATCTTAAAGTGAACAACCCAGTAGCATTTCGTGCTTTCTCAGTGTGGGGCCACCATCACCTCCATCTAGTTCCAAAATATTTTATTGCTCCTTGGGGCATCTGGGTGGCTCAGTCGGTTAAAGTCCAGCTCTTGCTTTTGGCTCGAGTCAATCTCCGTGGTTCGTGAGATCAAGCCCCATGTTGGGTTCTGTGCTAACAGTGCAAAGTCTGCCTGGGATTCTCTCTCTCCCTCTCCCTCTGCCCCTCTCCTGCTTGTGGTCTCTCTCTCTCTTAAAAATAAATGAAAACTGGAAAAAAACCATTGTATTGCCCCCAGATAAAACCCTGTACCTGTTAGCAGCTACTACCCAGACATTAACAGTGAACATAAACATTTTTGCTTTATCCTTCTCCTGTCTCTCTCTCTCCTTCTCTTTCTCTCCCACGCTTTTTCTGAACTATTTAAAAGTGCTTTGCAGCCCTGATGTCCTTATACGCCTAAAAACTTTACATGTATTTCCTAAAAACAGGAGACAGAGATTGAGAGAGAGAATGAATTTGGGCCACCCCACCCCCATAGGGAAAGCAAAGGGCTTTGTGGGAGAAGTCTCTCAGCACCTGGGACAGCACCCGGGACAGCACCCAATGCTTATCAAGAATTTACAAACCTCAACAACGATCCCCCAAAGAGAGTTTCTAAACACCGTGGGTGTGTCTGGGAACCAGGTGGGAGGTCCTCAGGGGAAGGAATTTGCATGTATTATTTTCTGTGTAATAACAACATTAGCAGGCAGCAATGTTCTGGCACTTACTGTGTGTTAGGTCCTTGTGATTTACTTGATGTCATCCTTCCAGACTCTAATGAGCTGGGAAACCATGGCCCACTGCTTGTTTCTATAAATAAAGTTTTATTAGAACACAGCTATGCTCATTTGTGTGCACCTTGTCTACAGTGCCTTTCCTGCTATAATGGCAGAATAGTTGCAATAGGGACCATACGGCCCATGAGGATGAAATTATTTATTATTTGTCCTTTGCAGAAAACCCTGCCCTTGAGGTAGATGCTATTAGGAGCCCAGTTTACATAAGAGGAGAAAAAGGCTCAGACAGGAAATGCTGTATTCAGAGCTGAGAGAACCAGGGACGCCTGGGTGGCTCAGTTGCTTAAGCATCCAACTTTGGCTCATGTCATGAGCTCACAGTCCACGAGTTCAAACCCTGCATCGAGCTCTGTGCTGACAACACGAGCCTGCTTGGTGGGATTCTCTCTCTTTCCCCCTGTCTCTGCCCCTCCCCCCTCTCAAAAACCAAAACCAAAAAAAACCAAACAACAACAACAACAAAAACCAAAGAAATTTGAGAGCACCAGCATCTGAACACACAGTGCTCATCTTCTCTCTCCTCCTCTTGGGACCTCCTCTTTTTTTTTTTTAATTTTAATTATGGAAAAATACACATGACATAAAATTTACTATCTTAACCATTTTTAAGTGCATAGTTCAGGGGCGTTAAGTACATTCACGCTGCTGTGCAACCATCCCGCCATCCGTCTCCAGAACGCTTCTCATCTTGCAAAACCGAAATTCTGCACCCACTATACACAGACTCCCCATTTCCCTCTACTTCCCAGCCTCCCGCATCCACTGTCCTACTTTCTGCCTCTATGATTTTGTCTCCTCTAGGGACCTCACATAAGTGGAATCATATGGCATTTGGGTTTTTGGGACTGGCTTACTGCACGTAGCATGGCGTCTTCACGGCCGGATAATACTGCACGTGTATACCAGATTTTGTTCATCTACTCATCCATCACTGGCCACGTGGATTGCTGTGCCCATGCTCTTAGCCACTGCCCTCCCAATACTCCACATGGGATGCTTTCACAAGGAAGAAACCATTATCCAAGAACAACGAGAAAAGACAGATGAACAGAAAGTGAAAAACAGTGAAATCAGCCGTCACATTGCCTGGCAAAGATCCTACACAGAATATTATACTTTTTTTTTTAAACTCTAAAAATATGCACATTGGTATATAAACTTAAAAACAGAGAGAGATAATCAGCCTGCCCTCTCAGCTCCCCATACTGGTGGTTAAGTAAGTAAGTCATGGGTTTCTTCTTCTTCTTTTTTTAATGTTTATTTTTGAGAGAGACAGAGAGAGACAGACAGTGAGCAGGGAGGGGCAGAGAGAGAGAGGGAGACACAGAATCTGACAGGCTTCAGGCTCTGAGCTGTCAGCACAGAGCCTGATGCAGGACTCAAACTCATGCTCCACAACGAGATCATGACCTAAGCCGAAGTCGGAGGCTTGACCGACTGAGCCACCCAGGCGCCCCCAGGAAGTCATGGGTGTTCTTAAACATTTGAGCCTGATAAAGCTGAACTCAGAGTCTGTCCGGAGACACACACAGATGAATTAATTTCACTGTCAGCGTCAGGAGGTCTGTGAGGGCAGCGACCTTGTCTGTTTTGTTGCTGGCTTCCCCAGGGTGTAGTTCAATGTCTGGGACACAGTAGGTGCTCATTAAAAAATTGCTGAAAGGAATACAGAAGAAGGACTAGTAGAGAGCAGGACCACTCTACTACTGACAGGCCTTGAGGTTGCTTTTACTTGCTTCCGGCATTTTGTTACTACACAGAGACAGGGCTGTGAGGAACATTTTCCTGTGGATCTTTCTTTCCAAATGACTAATTCTGTCTTAGCACAAATTCCTACGGGAGGAATGACCGGCTCAGAGATATGCACAAACGTTTGTGCCATGTATCGCTGAACGGCTTTCGGGCAGGTCGTCCTAATTGAAACTTCCGTCAGCGGGTGTGACTGTGTGTTTAACCACATCCCTGCCAACACCGGGCATGAGCATTGTCTCGATCTTGCCAATCTGATAGGTGGAAAATATCATTTTGTAATTATCCTAATGAGCATTTGTTTGCTTCCTAGGAAGGCCGAGTAGTTTCGCGTGTGTGTTGACTTTACTTCTTTGCAAACTGCCCCTCATACCCTTTGCCTATGCTCCCCTCTCCTTGTTGCAGATTCATAAGAGCTCTTTATATATGAAGGATGTGAACTCTTTGCCATGTGGTGGGTAAGAGGAGCCAGAAATTGGGAGAAGGAAAGTCACTGCTCAAGGCACACATCTAAGAAGGAGACCAGGAATTTGACGCAAGATCTGTGTAGGTCAGGGTCTGGGGTTCCTTAGCACAGCCTCAATGGCACCTTCCCCTTTCCCACGCCTTGTTCCCTTCATGGCCCAGGAGCCCCAAGTTCCCACAGTCTCAGAAAGGGGAGAGGCTTTTCACCAGACTCAGCCACCTTTGCCACATCCCTATTCTTGCCCTACAAACCTATTCGTTGGTGGGTTGTGTAGATTAAATACACATAGTAGGTACTCAATAAATAGTTGCTGGTATTATTATTTACTTTTTCTTTTAAAATTTCCCTTTAGCCACATCTCTTGACAGCTGCCTCTCCCTTCAAGCCAACCTCCTGTCATCCCAAACGTGCATCTCTCTCCAAACAACTTGCCTCATGACTCTTAGACTTTATATATGCTGTTACACCTATCTGGTTGCCCTTCTTCACTTGTTTCACTTGCCAAACTCCTATGCATCCTTCAAAACCCTATTTGGGTTTCCCCTCCTCTGGGAACTTTTTCCACATTCCTAGGCTGAGTCTCCAATCACAGATCCTGGACCCAGGGCTGTTGTGTTCCCTTTGGGTGCCCTGTGTCTAAGAGGGCACATGGAACTCACAGTTTTCAGGGCACTACAGAAATGAGCAACATCACCCCAAGGGGGAAAAATCATTAGCTCCAAACTACAAAAGCTACAGACCCAAAGTGAATACATTTCATTCTATACCTACAAAACGTTACATCAGATTTGTCGTCCAATCCAATATTCAAAAATCTCTTGGGACATTTGGAAACAATTTATCAGCCAGATTTTTCTCACCTCCTAAGAATTCTCAAGCATGTCTGTTGATTGCAGACAAATGCGATCTAATCATAAATCAAATGAGTTACTTGCGGTCAAGTAATTTCCAAAACCAAGTTGTAAACCAATTTTCAGTTTTTCTTTCAGTCAGCTTTATTGTGGGACGATTTACATGCAATAAAATTCACTATTTTTAAGTGAACGTGCTGGTAACATTTCACAAATGTATGTAGTCATGCGTATAACCGCCAATAGGGTTGCCACAGAGACTATTTCCAAAACCGGAAGAAGTTCCCTTTCTGGTGATCACTGCCTCCACCCCTGGCCCCGCAGATCCTGTCTTCCCCTATAGTCTTGCCTTCCCTGGAATGCCTCTAACTGCGGTCACACGGCATGCAATCTGGTGTCTGGCTTCTTACATTCAGAATGATGCTTTTGTCCTTCATCCGTGTTGCGGCAACTGCCAGCGGTTCATTCTTTTTATGCAATAACGACCCATTGTATGAATTTACAATAAATTATCCAGGGGTCCAAGCCTCCAGCCCCTCTTCCCTCAGACCCAGCAGTCTAGATCCCTAGACTGCCTCAGACCCAAGAGTTCTGACCCTCATCCCCACCTCCCTCAAACCAGGAGTCCAGGCCCTGGCTCTTCCTCCCTCAGACCCAGAAGTCCAGGCCCACAGCCCCTCCTCCTTCAGACCCAGGGGTCCAGACCCCCACCACCTCCTCGCTCAGACCTGGGGAATTCTGATCCCCGGACGCTTCTCCTTCAGAACTTGGAATCCAGTCCCTACCCCCTCCTCGGTCAGACCAGGAGTCCACGCCTTGATCTACTCCTTCCTCAAGGACCCCAGGGGTTTGGGAACCCCCAAGGTACTAAATCCTAGTTTCTAAGCACTGCAGTTCTCAAATTCTCTCATAATGTCTGTGAGGAAGGTACTACTGGTGAACACGCATTTTAGGTGGGAAACAGGCTGACATATCTGAAAGACACACAGAGGAGGACAGCCTGGAAGCGGTGGCAGAAACCGCAGCAGCAGGATCGTAACCCTCATGTTACAGAAGAACCCCGCCGCGCCTGGTAGCTGAGCAAATTTGAGTTCATTGGACCCGCGCACTGGCCCAGCCCCTCATGCCCCGCCCCTAGGCCACGGCCACGCCCACCGCCCCGGAAACTACCATTCCCAGCCGCAGCGGCGCCAGGGCCCATTCTCATAGGTCCCGCCGGGGAAGCCCCGCCCCTGGAAGCCCCGCTCCCGAGACGCCCCGCCTCTTCCCGGAAGCCTGAGTCCCAGACGGCCAGGCCTTCCCCACGTGGGTCGCGGGCTGAGCGGTCCCAGGGGCGACCCAGCGGCGGATCTGGGGGAGGGAGGCGGGGCTCCGCATCCGACCCCCGCTCCTACCCGGCATGAACCGCTACCTCCTGCCGCTCTCCGTGCTGGGCACGGTGGCGGGTGGCGCCGTGCTGCTCCGGTGAGTGCGCTCTGCTGGTGGGCCGCCGGCAGCCGCGAGGGGGGAAGGCTGGGGAGAGGTTGCTTGGTGGTCGCCGGCCTAGGACTCCTCCAGCTCACCCGACCAGCCCCGCCCCCAGACAGTGTTGGGGGGCAAACCTAGGTAGCCCCCCGTGGGCAGGTCACAGCCCAAGGTCACTCCGGGGAAGGGGGCGGATCCGGGTCCTCGTGAACCTGCTGGTCTAATTGCTTCCGTGCTTGTCATCGATTATTGAATCCGTCCTGCTGACACTTATTGAATGGTCTCCGTAGTCATGTGCTGGCCCTGGTGCAAGGAAAATGTGTGCCACCTTAAGCTCTCTTATCCGAAATCGGAGACGCAAACTGAATTGCCCAACACAGTGCATGACCAGATTGAACTGCATGGATTATATACTTGTCTCTCCTGGGCGAACTCACTAAAAAACCCCACAGAAAACCCAGCGAACCCAGTATTCCATAGCAGCGCTGCCTCGGAGAGCTTTCGATGCTGATGGAAGTGTTTTATATTTGTGCTGTTCGTTATGATAGATAGCACTTAAAGTATAGTTGCATCGTGCCTGTAATTAACAATATGGTGTTATATTGTACACTCAAGAACTTGTTAAGAGGGTGGAAATCACGTTAAGTGTTCTTACCGCAATTAAAAAGAAAAGAATTAGTAATATATAATTCCTTTTTTTCAGAGAGAGGGAGAGAGAGGGGGTCGAAGTGAGCAAGGGGCAGAGAGAGAGAGGAGAGAGAAGCAGGGCTCACCCAAAGTGGGGCTCGTGTTCATCCCAAGAGGGCCTGGAGCCCATGCCATGCGGGCGGGGACTCAAACTCACAAACTATGAGATCATGATCTGAGCTGAAGTCAGACGCTTAATGATCGAGCCACCTAGGTGCCCAGCAATATGTAATTAAAAAAAAAAAAAAGGTTTGTTTATTTTTGAGAGGGAGAGGTGCAGGAGTAGGGGAGGGGCAGCGGGAAGGAGAGAGGACCCTAAGCAGGCTCCACGCTCAGCACAGAGCCAGTGGAGGGGCTTGATCTCAAGACCGTGAGATCAGGACCAGAGCCAAAATTGAGTCGGACGCTCAACTGACTGAGCCACCCAGGCGCCCCAGCAATATATCATTTTATTACAGTTATACAATACAAGAGATTGGCTGGGAGGCCTGAAAGTGATTGGAAAAGTATGGCTATTTATTCTTCATTATTTTTAAAAAGTTTATTTGTTTAAGTAATTGCTACACCCAACGTGGGGCTTGAATTCACGACCCCAAGATCAAGAGTCGCTTGCTTTTCCAACTGACCCAGCCTGGCGCCCCTATTTTTTTTTTTTTTAAATGTTTTTTAATCTTTATTTTTGAGAGACAGGGTGCGAGCAGGGGAGGGGCAGAGAGAGACGGAGACACAGAATCCGAAGCAGGCTCCAGGCTCTGAGCTGTCAGCACAGAGCCCGACGTGGGGCTCGAACCCACGAACCGTGAGATCATGACCTGAGCCAAAGTTGGACGCTCAACCCATTGAGCCACCTGGGTGCCCCAGAGGTGCCCTTATTTTTAATTTAAATAAAAACTTAGTCCCAGGTGGCTGGTGGTTTCCGTCTTGTACAGCTCCCTTCTCTCATATGGAGATGGCATTGTTTGGCCAGTCCCCCACTGGTGACATTCAGTTTCCAGTATTTGGCTTCTGTGGGATATGGGTAAAGAATAAGGGTCCCCCTGCCCCCCAAAGATGGGCACGTCCTAATGCTCAGAGCCTGGGAATATGGTCCTTTACCTGTCAAAGGGGACTCTGCAGATGCCATTGAGTCAAGGACCTTGAGATGGGGGGGTTGTCCAGGTAGCTCCACCGCAATCACAATGGTCCTTCCGAGTCAGGGACTTGAAGACACTGTACGGCTGACTTTGGGGACAGGAGGGGCCAGGAGCCGGAGGGGCCAGGAGCCAGTGGGCACCTCTAGAAGCTGGAAGAGGCATGGACCGGCCTCTCCCCTAGAGCCTCTGGAAGGAACACAGCTCTGCCAACACCCTGCCCTTATCCCAGTGAGACCTGTTTCGGGCGCCTGCCTGCAGAGCCCTAGATCCAGCAGAGTTTAAACCCCCCGAGCTTGTGGTGACTGGTTCCAGCGGCCACAGGAAACGAACACAGCGGGTCTTCATGAAGTACTGATTGTCGTAGAGGCTCCCCCACACCTGGCCCTGCTGAGCCCTTTCTTTACCTGTGACGTCACAGTGGCCCCCATGCAGTCACCAGATGTCCTTTCCGTCTTTCGGTTTGGGGAACACAAGCTCATGTCGGCACCTGCAGCAAAGGGTGCAGATGGACAGAACTGACTACGTGGCTTCTCGCTTTCAGAGACTATGTTGCCGGAGGGTCCTGTCCCAGCAAGGCCACCATTCTCGGGAAGACCGTCATTGTGACCGGCGCCAACACGGGCATCGGGAAGCAGACCGCCTTGGAGCTGGCCAAAAGAGGTGAGGCCCCAGCGGGCACCTGCTTTCCCTGCCCGAGGCTTGGGGTGT